>NC_090181.1:8306660-8966660 GCF_024679245.1 Pseudorasbora parva
CTGGAAACGTCTAAATGGTATCATGGCTCGTGATTAAGCGCGCGAGCTTCGGCGGTGCCGCCGCTGCTTATGAGTCAGGTCTGATAAGGCGAGGGCCCTGCTCTCTACTCAATTTCAGATACCGTTAATGGAATCTGTCTTGTGCGATTGTAATGTGAGAGCGCCTAATTTGCCATGGAGCTTGAAGCTGTCAGCGGCGAGGGATTGCGGGGTCAGGAGGGAGCTGGCAGCCGCTTGGCCCGCGGCGTGTATCTGTGCCGCTGAATAGAGCAGCTCTCCGCCTGTCACTTAGCTGATAGGCTGATGAGGACTCTAAGCCACTCGGCACAATGAGGAGAGGGCCATACTGCCTCGCTTCCCCCCCCCCCCCCCCCACCACCCCCCTTTAATTGTCAAGCCCGCTAAATTTTTTCCAAGCCAGTGTGCTGGAGACCGGGCTGAGTTTTTTTCTCTCTCTCTCTGCCGCTCTCTCTTTTTTACGCCATCTCAACTTTTTTTTATTCTCCTCCTTTTTCTTCATTTCTGTCTTCTCTGGTCTCAAACAGACGAGGCTGACCCCACTCGTGCATCCTTTCATCCATCGTTTCTTTTTACCTCTCCTGGCCTTTTGTCCCATCTCATTCTTCTCAGCTGGAGTCCAAGTCTAAGTCAAGTCTCATGCCTTTTGTCACATTTGAAGTCAAGTCCAAATTTGATATGCATTGCAGGTGAATCTGTACATGCATTCTTCAAATGGTGAATTTCTTCATAAAATCAATTTTATGGAACTTTTTATATATATATTTTTTCCTTAAAAAAACAAGTAAAACTTTATTTCAGTGTCCTTGTAAGACATTACATGTGCTAACTATTATCACAGTAAATTATGCATAATTACAAGCAACTAACTCTTAAGCACAATTAACTGTTAATATTACACAGTACTTAAGTAAAGTTGAGTCAATTAAAATGTATGCTCTTTTCACAATACATATTTCAAAGCAGCTTTACAATGTTTATAATATTTTGTATCTTAGATTAGAGCTAGGCTATAGTATATTTTAAAAAAATAAACTAGTAGATTACAACACAAAATAATATTAATTAGTGGAAAAAACCCTCTAACCTTTTAATGTCTTTAAAGTTACCAACTGTACCCCAAATAAATATTGATAAAGCTATAATAAAATTATTTATTGGTTATTGAGTTTGAGGCAGATTTTGCAAGAAATTGCTTACATGAGTCATTCGTCCATGTGTTTCACATTGTACCTGTACACCAAGAAAAATACAGTTGCTCTGGTTGTAAAAACTACTGTACTTGATGTATGATATACATGGATGTATCCTGTATACTGTTGCCTCAGACCACAAACGGTCAATAGTGACTTGCATAGTGTAGCTTTAAAGGTGCACTCTGTGTGTTTTTGGTCCCTAATCATCCAAATAGTAGCAGTGGATTTGGACTCTGTACTGACATCTATTGGCGTGGATGTATTAGCATTTTGCAGGTGATTAAAATTAAAAAAAATTAAGCAGAAGAATAGAATACCACAATGATTTTACTGTATTTTTACTTTGACATTTGGTTTCCTAAAGATTACTTTCTAATTTCGCAATTCTTCCTCATCTTTCTACTTATAATATAGCCCATTGTTTTTGCTCTATTGTCAGCGCAAACTTATCTGACACAGTTCTTCACTGTGGCTTGAATTTGATTTAATGTTTAAACTGTTGTATCTTGTAAGGGGTATTTCACATCCATCTGTTGATCTGCCATTTTCTGGTAAAATTATTTGTAAAACATACGTAACTGAACTCAACTGATGCAACATCCCACAGTGTAACACTACCATTATTAAATGTCTATGTAATATTTAATTTTATTTGGAATGAATATGTACAAACCCGATTCCCAAAAAAAGTTGGGACGCTGTACAAATTGTGAAAAAAAGGAATGCAATAATTTACAAATCTCATAAAACTATATTTTATTCACAATATGATATAGATAACATATCAAATGTTGAAAGTGAGACACTTTGAAATGTCATGGCAAATATTGGCTCATTTTAGATTTCATGAGAGCTACACATTCCATAAAAGTTGGGACAGGTAGCAATAAGAGGCCGGAAAAATGTAATGTACAAAAGGAACAGCTAGAGGACCAATTTGCAACTTATTAGGTAAATTGGCAACATGATTGGGTATAAAAAGAGCCTCTCAGAGTAGCAGTGTCTCTCAGTAGTCAAGATGGGCAGAGGATCACCAATTCCCCCAATACTGCAGCGAAAAATACTGGAGCAATATCAGAAAGGAGTTTCTCAGAGAACAATTCCACAGAGTTTGAAGTTATCATCATCTACAGTGCATATTATCATCCAAAGATTCAGAGAATCTGGAACAATCTCTGTGTGTAAGGGTCAAGGGCAGAAAACCGTACTGGATGCCTGTGATCTTCGGGCCCTTAGACGGCACTGCATCACATACAGGAATGCTACTGTAATGGAAATCACAACATGGGCTCAGGAACATTTCCAAAAAACATTGTCGGTGAACACAATCCATCGTGCTATTTGCCGTTGCTAGCTAAAACTATGGGTCAAAAAAAGAAGCCCTATCTAAACACGATCCAGAAGCGCAGGAGTTTTCTCTGGGCCAAAGCTCATTTAAAATGCAAAGGGGAAACTTTTTTTTCTGTGGTCAGAACGAATCAAAAAGTTAAATTTCATCTGTTGTATTCTGAATAAAATATTGAAATTTGAAACTTCCACATCATTGCATTCCGTTTTTATTTACAAGTTGTATATTGTCCCAACTTTTTTGGAATCGGGGTTCAGATGATTCAGATTGATTTACTTTCCTTTACTTTGCCAGCTCATGTTGCAGCATAAAAGTGGACACTACACACACACACACACACACACACACACACACACACACACACACACACACACACACACACACTTGAATACTTTTATTTGGATCTGATAGACATTGCACAAGATAACAAGATCCAAATACTCTGGGAAGAGTCAATGACAAGGTGACAGGTCTTTCAAGTCCTTTACTCATTAAGGATAAACAAAACCTCTCCATATCTGCATGCTCCCTATGGTGGCTGAAATGGAGCAAAACCTTGCAAGCCTTTTTGCCTCCTTTTTTTGCAGCCCCCCCAAACTGCATCCCCCTGACCACATTATTATGGACATAGCCTAAACTTCCAAACACCAGAGTTATTAATGTACAGCTGGATCCCAGTCTGTGAATGAGATCTACCAGTGGTTGATATTTCAATAGTTTTGAATAGTAACAAGTGTCCATATACAGGTCAAAACAGCAGCTGTAAAAATCCTTCACTGTTGCCTCGTCTGTGCTCAGGGTGGCGGGACCTGGTCCAGGGGCGGTCCTGGCTGGTGGAGTGTTTGCAGCGTCCAGGCTGGTATGGCAGTGGTCGGTCGTGGCTGAAGTCTTTTCTTTGAACAACTTGTTTGTGGGCATCCTCTTCTCCCTCTCAGCCTGTTTCCACTGTGCAAAGAGTGTTCAGCAGAAGAAGAAGGTACTACAGTCTTGGGATGCACCAAAATCAAAATTCTGGGCAGATCCAAAAATTCAGGATGCGCTCTGCTGAAAACCGAAAAGAAATAATAAATGTATAATTAATTAATTAATCAAACTTATTCAATAAAACTAGCCAAAACTGAGTTGCACTTATGGCCGTTTTATATCAACTTTTTAAATAACAGAATTGCTTCTATTCCAGTTTGTTGGTGAAATATTGCTGCCTTCACGTGCTATCAGAATTATTGTAAATACGAGTTTCCAAGGTAAAAAAAACAACAACATATGAACGTCCTCCCATTTCAAACTTTGAATGCGTTAAAGCTCATAATCATGATTTCAGAAGTGGGAATTATCACATTTCTGATAGCATGTGAGGGCAGCATATAAACATTTAAATGACAATAAAATGTTTTATTGAACAAATAAGTCAAGTAAAAATATAATATAATAAAAAATATAATATGTAATATGGTGCAGATACATATTTAGCTAAATGCTCTTCTCTAGAGTTATTTTTTTTATCTAACTAATGAGTTTATGGACATTGAATAGCTTTCTTGAGCTAAATGTAACATAGTGACATTGTAGAGCCTACAAGCTGTTTAATTGACATCTTTCTCTGGTTGAAACACTGATTGAGCGATTACATGAGACGGGATTCATTTCGGTGTTCATCCATGTTTATTTTATCCTATAACTTTGTAAAGAGGAGAGGAGATGAGCGGTTCACGTAGGCTTGATCTGTGCTGGCGCTTGAACTGAGGTGGCTAGGTTGATCTGTGACGTCATATTAAAAAAAACATATTAAAGAACATTTACTGTTTGAATTTCATAATAAAATTGACAGGATTTTAAATTTGAGACTTCATATTAAAAGTAACAAAGCACAAAGATTATTACATGGCTGGCACGGTTCAAATTCGGTGTGTATCCCTACTACAGTTTAAACCATTTGATACCAAGTAATGCTGAGCCTGGTTATATAATGCTCAAGATAAGGAGCATATATTTTCTTCTTCTTTTTTTCTTCTCAGTTTGCTCTATGGGGGGCGCTGTTCTGTGGGCTGAGCCTGTGTAATCAGCACACACTGGTCTTGTATGTTGTGGTCATAATTCCCTGGGCCCTTCTGCACCTCTACACTCATAATGTAAGTATTGATAATCACTCAGCGGTGCAGGGTTTAACGCGTAATTTGTCCGTTTTTAACAATAAGGTAAAATTAATAGTGCAATTTAAAAACCTTTTCAAGAGCATATTTGGTCATATTATGCACTTATACGCCACATCATTTAATAAATATACAGTCTTTAACCGGTCTAGAGAGATGTGCTGTAAAGCCACAATATATGTTTTTTTTTTTTGCTATTAGAGGTCGCTTATTGAAAACAAAGGCGTAGGTGGATGATGCCTTGATTTTGCGGAATATTTTATTATGCCCCAGACGACCGCTTTTTCTGCTCGGGATAATGTAAATACACAAGTCAACAAAAGATAAAAGTTATACATTGTTCTAGTGGTTTTTGGATATTTTAATCCAAATATCATACATATTGTGCCTTTTACGGTATGGTTTTATGCTAGAAATTATGCCCAGATGACTGTGGCATTGTCCAGTGTCACATGTCCATGCTGTTGTTTTATAATTATGTTTTGGTATGCAAATTTGAACATTTGGCATGTAAAAGAATCTACCAATTACAAGTGACATATATTTCCCACAGGGTTTGTCCTTTGTTGTTGTGGTGTCTTTGGGGAGGTGTTTCCTGGCTGGCTTTGTGCCCTACATCTACCTGCCCATTTCCTCCTACCTCAACAGAGCTCGCTGGAGCTGGGGAGACCAGACCTCTCTCCACGGCCTCTTCACACACCTGCTCCGAGCTGAATATGGCACCTTCAGCCTGGTAACAACTGATTCATTAGTCTTTTATCATTTAAAAAAAAAAAGATTTTTTAATGCATAAATACAGTGTATGTGCTATGTACTAGGATATGTACTAGGTTTTCATGCTGTATTTATTTTCTGAAACTAATGCACCACATGTTGATTTCTCTGACTTCAGGCAAAAACAGATGAAAATGTTAGCCTCCTAAAAATGTTACGGTGAGTGTATCAAAATTGATTTGATGCATTAATCCATATTTCCAGAAGGAAATATGAGTATGAGAATTATGTAGTGATCAAAAAAACAAAACATAGCTCAGTATTTAAAT
Organism: Pseudorasbora parva; assembly: GCF_024679245.1. NCBI lineage: Eukaryota > Metazoa > Chordata > Actinopteri > Cypriniformes > Gobionidae > Pseudorasbora > Pseudorasbora parva. The sequence continues at coordinate 8,312,416 of NC_090181.1, forward strand.
AAATGTGACAACAAAAAAATGTTGCGATTCAGTGTGCAAATGTTACAATACCATTTTAGGGGGCATTTCCACAACACTATTTTCAACTAAAAACAGACAACTTTTTATGAATTTTGGACGTTTACTTACATGACAATGGCGTTTTGGGGGGTTCAAAGTGCAAGCTTTTGAAAATGGTACCGTTATAGTACATTGTTATCTTGTAATTGTACCCTTAGTGACAAATGTGACAAAAAACAACAAAGATTGTGACAAAAATAATGATTGTTCATTACATCTCTTGATATTGTAATTTAATACTAAAATATATAATTTTATAATTTTATTTTTATAAAAAGTATTTTATAAAGTATTTTATGCAAGGCAACAGCTCACCATATTCTGTAGCACTTTATTTTACAGTCTTGTTCTGCATATACATACATAGTATTTATTATAGTTATTACAATAACTGGGTATTAACTAGGTTCTAACCCTGAACCTACCCCTGAACCTAACCAACCCATGAATACTATAGAAACACTTATTTTAAAGTATCCATGTTATGGTGCAATTACACATTTAAGTACTGAGTAATAATAATTTATAAGTTATAGTTATTACTACAGTAGCTACATGTAACGTGTAATAAGGACACTGTAAAATAAAGTGCCCCATCATACACTTGGCACAAGTGTTTTTTTCCAAGGTTTAGCCTGACTCAGTTATAATTTTCACTTCATGTATCATTTCCACGTTGTATAATAGCAAATGCATTTGGGCCTATCTGTTCTCCCATGTCTAGTCTGAAAATGAGGTGTGATCAGGTGCATTGTTGGCAAGTTTCTTTTTTTAAGACAACTGAAATCGACTTTGCCATTGAATGGCCATTGCAATTTTTGCAATTTCGCCATTAACCAACAAAAACCTGCTCTAGTCAATAGTGCAGTATTTTTAGTTTTATTTAAAGGCATGTTAGTAATGTATGTCTATAGGTGGGTTCACAACACGTGTCCATTCTGATTATTACACACAGGGACGCGCAGCAGCACAAACATTTTTAAACATTAAAAATAAAAGGATTCCTCAGTCCCCAGAAGCACTTAGTCTTTCCGCTCGTAAATTCCGCCATGTAAATAGCGAATCCGCCATGGTGCAAGTGCTACTGGCTTTTAAAGGGAATGAGAGATGAGATTCTGATTGCCACGTTATGCCCAAAACACACCCATGACTCATTAAGAGACTAGGGACAACCCTTTTAGACCGTATTTCCTGTTGTTAAACAAGCAAAAATGGATTCGGACACACCCTAATTGCACATGTGTTTAGACCATGAACGATAAAAAAGGGCCAAGTGTTGCCACCTTATATTACTCAGTACTTTCTTGAGTAAGTGTATTATAAAAGTGAGTAAGTGCATGTACTGTAAAATAAATTTCAACCCCATATTTCCCCCTTTATGTAACTACATAATTTATGTAACTAAACAATCTTAACTTTATTTTTGTTTTGTACATCAGTAATGTTGGATTGGAATGTTGTAATCAGTAGATTTCACAGTTAGTTAATCCTGGCAGTTGTATTCATAATCAGGGATGAATTATGAAACCCTATTATAAAATCAAAAATTACAATTTGAAAATCTCATTCCTTAAATCTTGATTTATACAATTTGTAGACAAACTTATCTTCTCATTTTCAACTAAGCAAATGACTGTTTACCCTTTCCATAGTTAGTTCTCTCTAAAACAGCAAAGCTGAACCTGTTAGGAATAACAAATCTGTTGCACTGGCTTTGAAACGACCAGTGACGTTCACAGCGCCTCTGATGACACTAGTGTAAGACATCATGCGAGACTCGGGTCGTCTCCTCAGCCCACCCTCATCAAACGTTTGGGTGTCCCCAGAGAGAGAGCTTAGCTTATGTCCCGCTAGTACCAATCAGCCGTTTCCCATCACCCCCCACAGCTGCCACATAGCATGATGGACAGGTGAGAGCGAGAGAGGGGAACACAACACGCATGTCACAGCATAAACCTGCCATAAGGAGCTCAAACACTCTCTCACACAGACACATAATACACACACACACACACACACACACACACACACACACACACACACACACACACACACACACACACACACACACACACACACACACTTTCACACGACGCTTAAATAAGCTGTCAGAGAGAGATGGGTATTAAGGCACAGGCAGGGCACTATCTCTTTCAGCAGGGAAATTGGCCATTGACTGGGTTTGGGATACAGATAGAAGGAAAGGCTGTCACAAAACTGCACTTAATGTTGAAAAAGACTTCCTGACACAGTCACTCACTCACAGCACTTTGAGTTTGAGTCTCTGTCCATCACATGCACATACACTCGTACACATAGTGGATGAATTAATAAGTGTGTCTCTTGTGTCTCAGGGCTCAGTGGAATCACTGTGTGAATGATCTGTCTTCCCCGGTACTAGTGCTGACAGTTCTCAGCATTCTGCTGTCTTTACGGAGCAGGTAAGACATCGCTGAATGAGATCTGACCATCAGTTTAATGCTTAATGCCATTGAAGTGAAGACAAACCATACAGTCTGAAGTTTAGGTTTTTTTTCTTCCAATCACAGTTTAATGTGGAAAGACTGTTGTTAATGTAAACTGTGGCAGTGTGCAGTCTGTTTTTTTTTTTGAGTGGCCCAACATGTAAGCTTCCGGCTCAACCAAACCAAACCCGTTTGAAATTATCTTTTTTTGCAGTTCCATGGGGTGCTGCTAGTTTGGAATTGGTATTTAAAAAAAATGTTTTTGAAACAAGTGTCTTATGCTTAATAAAACTGCATTTATTTTTTACCAATGATACAGCAAAAACAGTAGCCTGATTCGAGCAAAACTTTTGCATTATTTTCAAAATGTCAATAAAAAAGTACTGAGAAATGATTTCCATTTAAGGAACTGTATGTAAGAAATATATTTCAATTAATGGCTAGACATGAATAAGTCATGTTAATTTCAAATAAGACAACAGTAGTCTGGCCAGGATATTGTCATTTAAAAGTTGTTGTTGTTGGAGCCCTCAACTGATGTTGATGTTGACATGTTGTGTTTTGGCCTGAAGCTCCGCCCTCCACCCATCGACCAATCATGAAGTCAGTAGTGTTTGGGCATCCGGGTTGCCAGATCTGCTCTAGTTACCACAGCTGCAGTTACAAACGTTCCTGCTGGATCCTGCAGCCAATCTGGCAACCTCGAGTCAGGGGGGAGAGGGGATACACCGCTCTACAGTCATTTGAAAGTGATTGCATTACCAGTTTTGCAACACAATCTTACATGCACTTCCTTTAACCGATGTTATGCGACTAAAACAAAACATTTTCCTCTCGCATTGTAATTCCAAAAATCATGGCAAGATGTTGGTAGGTTTACGTATATTATAGCAGCCACCACCCTAGCCATTATTTGTAACTGAAGGAGTTGTAGGTGTGTTATCAAAGTATTAATGGCAAGGAAAGCCTCTTATATTTGGAAGCGGTCTTGCATGAGGTGTTTCTCCCTCATATCTGCTTCAAAGTCCTGATATATTGTGGCATTTCTTTGTTTTTTAGAATCCAGTATTCCCATTATTCTTTTAGTCTAATAAAGAACTCTCTCTCGTCTTCTGTCCAAACAAACCATTCATGTTCATCCAAACCATCCATTCATGAATGTTTAACCGTCCAACAATAAAACATTCATTTATCGTTAATAAATGATCATGTGACTTACGTATACCTGCTGACCTATAAATGCAAAAATTCCATTGCATTTTTGCTTGTATTTTTTTCGAACTGCCTGAAAAAAATACCTCATGCGAGTGCAAAAACCTTTTATGATTATATGGGAGTTTTTTACAAAATTGACACGTTTCCATTGGTCACATTTTTGATTTGCAATTTCATTTTCCTCAATTTTAAGGGTGATTGAAACACAGCTTGTAATTTTGTGAAATGTAGAAATAATTATATTTTAATTAAAAATTTTAAAGATTTATTTTTGGTATTTTTGCCTTTATTGAGGTAGATAATCAACAGGAAGAGAGAGGGGGACGTGATTGGGAAAGGTCTCCTGACCCCGAACCAGATGAATAGAAAGTTCAAAATAATTTATAAGTATTTGTCAATTCTTTTAAAGTACTTATTTGAAATATAAATATTTTGTAACATTAGAAATGTCTTCACTGTCCTTTTTGATCAATTTAATGCAACCTTGCTGAATAAAAGTCTTAAAGGTGCACTATGCAACTTTCCGTCCACTGGAGGGCGCCTATTCTAAACAAAGGTGTAGTTTGATGACGCCAAGTGTGAGCGCAGTATCTTGGGATATGTGGTCTTCACCTCACAACTGGTGGAATATAGGACTCAGAAATCATGTTCATGCAGAAATTATGTTCATGGATGCGGTTAATAACGTTACTGTAGAGTGAAGCAGAGCAGGACCGAGTGTTGTGGAGCCGAGCATGGCCGCTAGGACGATTGTTACACAAACACATGGCTCGCGAGTACCGGGACTTTTATTATGACGGGACGGGACACAGTCGCTGGGCACGCGCACTTCGCTTTTTCCGGTCATGATTATAAGGTAAAGACAGCAGCTCTGTTTATCATATTAGACACATTTAAGTGTGTTTAAAATGATATGACGTTCCTCTGTGCGTTCGCTCGGCGCTGCTGTGACATGTTCACACTGCTAAGAGTAAAGCGCTTCTGCAGAATAAAACCGAGGGTAACGCAGATATGACGCGATTGACAGGCGACTCGCTCAAACGCTATGCTGAAACGTCCCGGTCCTTTGTTAAAATAGCAATTTTCTCACAATTTACAAATAGTTGGAAACATTTAGGATATAATAAGTACTCAACTGAACAAAATATATAACACTGGCCTAGTGGTTTTTGGATATTTTACTGCAAAAATATTACATAGTGCTCCTTTAAATTATTTAAAAAAAAAAACTGACATCAACATTTTGAAAGTATATATTGTACAATGGCTAATTCTGGTCCAGTAATCGAATTGGAAATGTGGTGTTGAAAGTGGTAAATTGGTATTGTGTTTATAAAGGTAAATTTTACTGATATGTTAAACTATTATATTGTTACATATAATAAAATAATAAAATTCTTCTTCTTCCATTAACTAATTTAGTTTGACTATTTTAACTACACTGTAAAAAATTTGTGGTGGTTTTTGTTGGTTTAACTTAAAAAAGTAAGTAACCTGGTTGCCTTAAAATTGAGTTTATAGAAATTAAAAATTTGAGTTGATACAATGAAGGAAATTAGTTTAATAAATAGAAACTCAAAATGTTTGTATCTGAACCACATAAAATATGTGATAAATCATGAAAATAGCACAATTTGGCATGTTTCACTGCGTCATCAGAAATAACACACACATAATTACCCAATATGCTTACAAAATCTTTTAATAATATTTTAATAAAGGCTGTCAAATCTCAAAAAATGTTCATTGTATTAACTCAAAATTTTAATTCCAAAGAACTCAAAAAAATTTTTAGGCAACCAGGTAACTTTTTTTCTAAATAATTTTTTACAGTGTAGATTTAGTTCTTGAATTAAAGGATTAGTTTACTGTAAACCTAATCCATATGAACTGAGCGGTCTATTCCACATTTTTCTGAAGAGACTCGATAGCTTTATATGATGAACAGACTGAATTTAGGTGTTTATTCACACAGAAACATTCATCAAATCACGTCAAATATGGCAGCAACAAAGTGATAGTTGCATAGCTATCAATGGAGGGACAGAAATCTGTCAGATTTCACTTAAGATATCTTCATTTGTGTTTTGAAGATGAACGAAAGTCTTGCAGGTTTGAAATGGTTAGGAAATTGATGAACATTTTTGTGGGGACTGTCCTTTTAAACATGGTCGACATGGCTAAAAGCAACAAATGAACCCTACTATGTTTGGAAATGTTCTTTTTTAGATATTATCTCTGTTTATAGAACTGTATGAAAGCAATATCAATATCACATCCATTCTGAAAATCAGTACAAAAGCAATTATGCTCATGTGATATTTCTTAAATAAAACATTCATAATAAAACAATATACATATGAATAGATTTACTATCATATTGTATTTCAAATGTGTATTTGATGTATATTATATTTTGACTGTATGTGCCCCCTAGACTGCGCTGTGTTTTTGTCTGGTTGATTGTCACCATGGTGAGCGTCTACTCTCTTTTCTTTGCCTGGAGAGCAAACCTGAACATTGAGAGGCCTCTATTGCTGGGAGTGGTGAGTTTAAAGTTTAAGGCATTGTTCTAAGAATTATTTCTTTTTTTAATTTAAGATCATTCAAATGCACTTCAGTGTACTCTATATACTGCATGGGTGTATGCAGGTGGAGCGCTTCTGGCTGCAGGCTGATGCTGGGCTGTGTGTTCTGGCTGGTCTGGGTCTGAGCTGGGCCGTGTGTTGGCTGAACGGCCGTCTGAGCCAGGGGCCGGTGTGGAACACAGGAGCCTGGATACTCACTGCAGGCCTCATCTCACACATGATCAGCTTAAACCACAGGTAAACCGCTTATAAATGATTGCTATAAATCTATTCAGACATCTTTTATTCACTTTTCAAAATTTAAGGTTGCAAAAGTCTTAACATACCATAAATAGTTTTGAAATAGAGGTCTTTTTATTTGTTGGAAAGACAATTCTATTAGAGGTGCTGCATGTCTTTTTTTTACTGACATAAAAATACCATAATATGCTTGCAAAGGTTTAGGAAACATGCTAAAGGGGTACTTCAGCGCTGGGAAGATGAATCTGTATATAAACTGGGTCATCAATGTAGTAGAAATGTGAAATTATTTTTGAATTTGGTGTCTTCTAGACTGAGAAAAGACAGAAAATGTATTTTTGTCCCATGGGGATGAAAGACTACAATTCCCAGAATGCTTCGCTGCCCTGTGAGGCCATTCCCAACGCCACCGCTACTGGATTACTGTGACTGAGTTGAGACACTACAATTAAAAACTGAACGTGTCTGTTCAATATAATGAGTGAGTCACCGCGCGAGTCTCACAGCACTGAGCACTAACTGCAGGAGTGATGAGAGCTGAGGTAATCGCGACTACACTCGCGGCATAAATTCACAACGCGAGTTCAGTCTGGCGCGTTTCAGTTCATGCCTTTGCAAGCTTAACTTTCATAGAAATGAATTTGAGAAGTTAAAAGACTTACATTGCTCACCATAGCTCCGTTTAAATTATCCTGTAGCTGCAAGCTGAGCTCTCCCTGCCAGCTGAGTGTTATCTCCCCTCCCCCATGCGCGGATTCAAAACATGCGGAAATGGCTCCCTCTGCTGGCTGTAGTCTTTAGCCTTTGGGCAAACATTCCTCCTATGATGCAAAAATCGTCAATTTGCATCATAGGAGGAATTTTTCCAGAAATAACCTGCATAAATCTCTCCTCTCAGGGAGATATGAGGGGGGAAAGCACAATAATTTGAATATACTCCAGGGTTTCTACTGATACAAAGCCATATGCTAATCGCTGAAGTAACCCTTAAGTTCACATACTCGTTCCTCTGAAAAACAATGCTACAGCCACTTATTCTAATGTGCGGTTTTGTTTTGGTCCGTGTGATCCCACCCACTGCCAATTCACCCAATAGTATTTCAACACCTCGGGTTGGCAGTTGGCAGAAAACTGTGTTTCAACTAGGGCTGGAATAATAAAATCTCGATTAATTGAACATTTTACCTTGATTATTTTGCTTTTATTTAGGCTTTTTTTTGCTTTAATTTTTTCCCCTCATAGCTCAATGAAAAGGTTTGTACTGTAAACATGCTCAATTATTAAAGTTGGGATATTTTTTTTCTAATGAAAAAGTGCATTTCTTTGTGATTTTAAAATAATTGAAGGAAACCGCTCACTTTCAGCAGTTACTGTCTATGGGTCATAACATTTCTTACAGATTTCTGTTTGTTGTACATCAGATACAGATAGATTAGCACAGTACATTACGTTTATGCAATGAGAGAGTGATTGTGTGTGTGAATTAGTCATCCTGTCTCTTAATTCTGAAGCTGTGGTTTGTAGTTACTTGCAAGGTTGACAAATCTATAACGGTTGAGTTTCTAAGCTACTTTAGTGATGAATTACAGGACAGCGTTGACAATGAGTTTCTGTGCTCCTCTCTGCGCCCGATCTTCATGTGATGTGCAGTGTCACAAAGCATCAGCACATTAGTTCAATGTAATGACACACTGTGCACTGTCTGTGTGCGTTACAGCGCATATAAGAACGCCGATTAACTTGCCTGTATAACCTATAAAACATGCAATTACCATAGTAATGAGCATCCGGATTGTATAAACAAAGATAACTGCTCCTGAATCGTTTCGTGAGTCTGCAAACTGCACTTGATGTGACTGGACGGGGTGGAGACACGTGTCTAAAACTGAAATAACCAACATAGGAAAATTACGTCAGTTAGAGGTTCTGATTTTCGGTTTTGATTACTTTTTGATTAATCGTCCAGCCCTATTTTCAACTTTTTCTGGTGGTGCTTCTTGCTGTAGTGTCGTCAATCTGGCAACCCGCATGAGCACGAATCTGATGAGAGGGCAGGAGAAACAACCCTCTATAATATTTAAAATTTGGACTGCAGTACCCAGTTCCACCCCTAGCCGTCAATATTACATACCGCATCTTTAATGTAGCTTCACACATGCCGGCTAGATGCCTATAGATTTTTTTTTTCATACTGTGATTTGCTAAACGCCACAACAGTAAGAGATTTCATGTGTGAATATGTTAAGAGGTTTCTGATAATTAGCTTCTGTCCTCACTCAAATGTGTAACAGAAAGTCCCCAGGTGGCCTTTTAAAAATAATAATAATAATAATCATTTGTTCGATTTATATAGTGCTTTTCAAGGCGCTCAAAGCGTTTTACATAGAAGGGGGAATCTCCTCAACCACCACCAATGTGCAGCATCCACCTGGATGATGCGACGGCAGCCATATTGCGCCAGAACGCTCACCACACACCAGCTGATTGCTGGAGAGGAGACCGAGAAAGTGTGTTGTGTATGTCTGTAGGTTAATATGACCAGGCATAAATGATTTCTATTCTAAATAATTACTGTTCTTTTGAACCTTTAATTCATTAATAAATCCTGAAAAATATAATGGTATAACGTTTTTCAAAAATACATTAAGCAGTAGAATTGTTTTGAACATTGATAATAATAATAAGACATTTTCTTTGAGCAGCAAATAAGCAGAATGATTTCTGAAGGATCATGTACCTGTCATGGACACTGAATAGTAATGATGTTGAAAATTCAACTTTGCATTACAGGAATAAATTGCATTGTAAAATGATTAAAACACCCAAAAAAAGAATTAATCCACAGTAGGAAAAAAAAATACCATGGAAGTCAATGGGGACCCAACATCTGTGTATGTGTATATATATATATATATAATTAAAAAAAATATATATTGTATGATTAAAATAGTTTGCAATGTAGTTTGCTGTTTGGTCCTCAGAATATCAAATATCAACAAAAGGCTAAAATATTAGGTCAAATAGTTTGTATAATTGTATCATTGACAACCATATGTTTCCTACATACAGAATCTGTGCATGCCTCTTTTTTTTAGCTTTGGGAAATTGGCCACCTGCCATTATGCCTTGCTTATAATATTTATGTCCATTCCATCAATTGATTTCAACCATAATTTCTCCCCGTAATCAGTGCAGAAAATAAAAAGCCTAAATATCCAGTTTTGTAATCAGATAAATCTTTTAATCCTCTCTAAGTACTGATTATTTTGCAGTGGGCCTATCGATGTGCATTTCTGCATTATTTTGAACCTTTATACATCACAGACCCATTGAACCGTGTGAACGTTTGAGTTTTTGGTCGATCATTCAGACCATAGCAGTCACTCTCTGAATCCCTCATTTCCTCCATGCTTCAACACACATCAAAGCAAAAGCTCTTGCACTCTTCTGCAGCTTTGACTCTATGCTTGATTAGCCGTCCTGGCCACGCTAGTCATGCAGATTAAAGCAGCTGAGTTCTGTGCTTGATTAGACATCCTAGCCACGGCAGTCATGTAGATTAGAGCGGTGAGGTTTGGTACATCGCTGCCACAAACTGTGACGCTTTGATCAATGGTGAGACCGACGCTGTTGTCAGCGCTCATCACACCTGTCCGAGGCTGATTACAGCCGAGAGATGTTCCACCTCATCACTGCTCACCTCGCTGCTCAGAGACAAACACAGAACAGCTGGAAGAAAGATAATGTCATGGATCCTTACACTTTTGAGCAAACTCTTCAAAGTGAACATCACTGCGGATGTGGTTGAAGCATTTGTGCATGCACTTTTACACTCAGCTCACAAACATGTGTATCACTTTCAGATCACTTTGAGCAAACTTCCTAAAGGTTTTAAAACATACTTTTACAAACACTTTGGGATTTTGGAGCTGTAGATTTACTAAAATCCAGCAGTGACTCAGGTGCCCTATGACACGACTAAACACACAAAAAATGAATAATTACCTGTGTAAACCCTTTTGTTGATAATATACACATATTTTCTATGAAGAATATACAAACAAAAAGTCCAGGTATGCCCCCCCCCCAATAAATAAATAAAATTAAAATAAAATTGGTTCTTTTTTATTAGTACTTAATTATATTTATTTATGTGCAGCAATATATGCATAAATAAATACATAAATAATAGAGGGTGCTAGGTGGTGTATAGGGCTGTCAGAGTTAAACATATTTCATTACTTAAAGGAACATGTTAAGATAATATTTTAACAATTAGCTCTCATACAATAACATAAAAATGCAATTGTTTAATTCATGAAGCAATATGTAATTTTGTTGTCTTTGCAATATTAATAATAATTAATACAATTAATAATTAATAATAAAAAATGTTTCACATTATTGTTTTTATTAGGCTGTCAGGCAATTAATCACATTTAAAATAATGTTGTATTTACATAATATATGTGTGTGTACTGTGTATAATTAATATGCATATTTGAATGCACACACATACATGTATATATTTAGGAAATGTTGCATGTATATATATTTATATAATTTATCATATATAAATACAAATTTTATATATAAATACATTTTATTTCTTAAATATGTTTTACATTTACATAAATACATTTTATATACAAGATATATGAATATATTGAAAATTTTATACATTCAAGCATTTAGAGTTATTTTGTAGGAATATAAATAATCAAGAGGATCATTATTTTGGGCAGTATTATTTATATACTATTATAGTTTTTATTAATAATTTTAATATCTCCTTTTAAAAAATATTATTTTATATATTTTCATTTGTTACATTTTGTAATCATCATGTGCTTTTGTCACTTATTTTTTTTTTTTTTTAGCATTTATTTATTTTTACTTCAGTTTTAGTTTAGTTCAGTTTTAATTTTTATTTATTTCCATTTATTTTAGTTTTACATTTTTGTAAAGTTTTTCGGTCAAATATTTTTTTTCCAATTAGAATTTATTTTATATAATTTACATTTTTAGTTAATAATAATAATTGACTTTTTCTTAGTATGAAAGTTACAAATAAAAAAAAACACCTACTGTAGGCCTATATTGATAAATAGCCTATACAATGCTGCTGTCACTCAATTTAACCCCTGACTGCAACTCTGAACATAGTTTTCATGCTACATTTTATACTTGTGTTTTTGTGTGTGTGTGTGTGTGGACAGAGAGTGTAACCAGAGCGGTAATGATGTCGTGGACAGCTTTGCTCGTGAGGTTGTGATGTCATTGCCGGAGGGCTCGTTGGTTCTGACTCGTGGTGATCTCCCGGGCAACACACTGCGCTACCTCCACTACTGCCAGGGTCTCCGGCCAGACCTCAGCCTTGTTGACCAGGAGGTCCGTAATCCATCACGACACATGTCTGATTTATTTCAGCCATAAATATGCTACTCTATCACTGTCTTTCAATCGTAAAGTTGACATTATATTATATTATACATATATTATGTTATAAACTGACATTATATTTTCCAGATGATGACGTATAGCTGGTATGTGACGAAACTCCGGAAGCACTTACCTGGAGTCACGTTTCCTGGCCGCTGGTGGGATCCAGTCAATGCCACAGAACAGAGAACTTTCAGCATCGAGAAGTTTCTCAATCACAATATGCAGTAAGATTAACACACATTCATATGCCCTCTGTTGCTCTCGTTTAAATTGAAATTTGTGTTTATTTTAGTTAGTATATATTTAGAACTATTTGCTGAATGCACTGTCTAGCAAACCAATTACACATCTATTGAAGTGCAAAGAAAATGCACAGTCTGTTCTGCCTCCCTCCACCAGACGGCAGTATTTCCTTGGTAAAGCCCCTGGACTCTGAGAGGGGGCAATAAACACAACAGTCATTTCCCTGGGAAGCAGAACAGAGAATAAGGAATAAATACTTGAGAAAAAAACAAGCAGCAACCTGCTTGTTTTGTTAAGAGAGACAGTTTTATGATCCTGCCAGGTGTATCCCATGATTCAAGATGATCAGGCTTAGAAGCTTTTACTCAGTTCTACTTTCTTCAAATACTCCATTTTTATAATATGACATGTATTAGTACTTGTTTCTATAAACGTGTACGTGTTTTTTTTAAAATCTGTTTTAATATTGTTTTTATTTTGCAGGATTTTGGCTGGATTATGCAGATAATGAAAGTATAAATTTATATTAGATTACATTAGGTTTTCTAGAAGAGTGCTATTAAACATGCTGTTCAGTAACAAACATCAGCAAAACACTATAGCAGCCATTTCAAATAATTAGGTAATTGGTAACATTACAGCAAGCAGTGTTAATGTACATTAAATACCAAATAAAGAGATCTTTGGTTTGTATACTATTAATAATGAATATATATTTGCAATATGAATGTACTAGGTCAGTAAAGCAATATATAATGTATATAATAGTTTTACTAATGAAGATTACTCTGACGTTTTACCCACTGAGTGATGCCATGTCACAATGACTGATGGTCAGTTTTTGCTCTGGCTTTGTCTACAGCAGGCCTGTGTTTGTATGCATCGGTCTAACTGAGGGTGACCCCAGCTGGGAGAGGAGTTTCTCTCGTTGGCCCTGGGGCGTCTGTGAGCAGTTGGTACCTGTTAAGACCCCTTTTGACCCTGAAAAATGGGCCCAAAAAACACTTGACCTTTACAACTGGAGCCAGCCACATGACAGGTAGCACATTACTGTCGTTTGTTTAGTTATGGTATGACTTTTATGACCTTGTAGGCCATAATATGTTCTGTTAATATGCAGACTAAAATATTTGCAGCTAAAATGAACACTAGATGCAGTAAACTGCCAACATTTTTTTTTGTTTCAAACTAATTTTGATTGAAGGAGCAGATTATTGATCTATATATATAATATATTTTTTCTGATATAGTAAACTTGCTCATTAGCTCACATGGTACAACAATACAGAGCACTGTCTGAAACACAAGTCATGACACTCCACAAAAGAGTGCAAAGCATCATAGAAGCAAGTTAAAATTGCATGGTTGGTTCAGCAAAAGCACTTTTATCTCACTTTGCTTGTGTTAACACTATCAGTTGGGTTTAGGGTAGGATATGATCATTTCAAACTTGACAGAGCATGAACTTTTTAGGGCCAATTACCCGGGCATTTAATGTCCAAACTTCCATGATACGTACAACAACCGATGTAACGTCAAAAAAATTGGAACAAACTATTTATTGCCAGCCACTGGACATTTCACTTTGAAAGGGCTGTAAAACATGCTAGAAGCATCGCAATGTCATTTTGCAAAGTAAAACTTTTCTGTTCATGACACTAGGGTGTTTAATAAACCGTCATCTGCAAATTATATCACTTATTACACCTCTTATGGATGTGTTTGTCACCTTAAAAGGGCAGAAATTTACTTGGAGGCAATGTAGGCAGTCAAGTGTTTTCAGCCTGGGTTGATAATATATAACATGATACTAAATATTGACTTTTTTAATGTACCATAGCATTTACATGAATGTTGGTACTTCCATGGTGCATGTCCAAAAATTGTATAAATGCTCATGTGGTCGAATGCGCTCGAACAGCCACGAAAGACGTGGCCGTAGAGAAGTGCTCTAGCCAGATGGAATTTAAACTTTGTCAACTGAAGACCCAAGTTTGGTTTGAAGACGAAAAACGCACTGAGCACAATGTTTGCTCATTATTCTTGATTTGCTAAACTCACTCACAGCGTTCAGTGTGGTTTAGTGGCTATCAATGCAGAAACGCAAACTGATGCTCTTCGTATGTTTTTCCAATGTCTTCGGTGCATTCATATGTAAATTGCGTGAGCTTATTTTATTTATTAGATCAAAAAACACACATTTACCCGACCATAGACGTTCCCCTCGAAGAAATCAGGACAGAAGTGGTTGAAAGTGGACAAAAGAGAAGGTTTAAAACACCAGGTCTAAACTTGAATTTTTCCTTCGTCTACTTGTGATCCGATCAACCAAGGCGCATCTTAATACCAGGTTTAAAATGGGCCTTGGCTTAGCATGCACAGATGTTTAGTATCCTGCATATGCAAAATGATCAATTAAACATTGTCAAACAAGTTGATGTTGACCAAAATTCAGTTCCAAAAAACTCAACTCCAATGTCAGCTCAGCTTGTTGCCTTTTTAGGGCAGTGTACTGTAGAGAACTGGTATAGCCTGTGGCTAGCAACGCTTAAGTTATGTGTTTGATACCAAGGGTATGTACATACCGATAAAATGAAGCATATGTCCATTGAATGTATATGTAAATAAATGTTTGAAATGATACTAGTCAATTAACCGTCAGGTTCATCATTACCAGCATCATTACCAGGTGCGCCCCAGCACCCTTTTTATACCTCATGCCTCTCCACTGAAGTGTTTTTGCTTCTCAACGATATTAAAGTGTACTTAAACACTGCTCTGACTCCATGCTGTGCAGACAGCCTTCGTTTCCAGCTTCAAAGTCGTTATTAGTCTGCTGACCCCACCCTAATGACTTTCTAAACTGCGGCGTGTCAATATCTGTGTATAAAGTGAAATTAGTTCTAGTCTCCAGCACTGAGGCTCTCTGCAGCCGGCTGGTATTCAGCAAGTTAATCGGGGTTGAATGGTGTGACATTACTCTCCTCTCACCCACTACAAGCGTGTCCATCCCTGCCTGCCAGCCAAATATTAGCGGGGAAGTCACACGCTAAAATATTCCTTTGAAGGAGAGGCCGCACGTTTATGAGCGATGTAGTGAAAAGGAAGAAATGCAGAAATATATGGGTCGTTCACCAGAGAGAGAGCTTCCAAAGACAGGCAAGGTTGAAGATCAGCTGTTGTATGGTTTGAAGATATGCAAAATACGATTCGCTGGATTACTGGCTGGTTTTAAACTTGTGTTTCAAGTCTGTACTCGACAAGACTGCTTTGATGCCATCTGAATGTATATAAAATAATTTCTTTCTTTACACATCATCAACTTGGTTATTTTATAAAACGTATCATATAGAGCAAGATTTGATGTAATATCCAAAAGTTTAACTAAATAGCAAATTAAATGACAATGATTATCTGTTTAATTCCACCCTATCAGCTTCCATCCTGGCTCCTGGGAGAGAGTTGCCAATGAGGAGATGTGGCAGGCCAGGTAATACACAGGTTACTATTGTATACCATGCCACACCTCCATATACACAGAACATTATGACCTTATAATAACATTAGAAAAAAAGCCATGGACTCCACTGGACCTCTGAAGGTGTGCTGTGGTATCTGGCACCAAGATGTTAGCAGCAGATCTTTTAAGTCCTCTAAGTTGCGAGGTGGGCCCTCCATGGATCAGACTTGTTTGTTCTGCACATCCCACAGATGCTCGATTGAGATCTGGAGTATTTTGAGGCCAATTCAACACCTCAAACTCGTGCTCCTCAAATCATTCCTGAACCATTTTTGTTTTGTGGCAGGGCGCATTATCCCGCGGAAAGAGGCCACAGCCACCAGAGAATACCGTTTCCATGAAAGGGTGTTCATGGTCTGCGACAATGCTTGGGTAGGTGGTACATGTCAAAGTAACTTCCACATGGATGGCAGGACCCAAGGTTTCCCAGCAGAACATTGCCCAAAGCATCACACTGCCTCCGCCAGCTTGCCTTCTTCCCATAGTGCATCCTGGGGCCATGTGTTCCCCAGGTAAGCGACGCACACACACCCGGCCAGCCACGTGATGTAAAAGAAAATGTGATTCATCAGACCAGGGCACCTTCTTCCATTGCTCTGTGGTCCAGTTCTGATGCTCACATGCCCACTGTTGGTGATTCCGGTGGTGGACAGGGGTCAGCATGGGGACCCTGACTGGTCTGCGACTATGCAGCCCCATACGTAACAAACTGCGATGCACTGTGTATTCTGACATCTTTCTATCAGAGCCAGCATTAACTTCTTGAGCAATTTGATCTACAGTAGCTCGTCTGTTTGATCGGACCACACAAACCAGCCTACACTCCCTACATGCATCAATGAGCCATGACCCTGTCGGTTCTCCACTGTTCCTTCCTTGGAGCACTTTTGATAGATACTGACCACTGCAGACCAGGAACACCTCACAAGAGCTGCAGTTTTGGAGATGCTCTGACCAAGTCATCTAGCCATCACATTTTGGCCCTTGTCAAACTCGCTTAAATTCTTACGCTTGCCCATTTTTCCTGCTTCTAACACAACTTTGAGGACAAATTTTTCTTGGTCCCTAATATATCCCATCCACTAACAGGTGCCGTGATGAAAAAATAGTCAGTGTTATTCACTTCACCTGGTCATAATGTTATGCCAGATATGCGTATAGCTACATTTTAATACTTATGCTTTTACTCATCACTTTTTTAGGATGAAGACAGCCTTCTTCCTGTTTGACCTGGCTGAGAACATGGAAAGAGAACAGCAGGCCCGTCTCTATGAGCTATCTTATTATGTGAGTAGGAAATTACATCACATATTTTTTGGAATTACAGTGCTTGCAAAACAGCCCTATATAAATATTTCATTGTATTTAATGTTTTCTTAAAGTCGGCATGGAATAAATTAATTTTCTAAATCCATGTTATATGTATTTTTTTTGACCTTGTAATCGTTATTCAAAAATGGTCATAACTGGACCTATCACTTTTCTCAAAATTGTAAGGTATAAAGTGGCAATTGCAAGTTATCAAAATTCTGAGGGAAATGATATAACACAATTCATAACTCAGTATTATGAGAGAAAAAGTCGCATATTTTTTACGTTTTTATTTCATGGCGATAAAAAGCTTCCATAGTTGTATTTGGATGAACATAACAATAGAAAAAAAAATCTGTTGCTACTTTCATTTTTTCTTGACTTTTTTTGTTACTAAATTTAGTTTGGTTTAAACTCTTTTTGTTGTTGTTGATAATTTCAGTGTTAGGTTATTTTAATTTTTTTGTAAATAAACATTTTATCAAGAAATTTAAGTTTGAAGATTGAAAGTCTGTTCATTGAAAAATGTTCACCATCTAAAATTCCCCCAGTAGAAATGTTTTCAGGTTTTTAATGACAGAAAATGCGCACTGAGCGCCATTACAGCGGCAAAGCAGCACTAATGCAGCATTATACACAGAATCAAAACCTAAAACCTAAGCTTACCTAAAACCTTTAACACTTTTCTTTTGCTACCTTGAAAGCTCTGCTATTACCTTTAGGAAATGAAAATGAGATTTGTCAGCATGATGCGTCATGTGAGATTATTGGTAGACTAAATGCAGTTTTTTATTTTTTTTAAACATGACAGTTTCTCTATTATTTATGTGAACTGTTGACTCAATGTTGTGTTCTAAAAATCTAATACAAATATGTAGAGGTTTTTAAAACACAACACTGAGTCAACAGTTAACATAAATTATAGACAACATTATCTTAAAAGTTAAATTAATTAAAATCTTGTTGGTCTTTTTATCAACAGCTGTATTGTCACATAGTGGATGCCCAGGTAGACTACCCAGCGAATTGGGATAAGAACCTGGCTCTTGCCGCAGAACGTCTGCTGCAATCAGGGGGCAGAGGTTACGATCTAGATTCCCTTCTGAGTCGCAGCATCCGCCACTTCAGCCGCTACCTTCAGAGAGAACCCACCGATCCCCAGAGCAAAGCCATCCGCTCCATCATCACACACCTTATGAAAGAGCGGGAGAAACTCAGAGACAGGCGGAAGGGTTGAGACAGGAAGTGACCGAAAGTGTCTGAGAGACTTCAAAACACTGAAAACACCTATGACACACGGGTGTAGATAGCGCAAGCAGGTAAGAGGGATGGTTGAAAATATAGAGAGCTAAGAGAGAATACAAAAAAACATGTTTGATGTTTATTTTAGATTGATTCCTCTCACAGTAAAATGAACTATATTGTAGGGCATGAGCTACTGACCCATGACTGCATCATTGTAACGGCAGAGTCGACCATTCATTTAGTTTACAGTCATGATTTCATTGGTCAGTTATACAAAAATCATGGATTCATTATATTTCAACAACCAAGACTGTTTTTTTTATAGAGTATGCTGCTGTTATTTCTTTGTCATTTTTAGCCTTAGCCAATTTGTGTCCTACACAAAGTGAAGGTAAGGAAGTCAAACGTTTGATATGAATCTGAACAAAACTTTAATAGAATTTGCAATGTTAGTGCGTGTGTGTCTGTTTCTTTTTTAATAAAATGTCACACTTTCAATGTTAATATCCATTGAGTTGATGATCAAAGGTGTGCTGAACCACTCATCCCACCTCTCTCAATCTTTCTCTCTCTTTTTTTGAATAATTATGCTTTGCCCCCCTGCTGTCATGCATCTCTCTAGCTCTCTCTTTAGGATCACAAAGGCCTGAGATTGAGATTGAGGGGGGTGGTGGGTAATTTTGGGCACAACCATAAGAGATTAAGTATGACCCATTAATCTGGGACAGATTTGAAAATGCAGCATCCTTTTCCCCGTCTCCT
This sequence comes from Pseudorasbora parva, assembly GCF_024679245.1. NCBI lineage: Eukaryota > Metazoa > Chordata > Actinopteri > Cypriniformes > Gobionidae > Pseudorasbora > Pseudorasbora parva. The sequence continues at coordinate 8,331,510 of NC_090181.1, forward strand.
TTTTCTACCCCGTCATCTTTTAAAACAGCTAAATTATCTTTAACGCAGAAGGGACATATCCGCCAACTATTGTCTGATTCTAAATTATTGCATTTTTGTTAACTTTGTAAGATAAACAATTTTGATACCGTGTTATATCGGTACTTGCTGACCAGTGCAAAAGACAAAACCACTACAGAAACAATGATATAGATTATTAATGGGAAGGCAGCGGCAATCAGCTGGTTTTGTATTCTTGTAGAAAGGTTTCATCCTAAATTCAGGATGTCAGCTACACCTTATCATAATATATATAACATCTCCCTTTCTCATGTACATTCATCTCTTCTTCAACTGAGCTGCTTTCTCTCAGTCACTCTCAGTCATCCCTGTTTTTGCCTCTCTCTCATCTGAGGGATTGTGTGAACCCATGGAATCGCCGTGACCGTGGATGCAGGCAGGGAGCCACGGCAACACTGGAATGTGGGGTGCCTGAGCAGATAAGAGCTGAGAACCCAGCCAGGGAGAGGGAGCAAAGACAAGCAAGCAAGAAGTAATAAGTACATAGGATGGTGTATATGGCACGATAGGACTGAGTTAGGCAGGAAGTGTTAGAAAGAGGCGAATGGACACTGACAAGACAGAAATTTAATCGCAGCGCAGGGACTTGGAAACAAAAGAGGGAAGGTAAGAGAGAGGCCCACGGTGGTAAACTCAGAGAAGGAGCCAAAGAGAGCAGTGCAGTTACACACACACACACACACACACACACACACACACACACACACACACACACACACACACACACACACACACACACACACACACACACACACACAACATGGGAAGCCAGCCTTATTCCTCTTTGCATTTCATTTACATCCCTGGCTGTATCGACCAATCGGATTGGGAGCAAAGCCCGAGGCTTAGGAGGGGAATAAAAAGACAAAAATGCCTTCGCTGCTCTCATCCCTCTCTGATAATACCCCGTCTGTTTCTCCTTTCTCCTCCACACCCGGAGAGAAGTAGATACTGTCCGAAATGCCATAGCAGAAGCGACACCTCCGCTCCCTGTGCTTTGCCGATAGACCTCGCCAGCAGCGGGCCTGAAAAGGGGGCTTTAGCTGCGGGCCAATCTCCTCTACTTCCTCCTGCTGAGGGAGTGGAGGAAGAGATGGAGTACAGTGGAGGAGGACAGAAGGGATGGAGACACAATATGTGGAATTGGCTATAATGCATGTCACATTACAGACTGGAGTAATTTAAACTGCCAGTATGGCAGATCGTTCTCTGTTTTATGCTTTTTTTATGGTGTCTGAAACCGAAGGCCACTGTCTTGCTGCCCAGTCAGTCAACGACTGTGTGTGAATTTGTAACTGGAAATTTACAAATTTGGTAATTTGGAAACTCGACCAAGATCTCAGAATCTGCTGAATCTCTTTCTGTCAGAAGAAATCCAGGATGCCCCTTATCTTTTCACTGCGCCACAATATAACTCTTCTGTTTTTGACCCTACAAACAAACCCCAAAGACCTGTCATATGCCTCACCATCATCCCTCTTCCTGAAATCTGCCTTCTCCATCCCCTCATATCTTTCTTCATTAAACCTCGGAACAATGGAAGGAGATATGAGAGGGATTAGGCTGAGGCAGAGATTGTCTCCATTTCTCTGGATTGATTCTTGAACCTGTTTTAATCCCTGGCCTTGGACCCACATAGCTGTGTTTGACTGTCTCGGATGGGCTGTTGGAAGATGGCTGAGAGGTGCGGGGGGAGATGAAAACTATGGGCTTCTGTACCGGGGTGACTCTGAGCAGCTCATGTATGTGGTGCTCCTGGTGTCTTTGAAAAGCCCTGATAGGAATGAGGCCATGGAGGAGCCATTGAGGGAATAGATGAATGGTGGCCACTGGCTAGAGTGCTATTAGACAGTAGCTTGTTTTGTTGTTGTTGATGGTTTCAATATAGGCAATGTTGTGTATTGTATGTGATTCTGAACTTATAGAGTTTGGTCATTTCGAGGAGCGACGACTGCATTCAACCGATTTTAACTCCCCAAAAGACATTTTTATAGTGTAGAGTACTGAACCAAGGTTTATCTTGTGTTTTTTCATTTATCAATTCTTCGTCGTAAAGGGTCGTGCACACCTGGGCGATTCTCGCCGATTATTATGTGTACTGGAGTATTTCTGTTTTTCTATAAGCGCAATAATTTGCACATTCACTCAGAGCATCGCCAGTGAAAATAACTTGGGTATGAACACAGAGACGCATCAAAACATCTTAAAAACATCAGCAAAAAGCGTGTGATAATTCTCCAGGTGTGCACAAGGCTTAAGTTGCTAAAAGGCCCATAACTTAGATTTTTAGGGTCCAGGACAGAAGTTGTATATTGGTAGTATAGGTAGATCCTTCTTCTCCCTGGCACTATACAATTGTTCTGCAGCTGGAGGGACATTGTCCTTCATAGTTTACTTCCAACCCGGATAAAACTCACATGCTTGTAATTTTCGAGTAATCCTTAGGACATTGATCAAGTGTGTTTGATTGGAGTTGAAGCTTAAGTCTAAAGGACAGTGGCCTTCAAAAAAACACAGTTGAACAGCCCTGGATAAAACCGTACCATAGAATACCTTTAGACGCCCTAGTAACAGGACTAGAGCTGTCAAAAGATCGCTATTGTTTTGGCTGTTTCGATTATTTTCTAAATGTGGAACATCAGATCAAGTGTGAACAGGTCACAATCCTAAACTGACTGACGTGCAAAAGAACAATAGCAAAGATGGCATGCTGTCATATATATAAGTAAACACGGAGCTTACTGAAGCGTTTAAGCATTCATTTTTAAGTTGATGTGCTGCTGAAGCCAGTGAATGAGGAGAAAAGAGAAATGTTTTTCTCATGAAGTTTTTCCAAGTTTTGCTTGTATACAGCTGTCACTGTAATACTTATGAGTATTAAGAGCTCACCATCCCTCAACTGACTAACTTCACGGCCATCTTCCATATTCAATGAGTGACCAGAGTACGACCAGTATGTAAGATCTGTGGAGTGACTCCCGTCAGCGCAGAACCGTGATGAATCTTGATCTGGAGTGACGTAACGGTCACATGAATGGCGATATGACTCAGAATTGAAGAAATCAGAATTGAAAAGAACAAATCCCATGTGATTTATGGAGAAAAAAAAACCCATCCAAGTCACATATGAGCAAACAAACAACAACAACCGTAGTTGTAACATATATCACTCATGCATACTGTTTAAGACCAGCTTATGAGTAATATCTGTCTACACTCAATCATTTGTACTGCTGAGCAACAGGCCACACTGGGATAAGACCACTGTGATCCTTTTGGAATATCAAAAGATACTAAAGAAACTATGACCAACAGCCGTTTCATAAAAGATCCTTAGCTTTGCAGCTTAACATAGGAATAGCCTCATTTTCTGATACTTGTATAGATCTATTTAAATAATGGTGAGGTAAACTCACAAATTAAACACCTTTATGAATGCCCGCAGGCTCTGAAAAAAGATGTCTCATTGTGCAGAAGAAGCCCTCAGAGAGGGTGAGATGATATCTTACCTTTCATGTGATGAGTTGCTCTAAGTGAGTGGATGTGTGTTTGTGTGTGTGCCCAGAGCAGTGTTTCCAATTAAACGGACCTGTCTTCCTTCTCCCTCCGGTTCTAATTTTGTGCCACATTAAAGGAGTGCGACGCCATTGAGGACACAGAGCCACATTTTCATAATTTGCTGCATCAATGTGCTTGCATCCCCTTGCATCTGTGGCTGTGAATGCATGCCTGAGGAAGAGGAACAGCCACCATCCACTGAGAAAGAGAAACAATATTCATATGTAGCTGCAATATCAAGTATGTTTTCTCTAATTTACTGGACGGTGATGCGACGATTGGTAGTTTTGAATATGAGAAGTGCGAATAACATTGGAAAATGAAAGGCAGTTATGGGGGAGAGAATGATCAGTTTCAGAAGAGTTTTCATTTTTGGGCGAACTATTCTTTTAAACTCTCCGAATGTTAAATCGTGTTTGGATCCAAACAGCATGTTTTAATAAAATACCAAGTCCAGCTTGTTCATTACAGCCATGCTGATGATCAATCATTGGATTAACTTAGAAGGTTACTGCATACTGTAGTTTCATTGGTTTACAATTCATATTGCAACAAACATTTAATCAGGGATTGCTTGGTTGACACTTTTTCATCATTTCTTGTGGAAAATATTTGTGAAGGGCTTAAACGGATGAATCACGTTCTGAAAAGTTTACATTTCCACCCTGACAGACAGGAGCTAATCGCAGCATTGGGGGAACATTGGGAAAATGTTTCATAATGGGCAGACACCGGCTAATCTAAAAAGCTCCCCATTTACAAATGGAAATCCCAGGATCCAATTGGGCTAATGAAGAGAGTTGAGCGGGATAATACGATGTGCTGTAATGCTGTGTAAGAGGCCTGTAATGTTGTGTTGGTGGTGAAGCCTCTGTGCTATGAGTTGTGTGACTGACTGGTGAGACTTCCAGAGCCCGAAGGCCTGGCTGTGACTCTCAGCGCCTGCCTCAAGAGACCTCTTCCTAGTAAGATCTGTCTTTCTCACCCTTTTGGAGGAGGAGGGAATTCGGCATGCTGAAGTGGTGCAGAATGGACTCTCCTCTGATCTTTTGCCCCATCCGTTCCTACTGTTCTCCATCTGTTTTTCAGTTTCAGACGTGGGTTCGAACAGAAAATGAACTGAATGAGTCTGTACTGTAAATTTTCAGTCTTTCTCCATATGTCTCTATTGCTTTTGTCCCGCTTGCACTTGTTTCTCTAGTGCTGCACTGTGTTGGTATCATGGGATGGTGGTGGTATTATATCACGGGTGTCAAACTCAGTTTCTGGAGGGCCACTGTCCTGCATAGTTTAGCTCCAATCCTAATTAAACACACCTGAACAAGCAAATCAAGGTTCAGGATTACGAGAAGCTTCCAGGCAGGTGTTTTGGAGCTGTTACTAATCAGAAAGGGACGATTATCTTATTGTTTCTATCTACTTAGAGATGCAGTGTGTTTGTATTTACGAGGCTCTATTGACAGAAATGCAATATATTATACATAACTATGTTTTCAGTGCTGTATAAGACCTTACATAGTGAACTGTTATGTTTTTATTACCTTAGAACAAGCCATTTATATCTCCATACACCGCGAGTGGGATTCGAACCAGGGTCTCCGGCGTGGGAGGCGGGCACGCTAACAATGACACTAAAGGCCCCCGCATCAGTCGCTAGAGCGCCTCTTTTAAAGGATAAGTTCACCCAAAAGTGGAAATTCTGTCAATAATTACTTACCCTAATTTTGTAAATCTCTTAAATAATTCTGAATCAATACCCTGATTCATAACCATTCGAATCTTTGTTTGCGGATTGAACACAAACACGGAAGAGAAGACAATGCTGAATAAAGTTGTAGTTTGTGTTATTTTTGGACCAAAATGTATTTTCAATGCTTCAAGAGATTCTAATTAACTAACTAATGTCACATATGGACTACTTTGATGAAGTTTTTATTAGCTTTCTGGAAAGGGACAGTATACTGTACATACATTCAATGGAGGAACAGAAAGCTTTTGACTAAATATAAAATATCTTAAACTGTGTTCCGAAGATGAATGGAGGTGTGTCGGGTGTCGAACGACATTAGGGTAAGTAATTATTGATAGAATTTTCATTTTTGGGTGAACTAACCCTTTAAGATCACCCAAGTCACGGCAGCAAATGTAAACTGGTCCTACTCGACATGCTCTGGGCTGGATTCGAACCGGGGTCTCCGGTGTGGGAGGCGGACATGTTAACATGGAGGTTAGCCATAGCCCCCAAAGACCACAGCCCCCAGCATCAGTCACTAGAGTGCTTCTTGAGAACAGAGGAGAACAGAACCCCCCCCCCCCCCCCCCCCCCCCCCCCCCAAACCTCACTCCCATCTGGGTCACGGCACCAACAAGTCATACTTGACTCACTCTGAGGGGGATTCAGACCGGGGGCTCTGGCGTGGGAGGCGGGCACGTTAACAAGATTGCAGCCCCTAGCATCAGTCGCTAGAACACTTCTTAAAATCAGGGGAGTGAGGTTTACAGCCTCGCAGCTTTTACTGGCCTATGTCCATTACATTAGTATGACTGGAATTTGCCCGCACAATTTTTGCAACGGTAAATGTGACCTTACCTTTACACCTCTGTCTACTGAAAAAAAGATGGTAGTAAATATTCCAGCTGTTTTTAATTTATGCTGTCGTGAGGTAAAAAACACGAGGACTTTACAGTTTACACTTAGCATTCTGTATCATGGTACTGAATGATTATTATATTGTTACCATGGTATTGGTACTTCAAATAAGGTATTACTATTGTACATATCCAAAATAAATGAGTCAAACTATAGTATTACTACGGTACCTTGCTCAAACAGTGCCCTCTCTTCTAATACCTGTTTCCTTTCTACCCCTTGTTGTCACTCGTTTTCACCAGCGATGGCCCCTCCCCCTCTCTCGTGCAGTCGCTCTCGCAGATGTGCACAAACAAGAAGAGATTAAAGCAAAACGAATCTAAACAGACAAACGGAATTAGACTGACGGGTGTTGGTGGCCTGGGTTGGAGTGATAAACACAGTGATGCTGAGTGTGTGTGTCTGCGTGCCTGTGTGTTTGTGCATGTGTGTGCTTTCTAGTGTCTAGAGGATTAACAGTGGTTAGGTGTGTATGCTGGGTTGATTGCTTTTGGGTGCTGCAAAGTGTTTGTATAATGCATTCTGTTTTTGTAATTGTTTCTTTTTAATTTCTATGTGACATCAGCCTGAACCCAGTGTTTTCACTGGCTCATAAATACATACACATTTAAAATATATGAGCACATATACTGTATAAAAACTAAATACTAACATATACTTTGATGGATGATGCATAACAAGTCAATGGAATTTTTTTTGTTAACATCAATATTTGGGTCTCTTATTTTTATCATGATTTTTGACAAACTTAAAAAAAATTGTTTTTTAAATTGTAATTTTGCTTACATTTTTATTATATATTCTCCTGATTAATAAGAGGTAAATATAATATAAGTTTTACATTGTCACACCACATGGCATTTCTAAAACCATCTATGTCATCAAAATGAGACATGGTATGAGTCCAGTAAAGACTTTACTTTTTCACACATAAATCAACAGAAGACATGCTTGCATCTTTGCATGTAGAGTCACTGCAGTGCAAGTCTTCAAAGTGTCTCATACTTGATGTGTATGTGCCCAGTCAGCAGGCATAAGTGTGTCTGAAGGTGAGAGTGTGTCAATGGCCACTAATGGGTTGTTTTGATCACATGTCTGTGTCTGATTTCAAAGCTGCAGGCTACAATTCCATAGGAGATGGAGTGTGTGTGTGTGTGTGTGTGTGTGTGTGTGTAACTGGTCTGGCAGACACATTTTAGATCAGATGTGTGGATGGCAACCTGCTTCCAACTTTTCATTACTTTAAAAGCTTAAACTATTTAAAGCTACAGAGTGTAATTTCTGCACCACTGAAAGTAAAACAAATGACTGTTTCCAAACTGGTTTCCCTGTCTTCCATTGGTTGGACATGCCATTCCAAACTTAATGGCATTGGTGTTGTCTATGCATTTTTTGCCAGATTATCATAAATTGGATAAATGTTGAAAAGATTGCATATTTCACAAGTTGTAACAGAAGTAGAGACCGGTTATTTCTTATTGTGACGTACATTTGAGTGTAACAGATTGTCAAAAAGAGAAAAAAGCTGTACGACAGGTCTTAGTTCTATTCATCATCGATTACAGTTGATTGTAAAAGCCGGAACGCACCAAGCCGACGGTCGACCATCAAACAATGTCTGGCAATTTTTGAGCATCGGTCAGCTTTTTTTATCTAATACTCTCTAACATCTTTTAAATCATCTTTGAGCATTTGCCAACACAAATGTTTTCAATATAACTTGAGCCGAGTGGAATGAAGAACGTGACTAATATTCAAAATAGTAAAGCGAGCGCTGATTTGTTTAGAGTTTGTATATCTGCAGTCTTAGTTTTGGTTCCATTTAAAATACCGGGCCGGAGGACGCTTAGGTCATTCATGATGCAACTTTTTGTTTTGAAGAAGAACAGAAGAAAAGCGCTTTTATTAATAGACTGCCTAATAGATTTATCATTTATGCCGCGCAGTGACATAACTTGTGACATAAGCGCAGTTTTTTACTTGACTGCACTGCACATATCAGAAGATTATTACGGAGGCAGCTGACTTTGGGAGTAAAGCTGTATATTCTTCCAACAAACTACAATTCATGTTAATCAATAAGGTGATAACCAGGAACGTTATAAACCTAAATATATATTGATTTAATAAAAAATGTAAGTAGTAATAATTTGGTGTTTGGTGTCGTAATGACGACAGTAGCGCACAGCTGTACCGTGTTCTGGCATAGTTGGCGCTCGCACAGCATGGGAACCGCGCTCTGGCCCGACCGAACCGCGCTCTGGCCCGACCGAACCGCGCTCTGGTCTGACCGAACCGCACTCTGGCTCATCTCTTCCAAACGGGCCTTAGCCGGCCAAATAAACCGTGCCAGGGCACGGAATGGAGCGCTCACACTTGTCAAACAAACTGGGCTTTGGGGCTGAAATGCGCACGGGCACAGTTCAGAGCGCTTAGTGTGAGTACACGGCCACTTTTGTTTGCAATACTCATCACATATGTTGCACTTTGCTGACTCGGCATCCACTTTTATAAAGTGTAGCCACACTTAAGACCTTTGGCACTGTAAAATGACGCAGTAGAACACATGAGAAAAAACAACTACACTTTTGTTGTGAGACTGAGAGTATCTTCTGAAATGCTCCTCGTCATGTGGTGGTGGACAGCCAATCACCGGTGTTTAAGGTCCTTACATGCAAGTACGCTACAGGCTCACACAAACACAGCCGCTTGGCTTTTGGAACCGAAATTTGGCACCGAAAGATACATTTTTTTTTTGTGATACTCATAGTATCTGAGTTTTCCGTTCGATGCCATAAAAGTATCGCTGTTCGGTGCCCAGCCCTACTATTGATACCTGCTGATATAGACAGATATTAACCCACATGTAGGCGCAGAAAGCATGTGCGAGGTGGCATTTGGCTTTCGTCCTTTTGGTGTGTTCAAGCACAGCTTTTTAGCTGAGATGTAGCCGGCGAGAGGCGACAACACAGTCGACTTTCATCTCCGCTACTTTTTTGGCAGGTTTAAATGGACGAAATGTTTTGAGAAGTCATGCATCTCCAGAGAAAAGTCTGTTGTTTCACTGGAAGATCAAGTTATTACAATTTGAATTAAAAAAATTAAGAGGTGAAATAAAATAATGACATTTTAATTGATTCAATTTGATTCTTGGAGGAATTGTTCACAATAACAACATTTAGAATCCATTTCATGCTGACTTTACTGATGTTTATTTGTATAGAATGCCCATTCTCTTCTATCATATATCTCTAGATGATGTATAGGTCATGTATCAGTGTATTTCTACGTGGTTGCTAAGGTGTTATAAGTGACCATGGTACTATGCAGTTGCTAGGGTGTTCTGGATGGCTGTCCAAAGGGATAGTTTACCCAAAACTAACTAAATTAGTTTATTTATAAAGCACTATGTTAAAGGGTTAGTTCACCCCAAAATGAAAATTATTTCATTAATTACTCACCCTCATGTCGATGGACACCCGTAACACCTTCGTTCATCTTTGGAACACAAATGAAGATATTTTTGTTGAAAGCTGATGGCTGAGAAAGGCTTCAGAATGGCTTCCATTGGCATTCAGTACATTTCCACTGACCCACTCACAAGACCTATAAAAGGCACTAAAGACGACATTACAAAGTCCATCTCACTACAGTGGCTGTCACTGTCACAACACACTACAGTCTCAAAAGCTAGATAAAGAAGATACACCTTCAAACGTCTTTTGATAAAGTTTAGAGTTTGGGCAAGTCTAATGTGAGGCATAGACTATTTCATCTCTTTGGTGCTGCAACAGCAAAGGGCCGCTCACCCCTTCGCTTATACCTAGTTCTCTGAATAATTAAAAAAGACTGGTCAGAAGACCTCAGAGTCCTACGAGACTTGTGCACATGTAAGAGCTCTGACAGATGGTGCTAACCCATTTAAAGCGAACACAAAAGGAGATATTTTAAAGAATGTTGGTAACCAGACTGTTAACGGTAGCCACTGAGTTACACAGTAGGGAAAAAATACTACAATAAATTAATATTATGGAAATCACTGGCTACCCTCAACTGTCTGGTTACCAACATTCTTTAAAATATCTCCTTTTGTGTTCAATAGAAGAGAGAAACTCATGCAGATTTGAAACAAGTTGGGGGTGAGATGACAAAGAGATGACAATTGTATCCCTTTGACAGCCACCCACAACACCTTAGCAACAACCCAGAACACCCTAGCAACACCTTAGCAACAATCCAGGACCCTCTAGCAACTGCATAGTACCATGGTCACTGATAGCATCTTACACTTTAAAAAAATGCTGGGTTAAAAACAACCCAAGTTGGGTTGAAAATGGACAAACCCAGAAACTGGATTGTTTGAATGGGTCCATTCAATGGGTTCAAGCAACCCAATTTCTGGGATTGTCCATTTTCAACCCAACTTGGGTTGTTTTTAACCCAGCATTTTTTAGAGTGTAACAACTTCGTACAAATAAACTGACAACTTTTGTGTTCAATAGAAGAAAGAAACTCTTTCATTTCTCTCTTTCAACTCTTTCATGTTCATTTCTGGGGGAACTATCCCTTTAAGTGTGAGTTTTTATATTATCTTGATCTCCATATATTGCTCAAGTACATCTTCAATACAAGTCTATGGATTTGGCCTTTTTTATTGCATACAAAACGGTTCACCTCTCATCGCTTGTTCATGTCCATATTACAAATGTGAGGGACAAGTTAGATAACAAAAGTTCAATACTTAATGTAGGAGCAATAGTAATAGCGATGTTTTGTATAACATCTTCTACAGGTCCTTCTAAAAAAATTAGCATATTATGATAAAGTTCATTATTTTCCATAATGTTATGATAAAAATTTAACTTTCATATATTTTAGATTCATTGCACACCAACTGAAATATTTCAGGTCTTTTATTGTTTTAATACTGATGATTTTGGCATACAGCTCATGAAAACCCAAAATTCCTATCAAAAAAAATTAGCATATTTCATCCAACCAATAAAAGAAAAGTGTTTTTAATACAAAAAAAAGTGAACCTTCAAATTATTATGTTCAGTTATGCACTCAATACTTGATCGGGAATCCTTTTGCAGCAATGACTGCTTCAATGCGGCGTGGCATGGAGGCGATCAGCCTGTGGCACTGCTGAGGTGTTATGGAGGCCCAGGATGCTTCGATAGCGGCCTTAAGCTCATCCAGAGTGTTGGGTCTTGCGTCTCAACTTTCTCTTCACAATGTCCCACAGATTCTCTATAGGGTTCAGGTCAGGAGAGTTGGCAGGCCAATTGAGCACAGTAATACCATGGTCAGGAAACCATTTGCCAGTGGTTTTGGCACTGTGAGCAGGTGCCAGGTCGTGCTGAAAAACCAAATCTTCATCTCCATAAAGATTTTCAGCAGATGGACGCATGAAGCGCTCCAAAATCTCCTGATAGTTGCATTGACCCTGCCCTTGATAAAACACAGTGGACCAACACCAGCAGCTGACCCATCACTAACTGTGGGTACTTGACACTGGACTTCAGGCATTTTGGCATTTCCTTCTCCCCAGTCTTCCTCCAGACTCTGGCACCTTGATTTCCAAATGACATGCAAAATTTGCTTTCATCTGAAAAAAGTACTTTGGACCACTGAGCAACAGTCCAGTGCTGCTTCTCTGTAGCCCAAAGTGGCTTGACCTGGGGAATGCGGCACCTGTAGCCTATTTCCTGCACACGACTGTGCACGGTGGCTCTGGATGTTTCTACTCCAGACTCAGTCCACTGCTTCCGCAGGTCCCCCAAGGTCTGGAATCGGTCCTTCTCCACAATCTTCCTCAGGGTCCGGTCACCTCTTCTCGTTGTGCAGCGTTTTTTGCCAGACTTTTTCCTTCCCACAAACTTCCCACTGAGGTGCCTTGATACAGCACTCTGGGAACAGCCTATTCATTCAGAAATTTCTTTCTGCGTCTTACCCTCTCGCTTGAGGGTGTCAATGATGGCCTTGTGGACAGCAGTCAGGTCGGCAGTCTTACCCATGATTGCGGTTTTAAGTAATGAACCAGGCTGGGAGTTTTTAAAAGCATCAGGAATCTTTTGCAGGTGTTTAGAGTTAATTTGTTGATTCAGATGATTAGGTTAATAGCTCGTTTAGAGAACCTTTTCATGATATGCATATTTTTTGAAACAGGAATTTTGGGTTTTCATGAGCTGTATGCCAAAATCATCAGTATTAAAACAATAAAAGACCTGAAATATTTCAGTTGGTGTGCAATGAATCTAAAATATATGAAAGTTTAATTTTTATCATTACATTAAGGAAAATAATGAACTTAATCACAATATGCTAATTTTTTTAGAAGGACCTGTACAGTAACAGAACGCAACCGGCCTCTGTCCCACCCGGGACATGCATTCCCAACACTCCAGAAAATCTCTTTCCAAATACCCGAAAGCAGATTACATGGAAGAAGTGTACAGACCAACAAAAGATTACAGACTGTAGACATCCTCAGCCCAATGCCCTTTAACCAGGCTGCTGAAGTACAATGCAGTCTTATTCCATCTCGTCCCCACAGCCAAACTCTCTCTCTCACACTGCCTGTTGGTCTGTTGTGGTGAAGGGATCCTTTCTGCCGCGACACATGCTGGAAAAGGTATTCTCGTAATGACACTGTTTCACACCAATGCCCTATCTGCTCAACCGGTATTAGTTAGGCTTTGGGGTTCAAGTGACTAAGGGGGTTTAGAGATGGATTTAAAAAGAGAAGAGGAGAGAGTGAAGAAAGAGAGAGAGACTCTGTTGTTCTTGAAAAGCTGTATTTATCCAGGATTAGAGACACCAACATGTTAATAATTGTTTCTCAGAGAACTGCGAAGAAGCACTTCCCCTGTAATCCCCTAATCAGACATTACACCTCTAAGCATGCCCGCGACAGAGGCACGCCAACTGCTCACGCTCACTCACTTTCCCAGCATCCCACCCGTCTGTGGTGTTAGTGACGCCTATACTGCGCAAACGCTGTAACAGGCCTCTCAGAATGAGCTTGTGATGAAGGCAACAACAGTCAACCAAAGGCAACAATTGGATTTTTAATGATTCTGGGCCATGTCATCATATTTTCTGAAGCATGCCATTGGCGTTCTGTGTAGTCTAATGGGAAAAGAGTCCCTGAAGACTGTCATTTGAACAGTGAGTTCACTGTTGTAGACTAACTTCAATAATACCCAATTTTTGTGGCAACAAGTTGTTCAACTAATGCTGCATATAGTTGGTATGTATTTAACCCTGAAAGACTCCAATAGCCTTAACAATTCAATAAATATACTAAAAGGAACAGTTCACCTAAAAATACGCTTTCGCTCTTTCCTCATATTGTTCTTTATGGAAGCTTCTTCTGCAACAGAATACAGCAACTTAAACGATAATAGCAACATTTTATTAGCCTGACAAGCCAGACCCACATCAAGATGTTTGGTCTGGAAACTCACCATTGACAGCTCAATCCGAGGGGCGGGATAAACGGTTGTCTTTCAAACTCCCTCTGCACGCAATTGGATAACGCTACAACCAACCAGAGCAACGAAGATGAGGAAGCAGAGCTATTTGAAAGATTAAACCTTCGCCGTATCCGGTCGGCAAAACTCTGAAGTCATTCTTAAGAAAGGAAGACGTGTTCAGTGACGTTCTTTGTTCTTTTCTCAAAGAAAAGCTTAACTCCAAGTCTTCCAGAGTTGCACCAAAGTTGATTCGAAAGACTGCTGTTCACCAGCTTCTTTGTTTTTAAGTAGCATGCAACTCTGCCACTTAAGCCCGCCCACCGACTCTATACACGATGTGATTGGCCTGACCAGAGTTTGGTTTTTCCAGTACACAAGCCAACGGAGAGTTGTGTTTATTTAATAAAACACAATTCTGACTATCTCGCAATTCTGACTTTATATCTCGCAATTCTGACTTTATATCTTGCAATTCTGACTTTATATCTCGCAATTCTGACTTTATATCTCGCAATTCTGACTTTATATCTCGCAATTCTGACTTAAAGGGGGGGTGAAACACTCAGTTTCAGTCAGTGTCATGTCAATCTTGAGTACCTATAGAGTAGCATTGCATCCTGCATATCTCCGAAAAGTCTTTATTTTTTTTATAATTATATAAGAAAGATGCGCTGTTCCGAGTCTTTCCGAAAAAAGCCGAGCGGGTGGGGGCGTGTCGTGTGAGCGGAGCTAAATAATGACGTGTGCCCGCTGCTGCTTTTGTGTTGAGTCGAGTGCGTCGTAAAGCTGTCATCCCTAACAGCGGGAAAAAAACTTTATTCAAAATAAAAATATGGCTTTTAATCAGATACAGCCATACATCTATGATCCGGAATCAGACCCAGAGGCTGCAGTTGAACAGGAGCAGCAGCAAAAACAACTAGAGCAGGACGTCTCTATGTGGTACAAGTTATACACTAACTATATAATATGCTTAGCGGCTTGTGTTATTTACATATTTATACTTGAATTATATCGTCGTATTTTTGTCTTTGAAGGTGTACATGTGGGAAGTGCAGTTGTGCACGTGTGTTTTTGTGTTTACGCGTGGTTTGTGTAGACAATTGTAACGTTAGTAAGCGGACTGGTTTTGCACTGCAGGCTAGTGTTTACATAGAAAGACACGGAATAGTAGCGCATTTGAATGAAGAAGCGCGCTTATTTAGTTCAACATATTTCTCCCCTCTTTGTGTATTGTTGTTTGGAGTGCTTTTACAATACACAAACATAAAGTTACACATGTAGTGGCCAGCTAAACAAATGTACACGCACTACACATCGCATGCTCCATTGATCAATTAACTATACGTGATCATGTTTGGGCTACTTGATGAGCAAAGACATTTGAAGCACTCTTACTCACAGCCTGCGGTTCTAACGTTAGGACCTTTATCGTTGGGACTGCTCCATCCTTCAGCATTAGGCGATTGGAAAAGCCGGCGTCAAGCTGGGCCTTGTTTATGAAACAGTCGGCACCGAAATGCAGCGAACAGATATAAACATTCGCGCAACTCAGTTGCTGATCCGGAAAAGCAAATTACATCCACTGTTGCCTTAACGCGGGGTTTTGGAGAATCTGTGCAGGACTGTCTTGGTCTGGCAACCAAAAGCGCACTTTTTTGGTGACATTGTTATGTGCACATCACCTGTTTAGCATCCTACAAGCCAGCGCTTTGATGGGCGTAGCCTGTTGCTTTCGCTCTTTCCCTCGCTCTCTCTCACGCGCTTCCGGTAGAATTGTCCGTAAGGCCCATACAAGGAAATTCCGCCCCCATTAACGTCAAAGGGGACGCATGATCTCAAAAAACTTGCCGAAACTTATGACTAACCGGAAGTAGTATTTTTGACAAAGAAATACTCCCATCAAACGTCCACCTTAACTTTTGAAACTTTGTCTATGTTTAGTATGGGATTCCAAGTCTTTAACAGTGTAAAAAGATCAGTATGCATGAAACAGCATTTCACCCCCCCTTTAATAACACGCAATTCTGACTTAATAACACACAATTCTGACTTAATAACACACAATTCTGACTTTATATCTCGCAATTCTGACTTAATAACACACAATTCTGACTTAATCACACACAATTCTGACTTAACACAAAATTCTGACTTAATTAAAACACAATTCTGACTTTCTCGCAATTCTGACTTTATCTCGCAATTCTGACTTAATAACACGCAATTCTGACTTTATATCTTGCAATTCTGACTTAATAAAACACAATTCTGACTTTATATCTCGCAATTCTGACTTTATATCTTGCAATTCTGACTTAATAAAACACAATTCTGACTTTATATCTCGCAATTCTGACTTTATATCTTGCAGTTCTGACTTAATAAAACACAATTCTGACTATATCTCGCAATTCTGACTTTATATCTCGCAATTCTGACTTTATATCTCGCAATTCTGACTTTATTTCTCGCAATTCTGACTTTATTTCTCGCAATTCTGACTTAATAAAACACACTTCTGACTATATCTCGCAATTCTGACTTTATATCTCGCAATTCTGACTTAATAACACACAATTCTGACTTTATATCTCGCAATTCTGACTTAATAACACACAATTCTGACTATATCTCGCAATTCTGACTTTATATCTCGCAATTCTGACTTAATAAAACACACTTCTGACTATATCTCGCAATTCTGACTTTATTTCTCGCAATTCTGACTTAATAACACACAATTCTGACTTAATAACACACAATTCTGACTTAATATCTTGCAGTTCTGACTTTATATCTTGCAATTCTGACTTAATAAAACACAATTCTGACTTTATATCTCGCAATTCTGACTTAATAAAACACAATTCTGACTTTATATCTCGCAATTCTGACTTTATATCTCGCAATTCTGACTTTATTTCTCGCAATTCTGACTTAATAACACACAATTCTGACTTAATAACACACAATTCTGACTTTATATCTCGCAATTCTGACTTTATATCTCGCAATTCTGACTTTATTTCTCGCAATTCTGACTTAATAACACACAATTCTGACTTAATAACACACAATTCTGACTTAATAAAACACACTTCTGACTATCTCGCAATTCTGACTTTATATCTCGCAATTCTGACTTTATATCTCGCAATTCTGACTTTATATCTCGCAATTCTGACTTTATATCTCGCAATTCTGACTTTATATCTTGCAGTTCTGACTTAATAAAACACAATTCTGACTATATCTCGCAATTCTGACTTTATATCTCGCAATTCTGACTTTATATCTCGCAATTCTGACTTTATATCTCGCAATTCT
Source organism: Pseudorasbora parva (assembly GCF_024679245.1). Classification (NCBI taxonomy): domain Eukaryota; kingdom Metazoa; phylum Chordata; class Actinopteri; order Cypriniformes; family Gobionidae; genus Pseudorasbora; species Pseudorasbora parva. The sequence continues at coordinate 8,348,589 of NC_090181.1, forward strand.
GACTTTATATCTCGCAATTCTGACTTTATATCTTGCAATTCTGACTTAATAAAACACAATTCTGACTTTATATCTCGCAATTCTGACTTTATATCTTGCAGTTCTGACTTAATAAAACACAATTCTGACTATATCTCGCAATTCTGACTTTATATCTCGCAATTCTGACTTTATATCTCGCAATTCTGACTTTATTTCTCGCAATTCTGACTTTATTTCTCGCAATTCTGACTTAATAAAACACACTTCTGACTATATCTCGCAATTCTGACTTTATATCTCGCAATTCTGACTTAATAACACACAATTCTGACTTTATATCTCGCAATTCTGACTTAATAACACACAATTCTGACTATATCTCGCAATTCTGACTTTATATCTCGCAATTCTGACTTAATAAAACACACTTCTGACTACATCTCGCAATTCTGACTTTATTTCTCGCAATTCTGACTTAATAACACACAATTCTGACTTTATATCTCGCAATTCTGACTTAATAACACACAATTCTGACTTAATAACACACAATTCTGACTTAATATCTTGCAGTTCTGACTTTATATCTTGCAATTCTGACTTAATAAAACACAATTCTGACTTTATATCTCGCAATTCTGACTTTATATCTCCCAATTCTGACTTTATTTCTCGCAATTCTGACTTAATAACACACAATTCTGACTTAATAACACACAATTCTGACTTTATATCTCGCAATTCTGACTTTATATCTCGCAATTCTGACTTTATTTCTCGCAATTCTGACTTAATAACACACAATTCTGACTTAATAACACACAATTCTGACTTAATAAAACACACTTCTGACTATCTCGCAATTCTGACTTTATATCTCGCAATTCTGACTTTATATCTCGCAATTCTGACTTTATATCTCGCAATTCTGACTTTATATCTCGCAATTCTGACTTTATATCTCGCAATTCTGACTTTATATCTCGCAATTCTGACTTTATATCTCGCAATTTTGACTTTATTTCTCGCAATTCTGACTTTATATCTCTCAATTCTGACTTTATATCTCTCAATTCTGACTTAATAACACACAATTCTGACTTAATAACACACAATTCTGACTTTATATCTCGCAATTCTGACTTAATAACACAATTCTGACTTAATAAAACACAATTCTGACTATCTCGCAATTCTGACTTTATATCTCGCAATTCTGACTTTATATCTCGCAATTCTGACTTTATTTCTCGCAATTCTGACTTTATTTCTCGCAATTCTGACTTAATAACACACAATTCTGACTTAATAACACACAATTCTGACTTAATATCTTGCAGTTCTGACTTTATATCTTGCAATTCTGACTTAATAAAACACAATTCTGACTTAATAACACACAATTCTGACTTAATAAAACACAATTCTGACTATCTCGCAATTCTGACTTTATATCTCGCAATTCTGACTTTATATCTCGCAATTCTGACTTTATTTCTCGCAATTCTGACTTAATAACACGCAATTCTGACTTAATAACACGCAATTCTGACTTAATAACACACAATTCTGACTTAATAACACACAATTCTGACTTAATAACACACAATTCTGACTTAATTAAAACGCAGTTCTGACTTAATAAAACACAATTCTGACTTTATATCTTGCAATTCTGACTTAATAACACACAATTCTGACTTAATAACACAATTCTGACTTAATAACACACAATTCTGACTTAATAACACACAATTCTGACTTAATTAAAACGCAGTTCTGACTTAATAAAACACAATTCTGACTTTATATCTTGCAATTCTGACTTAATAACACACAATTCTGACTTAATAACACACAATTCTGACTTAATATCTTGCAGTTCTGACTTTATATCTTGCAATTCTGACTTAATAAAACACAATTCTGACTTTATATCTCGCAATTCTGACTTAATAACACACAATTCTGACTTAATAACACACAATTCTGACTTAATAACACACAATTCTGACTTAATAACACACAATTCTGACTTAATAACACACAATTCTGACTTAATAACACACAATTCTGACTTAATATCTTGCAGTTCTGACTTTATATCTTGCAATTCTGACTTAATAAAACACAATTCTGACTTTATATCTCGCAATTCTGACTTAATAACACACAATTCTGACTTAATAACACACAATTCTGACTTAATAAAACACAATTCTGACTATCTCGCAATTCTGACTTTATATCTCGCAATTCTGACTTTATATCTCGCAATTCTGACTTTATATCTCGCAATTCTGACTTAATAACACGCAATTCTGACTTAATAACACGCAATTCTGACTTAATAACACACAATTCTGACTTAATAACACACAATTCTGACTTAATAACACACAATTCTGACTTAATTAAAACGCAGTTCTGACTTAATAAAACACAATTCTGACTTTATATCTTGCAATTCTGACTTAATAACACACAATTCTGACTTAATAACACAATTCTGACTTAATAACACACAATTCTGACTTAATAACACACAATTCTGACTTAATTAAAACGCAGTTCTGACTTAATAAAACACAATTCTGACTTTATATCTTGCAATTCTGACTTAATAACACACAATTCTGACTTAATAACACACAATTCTGACTTAATATCTTGCAGTTCTGACTTTATATCTTGCAATTCTGACTTAATAAAACACAATTCTGACTTAATAACACACAATTCTGACTTAATAACACACAATTCTGACTTAATAAAACACAATTCTGACTATCTCGCAATTCTGACTTTATATCTTGCAATTCTGACTTTATATCTCGCAATTCTGACTTTATTTCTCGCAATTCTGACTTAATAACACGCAATTCTGACTTAATAACACGCAATTCTGACTTAATAACACACAATTCTGACTTAATAACACACAATTCTGACTTAATAACACACAATTCTGACTTAATTAAAACGCAGTTCTGACTTAATAAAACACAATTCTGACTTTATATCTTGCAATTCTGACTTAATAAAACACAATTCTGACTATCTCGCAATTGTGACTTTATATCTCGCAATTCTGACTTTATATCTCGCAATTCTGACTTTATATCTCGCAATTCTGACTTTATATCTCGCAATTCTGACTTTATATCTCGCAATTCTGACTTTATATCTCGCAATTCTGACTTTATATATATCGCAATTCTGACTTTATATCTCGCAATTCTGACTTTATATCGTGCAATTCTGACTTAATAACACACAATTCTGACTTTATATCGTGCAATTCTGACTTAATAACACACAATTCTGACTTTATATCTTGCAATTCTGACTTTATATCTCGCAATTCTGACTTAATAACACACAATTCTGACTTAATAACACACAATTCTGACTATATCTTGCAATTCTGACTTTATATCTCGCAATTCTGACTTTATCTTGCAATTCTGACTTAATAAAACACAATTCTGACTTTATATCTTGCAATTCTGACTTTATATCTCGCAATTCTGACTTTATATCTCGCAATTCTGACTTTATATCGTGCAATTCTGACTTAATAACACACAATTCTGACTTTATATCTCGCAATTCTGACTTTATATCTCGCAATTCTGACTTAACACACAATTCTGACTTAATAACACACAATTCTGACTATATCTTGCAATTCTGACTTTATATCTCGCAATTCTGACTTTATCTTGCAATTCTGACTTAATAAAACACAATTCTGACTTTATATCTTGCAATTCTGACTTTATATCTCGCAATTCTGACTTTATATCTCGCAATTCTGACTTTATATCTCGCAATTCTGACTTTATATCTCGCAATTCTGACTTTATATCTCGCAATTCTGACTTAATAACACACAATTCTGACTTAATAACACACAATTCTGACTTTATATCTCGCAATTCTGACTTAATAACACACAATTCTGACTTAACACACAATTCTGACTTAATTAAAACGCAGTTCTGACTTAATAAAACACAATTCTGACTTAATAACACACAATTCTGACTTTATATCTCGCAATTCTGACTTAATAACACACAATTCTGACTTAATAACACACAATTCTGACTTAATTAAAACGCAGTTCTGACTTAATAAAACACAATTCTGACTTTATATCTTGCAATTCTGACTTAATAAAACACAATTCTGACTTAATAACACACAATTCTGACTTTATATCTCGCAATTCTGACTTAATTAAAACGCAGTTCTGACTTAATAAAACACAATTCTGACTTTATATCTTGCAATTCTGACTTAATAAAACACAATTCTGACTATCTCGCAATTCTGACTTTATCTCGCAATTCTGACTTTATCTCGCAATTCTGACTTTATATCTCGCAATTCTGACTTTATATCTCGCAATTCTGACTTTATTTCTCGCAATTCTGACTTTATTTCTCGCAATTCTGACTTAATAACACACAATTCAGACTTTATATCTTGCAATTCTGACTTTATATCTCGCAATTCTGACTTTATATCTCGCAATTCTGACTTTATATCTCGCAATTCTGACTTAATAACACACAATTCTGACTTAATATCTTGCAGTTCTGACTTTATATCTTGCAATTCTGACTTAATAAAACACAATTCTGACTTTATATCTTGCAATTCTGACTTTATATCTCGCAATTCTGACTTAATAACACACAATTCTGACTTAATATCTTGCAGTTCTGACTTTATATCTTGCAATTCTGACTTAATAAAACACAATTCTGACTTTATATCTCGCAATTCTGACTTTATATCTTGCAATTCTGACTTAATAAAACACAATTCTGACTTTATATCTCGCAATTCTGACTTAATAACACACAATTCTGACTTAATAACACACAATTCTGACTTAATTAAAACGCAGTTCTGACTTAATAAAACACAATTCTGACTTTATATCTCGCAATTCTGACTTAATAACAATTCTGACTATATCTCTCAATTCTGACTTAATAACAGACAATTCTGACTTTTTCGAATTTCCGAGTTTATAACAATTCTGACTTTATAACACAATTATGATTTTATATCTCGCAATTCTGACTATATCTCACAATTCTGACTTTATAACACAATTCTGACTGTATCTCACAATGTTGACTTTAAATCTGAGATGTATCTCAGACTTTAAAACTCATAACTGACTTTATATCATGCAATTTTAAGAAAACAAGTCAGAATTGTGAGATCAAAAAGTCACAATTACCTTTTTTTTATTTTGTGGCGGAAACAAGCTTCCATAGTTCTAACCTGTATGATTTTCTTCCTTTTTTTGGAAAACAAAAGAAGATATGTTGAAGAACAGTCAATGAGGTCCAAAACAAAATTGGACACCAACTGATGTTCACTGACATTTTTTTTTTTAATGTATTTTGTGTTCTGCAGAAGAAAGAAAAATCATACAGGTTTGGAACAACAAGAGGGTGGGTAAATGAAGACATTTTATGCAACATTATTAATATATAATAACATGCTTCAAAGGTCCTCCACAAACAATATTACATCAATGTTGTTTGGGATCTCAAGACCCTGAGTGTCAAACCAATGAGAAATGTACACATTATCATTCCATTCTCATCTCAATGGCAGTTGCTCTGCTAACACCCGAAGTCCCAGAGGTGTGCTACTTTTGCTCAGGGGCACTTCCAGAAACAGTTTTTAATGCCAGTCACCTGAACCATAAATGTCGTGCAACTAATTACTCAAGAGCCATTGAAAAAGAAAGCCATGAAATGGCAAGAAGCATGAGACAAAGTGATTATAGCAAATGAGCACAGCTTATTAATTAATCTTAGTTCCTTTGTTTGAACTTCATCCTTTCTTCATCTGGACTTCATCTGAGCAGAACAAATCCAACAAGTGTCATTATACCAAATCAAAAGGAAAGAAAACAACAGTAAATAATTGAAATTATATAAATGGATAATAAAGCACAATGCAGATGTATTGAAGCAACACACACAGGTCGCTACTGAGAATACTTCAAAGCTATACGGTTTAATGTTCCACCAAACCCTGAACTTTGGTGTTGCTAGCACTAGTTATTAAACTACACAAGCACTTGGATTATTTTACCCACTTTAGGCGCTGTTAAAGTATCCCACTCAAGATTTGCTGTAGGCCATGTAATAAAGTGAGAGGGTCATGTAGATATTGTGTAAAAGGTCAAAGAGGTCATCAAAACACCATTCCTCACCATCTAGGCGGTCTAGAGGGCACGGAGGGCAATGAACCTCTGTGAGTTCATTAGCAGTGCATGCTGGGAGAATGACAGACTGACAGCCTCGCTCTCTCTGGGCCGGGCGGAGGGTCTCAGACCACCGGCTGTGTGGAGGTGAAATGTTAGTGTTTTTGATTATGAGGAGGTCTTTGTCGTCTCTTTCGTGGTGTGTCAAGACTGATGTTCAAAATGTTCAATTTAATTATCAGCATTAGTGGTCAGTTAATTCAAACTTGATGCAAAGCATTCATAAATAAATAAGTAGATATAAACCTCAAAACTGAATTGAGGTTATTATATGAGGCGAAAACGGTCTCAACTGTTAATGCTTAAAACAATAGTTGACTTGTTTCGAGCAGCAGGTGTGTGCTATTGTTGTTGTTTTTTATCATCTGCCTCGACTTTGTTCTGTTTTCATGACAATGGCATCTCAATCCAATGGCCTATTGTTGACTTAATTTCACCCACTGTATTTCTCTCAGTTTTTTTATGTTTCACCATTTCTTGTTGCCATTGTTAATGATGAATGTTGATTGTTTGTCATCCGTCTCCTCCCCCCCCCACCCCGGTTTGGGATGGAGAGTGAGTAGCGGGGACACAGAGGGATTAACCTGGCAGAATTTAATTAGTGGGGCTGTTGTCTCTGCCCTTAACCATCCAATCTCCTCCAGCAACAGCTTGGCCTGTGATGGACAGGCCTCGTGTTTGGGGTGGGGGGAGTGTGTGCGTGTGTGTAAATGTCCCTGTTGTTCAACTAAAAAATTATATGTATTATTTATTTAGCTGCTAGATGGTCTAATTGAGTACGGCAAATGCCTGGGACATTTTGCGGCGGTCTGCCTGTTGTATTTCTTGAAGAACAATGTGTAGCCCTTAATATTATGCTCTTTGCTCCTGTCCTCCCACCCCTCCCTCCCTCCCCCGGCGGGTCGTATTGAACGTGTGGTCCAGCGCGTGGGCTTGGGGGCAATCATTGGCAGATCTGAAGCTGACACTGTTGCATTGTAATCTTGATGCTAAGCTTTCCATTAACCCATCTGGGGTCCAACGCCCCGCATAACCTCTCCAAACACACATGCACACACACTTCTGATGCTGGTCATGTGCGGGAAGTGTGCCTGTACACGTAAACACCTGCTGAGCATTACAGAACAATTAATACCCACATATTCCATAAAACGAGAGCAAAAGCCCTAAAACATAGCCTATACCTGGAGATAGTGAGGAACCCAATGACATTTTCCCAGATGAGAGTCTGACATTTTGAAAGAAATTAATACATTTATTCAGCAAGGATGCTTTTTTTCTCAAATAAATGCTGATCTTTTGAACTTTATATTCATCAAAGAATGCTGCAAATCCGCATTAGACTGATTTCTGAAGGATCATGTGTCACTGGAGTAATGCTGAAAAATTCAGCTTTGATCACAGGAATGTTACATTATGAAATGCGTACAATTCGGAAAAAAAGACATTTAAATCATTTTTCACAATATTTCTGTTTTTACTTAAAGACGAGTGTTTGAATGATAGTGTGTAAATGTATGTAGCTATTGCGCAACAATATCAATATCATATCATCAATATCATTGTAAATTATATGACATAAATACATTTCATATATACATCCCCAGTAAAATTGATAAATATATATGACCAAAATTATGAAATATATTAATGTATATGTTGAAAATGTATTTTGTCAACATATAAAGAGGATTTGTGGTCATGTCAAATTAAAAGTCATGGTGATTTGGATAAAACATCAGACCCTAAATACATAATAAAATGGCTTTTAAAGATCTTTCACTATAATGGACACCATGCATCAGAGGATTAACATAAAAGTTGTTTTGTTTCCTTTTTAGCATTTGTGTAAGAAGGAAATGGACTTAGAACATGCTAAATGAATTCATTCTTTCACCATTTCAATATAATACGGATTCCAAATAAATTGCTTTTCTTTCGTTTTTCACTAAAGAGACATTCAGAAACTAAGCTTCTGTAAACCTCTATAACAGTCTCACAAACACCCCCCCCCCCCCCCCCAAACTACTAATTAGAGGCTCATTAGGAGACTATGGAGGTTTTATGTTTCACTGTCCTAAGGAGGAGCTCAACTGTTCACTCAAGCTGACAGCAAGTTGGCTGTGATGTATTATGTCAAATACAAAAACCATTTAATGTTCAACCAACTTGAGCGTTTTAGTCAATATATTGATATTTAACCTGAATTTCTCTCTCTTTCAAGTGGTTCAAGTGAAGTTTCTCCTGTTATATACAAACATATTATTAGGTGAAATGTAACCTTTTTGACTATGAGTTTTTTAAGCTGGGAATTAATATGTAGTTTGCAGTGAATATTAAATCCCTTGTTATTGAAAAATTGTTTGTCTGTTTTCCACCAAAAGCCAAACTACAGTCCCAACAACAGCAACCTTATTGCCACTGTTCCATATATCCTTCTTTATTAACATAAAAATGACAGCGAGAAAGGAGAGTAAATAGATGCGTTGTTTGTTAGAAACTAGGCCAAACGACTGCTGGCAAACAGAAGGGCCGTCGTGGGTCACAGTCTCGACGCGGAAGCGCCAACGCCACGACAAAGGAAACAATAAACAAAAACAACTCTCACTAACGCGTTAAGTCTGACGCAGTACAGTCTAGACAATGTGTCATAATGCCATCATTTCTCTGCTTTAAATTATACCATAGAATTTGGATCAAATGCAAAACATACTGTATATAAATCTATATTTTTTCAAGACAAAAAATTGCAAACATTCATTTCACCCAGAACCATCTGTACTGTCTTAAACACAGGTACAGAATATGGTCCGGTTCGATATATGCACCATAACGTGAGGTGTCATGCGAGGTTAAAAGCACTGCCCTCCGTGGGGACTCCAGTGTTGACCCCTGTGATCCACGTCTGCTCGTCCCCTGGGACTGAGAAGTCAATAAAAATGCTATTGTGAGTACAATGTTGGACAATCAACTCAAGTCAAGTGGACAATCCACTCAATCCATGTACATTTACACTGAACCATTAAGTCCGCGTTAAATAAGAGAGAAATTAGAGCCTCTTTTTTTAAACAGACGCTTATGCAACAATGTCTTAGAGGACATATGGGTTCAGATGATCTGACCTTGATTCATGCTCTGAGAGTATTCACACAAACAACTCATTTCCTAATCTCAACACTTGTATGGTCAGTGACCTCTTAATTCCAACATTTGCACCATTGTCCTTTGTTTTGATGCAAGTATGAATTTACAGAGAATCCTTTGAAAACGCGCAGACTTACAACTCACAAATAAACAAGTACAAACAGCTGCCCCCAAAGCACACAGCTCACGCAGGGGCCAGGGAGTCTAAACCCCAGCAGATTTGCTCCATAATGCCCTTACCCCCACCCCTCAAGTTCCACATTCTGCCCTTGGTTGTGTGACCCAGCCTAAATAGCCCTTTTGTCTGACTGGGACAAAAACCAGTGGCCGAGTGTCTGGTGTAGCACGTGCTTTGCTTTGTGCTTCTTTGCGCACTGAACAGGTGGGCAGACACCGCAAAGTAGAGGAAAATTTAAAAAAATTGACAAAAACAGGGAGAAGTTAAAGCTGTCAATCACTCAACCGGGTTTCTTAGAAACTCTTATATTACATAATTCCAACTTCAACCCATGAGCACAAATCTGTGATCAGATGTACTTTGTTTCCTTCAGATTAACCCAGAACCCATGGGTATCCTATTGCTATGGGAACTTCTGAGGTGACCGTGATTGGCTCATTTGAACTTTCAAACAACACCTAGTGGTCTCACTGGGATTTGTACCTACATCCCAACAAGTACATTAACACATAACAACTGTGGTGTTATAATGAGAAATATTTATTAGATATGCTAATATCTGCAATCTTTTTCAAGTTTCAGCAATGCATTTCTGATGAAAGCCATGAAAAAAAACCCCACAAATCCAGATAACGTGTGTTCCCCATTTATTTTTGCCAATATATTTTGGTAACACTTTACAATAAGGTCTCATTAGTTAACATTAGCTCATAACTAACATGAGCTAACAACATGCAGTATGTTTGTTCCTGTATTTATTCATCTTTATTAATGTTGGTTCATAAAAATCTAGCTGTTTATGTTAGTTCACAGTGCATTAACGAAGACATCTTTTGATTTTAATATTAGTAAATGTTAAAATTAACATTAACAAAGATTAATAAATGCTATAGAAGTGTAGTTCATTAATAGATCATGTAAACTACTGAACCTTATTGTAAAGTGTTATCTATTTATTACTAAAAAAGATCATTTGGGACCCACTTTATATTAGGTGGCTTTAATTATGTACAAACATTTTAATTAATAATTTGATTCTGTGCACTTATTGTGCACATACATGTTTTACATTGTACATTTTTTTAATTACCTGCATGTAATTACATCTGTAATTAATTTCTGTACTTACATTATTAATTGGCTCTTCCCTTACACCTGACCCATCCCACCACACCTGTCCCTAACTCTACCCGTATCCCACCTCAGTATCAGAAAGAGTGTTTTTGCAATACAATATGAACACAATAAGTACATTGCATTTATTTTTTGATGTGAGTACATAGTAGTTAAGGTCACCTTATATAAAGTGGGGCCATCATTTGTTTAGATCAAGATCTTTTACAAATTATTCTTTGTTTTATTTTTTAAATACAGGCAGAGACTCAATATTACAAATTAAATTGGGAAAACCCATGTCAAACTGCTCTATTTCGGTGAATATATTATACATGCAGGCAGCAAAATCTTTTATCGTTGCCCATTACATGAACTAATGAATCTGAATGACTGATTCATTCATGGAAACAATGAGCAGTACCTGAAGTAAAGTTGAGTGGCGCTGAGGTCAATGGTGCAGCCGCTCACAGAGCAGTGACTGAGAGCTCACGAGCTCAATCAAGTGCTCCGATTTCTCCAGCCTTTGATTAGGATAATGAAGTATTCCCAAGCGCAAATCACCTCTTTATCCTCAAACAATTAGGAGCCCTTGGAGGACTAATTACCCTGCTTAGGAAAGGGACCTGAACGATGATGGAAGATGAAAAGGAACTAGCAATAGTCAGTTTATTTAAAGGTAGAGTAGGCAATTTCGGAGCAATAGCAAGCTAGTTTTGAAAGCATGAGATGTGACCCTCCCTTCAGAGCATCTCCAAACCCTTGCCTCCTTCAAAACACATGAACACACACAGAATGTTGACATAGAAACGCATTAATCCGAGTCTGAGAACGTCACGGGGTTCCATTGCGTAATTACAGTTATGGCATGACATGAACGCAGCATAAGCTGGTTGTTTTGGTTCAGGAGGAACTGTGAAAGGTGGCTGCTGTTTGTTTGTGGCATTCGGTGACTGTCTGTCTTCAACTCTGATGTGTGAGTCACTGCATACTAAAGCCCTGCATTTATGCCCGAGCCCGACGGGCCCCGACTTTTTTACGCCCCTCGGGCCGGGCTTCGGGCCAATTTTCATGTCATACCTAAAACGCGGGCCGGGCTTCGGGCCTTTTTATAGGCTTCTCCTTCGTTTTATATTTATTTTATCAATTAAAAGGAACAATGAGTTCTGCGCTGGTGGAAACAACACGAGACCATAATAGCTAACGCAACTGTTAAGATGGCTCGCACAGTGTTCAGAGCATAGGTTCAGAGTCCGCGCCAGCAGGAGCGCGCGTTTCTTCAGCACGGAGACACACTGCAAGCGTGGTGTGAGCGCGGCGTTTCTGTTGCGTGTCATCCGCGGGGCGTCTGGTGATATTAATGTACAGGGAAGCCCTATACTTCATGTTAAATATAAATATATTGCCTATTGATACAGCAAAGACAACTTCGGCAGTAGCCGGCCCATGCCATATCCATGGTATTGACGGCAAAAGGCTACAGAATAATTCGTTCTGTATTGACTGGTTTAATATTTCAAAATCGATAATTAGGCTATGTTGTCTTTTATTATTACAATTAGGCCTATCTGCATTTATGTTAACCTACAGACTTTCAAACATATGTCATTATGTGTCACAATGTTTTATGGGCTATATGTTGTAGTCAGATAGATATGATGGCGCTGCACGCATCGCCGCAAATGACTAATGCAAGCCAACGCAAATGGCCGTAAATGAAACTTAAAATAAGTCTAAGATAGTCAAAAACACCATCATCTTCAATAAAAATGAATAAGATGAATGAGATCATTATCTTACCAGTGCGTCGCGCTCTCTTATGTGGTATTTGAATCTGAAATAAGCTGCTGAATAAAATGCATCTTAATCTTTTGCTTCCGTTGCTGTAAACTCTGTTAAATGAGCATATACCCCGGGAATTGAAGATGGGATTTATATTCATTTGCGTAGGTGTAAGGTAGGCTATAAGACAACCTGCATGTGCTTTTTTTATTTTATTTGTTTAGCTCCGTTTGCGAGAGCCGCGGGCAGAATCAGCCTGCCTCAGCTCATCAAAAATGCCTTTTAGGCTACTGGTGGTAATAGTTGGCGAAATTAACTAACATTGTGATGCTTGAAGTGTTTTATGGATTTTATTATAGGCAAGACAAGTCAAGAGTTGATTTGAGAGACTAAATTAATTAAATATGTGGTTAACTCACTGTCGGCCGCTGGCCGCTTTTGGTCGTCACTTAAAAAAATTAAAACTATAATTTAACAAACAAAAAAATGCTCTAAACATTTTTCTAAATTAACGTAATAAAGAAACGAAACGAAAAATAACTACTTTGACATTAAAAACAAAACAGAACTATTTTAATGGCTGCAACAATGTAAAAAAAAAAAAAAAAAAAAAAAAAAAAACGGGCTCCAGTCGGACTCGGGCCGAGAATTTTGATAAGCTGTCGGACACGGGCCGGGCTAGGGCCTCAGCGTCTCGGGCCCGGGCCGGGCTAGGGCCTAGATTTGAGGCCCGTGCAGGGCTCTACTGCATACCCTACCTTTAAATTCTAGCACCAAAATCATTTGAACAATACAAATAATGTTGATTGCTTCTGTCTTTAATATGACCGCTTTCACTCAGTCAGGGTTTGGGACTGAAAACAGGATATTTAACAGGTGTGACTCTTAACATTTCATGCAACAGCTTAAGATGACAAAGTCAAGAGGGCACATACAGAAGGCTCTTCTAATTTTACATCATGGCCGTCTGAAATAAAACAAAAGTGACCAAACTGATCAACATGATTCATATTTAAAATGCTAAGTAAAAGCAACTTTGTTGACAGTTTGTATATCTGCAGTCCTAGTTCTGCTTTCTCTTTTTTGAATGATGAATACAGACTACTGCCACTTGCTGGTATGAAAAGTTATTTCTCTCTCACAGGCGCAGAATGTGTGTACTTGTTGGTTAGTTTTCACTGTGTTCAAGCACAGACACAGGCGATGCAAGGTAAAAACACAACACACTTCCGTTGCTTCTATTTCTTTTGTTCTACCTAATATGTCATAGGACAACCCAATTTAAAGAGAAGCTATTTTATAAGTAATTTACATTGTTGGATGTGATTTGTGTATCTAAATGTAGAATTTGTATGAAATAAGAAGCTAAGAAATAAGAGCAGATTGTACAGAAAACTTACAAAAGTATCTAAAGTGTCAGAAGAAATTTAGCATGCTTAAAGTATAGTATGATCGCCCTTAAATTCATGAAACGGAAGTTGCAATTCTTTTCTTCCCTAATGTGCGAATATCTGAGTGAAACGGCTCCTCGAACAATAAGAGAAAAGTAGGACAGGACTTGATTTTGTCCATTAGGATTTGATAATACTTTACCTTAAACTTTAATGAAAACCTTACACATCTGTTGAGTATTAAAAACGCCACGACACTAAGTACATTTCAAATCGCTCAGATCTCGACATCTCCGAAAAGCCAAGCCAATGTTGATTCTTGTTTTATTATGAACTCTGTCTCTTTTTCTTTTTGTCAGCATACTGTCCTCTGTACGGCATTTGTTTAAAGGGATACTTCACCCCTATTGACAGAAATGAGAGAGGGAGGGGAAGATGTGAGGGAGGATGTTTCAGCCGGGACTTTTTACTGCGCGGAGTCGAAGTACTCTCAGAAGTGCTATTCCGCCATACATTATAGTTCTCCTTTTTAATCTGCTTAGAAAAGTGCCACGTTTATTTTATGTCACTATACTTGGTCGTTCATCAATTTGTGTAACTGTATTTAAATAGGGAAAATGTGGAGGTGTTTGGTCGTTTCTAACTTGACCTCTGTTTGGTACCATAGTGAATGAACTGGGCTTAGTGGGCTAAGCTAAATGCTATCAGATCGCACCGCGCGTCGGAACGATTAAGTGCACGCACTGAGATGAGAGAGGTATGTATCAACTCATCTTAGTTAAAGGTGCACTATGCAACTTTCCGTCCACTGGAGGGCGCCTATTCTAAACAAAGGTGTAGTTTGATAACGCCAAGTGTGAGCGCAGCATCTTGGGATATGTGGTCTTCACCTCACAGTCGGTGGAAAATAGGACTCGGGCAGAAATCATGTTCATGGATGCGGTTATTAACGTTACTGTAGAGTGAAGCAGAGCAGGACCAAGTGTTGTGGAGCTGAGCACATCGCTGGGCATGCGCACTTCCGCTTTTTCCGGTCATAAATAAGTAAAGCAGCTCTCTTTATCATATTAGACACATTTAAGTGTGTTTAAAATGATGTTATGACGTTCCTCTGTGCGTTCGCTCGGCGCTGCTGTGACATGTTCACACTGCTAAGAGTAAAGCGCTTCTGCAGAATAAAACCGAGGGTAACGCAGATATGACGCGATTGACAGGCGACTCGCTCAAACGCTATGCTGAAACGTCCCGGTCCTTAGTTAAAATAGCAATTTTCTCACAATTTACAAATAGTTGGACACATTTAGGATATTATAAGTACTCAACTGAACAAAATATATAACACTGGCCTAGTGGTTTTTGGATATTTTACTGAAAAAATACTACACAGTGCACCTTTAAGGGAATAACATAGTTTAATATGAAAAAGCGGTGAAGCATGCCTTTAAAATGGGTGATTCCATGGAGGTTGGACCTCCATATCAGCCTTTTTTCTTTCGTTGTGACAACTAACCACACCATACATGTCAAAGTAGCCAGGGCAAATATTCTCTATTTACAGTTATGATAAGACACACACTGGCGAGTGACATGTATGCAATTTCCCACAAAAACCACCTGGCTATGTCTAAAATATAAAGACTTAACATAGGCTTACCATAGTGATTCAGGGTAAGACTAGATTTTGATTTTGAGTGAATCAGGGTAAGAATAAATATTATGGTGCGTTCAAGTAATGTCGGAAAGATCCTATTTAAAAGTTGAATGCACGTGAACGCTGCCACAATGTCGTAAATACAAGTGGGAAGCTCAGAATTTTCTTTAAGCCCAGATGTGTGTCAGTGAGAAACATGGCGGATTACTACAGTAGGTATTTAGCAGTGATATTGTCAGACTTTTCCAAAAATAGGATAGAATTGTAATATTACAATATAACAAACAATAACATTTTTAATTACTTCATAAATTCATTAAAAACTTAAAAAAGCAAAACACACCTGATGCATATTCTTTGTTAAAACCTGAAGTAAAGAGTTAAAAACCTTGCTGTATTTCATTAAGAGAAGGTACAGCGCCTTCCTCTGATGAATGTGACATGAACGCACCTGACATCGTAAACACAACTTGTAAATATGAAAATTACGAGCCTTAAGTATTGAAAAATGACAAAGTGAGGTTATAGAAGTCAATTCAAGTAAATAACCGAACTGTGTGTGAACCTAATTGAATTAAGCATTCAAATATAGGACTGAAGTGTATTCTGCTGCTGTGTGAATATGGTGTATTATTACTGACCGCTCCAAAGCACTGTTCAATTACCAGTCATTATTCATAATAATAAATGCTTTGCTAAAATATAGTTCATTAGATAATTATTGCTGAATAAATAAAAAGCGAGTCATGCTCTCTAAACTGACCTGCAGGGTCTGACAGAATAACAAATCCTGACTACTCTCTCTTTTTCCACTAATATACAGGCTCCGCATCAAGTGCAGTCCATTCAGGAGAGTCTCAAAGCAATAATCTGGTTTTCGTCTAATTAATTAGTGGTCTCCATTACTCTTTCTAACAAGTGCACCTTATTTGTGAGAGATTAAGCACAAGTGAGAGCTCATTGGAAAGGTGTAAATGATTGGTAAGGCCTCCTTTGTGCACCTGCTTAATTGGGCTAATGATGGACCCCAGAGGGTTTGCAGTGAAGGGAGCTACAGCGGCTCACCAGGATGAGTTCTGGCCACAGTAGTAGAGCACAAAGACTAAAAATGAAGAAGAGCAAATGCACAACAGGTTAGCAGTAGAAAACCACATGCACTAGATAAAATACAGACATTTATGAATGCATTACATGGGGCACTTTGTAGATTTCTGTTGACCAAGTTCTGGGAATGACTGTTCGTGTTTGGGATTATCAGTTTGCTCTTACCCTGCCTGTTCATGTAGGACATTTAAAAACATTGCCATTAGAGTCGGAATAATCCGCTGTGAAAGTATTTCCATTTGTCCCTTTAAGGAGATTTTTCATTAATGGGCTACAGGCCTAACAGTGGAAATAGGCTAGATGTTGGGTAGCTGTGCCATCCAGCATAATCCACAACTTTAGTCTCATGGGGGCCTAAATGGACTCTGAATGCGGACCTTGGGTGTGCATTAGCTAAATAGGTATTAACTTGACCAGTAGACGCTGCTATAACACACAGTTTCACCACAGCATATGTCGAGACTTCATAATCAGCTTACGCATTTTAGTTTTAGTTCTTTTTCTCCGCCATTCCAAATGACCAAATATTGCTCTGTTTAATCTTGCTTGTTCACTTGGACTGTGGTAGTTAATACCAGGATCAAAGACCAAACAGGAGACCAAGGCTTGGAAGGACAATGGCTGAGGTTCTAGCCACTGAGCCCAGAACATAGTTAAAAAAAATATCCCTCCAGGGTACAAAATGATTTTGAATCACGATTAAATGATTAGGAATTGAAAGGGAAGAGGAAGGAAGCCAGCAGGCTGGTCTGTTCTGTGCGTGTGGCCTGTACATTACCAGACATCCAGAGTTGTCAGGCTGTTAGAACTATTATCAGTTTCATATATCCACAAATCCACAGATTTATGTGAGCTGTCGGAGAAATTAAAATCACATGCTTTTTGGTGCTCTTAACCCAATCCATTTAGACTTCATTTTTAAAACATCTAAATCTGTTATTACTGGCACGAAACCCTTTTAATTTAATCTTTGACAAGATTATCAGATTCATTGATGATGTCACAAACTTAAATAAATAGTGCAAAAAGTGAGCTTAGACTGGATGAGCAGGACAAAATATATAACCCGCTGCTCCATTGATTAGCTTTGATGGCCACATTATTATAATCTTTATTTATCAAAGTAAGTGATTTAAGGGTAAAGATGTAGATCTTAATGATCTAAAAAGCCTTTAACGGGAAAGCCTAATTTATGATATGCATGTTAATACAGTAACTCAAACACTTTCTTGGCTAATTAACAAGCATACATAATGATAATGTTTAATAATGTCCGATATTTGGTTTGGCAAAATTAAGCAATACGATTGTAAGAGCAGTGCTATGAATAGCCTATAGGCAAGCTGTCTAACCACGCACATGTTGTCGTGACAGACACGGAAGTGTGGAGTGGTCAAGGGACCAGTAAACTTCCGTGCTATCCCAAGCGCCAAGGCAACCTGTGCGCATAAGAAGCCTCTGGCTCGTGAATGGTTAAAGAGAGCCCATTGTTTAGCCTAACATCGACCAACGCGGGGTGCGGATTAGAACGGCGTCTGCCCGTCCCATATGTTACTTCAGGGCTGCGTTGCCCGTAATTAAAAAAGAAAGATGCGCTCTGCAGGAATGGAGGCCCTTGGTTTTGCTCATGACCGTCAAGGCGTCTGATCTTTCAGTGACTTGTGCACTATTAAAACAACACCCTATTCGAAGTTACAACCCCTGGTGCATCCTACTGTGTGGCCGAGCATGCCTGTACACATATGAAACAGACTGTAACAGCATTGTTAAAAGTCAGCACCATGTACGCACTTGTTGTGGGCTTCCTTCACGCCCTGTTTATCGGTAAATAAACAGTGAGTCGTTCCAAACATCACGGACGAAACTGGTTTAGGAAACTGAAAGGATGGAAACAACTTTGCCTCCTAATATTATTTTGGACTTCTCTCAGAGATGGAATAAATATTTCAGCACACAACTTTTAAATATATTCCATATAAACAGGCCGAGTTTCTCAAACATTGTCGCGCCTGTATCCACACGTTTCCCAACAGTAAACTGTGCGTAAATTAACGAGAGCCTCGGACTAGGAAATTGACCAATCGTTCTCCTTAGGTTTCAGTTCATCACAGACAAATATGGCATTTATTACATAATAGGTAATAGCTATATTGAATGGTTGCGAAGTCATTGTACACTGTCGAACAATAATTAAAAATATATATATTGTTTAAAAATCGCATTTTAAACAAACGCGTTCTCTGCATGCGTCACGTGATAAGCTACCTTTTCATAACAGACAATGCTAACTTTTTGTAGGCCTACTTTTTAAGTGTAAGTAGCCTAACTAATTACAGTGGATAGGAGATATAGGCTATTCTCAAACACGATTTCATAAGAAAATATTTAAAATAAACAGTGGAAATCTATTCCTCTTCGTACTTGCTCTTTTCTTCCTCCACAAGCAAGTTCAGATGCACGAATGTCTGAATGTCGATATCTACTCACATACACCGTTGATGTCCATAACCGTCACTGTACATCTGTTAAGTTTGAAAGGGGGAAAACTGAGGCTAAATAAGTGCCACAAAGCCCCTTAAACTGATCAGCATCAAGGGAAATCCCATTAGTCTAAATGCATTTATCTTTCATCACTTTCATTAATCTCCATGAAGTTGAGTATCAATATTTCTGAAACCCAAGGCTTACCAAAGCCATAATCATTTTTTTAAATTCATTTCAGAAATGTTCAATAACTTCCAACATGACGCGCATTTCCATGTTTGGCAGCATTTTCACGCAATTTTACAAGAGTCTCTGCCTTAGTTCATCACCTGAAGAGATGCAAAGCTATGAAACCCAGAAATACCAAATTCCGGATTATATTTGTTAATACTGAAAACTTTGTATTATGCACACATTAATTAATTAGGCTATTAATTTATTAGTTATTTTACACTAATAATAGGCTGTAAGAACGTATGAACGATAACATCCAGTCCATGAGTGTCCCTCAAGCAGGCAATTTATGTACATCTCTATATGGGCTAAAATAATAACTGTCATTAAAGGCTATATATTGTGCAATATAATATGACTGCATGAAGTATTTATAGAACATTACTAAAATGGTGGGTTATTTACAGTGATATGCCTATAAATCAAGACAGAGAAATGCACTCGTGTTTTGTACCTGCCTATAAGATGTTAAAGCTATGCCCAGAGTGCTGGGGGTGGGAGACAATGGCATAAAGTTTCGCGTAACTGTAAAATTCAATTAACTGTCGTTGCAACTGGCACGTCTGTCCGCCACAATGGCAGTAACTGTCGTAATTGACCTACTTAGCCAAAGTATTTCCTCACTTCAGGGTTACAGACACAATATGACGGTTGGATGAAATGGCAATGAGAATTATGATGTGGGTTATTAAAACCAAGCCCATATTGTTGTATGAGAGAGTGTGCGGTTGATGTGATATGATTTCTCTTCAACCTGAAATAGTGAGATCATGAAAATGCACAAACAATGATTAATGTGTAAGTAGCCTAATTTAGGACAACAATACATCATTGTGTAGCGATGTATATGTATTAGATTTATTATTAATATGTTTTATGTAATTAATGAATGTATTCAAAACAATCTTAGGAAATTGTAGGCTATAACACTTATATAAAGCGATTACTTTATCAGTACGACTGGACTATAAGCCACAGCAACTCCTGAAACATTTATTGTAGTGCAAACTGTTGATTTCTTTCTCTTTGTTTATTCGTTTACATTGCGCATTTTATGATGGGTAGTTTATTAACGCGTTGAGATATTATTTAAAAAACATTATTTTTTTTTCTGTATATGCCTACCACGTGTCAGTTGGCCAATAGCATCTTAATTTTCTAAATTCAAGAAGTTTTGTTTGTTGTTGTTTTTGAAGCCGTTTTGGACGGTTTACACGCGTTAGAAGCCTAAACTGGACTCGATCCTCGGTAAAGGTTAGATTAGAAGTAAAAAATGATCAGTTATTTATTCTGGGTAAAACACCTGATAACACCATGCATGTATTCCTTCGTGCTCCAGAAAGAGGAGAGAACACTATGGCCTCTAATCATTAGGGGTTAAAAAAGAGAACATGAATGTAAATGATCAGTTTCTCTTGACTGAGTTTCTAAAGTTTGCCTGAAAATGAAGCTGCTTAAAAAAAAAAATTCTACAAATAATAGTAGGCCTAACGTAGCAATATTAGAAGACAAATAAAAAAAATATATTTATTTAAAACAATTAATAATGAGTCAGTGAATTTAATTAATAATGTCCTTCCAAAATGTGTGTAATTAAAAAAATTAAAAAAAAAAGGCTACTGTCAGGCGACATTAATTCATTCAGTCATTTTTTCCTGCGTAGTTTTTTTTTTTAATCATTGTATTTAACTTGGTTATTTTTGTTTTTCTCTATTTGCCACATTTTATTTGTCTGTCACATATTTAGACAGTGTTGTTTAACGCCTCACACTTTTTTCTGTTAGTTGTTCGCGCTGTTTGAGACACGGTGTAAAATACGTTTAAAACAAACAAACAAACAAAAACCCAATAGGCTATATTTAAGGAAATATCACAGAACATTTTTTTCTTCCAGAAATTACTTAAGTAAGTAGCTACTGAAAATTCTAGTAAGCTTCATTTCGTCTCAATTTCATTTGGAAATGGTCTAAGATTCCTAAAAATGTTTTGATCATTTCGCACCATTCATTAAATTGTCTTTAGAGAGGATGTGAATGAAAAAGGATTATTTGGCAATGTCAAGGGCGATAATTGAATGTTCCACTGCTCGCAATTATGATGGAAGAATTCAAAGATTCGATTCTGACTCCCCGCCTCCAAGTGAACGAGTGTAATTATGCGATGTCGCTCAAATCAGACCCGTACAATAGAATTATTCCAGGACCCGTCGGTAACCGTAAAGTTCTCAGTTTGCTCTCTACCCCTCCTTCCCTTTACCGAGGGCACTCTTTGTGAAAGTTTTCCATTCAGTCACAGAGGACTCCGGGGTGTTAGCTCTGTCCTCACAGCTGCTTAAATCAAAATTGGAATTAAAGTAGCCAATTAGATTTGTTGTTTAATGTAGGCCCTTTTAAATAAATAGATTTTTTTTGGTTTAATTATTGTTGCACCATTGTTGATTTTTAATTGTTTTTTTTTATTCGAATCACAACAGTATTATTCTAATTCTAAGTTTGCAGAATTGTCACGTCATACATTCTATTGTGAAAAACCACCCGTAACTGCAACGCGGACCAAAATGGAGCTGCCGCATTCAGAAAAGGCGGTCTTTAAAGTAGGCTTTGAGTTACGTTTGAATTGCCCTCTGCCCTAAAGAAACCCCGCCAGTGAAATATTGGGATTAACTGGTCTTTGAGGCGCGGATTAGGGCGACTTTCCCAAGCCGCGCATTCCTGGTGCCGTGACTCTTAAAACGAAAGGGCCGGAAACCCGGCGGGGAAAATAAGAAATAATTAAAATTTGCTCAGGCCAAAGATACATTTTCTTTAAGTGTCCTGATCTTTGAAAAGCCAAATTACAAGACACACACAAGCCAGTGTTTTTCAAGTTTTACCTTTTAATTTAAGTTTCTGAGTAGGCCTAAACTTTATTAAAGACAAGTAACACTTGTTGACGTACATAATATTAAAATTGATTGGAATACACCGTGGAGTTGAGAGAGATTCTTGTAAATCAATCAACCAGCAGATTGCCATTCATATTTATTATGGGAGTTGCTCTTGTCACTTCAGTTTGAAATTGGGATAAAGTTCGTTGTGAAATAATTAACATGTTAAAATGCTTTTAATGCACACGCCATAGTTTGGCAGTTTCCTGATAAATCATCATTGTCGCTCAAGAAAATTTGGCGGTTGAGTTAATTTTATTTTTAGTCATAAATCGTCTTATATTCACCTTTATATAGCCTTTTGATTTCAAGCAGTTGTAGCTAACCTACAAAACACAAACACACACATAAAATTCAGAATACATTTTAATAACTCGTCCAGACTTAATAACTTTAAATATTGTGTCAGATTTGAAATTGTTTATTCATATTTTTGTGGCGGGACCACATTACCACTCCAGACATGTGTGTGGTATATGGAGATCAATGAACGGGGACAGACATTTCCTTTCTTACACATTCTCTTGAGTCCCAAGTATTTTCGAGATCGTTTGTCTTAATCCAATAGTAATCATGTGACTAACTTATTTACCGTCGTGTTTTCTTAAAGAAAAAAAAAAGTTTAAAATCTATTCAAATCACAGCCGAGTCTTCGCAGATGCGACGGAGCTCACAAATTGCATACAGTTACAACAGATCACAGTTTCGAAGGCTAGCACAGATAAAAAAAACACAAATGTACCATTTATATAAGACACACATTGATTGTCTTTTAAAAACTACATATTGATTCCTTATAAACACCTTTTCTTAAATAAAGTAGTGCATCCAGGTCGCCACGGGGGCGTTCAGCACACATGCACGCACACGTACACACGCACTCGCACACATCCTCTCTATCATCCTCCTGATGGAAGTGTCTCTCGTCTTGCCAACATTGAAATAGGTCGGCGTGCTGTAAGAGGCTTAGAGAAAGCCTGCCCATTCCAAGCACTTAAGCAAAAGATTGGCTCCTTTTGCCATGTCGTTTTTTCTCCTCTTTTCTTGTGTAAGGATTTGTTCCGTGGCTTTGACCTATAACTTATTACAAATTCACTTTGATTCCCTGTATACCTTAAACAACAGGTTGTGGTCAGATGGCCTATGTTTATACGCACTCACCACCCTTCAAATACTTTGCACGCCACAAGGGGTGCATGTAGCTCAAATAGATATTTGATGTCAAAGACAAACTTCAAAAGCGCTGTCGGGCACAATGCAAGCCATCCATCTCGGAGAGTTCGCGCGTCACGGAACACTTCTGTTTTTGGAAGAATGGCAGGTCTACAACGTTTATTTATGGTCTTTTAGTGTGTTGATAGGACAGAATGGCAGACGGTTTGTTAGTTTCACAACACCTGGAATTTCCAGGAGGAAGTCTGGTCTTTGTAATCCAAGCAATCAGCATTAAAGTTCAGTTTCCACGAGGACGCTTGGTCCTTATAATCCAAGCAATCCGCGGTGGAGTTGAAGCCGAGCCCCGAGGCACCGTAGCCTTGCGTGGGAAGGGACGCGGGAGTCTGGTTCAGGTGACTGGTGACTGCGTTGCTGCTCATGGGGCTCAAGGTGGATCCTGGCCCGGTCAGCTGATGGTGCATGGGCGTC
This sequence comes from Pseudorasbora parva, assembly GCF_024679245.1. NCBI lineage: Eukaryota > Metazoa > Chordata > Actinopteri > Cypriniformes > Gobionidae > Pseudorasbora > Pseudorasbora parva. Next base: position 8,372,526 of record NC_090181.1, read on the forward strand.
AAGTAAGAACCGCAGTCCATGCCACCAAAGTAGGATGTGGAACCAGCGTAGCCCTGGCTGTATCCAGACGCTTGAGTATAGGTCATGGGGTATGATCGCTGCATGCAGGAGGAGGAGGTAGAGAGGGGGTCTGACAGCGGCGAGATGGAGGCCGGGCTCCAAATGGACACCGGCGCGGTTGTGGTTGAGACTGCCGGTACTGAAGTGCTGGAGGGCGGGGTGAACTGGCCACTCGCCCCGCTCTCAGAACTGGCTTCCCGCGCTGGAGAGCTTTTCTTTTTGGCAGGTCGCACCTTGTTCTGGCCTCCGTTTTGTTGTTGTTGCTGCTGCTGGCGACACTTTGCCCTTCGGTTTTTAAACCAAACCTGACGTGGTGAAAACAGGGTTTATTAACATTTACAGTGTCACCTAATTTAATTTAAGGGACAGAACAACCTTTTAATGCTTAATTACATGTTGCACAACATTATTGTGATGTGCGTTTTTTTTAGTTCATAAAGACGCCCATGCATTTCATGTTTTGATTTTTTTTTTTTAAATAAAACACTCGTGGCTTACCTGTACACGGGACTCTGGTAAGTTGATTTTCAAGGCCACCTCCTCACGCATGAAAATATCCGGGTAGCGCGTTTTCGCGAATAAAGCCTCCAGCACATCTAGTTGCGCTCTAGTAAATGTTGTCCTTTCCCGCCTCTGCTTTCGAGGAGTCGCTGTTTTAAATAAACAAATGCATCACACGGTTGTTCATCCGAAAACTTTCATGCATAGATTTAATTTAAAAGCAGGTTATAAATATAAATATGCGACACTAAAATAGTATTACACCTGGAACATCGTAAAAAAAAGAAGGAAACTATTCGATTTTTTTATGCTTTGAACTTTTCCCTCCTTCTTATAGCATGTGCTATTGTTGGTACAGTTTTATAAAAAAACAAATAATAATAATAATAATAATAATAATAAAAACAATGTAGCTAGACCTAGCCTACTTTTGAGAATAAATATGAATTATAGACGCCGTTTGATTTTTTAATTCACCAATTGTGTTTAATTCGTACAATTTGGCAATTAATCTAAAAATTTGATTACAAAAGATTGTGAAATGGACAGAATATTTAAACATTTATAATAATCACATATTTGTACAATAATAAACGTTGAAAGTGTAATTGAGACTAGGTTACTGCAAGCATATTCACCCAGCGCAGAAAATCAAATAGCCAGGCCTACTATTTACATTTATGCACATGCGGGCAAAACTATTACTACTGTTATAATCCCTGAATCCATATTTAATGTATGTTTAAGCCTCCAAGTCGTATTTTACACCAAATGATTTATTCGGAAGCTTGTCTCACCTGGATAACCAACGGAAGGATGCAGGAGGTCCATACCGGAGGTAGTTAAACTTAGCCCGTTGACCGTGTAAGGTGGTTGCTTGAGATACGACATCATGCTAAAGATGGTTGTGGGGGGTAAAGTTGGAGAAAATGTGGAAAGCAGGACACCGGCTCCTTCCGTCTCTTTTTCTAAATTCAGCTTTTAGCTTGTTTACGTCTTCAGCAGTGGATGTGAAACCAAAAACCCTGTTTTCAAAAAATCACAGAGATAAAAAGAGATGTTCACGTAATTGTCATTTGATAGAAACGCGGGTTCCTCTAGCTGCGATGACTTATAGACGAATAAACCACGTCCACACCGCAACGTGCTCTTAAAGCCGCTCCAGACCTCCAGCTGTCCTCATGAGATGAACGAAGCTCATCTCGACAAACGCCCCCCGTCCCTCCCCTTCCTCCCCTCTCCCCACCAACCCCAAAAAGTAACATCTATTAATTGCAACAAGTCTTCACAAAGACCAAACTCAGTCGTTCAAATGTGCACACAAGCCAGAAACGCAATTTGCATAGGAACCCGGCTAATTGTCTCAGGCATAAGAGCATTGATTGGGAGCTATTGGTGGAAACAAAGGCCACTGTTAGCCTGATCACTAATGCTGATAACAAAAGCTCCAATGGAGAGGACAGAGGACTGGTAACAATGACCAAAGTAGCCTCCTCCTTTCCATCAGTCAGAACAGTTTATAAAAGTATAATTATAATTTTAGTAATTTCCAGAAATGTCCGCAGTTAATTCTATGTGGAAAGAAGTCTAACAAATACGCCCAACTTTAATCTTTTTGATGCTTCATTAAACATTTGTTCTCTGTTGATTGTTTGTTCAGTTGATGTAGTTTTATTAGTTTAGATAGTAGTTTATTAGAATAATGATTTAAAAGAAATCAAGAGAATGAAAGGCCCAAATCAAAGTGTTTTATAATACGCTATTAGGTCAAGCAAAACTTCAAATTATCTGAAGTTTAGCACCATCCAAATCACAATAATTTCTGAATAAATTATGACGTTATTAAACAAAACCTTTAGGCTTATTATGCTGAAAGTTTTTTTTTTTTTTATCCAACGGTTTCGTCCCTCAATCTGTCACTTAAAACAGTCCTCGTCTACCAGTTGCACAGCCGCTCGATAGTAATTACCTCATCCAAGAATTAATTATGATAAATGTTGTTGTTGATAAATTAACGAGATAATCCGTGTGGCACGCGCTCCCCTAATTACTGGACGCTACCTTTTCAGCTGAACGTTTGGCCTCATTGATTCTGTGCATGACTACAATAAAAATCACACGCGTGCGCGCTCGCGCACACACACTCAGACACTTCAATGCAACGTCGTGAACAAACTACTGAAATAATAAAGAAGTATTGAGACTATAAGCATTAGATCTTTACTTGTGCAAGGCAGAGGAGAATAGCGAGTGTGTGTGTGTGTGTTGTAGGCTATGTCTGCATTAATCAGAAATAAGACAAGTGTGCAAAATGATCCCTCTTTGTTTGCTGATTATTTATAATGCACTCAAATTGTTGAAACTGGCACACGCAAAAAAAAAAAAACACACACACAAAAAACGACCAGTTAGCCTACTTACAGCAGCCGTAGATTTAAATTAACTTTTGAAAATGAAAATTGTGAACAGCGTACAAGTCAAACATGTATCGGTTAATATCGATTTTTATTATATATATATATATATTTTTTTTTTTTAATGAAGGATCACATTAAACAGGCTATTGGCTACTTTTGTTGCGATATTAAAATACGTTAAGGCCAAAAAAAACAACAACAACAACAACAAAAAAACTAAGATTAATTTACGAGCACAACAACGACAATAATAATAATACTAGGCTATCATAAATGATGCATAAATGCATTCATAATATTGCACATGCACGACTACATAAAGCGGGATATACTTACTGAATAACTGGATTCAATTGGAAGTCCGTTAAAGTTTTATGTCCGATAGCAAATATACATCTAAATCGTTACAAATAAATATTCAAGGCATCAAGATAAAATCCTTTTCATCAAACCGTGAAGCAAATGAGTTGTGAATGATGAAGCGTCTACAGCTAAACACGAAGAATGGATAGAATGGTTTAGAGAGATTAAGCACATACGGTTATGATTCGCTGCTCTTCTGGGTTGAAGTTGCTGGAGTCTGATTTGTACAGCACGCTGGCCAATGAAGAGCTCAGGACTGGAGTCTGTGTCTCTCGCAGGGCCCTTTGCAGGGAAACAAATGTCGACAGCTACTTTTTGATGCAAACTCTCCAGCCAATGAGAGCGAGGCCCTCGCGGAGCACATTCTCATCTCGGAGAGTCATCGGAATGTAATTTTATGTTGTAACATTAACTCATAAAGTGGAAAGAGAATTCATTTCTTAATTGTTACACTGCAATCTCGGTTTGAAATCATTATATTTGGCCCCTATAGTGAATGTGCGCTATAGTTTGTATAGTCTGCCACTCCAAAAAAGTTGCAAATGGGGTAGTTTATAATCTCAGGCATGATTATTAATCATAAGAAAACTGCAGACTCAGTCTTTTACTGATCTTACAAATATAAGAGAAAACAAATGTTGACTACGGACGCTTCTCGCATTTCTGTTGCGTAGCTGGAGGGATTTACGGGGACTTAATTCCTTAAAACTGTCCTCTCGTCCACATGACGCTCAAACTGCAAGTGCTCAAGCTGATATACCCAAATGTATCAAGAGATGAGTGCATCGCATTGCCATGGGGCTAGATTAAGGCCTTTTATAAGATGTAGATGTAGAATACACGTGAAACCAGTGTGGAGTGGCGCAACGAGGAGGTGAATTAGGTAGCCTATCTTAAAAATGTTTCAAACAACACCATGCCAATATCCACTTCGAGAAATGTCTATCGGGATTCTTCTGTGTGGGAGGAAAGCCGACAGTATCATAACAGCTTTAAGTCTGTAGCCCACATTTGAAGACATCCTGAGAAGTGGAGAACCTGACGAGCACCCGAGTGACTCGAGACGCGCGGACAAACCAACAACGGTGAGCAACATATTAATAACAAATATCATTCTTATTTTACGCATGCTTTTTATATATTTCAGTTAATCCAGGACACTTGTGTTTAAATTAAATTCGACTTTTATTCTAAATGTAAATAGTTTATTGAAATAAATACACATACATATTTATGATTATGCTTTTTTATTATTATTATTATTGTCGTTGTTGAATTTCAAATCCAAAACTGTAATAGTATCAGTAGCCTACGTTAAATCTTTTTTTTTCTCAGTTTAAATATAGGCTAACTAACATTTTGTTTGATATTATTGGACTGTAAACTATAGCAAATGTTGGTGTGTGCGTGTAGCATATATATATATATATATATATATATATATATATATATATATATATATATATATATATTATATATAAAGTTAAGGTTAGAGCATTATCCTGTTTAGTACTCTACTATTAAATTCTAGAAACAACAATATCTAAAGTGATATGATAATAATAATATTAAATAATAGTAATAATTTAAGATGACCCTTCATTTTACATTTACACTGACATTAAATAATGCCGTCATTGAGCACGTAAACGCAAAGAGAATTAAAGAAAAGTCTACTGTTCCATTCCAGTTCGAGCCTATCCATAAAGTGTTTATCAAGGACACGTTCTTTCATATGGAGATCTGAATGTCATTCCATTAATCGAGGACGATCTTTCACTGGGTTACAGATGCAGAAAGAACAACTTTTACACCTGAAGACGCGATGGAAAGCTTCGGTTGTGCACCTGCTATTGTGGAATGGGATGATGACAGCCAGCATTATCCTGGTGATTTACCTGTTCATATTTCCCCACATCCACCTGCCGCGTACTGTTGTGAAACTCCATAAACAATGGCTTTCAGCGCCAGCGCTTCTGAAGTTCTTTGTGCTCGAAAGTGAATGAAAAATGAACGCCGTTTCTCTTCTAAACTCGTTCGCTTGAGATCAAGTCTCACATTTGGGGCGAAAACTACAGGTCGCTACATGTCGAGCAGTAGCCAAAATGATAATTGTAGAGAGCATTCAAAAACCTTGGATACATATTCTTTTTTTCGTTTCTTTTTTGTTGTTGCGGTTTTTCATTTAAGTTTTAAAAACGATCAGGCACTTGAAAAGTTCCCATCTGCAGTTCTTTATACGCGGACGGTGTGTTTCTCGTTATATTAAAGCGCACTGTGTAATTTATTTAGCAACGCGCAGTGATAAATAAACGCCGTTTCATCCAGCACCATCCCGCGTGCCTTTATCGCTGGGATCTCGCCCAGCGTTGCCTCTCGCTGTTTAAACTGCTAAATTATTTATCAAATTCTAAACGCCTCGCGTCCGGAGGGAACTCTCATCTTTAAAGGAATTGTGGTTTGTCAAAGTGAAAAAGAGCAATGCGTGTTCGCGCCTGTGGCCACAACAGCGCAATCCCAGTAAATGACACCCTTTCCCTTTAATCTCCACTTTGCTTGAGTGGCAAGCTCCAATCATAAACGTTTATTTCAGTTATAATGTAGAGCATGCATCAATATCTAGTAATTTGCTACGACATTACCTTTTTTTTTTTTGATTGAAAAGTAACTTTACAATTACCCTACTAAAACAGATAATGGAAAATACAATGTCTATATTAATAATAATGTTATTATTTTATTATTAACAATAGCACTGATCCATTATTATTTTTATTAAACAAAGAAAAATGTTAAAAGCATTGTATAGAAGTAAATGGTTAAAATTCGAGCACCTCTAATCTCTCTCTCTCTGTCTGTCTCCCCTGCAGGTCCCGGTGTTTTGCAAGCTCTGGTGGGTAAAAGCAAAGTGGACATTATCTGATGTTATCTTGTGTGAATGTTTGGAGGAGCACAGTAGGAGTGGATCAGTTTCTTCACAGTTTCTGAAGATTAGAACATCTTTAGTAGCTTTTCAATTATGACACCATGTGTTGTACTTGCTCTAAAATAGTTTGATTCATTTCAGTTAATGTTTGACTTGTCTGTGTTACATATATTGTTTTTTTTCTTCTCTCCACAAGGTTGAGTTTAGAGATTAGATTAAATTATATATATGCTTGAATGGCCATCATTTAGCATGATGAACCTGCTTTAATATTCCCTCAAATGTTTCTGATGTGACATAATTGTGACAGTGTTTGAATGCGATAACGGAGTCATTTTTTGATGAGAGGAACACTTGAATGTGAAGGTATATTTGCACAACGTAATTACTATGAATAAAAGAGCTCGTTTGATCTTTATTGACATTCATAATTTCCCGTGTGCCACGTCTTCCCGTAAGGTACAGGAAACTTAAATGGGGTTAAATGTTACGCGTCACGGTCCGAGAAAATAAGGATGTCAGATAGGTAGGGTGGGGGAAACAGAGGATGATTGCACAGTATTTCAGGAGATCACTAGGTTACAGCAATCTACATAGAGACTAGGGATGAAGAGAAGGAGAGAAAGCACATTCACATTCCTCAGTACTGTTACTCGTGCTGCAACAATATTGTACATCACATTTTAAAACATGTCTGTATAATTATGCTTATACATACCCCCCCCCCCCCACCCGAATAAGTTTTACTAACACTTTATTTTAAAATGTCCTTGTTACCCAAGTTAATATAATAACTATATATTTTGCATAATTACATGCAACTAACCCTATAGTTAGTTAATATTAGGCGGTACCTAAATGCATAATTACACTGTAACGAGGACCTTAAAAAAAGTGCGGTTACACTTTATTTTAAAGCGTCATTGTTACAGTGTAATTATGCATTTCAGTAATGTGTAATACTAATTAACTACATGTACTGACTATAGGGTTGGTTTAGGGTTAGTTGCATGTAATTATGCATAATTTATAGTTATTACAACAGTAACTACATGTAATGTGTAACAAGGACACTGTAAAAAAGTGGTTACACTATTTCAATGTGTCCATGTTACAGTGTAATTATGCATTTCAGTACTGAGTAATAATAATTAAATATTTGTATTTACTTAGGTGCATGTAATTATGCATAATGTACTGTTATTACTGTACATGCAACGTGTAACAAGGTCACTGTAAAATTAAGTGCTACCAAAAGGTTGCACTTGTAACATTCTAATTTAGGTAATAAGAAGTAACTACTTACTATAGGGTTGGGTTTAGTTGCATGTAATTATGCATAATTTCGTTATTATAATAACTACATGTAACATGTTACAATGACAGTGAAATAAAGGGTTACACTTTTTTTTTAAGGTGTCATTGTTACAGTATAATTATATATTTAAGTACAGAGTAATAATAATTAACTGCATGTACTGACTATAGGGTTAGGGTTTGTTTAGTTGCATGTAATTATGCATAATTGACTAATATTACTATAGTAAGTACATGTAACATATGTATCAAGGACACTTTATTTAACAACACTTTATTTGACAGAGTAACCCATTTTCAATGTTTGTTGTACGCAAGCGTGCTCTAGAATATCTCACTAGAGCAGAAAAAGGCACAAACCAGGACACAATTATGTGCATATGTATGATGCATTTAGTGTCTTCTGGAAATATTTAACGGTTATTAATCACTACTGTAATTGTTTGTCTGCTGTTTACACAGGGGCCAAACGGCAAACAAATGGATTCAATTAAAAGCGATTCTTCCCTTCAAGTCATCAATATGAGGCAAAGTAAGCCCTCCACCATACTGACAAGGACAAACAAGTACACACAAGGGGACACTAAACGTTCTTTCAGTCATGCATAAACATGCTTTTCTCGCTACACTCTTGCTCTCTCACTTTCTCACACACACAACACACACACAATACAAAGACCCTCAAGGTGAACTCGGCGAAAGATCTACGAATACAGATCTTCAAAGAATTTGCGGTGCAAATGTTTCAAATGAACTTTTCCGAATGAATAGCGATAACTCCATTCAACGCGTTATTATAAAGCAAAAAAGGTGTAGTATGTTTTGTGACTGGCGTGAGGTGTGTGGAGAACGGTGGATCCTGCCCTGCAGTGTGGGCTTCTCTCCTCTCGCCTCTCTCAGAGTTCAAAGGCACAGGAACTGAGAGGGTCGGATTTATTCAGGCTTTATGTGGTAAATGCTTGGATGTCTTTCTTGTAGTCTGCAAGGCCCTAAGATCACATTTAGGAAATGTTCTATTGTGAGGTTGCCTGTGAAATCCCCATAATAAATTCACCAAACAGGCACAAGCAATGGCTATTTATGATCACGGCCATATTTTTCCTTTCCATCTTGCCTTCCGGGTAAAGGTGTGTCTGTTTATGCATCACTTTTAGACTCACAGTGCTACAAACACGAGTAGCGTGGACATGAAAGAATCAATGATCCAACAATCTCACCCTTATTGAAACTTTCAGTACTACAAGTTTAGGATTATTATGGTTCTGTGACACAGAAGCAGTCTAATTAAATGAATAGTCCAAAAATGTAATTCTGTCATCATTTACGTATTCTCATAATATGACTTTCTTCTGTGGAAGATATTTTGGAAAATGTCCAAATGCCCGTTTTTCACTGTATGCGCAGAAACATTTTTCAAAATATTTTAAGAGGACAGAAAGTCATACATTTGGAATAACATGAATGTGAGGCAAGTAATTGATTTATGAATTATAATTTTTTTTGGCTGAACTATCCCTTTAAGAAGTGACATAATTATTTGTTTTTTTGTCCCCAAGCCAAATATTTGCACCTATCCTCAAATATGCATGTTAACATTATGGAGTCTTTAATTATGTGATATAATTAACCCTGCTCCCAGTTCGAAAGGCATGCGAGTCGAGGACGAGCCCCCATATGGGGTGAGCATTCCTTGCATGTGCCCCGTCCAAACCCCACTTTGTTTTGAGTGACATTCTGGCACTCTTGTTCATACACCAATACACAGCCTCCAAATTGTGCCGTCTTACACACTGCCAGTTCACACACATCTCTCTCCCTAAACATGTTTCATCAGGTTTTATGCAAATGTATAATTTTAGTCAACTGAAAATCTTACACTAATTAGATTTTTTTTTAATGCCAGTCCCTCTTAACCGTTAATATCTCTTTCGGGGAAGTGGAGGCAGCCTGTTGGGGACTCCTCTCATAATTCTGTCAGTTGGATGTTTCCATTACGTTCTCTTCACGTTCCTGCCATGTTCTTGTCCCGGCTCCAGCCTGTAGTCAGCTACCCTTCCAGCCACAGGCTGGCAGCTGTTTTTTTTTTGTGTATCTCTAAGGGCTTGTCTGTCAACTGGAACCCTCCCCTCCAATTAGGAGAGTAAACACAAGACCCGTCTGTGTGTGTGTGCATGTGTATGTGCTTGTAAAAAGTTCACAAACTGTCGCCTAAAACTCCCCTCCAGTGATAAAACAATGCCTAGATTTTGATCGCCAAATTATTACACTTTTAACAGTATAGACGTCTCTCAACTCTACATTGGATTATTTTGGCATAAATATACTACTAAAAATGTAAAAAAATTAATGTAAAATTATATACATAAACATAAAAAAAGGATGTTAGTTGTATCTTCTGTAGATTTGAAAGGAAAGATATTTATATTTAATTTTGTTTGTGGAGTTTCTAGATATTTATACTGAGGAAATATTTGGCGTATATGCTGCATTGAATTGGACATATTTCAGTAAAAAAGTGTTTGTTTTTTGGACATTAAAATGACAGGTCACCACTCGCCCCTCTCCTGGTTACTATGGGGTACCAGTACTGCTGAAAAGAATGTAGTCTGCCAGAGTTGCAGACTGGGACAGAACGGAGTGTGTGTGTGTGTGTGCGCGCGCTTGACTGTGTGTGCTGGGGGTGGGAACACTCTCAGAAACCCCAGTGGTTACCGCCTTGCGGCTGGCAATAGGGATGCAGGAATTTCACTAGACCTACTGCCCGGAAAATGCCAGGTGGGAGACGAGGAGCGGACAGAGGGTGTGGACGAGTCACATTAATTGTTGGCAGGGGAGGTGGTGGATAGGTAGCTCAGGAACTGACAGAAGCTCAATAGAAAAATAGAGCAGTCAAATCAATTGCAGCTTGATATATTTACTGTCGCGTCAATGTCATTTGCAGGATGAGCATTTGTCTTGAAAGCAAGAATGCAAACTAATAATTTTGAGGAGAATAGTTTTATATATATATATCTCTTTTAGTAATGCTTTAAATAAAATCCTACTTAACTATAAAAACCCTTTCTTTGTGGTTATTTGTAAAAAACAACAAAATAATTATTTAACAAAATAATATTCTAATGATGCTGATATGATTGCAATGAAGACTTGCTGTAAATTGCCTTAAAAATACATCTACACATGGTTTTGAAGATTTTTAATCTTTTATTGAGAAGAAACTTTTGATGTTTAAAAATAATTTCAATAATATAATATCTTTTCTTTTAATAAGAGGGTTGTTTAATAAAATTATAAACTCCAATTATATTGGATTTTGTTAAATAAACCTTTGTCTTTTTATGAAAATATTTTCTATAAATATTTTATTGTATAATTGTATCTAATGTGACTCATATGGAGTCATAAGCATATAAAATGACATTCCATCTACAAATGTGGCGATGGGGAAGAGCAGCTCAGTTGCTTTGAAATCAATGTGGTCTCTGCTGTGGAGCTTCTGGGGCACAGTTCAATAAAGCAGCAGCATAATGGTCAGCACCATGGTGGAGCCATCGAGTCATGGAGCAACATCATGCTCCGCAGCAGGGGAAGACATCGGGCAGATGGGTCCAGTGTAGCGGTACAACTCCATCCCTCCTCCTCTCCACTCTATACTTCTCTCTTTCTAGCTTTCTGCCCCACAGTGCGACTGCTCGGAGTCTGATGAATCGGCCGGAATCAAACAGATCGGGAAGGTTACTGCACAGGAAAAGTCCAACAAAGCACAGCAGGACGTATTCATGCGGTATGTGTCAATTGTGATTGGCGAATCAATTACCACACTCTTCAAAAATAAAGATTCCAAAACCACGTTTTTTACTGTGATACCATAGACAGAACATTCTGGGTTCCCCAAAGAACCTTTCAGTGAACCGTTTACTCAAAAGAACCACGTGCTGTCTTAGAGCGAATCATAAAAACCTGTTGTTTAATGGAAATGTTCTGTTAAAGGTTCTTCGTAGAACCCTAAATGCCAATAAAGAGCCAGATAGATGGGGAGCATAAGCGAAGGAACAAGTCGGTGATAAAGACGGAGAAATTGCAAGGGAAAGGAGGGAAAGAGAGCAAGGGCAAACGTGTGATTGAAAGAGAGAGGGCAGGCATATCCCTTTGAAATGCCCACTCAGGGGTAGGAGCCTGGGGAAGCAGGCTGGACAGACAGGCAGTCACCACTCTGGGCCAGGGTCCAGCACCCCTCCGCCATTCCCACCAGCCTCTCCTCCTTGCCCAGGCCAGACTGGCTATGTCCCCCCCTCTGCCCATCAGTCAGCCAGCCTCCAGTGGACCAACTGGAGCCTCCCAACCTCACCTTGCCAACAACCCCGCCCCCCCACTTCCAACCCCCACCCAACTGTATGGCCCAGGCCCAAACTGATTCGCCCCATCAGAGCAACCTCTGTAGTGTGAGGGACTGACTGACTGATCACTCCATAAGCTCGGCACACTGTGCCTGATGGTGTGTTTAGTGTGGATGACTGTGAAGTCAGAATACTACACCATTCAGTTATTCTTATTGGTCAAAAAAGAGCACATCTTAAACCTACTGTATCATATCTGATACGCAGATTCAACATGACATATTTTGCTCAGTTTGGGCCTCTGAATAAAACTGAGGTGCTTTCCCCTACTCAAATATGAAATCCATATTCTCATACTATATGAGCCATAAAACCTATCAAATATGATTATTAAGAAAAAGAAAAGGACATTTGCAAACTGATTATTATTTCTTATGTTAGGTTTTACAGGGTTAAGTCATGCCAAGAGTCCATATCAAATGTCAAATCTCTATTGGATCTTATATACATTGCAGATTCATTTTATAAATCTGCAACTGTGCACTCAATACGATTTGTTTTTGTTTCCCTGGTAGTAAATGAGTGGGTGACTGCGGTAACCAGGATTTGTTAACTCTCTAAATGTACTTTTTAAAGGTAAGTTCAATGCAAAATGAAATTTCTATCATTATTTACTTACTCTAATGTTGTCAAAACCTGTAGGTCTTCTTTTTAACTGTATAATTCTCTGTTGTTTTTGAATCGTTGGCACATATTTTATTGATGTTGAATACATTTTACATGTTTGTTGTTTTAGAGTAATATTTGTCTATTTATTTACTTTTATTCTAATTAAAATGTGGTAAGTTGGCGAAACGGTGATGGGGATTTATATCGGACATATAAAGGATTTTTGGTTACAGTTTATTTTAAGGTGACTTAGTTACATTGTACTTACTCGCATAAGTACTGAGTAATAATAATTAACTTCATGTACTTATTATAAAGTTACAGTTAGGGGTTGGCTATGTCACCTTAAAATAAAGTGTGGTTTTTTTTGACAAATAAATATATTAAATGTACAAAATGTGAATAGTTTCAAGATTCCTTTCAGTAGTGGGGAAGGTTGTATTTAAAAGCACTTGATGTTAATTTAGTTTAAGGATACGCTGTAGATTTTTCAACAAATTGAATCCGTAGCAGATAAAGTATGGAAGATTGCGATGAATAGTGCAAAAAATCTGGTCACAGAGCAAACCATCTCCCTGTAGACCCAAAGACTTCTGTCGTTCCCAGAGATCAATTTGGAGTCCAGGTCAAGTTTACAACGCAAGTGCTACTCGTATGTTTTTTTTCTATCATTGCCTGCGTGTGCTTGTCAGTGCCATTGTCTGTTTGTCAGTTTGTGGTTTTGACTTGCCAAGTCGACAACGTCTTTCCCAAACTCGTCTGCCAGTAATTGTTCAGTGCATTCCTCTATTGTTTCGTTCCGAGATATCATCTGATGCATCATCTCGCCATTATTTTCAGCTCTGCATACTGTCAGGGATGACAACCTCAATCTCTCCACCACCCCCAGGTCTGAGGCAAGGTTACCATGTCCCCATGGCAACAGCAGCAGGCCCACATGATTCGGCACAATGTGAGTGGGAATCATGCCAAAGACTGGGAATTTGGGTGTGATGTAGACATTGTGGATAACAGGTTCAGCCCCAGTGGAAGCACATGGGTCACATGAGGACTGACATTAGATCACTATGATACTTCAGTCAAGGGCCGCTCTGTCTTTAATGAAACACTGTGGTGCTATTAAGATTGGAAATGACTTCTGGAAAAATCAAAAACAAAGTTTGTAGCCAGTTGCTGTAAAATCTCTCTCTCTATTAGTCTCTCACTCACTCGCTCACTCCCTCAGCTTGGCTGTGTGTACCGGTGCAATCTACCCAGTGTTTATTTTGTTGTTCTCGTTACAGACCATAAACACCACTTACGCTGCTGTTTGGGGTTGGAGTTGAGTGTGTGTGAGCCATGTGCTATATTTGCTGATAACAGGATTTGCTTGTGTTACAAATCACCAAACGAGAAAGGTTAATTGTCAACGCAAGCTCCAAAATGGCAGCACGCTTTAATCTTCAGTATGCGGATGCTTTATTATTTATCTCCAGTAATTAGATATAGACAGACTTTATGCTATTTTTATATCATGTTATTTTTATACCATGCTATGTCAAATTGCATTTTTGTTTCTTGGGCATCCTTTACAACTGAAATAGGGTTGTTGTAGTTTTTTGATAAACTAATTGTACATGATTTAAATTGTAAAGTATTAGGTGAGTAATACAACCACTGAAGCTCTGAATTTACAGTTTAAAGCTAATTAGAACAAATGTCAAAAAATGGCTATGCTTGCACACAATACGGTTATTAATGGGAGTGACAACCAAATTCTAGAACTGAACTCAGTGTCATACAGTGAGAGAGTGAGAGCTGCTCTGCGCTACCACACACAGGTTGCAGGTTTTCATGTGTGGTTTCAATAACATGCAGTGATGGAGATTTGAGCTGTGTGCCATCTGAAGGTTTTAGATCTAGTCACGGTTCTCCACCGGAGCCGGTCCTGTCAGTGTTGTGTTCTACACGCGACCCAAATGCTCGCTTTCCATACAGATATAAAAGATGTTGTCGGCTAATGAAGATTTGATAGATGAACTTACGGCTCAGTTGGACTCTTGTCGTGTCAAAAGTGATAAGACTTTTCAGTTTTATGGACGTCACCATCTTTGATATTACTTTGGGCACTGTCGTGGTTACTGGTCAGAGAATACGGGCTTGACTCCCGTTGCATGTTTACAGTCAGTATTTGAGACTCTAGTGTAAGTTTCAGGACATTTAGAGACTTACACCTATGAGTAAATGAGTGAGAACATAACTTTTTTTGGCTGTAAGGCTGTCATCATTTATTCACCCTCATATATAAATGTTTTCCATATATATATATATATATTTAAAAAAAAAGTTGTTTTGGATCCATTTTGACATTCATTGTAAGTACAAAAACGGTTGAAACATATTCAAAATATAGGTAACTCTTTAGTTTAGGGTCCAATTCTCACTAATAACTAGTAGCTTATTAACTTGGATATTACTAGGATATTTTCTGTTTATTAGTACTTATAAAGCACATATTAATGCCTTATTCTGCATTACTATATTGTACATCCCTTAATCCTACCCAATAACAAACTTAACAACTACCTTACTAACTATTAATAATCCAACTAGATGTTTATTGAGGGAAAATAATTGGACACTAATCTAAAGTGTGCTATCTAAAAAAAAGTTATTTTGTGTTCTACAGAAGAAAGAAAGCCATACAGGTTTGGTGCGACATGACTTTCACTTTTGGCTATCTCTTTAAGACTTCAAAATTAGTCAAAAGTTGCACACTTTACTTCTGTGTGAGTGGTTCACTGGTTGCCAAGCACGAGGATTGACTGGGATAAATAAAGATTGAGAGGTAGGTTGAGAGAGAATAAGGGGGTGGGGAGGTGGTCATGTTTTCCACTGGCACGTCGTTAACCTCCCGGGTCTGTGGGGAGAATCGGAGCTGCTGTGGGAGCTTAGAGCATGGAGCATTTGTTTGTGGGACCCCCGGGGGGAGGCAGACCCCATGCCTGGAAATGGGCTTCCAAAACAGCAGTGGGTTGACGAGAGGGGAGGGACTGGATGAGAAGAGGGAGGAGGAGAGGGGGAGACTTAAACAAAAACACCCTGAGGGTCGGGGGTCCCCCTTGGGCAGAGGCCTACAACCATGTCCCCTAAAGAGCGATCCAGAGGCGCTGAAACAAGTGTTGTTTATTACTGGTACTTATTGTTCAGAGGTTGCACAAACACTATCATAGATGCATGTATTGACAAAACTTTGCACAAAGAGCTGGATTACTAAAGTAATCTAATACAGGTAATGTGACTTGCCCAAGAGTTGGACTAATCTGGTCATCTAAATTCAGATTTGGAGTTAAAGTCTGTACAACAGTAAATAACTTATATAACAACAACCCAACATCTACATTATCAATAGCGCACTGTTGTTTTCTACTAAATAAAGTGCTTTTGGCCAGGGCTTCTAACATTGCACAACTCCTAACCAAAACTAAATCCATCTTGAGGTGGACGTTAGAACATCCTCTAATGCAGGCATTTTTAAATCTCAAGAAAAAATATTGGAATTTTTCAAGGATTATATTGTATTATAGTTTCAAAATTATATACAGAATTTTTGTTATATACAAAATCACCCATGGTGGTCTGGTTATGCAAATATATATACTTCCATTCAAATGTATGGGGTGAGTAAGATCTATTTTCAAATGTTTTTGAAAGAAGACTCATCAAGGCTACATTTATTTGATTAATAAATACAGTAAAAGTTTGATATTTTGAAATGTTATAATTTAAAATAAAAGTTGTCTAATGTACAATATATTAAAATTGAATTTATTCCTGTGATGCAAAGCTTAATAAATTAAGTATTAATTTATTTCAACAAAGATAAAATATCTTACTGACCCCAAACATTTGAACAGTAGTGTACTTCTATACATAAAATTGTGTAATTCATAACATTGCATTAATTTACATACTCTTTCTTAGTCCTTTTTCCTTCAAAATGATATATAGTGGACATTTGTCCTCTGCATAAAGGTAGCGGTACATTTTCTAGAGAAACTGGTTGCTTAACTACTTTCATATTTGAAGATAGGATGTTATAAACTAATAGAGAAACATAAAGAGAACTTTGATATAGAATAAGGGTTAAAGGATCACCTTGGTGGTCTGGATGTAACATCAGACCATAAATGGTTAAAAACTCATGCATCAGAAGATGAAACCATTGAAATGTAAAGTTCTCTCATCAAGATCTATTCAAGCTTATTTGAAATGACCATTACACTGAAAGAATGTTCTGTTTTGTCTTTTTTCCAAGACTAAAATATGCCAACAACTATTAGCTGCATCAGTTTAGTCCTGAAGTGTTGTGTTTAAAGTAAATTGGTACACCGAGTGCCTCGGGTTGAAACTGTATTGACCCCCGCTGCTCTTTTTAGTGGAAGAGGGTGAACTAGTACAATGATGATGGCCTAATACTGGCTACAAGACATTGAATCCGCCCTATACCATATACTGCTGAGCTGGTAAATACTCTTACAATCAGTGTATTTTGAACCAACCTTTCACCCCCTTCTTTTTCTTTTCCACCCAACAGTGCCCCTCTATTTTCCTACCTCTTTATCCCTTTTAATTAGAAGGCAAATTCTGCTGGGCTGGAGAGATCTAATCCTCCGCCGCCCAACAATGCACAGAGTTTGCTTTGAACAACCGACCTGCGGCCCTTAAACACAAACCCCCGCCTCACAGCTGGCCCCTCCCCTCTGCTGCCTCGCCTTCTCAGCAACTGATCTGGGAACAGTGGCGTCCACAGAATAAGTCACATATAAGGATTAGAGAGTTTTGTTCTGAATCCAGGTCATCTTTAGAGGTCGGGTTGTGGCATGCAAAAAAACAAAACACTTTTTTTCCCAACAGTAATAGTTGTATTGAAAATGACTTTCTTTTATGGTGTCTTGCCTTAATTACTAAACATACCAATTTTCTCAATAACCAGGTGGAATGGTCAATGTGCAAAAAAGGGTGTGTTTTGCTATTTTTAAATCTTTATAATTTTCTTTGTGTTATAAACACACCAATGCAAACGGTGGAAGTATGAATAAGACTTAGTCGTTAGATGGAGAGAGAGAGAGAGAAAGAGAGAAAGTGCTATAGCAATGACAGCCTGTTCCTCTGCTAATTTACATATATATTAATGTTCTTCATTGTACACAGAGGATCTCATTAGTCTGTGTGATTTCCAGTCAAGATGCAGTTGGTGGATATTCATAAAACTCATCATTACATATACACAGACACATACATATGTGTTTATGTGTGCAGATGCACATTTGCATTTTGTTGTTTGTGAATGACATTAGTTGATATAAAAGTCTGTCAGCGCAGATAGTTTGGAAAAACAAAGATAAAACTATGCAAAATTATACATTTACACATACAATTGTATAACAATGCATAATTCCATGTATGTCATAACATCGGAACTCAATATTTGCAGAAAACTCTTTCATGGTGTTAACCAACAAACTATAGAGAGCAAATATTTTAATATACACATGTATTTACAGCTGACACAGACATGTTTAATACGTATTCCCGTTTAAAGTTTCCCATTAGGAAGTGTCCTGTATCTTTAAGTCAGAATAATGTGTCTTTAATTTCTACTTTTGGTCCATTCAATTAGCTGACCTTTCTCCATGACTCTGTACTTTGGATTGTCCAATTACACTGGCTGAAGTGATCATTCTAAAAAGCATAAAATGGAAATGATATTCACGCTGTTCTCAAAGCAGTCTGCCTCTCATATGTGCTCCCACCAGGGCAGTGAGGTCATCAGATAGAGCCATAATGTGCGAGAATGAAAAATCATTTAAGAAGGATAATGACCCAGGGTTCTGCTATTATGTACGAGGAGATAAGCACATTTTGTGTGTAATAATTCAGTTATATTATGTGCATAATTTTATGTTTAAATAGGCCTTTTCTACCAATTTATTTTTGAGTATGTCAATAAACATTTAGTATTTTTAGTAGTTTGTATAGGAAATGTAGTGGTTTGAGTCCAGATCATTTTCTGATCTCATTTCCCCTTTTTCTTACTCGAAGTTTTCTTACTACTTTTAAACAATCCACATCAATAAAATGTTTTATTGGTGTATCATACATATCATGGCGCATTTACAAGTTTAACGTACGCACACGTCACCACAAAGTCGTAATTATGAATGGTAAACTCTTTATTATTAATTAATAATAGTTGCATGTACAAAATACCATTGTAAAATTATGATAGAATATATAATGATTCAATTTACAGCACCTTCATAAATTGAATAAAACGTGAAATAGCAAATACAGCCAATGCACATTGTTTATTCATCATTCTGTAGATTAAAAATCTTGTAGAATTTTATGAAATAAACATAAGTCACCATCTTGCTCTGACCAATTTTTATTTGATTGTAATGTTCGTCCAACATATATATGAACTTTTCAGGAGGACAGACCTATATACACAATCCATTTTTGACATGGATTATATGCACAATGTTTTTATAAATATAATTTCTATGAATGTTTTTTACAAATATAAAACATTTTATTTGTTTCTTTTTGAAAATATTGCACTTTTTTTAATACTATCTATGAGTTGTTTACAACTGAAACAAATTAGACTAAATGCAACCCTGCTGCGATGTGTAATGCAGGACCGGCTGACTGCTAATATTTGTGTATATTAAGCCTTGCCATTACATAATTATTACTTTGATCTAATGTTAATGCACTCTGATCGTAAGTCTCTGCCTCAGGGGAGTGTGCAGTGTGTATAGGTGATATTTCTCTATGTATCACAGATGGGGGGGCCACTGGGGAAGTCAGTCCACGGGCCTCCACAGAGCTCTGCGAATGAATTGCGCACCACGATGGCTCCCCTTGTACAGTTTTGTAGCCTAAATATTTTACAAACTTAATTGGCATTCTCAAGGGAGGGCTGCCAGCTGCCTGCCTGATGGCATGGATGTTTAATTACCAGGCAGGCATGGGCAGGCAGACGGGCCGACTGTCTGGAGAGACAGTGAGGTGATAACAGAAAGACTGTAAATCATTTACAGTATAAAGAGCTTGAATTCTGCCCTGCATTTAATGTTATTTGTTTTAAAGGTGCAGGAAGCGATTTCTGAGAAACAGTGTTTAAAGTGGATCGGACTGAGCACTTGTAGCATATCAGCAGCAGGGGGAGTATCCACTCATGATGGGGGAGAAGAGAGGGAGAGTTGAAGAAAGACTGTAGAAAGAGAGATGGCTGAGAGACATTACAAAAGAGAAAAGCTCAGAGGAATATCACTTGAAAAAGAAGGGTTATGATCAGGCAAGAGCTTTAGGACCTGAGTTAATAATAGAAGAGCTTTCCAGTGCTGTTTGTTTCTGTTGCATAGATGAATGTGACAAGTAGGGTGAGGCCGAGAGTTATGGGAAAGAAGTGAGGTCGGTGGTGCAAAGTATTAATGAACCGTCTCAAGTCTCAAGGAGAAGCTCTGAAAGGAGAAAAGGAGGAGTGATGACAGTGAAGGACAAGAGAGGAACAGGCCAGGACTTTATGTTCATAGCCTAATCATGCGCAAACTGAACTTGACCATCTCTGAGGAAAGTGAGATTTTGATACAGCGAGAGAGAAGACATTGACATGACATGCTTTTCATTTATTTGGCCAAAAAAGGAGAATGTGTATTGCTATCTCTACAGGAACTTGTGCCTTTTAGCACACAAAGATTGAACTGAAGAATTAACTTGAGTTTATCAAACTTCAGTGTAGCTTTAAGCCTCGTTTATACACGACGCGTTGACGTCGACGCGGAGTGCGCGAGACCCCATTTCGCTTGCCGTTGTACATGTCAAATTTCATAACTTTGCGTGTGGCTCCACAACCAAAGAGCTATGAGTTCCACCAGATGAATCTGCTGGCCGAGAATGACGTCTCATCACGCTGCACCCGGTCTGCGTGTCGAGTATAAAGACCTCCCCAAATGGCCGAGGCGCGCGCAGTCAACAAAGGAGACGAGGAAAACAAAAAATTGCAAATGGAAATGATCGCTGCCGGAAAAATTATCGAGCACATTTTTTTATCGAGCGATAAATTGATTTATCGACTATCGCGACAGGCCTAGTTTAGAGTTTATTTTGAACTTTAGCCAGTTCCCAACTCCTTCTTCCATAAACTTTAAACATTGCTGCAGTGAGTAACATTGTTTTTTTCTGTTTCCCAGAAGCAAGATATGCTGTTGTTGTAATGTTAGCTCTAGTAACAGCACAGATTTAGGTGTCATTGTTTGTCCGGAGCTGCTGGTGACCAACAACCATCTCTTGCTTCTATATACTCTTGTGTACTGCATGATCAGTTTTTGTTCTTCCTTGTCGTCCGTTCATTATGTTTTCTGCTTTGATTTAGCCATCTTACATTTATTCAATCTTACATTGCATGTTCATTATTTTGGGGGCAGAGTAGTTAAGTTTCTCAGAAATCACTTACTGCATCTTTAAATGAATTCTAGAACAGTGAACCATTTTTATATTTGCAACATGCTTACAGCAAACTATAGAGTGCAATAGTTGGGTTCTGAAAGTAAAAACGGCATTCATTTTGTCCACAGGAACTAGATTTTTAACAATAACTTATAAATCATTAAAAAGTCATACTGTGAGCTCTGAGTTTGTTGATCAATGGTACATGCTTTTTGCTAAAGCCATTAACCAACATTATTTAAAGGTGGGGTAAGTGCTATCTGCTAACCTTTGTTGTAATTTCATAATCCCCAAAACAAACAAAAACCTACCCCCCAAAAGGGTCTCGGCCCTATTTTGATAGCTCCGCCCCACACATATGTATGTATGTAACCCAGGCAACGACTATGGCCGAATCTGTGTGTTACTAATCTAGGTCGATTATTCAATAAAAAAGTAATCCCTTCCATCACAAAAACACAAACCATTCTCATGAACAGCTCGATAGTAGCTACACAATTTCGATAGCCCAACTAACAACATATTACAATTATGACCAGATTAGAGTTATAGTGATCACAAAAAACAAACCGTTCTCATGAACAACTCGATAGTGCACGAGCAAGACAGTCCAACTAACGACATATTACAGTGACCGGAAGGTTATATAGATCATGAAAAGAGGAAAGAAACATATATTAGGAGTATAGTATCTTACTTGTTGGACATGTTTTGTGAGCTGACACTTGAAACAGACTGAGGAGATTTAGATGCTCCATACGGTGTGGAAATGAACGAGTCTTTAACCGTCACTGAAGTGAGCGACAATACGATCGCAGACACACGAGCATATTCAAGCAAAATCCAGCATTTATGAGGCAGAAAGTGCCACTGGTACATAAGTTCAAGTTTACTAAAAGCTGCGATTAAAGTAAATAATAAAATAATAGATGAACTTTATAATAGCCTATGACATATGCAGTGGTTTCTGGAAGCAATAAACATTTAATTACATTAGAATATAGTCAATGTGTCATCAAAAAAGAAACAAACCTTTTCTCAGTGTAAAGTTATCACATTACACTATGGACATATTTTGCTAACATTGGACAACCAAAGCATCCAAATACTTCATTTCTTAGAATTTAAAACCCAAGAAAGTCAAGTCATTGCACTATTTTAAAATACTCTGGCACTTGCCCTAATTCAAAAATAAACTGTCAAAGTAATAAAAAAGGGCCTTATTTTAACTGCTGCAGGAAGTTTAGTAAGTCCTCTAATAAGTAGCTGGAGTATTTAGATAGTGTGCTTGTCTCTGATAAATGGAGACTCTCAGAAAGGTTGCTCATTTATTAGTCTTTGACTTAGATAAAAGCAGGCACATTACATTTTCCAGTGCTCATTAGAATCAAAGATCTGAGAATACATACAGCAAGTTCTTATGTCAAAGCACCAGATCTTTCTCTATTTTAATGACCTGCGGTAAGACTGTCAAAACTGTCGCAGATCGCAGGCAGATCTTCATTGTAAAAGAGAAACAAAGGTATTATCTCCTGGTGTCCTGGCTATCTCATTTATATACATGTATCATATTAATTTTGTTTTAATTTTGCCCGTTTAAAAAACGGGCAGTTACACTTATATTTTCCACTTTAGACATTCTTAGACAACTTTGCAACTAAAGTATGAGTAGACTAAGACTGTTAGTAGAAGAAGTTGACATGTAGTTGCAAAGTTACTAATAATCAGTACAATTTCTGTTGAGGGAGCATCAAAAAGTGTTAGCAGATATTAAGCAAACAGTCTAATAATACTCTAAAAGCTGAGGATACATGGGGCAGGGCAACTTTTTGAGCAATGTTGCTTGAGCACTTTCCTAGTGAACATGGGCAACAAATTTCTATCTGGATATCCAAAAAGAAATGTGTTGCCCATTCTCAATGGGAAATTGCCCACAGCAATATCGCTTGGCAAAATTGCCCTGTGTATCATAGGCATAATTACTGCTAGTTCACATGTAGGTGCAAAGTTACTTTGCATACACACACACACACACACACACACACACACACACACACACACACACACACACACACACACACACACACACACACACACTCACAAAACCTTTTTCTCTAAAATTTATATTTTGCTATTGAATATATACTGAGTGCTATGAGTATAGATTGTACATCCGGTAACACTTTACAATAAGATTGTATTAGTTAATGCATTTGTTAACAAACATTAATGTATTTTACATTATATACATACTGCATATACTCTCCCTCTCTCTCTCTCTCTCTCTCTCTCTCTCTCTCTCTCTCTCTCTCTCTCTCTCTCTCTCTCTCTCTATATATATATATATATATATATATATATATTAATAGTAAAGTAAAGGATAGTAAAGTATCTCACAGTTAAGGAATAAGAATTGCAATATTTTTTACAGAGTTGTGTTACTGCAGAAAGTGAAATATATCTAAGCATGCCTCTGAAATTATTAAAGGTGTCCAAGGAATAACAGAGGGATATATGTGGTATACAAAAATATACATGTTTTATAGATATACACTATCTCTATTAAGGATACAGAGGTATGCATATATGGGGTGTCCCTACAGGAGACAGAAGAATTTGAGTGTTGGGTTGAACCATCCAGCGGTGTTTGGACGGTAGGACATGTTGACTCAACGTATCTCATTACTGGTCCATGTGTCTGCATAGTCATGTTGGATAATGGGCCTGCAGCAGCGGCACGCCAACAGGAAATGTAAAAGTTACAGGCTTTCAAGGGTAAACAGGCTCTTTGCCTTTTGGTGAGGTAGAGACCGTCGAGCAATTTACAAACATCAGTCAAAGAACAAGTGGCCCATGATAATGAAGGATCTTGTTTTAGACGTGTACAAGGGAAGTCAGCAACATTCGGCTAGACAGTAAATATTTCGACTTCTCTTGAGAGAAGAAATAGGTAACACTTTACAATAAGGTTCCATTAGATATCATTAGATAATGCAATAACTAACCATTAGCATTACATTTGTTACAGTATTTATTAATTTTGATAAAATAAATGTTAATACAAATACAACTGTTAATTTCAGTTGATTTAAGCTCTGGTCTATTAAATAACATTAACAGATGCAACTTTTGATTTTAATTATGTATTAAGAAATATCAACAAATAGCATGAATTAAGATTATTAAATGCTTTATAAGTATTTTTTTATTGTTAGTTCATGTTAACTAATGTTATAAACGAATGAAAACCTTAAATTTAACCATATTGTAAAATATATTTTATAATGTTGGGCTTATTCTTGAAGTGTCATCATCAATATGGGAAACGTGGACAGATACTGATGTGGTGGGAATGAATGTCATAATTGATTTACTGGCTCAGTGAAGATGAAGACAGTGAATTCATTTTTATTTTAGAAGTAGTTTAGGGACCCGGAAACCTATCATTTGCAATGGGTAAAAATAAAGTCAGCTACTTTCACAAAATGTGAACGAATTGGATGTTTTTATGATTACCACATGACATCTAATATTATATTTTTGAGTTGCTATTATAAGAACCGTTCAGAAACAGTTCAGCATTTCATGAATGGATTTTTATTTAAAATTTGAATAGTAATTTGAATAGTGGTCGTGTTCCTCTATGCCTCAAACAAGCGGTGATCAAGCCCCTTCTTAAGAAGCCAAATTTAGATCTAATCAATCTAAACAATTTAGTTGCCATTCGTATCAACAATTTAAGCGAAAGTTGTTTTTAATAAGTTATCCTCATTTATCTCACAAAATAATATTTTAGACAAATTTCAGTCTGGTTTTAGAGCCCGTCATAGCACCGAGACTGTACTGCTCAAGGTGTCGACCATCTACTCCTTGCTTTGGACTCTGGTAAACCTGCTATTTTAATGTTACTTGATCTTAGTTCTGCATTTGACTCAGGTGATATTGTCTAATGGATAAGGTTGGCATTAGGGGCACAGCTCTGGATTGGTTCTCATCAAACCTCTCGGATAGATCAGTTAAGGTGACGATTGGAAACTCTTCCTCTGCACCGCTCAGTACCTCAGGGGTCCCTCTTGGGGCCTGTTTTATTTTGTTTGTATATGCTCCCCTTGGGTTCGATTATGATAAAATATAATATCTCATACAATTGTTATGATGATACTCAGATCTATATTCCTCTTAGTTCTGATTCCTCTCATTACGACCTTCTGATTTTTTTAAAATGCTGGACTAGCAGAAACAAAATGAGCAAAACTGAGATTGTTTTGGACCCCCCAGTGCTGTCTCTGAAATCCTTATTAATGTAGATTCTGCGTCATCAAACATTCATCCTTTTCACCCATTCAAAGCTAGGTGTAATTTTTGACCCAGACCTGAATTTTGATAAACAGATAAGTGCTGTGGGAAAGAGCGGCTTCTTTCAACTAAGGCAAATAGCCAAATTCAAATCTATGCTCTCTCTCAAGGATTTAGAGATAGTTCCTTATGCCTTCATCACTTCCAGACTTTATTATTGCAATGCACCTTTATATGTGTCTCAATCAATCATTAAGGCCGCATTTACGCCATCTTTTAAAAGCGACCTATATCCATTATTTGCATTTACACTGTACACTGGCAAAACAGCCCAAGACGTTTTTAACCGGAAAAGGAAGTAAAACGGCACGATATTCAATGGAATCACACAAAATGATTATTCAATGTTTTGCTTTCCCCACTTTCTTTAAAGGTCAGAAAAAAATTCATCTCGTGAGGTGGAGAAAAAGAGCACTTGATCACAGTTGACGTCATTTGCCTTGTCCCTTTTTCAATGACGTACGACTCGTATTTACTGGGGAATATCCGATTTGACCGCTTACATGGCAGAACCAAATGCACGTATCCGATTCATATCGGATTTATTACTACATATCAGTGAGGCCTGAATCCGATCTGAGGATATCGGAATTCATGCATTTTTTTTACTGCTTACACGTTCACATCTCATATCCGATCTGTGCCAGGAGAGGAAAAAAAAAATCGGAATTGGGTCACTTGAACCATGCAGTGTAAATGAGGCCTAAATCGCTTGCAAATGGTCCAGAACGCAGGGTCTAGTCCTAGAATCTCTTCAATGGTTACCGGTGCAGCATAGGATCCATTTTAAGGTTTTATTAATTGTGTATAAAGCGTTAAATGGTCTAGCTCCATCATACTTGTCTGAACTTCTCAGTTATCACATCAGTAATCCTCCCGCTCTCTCAGATCTTCTGACAAACTTTACCTGCATATACCTCGCTCTCGCTTGAAATTTAAAGGGGATCTGCCTTTTTTCTGTAGCCGGTCCTAGATTATGGAATAGCATACCTCAGGAAATTAGATCTGCACTTTCCTTTTCTGTTTTAAATCCGCCTGAAGACGTACCTGTATTCCTTGGCGTTTGAATGAAATGTATTTGTGTATGTTTTATTGTGTTTGAATGATTGATGCGCTTTTTGGATTTTTCTCTTTGTATATGTACAGCACTTTGGCATACTCTCAGTGTTTTTTAAATGTGCTATATAAATAAACGGGCCTTGACTTTGAAAGCGATACATCTGTCATACAGTGCTATTGTGGCTGCGGTGTCACGTGAGACACATCGCCATGGAAATAATATGACATGACCAAGTGAGTTTGTTTATCGATGAGTTTGTTTAATGACAAGAGTGAAATGTTTTTGATGGTTTAAAGCATATAATAGTGTGATAATTCACTAATATTTGGTACAGTATTAGTACTGTACCTGTTATTTAGTGTCTGTTAGATTATTGTAGTTGGGTTAGGTGGCTTAGGTTTTATTGTGAATTTATGTCAAATTGTTGTGTTTTGTATTTACTTATAATTAGATATGTAAGTATACTTTAAACTTTTGATATATTGTTCAATGTAAAGAATAACAAAAACAGCCATTCTTTAATATCATCCACAGACGTTTTGTGGCTCTAAAGTATCGGTTCAGGCAGCAGTACCGCTTTAAAATATTGGTTTGGCACCGGTATCATAAAAAACCTGAATGATACCCAACCCTATTCGCATCTGAATTGATTTCCTCCATGCTCTCTCACGAACCGCAAGTTAATATAATATTGTATAATGAATAACAATATAACGAATTGTGATTGGATTTTTTTAAATCTCCAACATACACTATGATGAGATTGGCCTAATCAAAGGTATCCATTCTCGCATGACAGAAGACTATTACTCACTTTTATGATCACCTAGCAAAAACCATTCAGGAAAGGAGAAATATGGGACAAAACACGATTTTTTCACAATAGGACACTAAAAATAGAGCTGAAATACAGGACGTCTGGTCACCGTAACATTAATAGCACTGTAATTACATGCTAATGACATAGCTATGATTTATTAATTGTACAGTAATAAACCGCAGGTCTTGTGGATAGAGCATAAACATCTCAACGTTCTAATCCCTCTAGGTTTGGCACAGAGAGGTGACAGCGCTCAGATACCAAAAGTTAAGCATGTGATGGTGCTAGTACGCGGGACTTCAGCACCATCCAATGCTCAACTTTTGGTATCCGAGCGCTGTCACTGATGATTAGTGCACGCACCCTGTTTTCTTAATCCGAGTGTCTTGTGTGCGGCAGGACTCTGTCAGGACCCTGTGAGGCAGGCAGACTTCTTTTCTGGAGGGTAATCATGTTTTGGTTACTGACGACTGAGGCTAATCTCTCCGCCAGCCTGTAACATGGAGCCCGAGTGGCCACTGATATGTGCCACGACTCGTGAATTAAGCTACTTAATAATCTTATTAGCGTACAGTGATCCTTTACTGCACCTTTCATGTGACTTTAGAAGTCCAAACAACTAGCTCTTCCTCTGTATTTCCCCCAGACCAGAGGATCATAGCTAGTCTAATTAGCAAACTCCTTCATCCACTGCCCTTACCCATAGTCCTCTTCTTCAGCTGCCCTACTCCCACAAGTCTTTGCAACTAGAAGCCTTCTCTAAAATGTCTTTGGTACATGTTAACCTCTAGTTTGACATTGCTATCTCTCCTTTTTCTCACTGCCAGTTTCCTTCTCTCCAATGCTTGTGTGAGCAAACTGGTGTCCTCTAATTGTTTATCCAAGTGTTGGGGGAGTAACGGACAAAAAGTAGCGATGCTACTAACACAGTGGCATGACAGTACCTCAGCTGTTTTCAAAATAGAGTAGTTTTTCCAGTAAAGAGCTACTTTTTCCAACACAGTGGGTGTAGCAGAATGAACAGTTTTAATCCCATGCTGCAGGGTTATAGTGGAGTAAACCAAGGCTGTATATATGAATGTTGGACTGCAACTAATGATTATTTTTGATTAAAACAATTTTTTTTAATTAATCGATTAATCTTTTTTTTTTGTTCACAAAACACACATAATCCATATCCTGCCTGATCCTGTCCTTCAAACAAAGTGTCAGCTTAGTGCTATGAAAACATACATACCCTTACAAAAATTATAATGTAAAAGAAATAAAACGGTTGTTGTAGTTATTCCATGCAAAATGGTTACCACAAATGAACCATGGTTTCGATTCAAATCCATAGTTTAATTATGGCCTTTGTGTGGTTATACAAAAGCTAATCTATACACCAAAACATTTTACTATAATAAGATGATGGTTAATTTTCGTAAGGGTATAATAGTGCTATACATTATGGACAAAAAAGTTACTAAGCAAAAGGATAGTTTAAATCCCTACATTAAAATGCGTTTCCATTCAGTGTTTTCATGCACCCTCATAATGGGAATTTGACAATATTGCGTTAAATCTTTACCTCATTAAACTTAATGCTTCGATGTTTATAATCGTAGTAACCATATTCGCATTAAACTATGTGGCGTTTGCTGATTTTAAACGCAATAAACAGGAAAGCAAACACCTTGATCACATTATTACTGCTCTGACCAAAGTGTGCACATGCTCGGTTCTACACCAATAAACTTGAATGAATGAACTCTATGACATTATTCTGAATTATTCTCTTCTCAATATATTATATTGAAACAGATTAAAATAAATAAATACATTTTTTTGATTTTCAAAAAAAATCACGAAATAGATGCTGATGGTTGTTCTTTTTACTCAAATATTAATGAAAGTCCATTGCACTTAAAAGAAAACGTTAGTTGCAAGGACTTGACAGTTTAAGGAGAGTAAATTTGGACATTTTTGTCTTTGGTAAAGATGGTCCAGACTTTCCCAGGCTGTGCTTTTTCACACTTCATTGCTCATAGAGTAGTGTGT
This sequence comes from Pseudorasbora parva, assembly GCF_024679245.1. Lineage (NCBI taxonomy): Eukaryota > Metazoa > Chordata > Actinopteri > Cypriniformes > Gobionidae > Pseudorasbora > Pseudorasbora parva. The sequence goes on from NC_090181.1 coordinate 8,401,891, forward strand.
AAAAGTGCAGAATGCTTGCAAGTGTGTGTGTGTGTGTGCGTGGACAGGTTCATTTGCTCGGTGAAGAGTCATGCTTAGGGTAGATGAAAGACTTCATGTCTTCACTTTAGCAGGTCAAGTTGAGCAGCACTCATCCGTGAAGAGACCCTCTTTCTCTTGAACTAAATTGCCCTTTAAGTTACATTCTCACACTCCTATCTCTATCTGTTTTTCTCTCTGTTGCTTTTTTCAGACTGTGAGCTCTAGGTTTACCATATATATCAAAGTGATTAGGGTTTATCAGTAACACAACAAACATTTATTGATCTAGAACATTTAAACAATGATTACTGAATTTGGCAATACTGAATAATAATACAAATCTAATGTTTAAAATCTGTCTATTAGTTTACTGGCATTATAAGTGTTTTAATCTAACCACAATTATAATCTTCTTTGGTTATCAAATGCTGTTGATAGAACTTGCATTGAACTCAGAACATTCCATTTAGGTCACAATAACACACGTTCACCTTTTGCAGAGAGTATGTTTGTTGGACGGTATGTTATTGCGCTACAGTACAATCACAAAAGACACTTTTCCACCATCAGGCCGAATGGAAACCAGTCCGTTACCGTTCCAGGCCAGTTGGCATGACTGCGGTTTCTTTTTCCACTGTGGTGCTACGAAATCAGGATTAGAATACGTTCACCTCAGTGATGCAACAGTTGCCGATGGCGTGGTATTGTAGGGTAAATACTAGAGTAAACATGTTATGGAGGATGATGACATCATATAAATGCTAAAAGTTCAGGCTAGCTACAAAGGACATTTATTGACATAATATTATCTGAGTAATATTGACATATTACATTTAGCTTACACTACCATTCAAACGTCCACTTCCATTCAATACTTTTATGCCAGGACACATTATTTCTATGGTCCAATTTATACATTCTAGTAGTTAACTTTGCCATTACATGTCAGCTAGCAGTCATTAAAGTATTAGTAGACTGACAGCTTAATATCTGCTAACATTTTATTTTGATGCTCCCCAACAGACATTTTACTTACTATAACTTTGCAACTTATTCTACTAACCCGAACCCGAACCCTAACCTAAGAGTCTACAAATATCCTAAAGAGAGTTAGGTGACAAGTAGTTGCAAAAATATTTCACAATATTACTATGTAAACTCTAATGTTAATAAATAAATGCAGTCTTGATGAAAATAAGAGACTTCTTTCACAAACATTTACACCTAGCTGACAAAAAAATAAGTGTACAAAAATACTATACTATACAAGAAAACCAATGAAATATCACTAAAGGCATGAGTTAACTGTGCTGAGAAATCCAGTTGATGACAACAGTATGTAAATAAACCATCCTGAACCATCCAAATTGAAACTGGAATCACATTTATCTTTTAGGCCCTGTTCACACCTGGTATTAGGACTGAATCGAATCGATCGAATCGCAAGTGGACGACACTAAATACAGGTGTGAATGGAGTCTAAAATGCTTTGAGCCTGTCCACTTTCGACCATTTCCAGAGGTCGAAAACACCTTAAACGGATTGCTTTCGAAGTGTAAACGCTCATGTGATCAAAAGCCACTGAGACCGCCTACTCTCCACTGACCTAATGTGTAAACATTATGGGAAGCACGCTAGACAGACGGGATTTAAACTTTGTCAATTGAAGACCCAAGTTTGGTTTAAAGACTAAAAACGTACCAAGCACATTGTTTTCTCACCATTTCTGATTTCTAGCACTCTTTCGGCTCTAAGAGCAGAAACGAAAGCTGATGTTCTCCGTTTATTTTTCCGCCATCTCCGTGTGCATTCATATGTAAATTGCATGAGCTTATTTTCTCCATTAGATCAGAAGATCTGAAAAAGCCCAATCATTTACCTGTCCACAGACCCTCCCCTTGAAGAAACCAGGACAGAAGTGGTTGAAAGTGGACAAAAGAGTTGGATTTAAACACCAGGTGGAAACAGGAATGTGTCTCACTCGTCTATTTAATACCAGGGCCTAAATATTGATAAATATAGCATAATACAATTACAAGAGTTATCAAAGCACATAAAAAAGAAAAACACAAACTATACCTCAGGAAGACCTTAAGACCTTACTATGAACAAGCCTTGTAGACCCTTCACCTTGAAGCTCAGCTACCTGTGTTAAACAAGTCGCTCTCAGTCAAACACAATTTCCCCCATGAAAATGTCTCTAAATTCGTTTCGCAGAGTAAACAGCATGGAACTAGGAGACTTCAGAAAGGGCAACATCAGGCTGTTGTTTGTTCCGGAAAACAAAAGGGCCTTTTGCCGCTATCAAACTGCCATTAGATACGGAGAATTGAGCGCATGGCTCTCTCAGTGCTCCAAACGCTGGGGTGATAACACTCAGCAAAGGCAGGCCAGCCTGCTAATTGCACACCGAATATTTATAGACCAGACAATTAGCTACTGCCTTTTATATGCAAACAAACAGCAGCGGCAAGGCAACAGAGCGAAGGAGGGATGGACGAGAGGAAGTAATTAAGATGCTGAAAACAGGACACGGACATGCTGTCTGTTGTACAGTGATTTGTGGCAAACAAACACAATAATTAGCCTGTCATTGTGGGATAATGAAATTGCTGGTGTCTTTCGCTCTCTGCCAAGTGCCATTCGGCACAAGGACGTTTTACTCTGAGTCCTCCGCCATATGGCGAGGAGAGGGAGTGTGTGGTTTTGTCTCTGAGAGTTCAAAGGTGACAATGTGTGGCGTGGCTCTCAGGAGAGGTGAGGCGACTGCTCGGATGAGGTGATTTTTCATGCCACCGCAGGAACTGAAATAGTTTTACGTGTTGGCGTGCACACTGACTGAATTGTCCTCTGACAAATACAGTCACATGCCTCTACTCCTACTTTGTTTAACCGCACTAGGAAACAAGCACTTGGTATTAAATTCTGTATGACACATTCATAGTTACTTTTTTTTTTTTTTGCCTGAGGAAATTTATCATGAACCTTTATTAAATGTAGACAGATGGTTTTTGCCAGAATACAGCAGCCAAGGAAACAAGCCAATGGTCTAAAAACAGATTCTAGATTAAGGCGATCTTTAAAAAATAAAAAAAGCGTCCTGAGAGCATTGTTTAAAATGATTGTTAATTAATGTTGGTATACCTTTTTAGTATTTGCTAAACATTTATCTAAAACTAAAAAGGTATTGAATTGCTTTTATTCCATTTCAGAGGAAAAAGACATTTATCAAGGCAGAAATGCTTCTTTACACTACAACAATGTACATATACATCAATACAAAGACAGCATTACAACCCATCATGTCTGCCAATGGTCATGGAAATTAAATGGCTTATATATGTACATTTAACTGAATTGCTAAATTATTATTTTGCATCAATCTGATCAAAATACAGGAATATTGCAAAATATTCCAATTTAATATAACTGTTTTCTATTTTAGTCATTTATTCTTGTCATGCAAAGGTGAATTTTCAGCATTTTCAGAAATCTTTCTAATATGCTGATTTGCTGCTCAAGAAACTTTTTTTTTTATTATTTTTAATGTTGAAAACAGTGCTGCTTAATACTATTGTGGAATTCTCAGGATTTTTTGGTGAATAGAAAATTCAAAAGTACAGCATTTACAGATTTTTGTCAGATTTCTTTTGACAATCTTTGATCAATTAAATGCATGCAATAGAGTTTGTAGGCATGATTCAAGGTGGAAAAACACTTTTTACATTGTGAAATCGCTGTAATGCACAGACTTAAGGGACTTTTATAAAAGGCTGACAACAGCAATATTACAAAATACACCAATGTTTAAACATTTTATATTTATATAAATTAACATTTAACAGAAATTTTATAAATTTTATAAATTAACATTTATAAAAGTTCTTCCAACAATTAATTTAGTTTATTTGCCTAATAGTAGATGATATTTTGAATTCAACTGATGTGCACACAGGTTCATGTACTGGCTATTTAATAACTTCTTTAAGTTTTACAACTTCAAACTAGAGCCTGAATTATCGGTTTTATAATGCAATTCGTATTCATAATTATGCTGTGCCTCCATAACGTGCATGTGGGGAATATTTCGTCAGACCCTGTAACTGCTCATTCAGACTCATTGAGTTTTTCTGACATCTCATTTTCTAGCATTGCATATCAGCTTTGCAGAATTCCTTTCATATTCACTGCATTGTGCTAAAAGACAGAGGCTCACTGCATTGCAATATGAAGAGGAATGAAACGAGGGACGTGTCACTGTTCGGGGAAGAATGAAATGTTCTCTTATCAGCATGTATTTGGGTGTGTGTAAGTGCTTCCTTATCAGCCAGTATGTACTGCATGAAGGTGTGTGAGACTGGGGCCACGGGTTCAGCAAACCTCCGGTTCTACTGGGCAGGATCGTTCTGAGAGAGCTGATTTGATATTTGGCTCTGATAGGGCCCATAAGAGTGCCTTTGTTCCGCACTATTGTTGCGGGGCTTAAGCTCAAACCCTCTTCATCTTCCTGACTGGCTGGGTTAATAACACTGATAAAGCATCACTTTGATAGAATCATCTCTTTTTTCCGGCACATTCACTCGCCTGTCTGTCTCTCTGTGTATCTGTCACCAATACTGTCATCTCTTACCTTATTCATCCTCTCGCCTCGTCCTCTGTTTTCCTCTCAGTCTTTCTCCACAGCTAATACCTGTCAGTCAAGAGAGAAGAAACTAATGAGGGTGTTTATGTGGTGGTTATTTAGAGGATGCTTTTTTCCAACAGCAGCTGCATCAAACCAGGTTTCATGTGTGATTGTACTTGTTTGTGAAACAGACTCTAGGCAAATAACTGCTTTATAATGCTCTTGGGAGATGATAGTGCCATTTGCAAAGGGGACAGCTGAATATCATGGAAAATACTTAAAATTTGGGTTACACTCTATTTTGATAGTCTACTTTTGACATTCTACCAACTATAATGTCTATACCAATTACATGTCAACTAACTCTCATTAGAATATTAGTAGACTGTTAGGTTAGTGTTAGTATGATAAGTTGACATGTAGAGTTGTAGACTACTTGAAAAGTTGTTGTCTGTTGAGGGAGCATCAAAATAAAGTGTTAGCAGATATTAAGCAGACAGTCTACCAATACTCTAATGACTGCTATCTGACATGTAGTGGCAAAGTTATTTATAACCAGTAGAATGTCTAAAGCCCGGGACACACCAAGCCAACGATCAGCAACGCTGGAATATTTTTGAGCGTCAGCCGACGTACACTCTAAATGCTGAGTTAAAAACAACCCAAGTTGGGTTGAAAATGGACAAACCCAGCAATTGGGTTGTTTTAACCCAGTTAATGGGGTTGTTTTAATCCAGTGGTTGGGTTAAATGTTTGTTTGGTAAATTTTCAGTTTTATTTAACTCAACTTTTGTTTTTTATTGCTTGCCTAAAATTAACCCAAAGTATGTTTTATTTATTCAAATAATAATAAACATTATTAAAGGTCCTGTTCTTCGCAATTCCATCTTTAAAACTTTAGTTGGTGTGTAATGTTGCTGTTAGAGCATAAATAATGTTCAAAGCTCAAAGTTCAATGCCAAGTGAGATATTTTATTTAACAGAAGTTCCCTTTCAAAGCCTACAGCGAACGGCCGGTTTGGACTACAGCAGGAAGTGCAGGGATGTAATGACGTCACTAGAACCATTTGTTGACTAACCCTCCGCCCACAAGAACACGCAAAAAAGGGGTCGTGGTCTTGTTGCTCTCCCACGTGGAGAAGAGCGCGCATTCAGCGCTTGCATCTTCCCGTTATGGTAAGAGGCGGGACCTTTCCAGGCAAAGTGCGCTAAGCTGCTGTCCAATCACAACACAGGAAGCGCTGGCCCAATCAGAACTCGTTACATGTTTCTGAAGGAGGGACTTCATAGAACAAGGAAATCATCAGGCCGTTTTTAGGACAGAGGAAACAGCGCTGTACAGATAAGTCAATTGTGTGAAAAATACTGTGTTTTTTCACACGCGAAACATGAACTCATGTTTATTGCACACTGTAAACATAATTAAAGCTTCGAAAACACGCGAAGAACGGGACCTTTAATAAGTTAAATTAATAATTATCAAAAATAAACATTTATTAAATTTCTTATTAATAAATGTTCACCTTTTGATACTTATTGTTGCCTCTAGTAATTATGTCTGATTTTTTAATTTCCGTCCTATTTTGGGTTCATTTTAAGCCAGCCATATAGTAATTTTTAAACAATAATTAGGTTAAAAAATAAAACTGCCCAGTGCGTTGGGCAAACATTTAACCAAACCACTGGGTTAAAACAACCCAATTACTAAGTTTGTCCATTTTCAACCCAACGTGGGTTGTTTTTAACCCAGCATTTTTTAGAGTGTAGTTTTTTCAGTGTGTTCCGCACCGTTCTGCTCTAGTTGGACAGCGTCAAATATATCTGCAGAGACAGACTGTTGTCTCATTTACACACAGGAAGTGGGACAGTCAGCACACAGGAAGTGCAGTTTTTCCCCAGACACTACCTAAAAGTGGACTATTAAAAATAATGGGTTACCAAAATTTGTTTTAAATAAAAAATTAACATTTAAACATTCTGCGTCTGTCCGCCTGTTTGTTCCCTTGATGAATCATCCTGTTCACCTGTTGCTCAGTTAATTAGCTCTTTTGTTCTGTATTTGAGCCCTGTTTTCCTCCAGTTATTTGTTCGGTACCCATGACACTTCCAGTGAAAACGACTTCTCTGTGGTGACGTACACAGGACTTCTTCGATCATTTAGTCCACTTAAACTCTGCCCCTGCAAGCTTGTGTTCATCTGCCTCCATTTGTGAGTGCAATGCCCACATTTCACGATCCAATCAAAAACCAATAAAACCAAGCCCTGCATTTTTTCTTTTTCAACAAAGTTGAATGTGTCACAATACAGTAACTAATTCCATTTCATCACATCTTTAAAGTCTATTACACCTTTTACACCAAAATGATTCTCGTACCAGATCAGGTGCTCAACTGGGGTCAATTGCTGAATCACTTTCAGAACTAGTCCATGTTTCCACTGACTTGACAATTGCTGAACAATGACACTAACTATGTTACTACATAACATGCACAAACAAACTTACTTTTGAGAAAATGTTTTATTCATATAAAGTTATTTAATTCAGAATCGTTATACCTTCAGGAGTTGCTTTTGGTTCAGTGGTCGTAAGTTAAATAAAAACAACCCAGACACAGAGACACATTTAAGAGTGTGGCACAAAGAGCATTCAGTTTCATCTCAGGCCCTGTTTACACCTGGTATTAAGATGCGTTTTGGTTGATTGGATCACAAGTAGACGAGGGAGACACATTCCTGTTTAGACCTGGTGTTTTATTCTCTCTTTTGTCCACTTTTAACTATGAATGGTGTAGAATGGTGAGAGAACATTGTGTTTTGTATGTTTTTCATCTTTATACTAAACCTGGGACTTCAGCCGATAAAATTTAAATCCTGTCTGGCTAGCGCGCTTCCCATAACACAATCGGTCATTAGGCGGAGAGTAGACGGTCTTTTGTGGCTTTTCGAATGCGTTTTCGACTACCTCCGGAAGTGGTCAAAAATGCAGGCTTCACCGAGTCAAATTTAAGACTTTTTAAGACCATTATGAATTAAATTTAAGACCTATATCACGCAATAAAAAAACCATGCAAAGGAAATGCAGAATCACTAAATTACTTATATTATTTAATTTAATTAAATTAAACAACATATTAGTAAACGTATTATTCATAGCTCTACTATTTGTAATGTTTTTGAAAGAAGTTTCTTCTGCTCAACTAGCCTGCATTTATTTGATCAAAAATACAGAAATAATTTTAATATTGTGATATATTATTTACAATTTAAAATATTAAGGTTTTCAATGTATTATACTTTAAATTATCATTTATTTCTGTGATGTAAAGCTGAATTTTCAGTATTGCAAATAGTAATGTGCCCAAACTGTTGGCCTGCACAGTATATATACACACACACACATTAAATTTATTCATTTTTTACCAAAATAATTTTTATTTTTATTTTGTGGTGGTCACGTCCATAAACTTGCAAACATTTTCATTTTTTCATAATTAGGATGCCACAATAACCATATTATTATGTTAGATGCACAATAGTCACAAATGGCAATAAAACAAACAAAATGCATGAATCTTGTTTGGTAGGGCTATTACAAAAAAGAAAGAAAAAAAAGGCTGGTCCAGTGGTTCGCTATATTATCTTTAATAATACGATCGCTTGGGGTGGGAAATACGACCAACATCTTAAAAGTAAACCACAGCAATAAGTGAAAAGTTTTCATGTAATTACGTAATCAAGTAAACGGTCAGTAATAAAATATATACTTAAACAAATGACAATAGGACGAATAAATACAACAAAGATGCATATCTACAAACAGTGCTTTAAGTGTAAGTGCCGTTTTCCCCGTTTGTGTTGTTATTAAGCTATATTAGTTTGCTTTTACTTTGAGAACTTACTAATGCCAGTACTTACTGACACGTCCCAAACTTTTTTACTTTAGTCAGGATATGGATATATGCATAATGTGTGTAGGCTATTTGATCACTCAAGAGTAGGCTAATGAACCTAGAAATAACACATTCACTCGCGTGAGTGCTGACAGGCAGCAAACACGCAGTCTGACATCGGAGTTCTGCCTTTACATCACTGTTATTAACTCTTTTTAGTGCATTCGGGTATATTATTTGGCCATTGTGCAAGATGTTGAGAAAGATTTGCCTTCGCGTTCACGTTTGCGGAACTGGAAGAACCGTCAGATGAAGAATAAAATCTGTTTTATGCGTCTGTGAGGTACAATCAGAAACAGGCTCATCCCAATAACATGAAAGCTGATTGGCTGCAATATAAGATGCATGCTTGTCTAATTCGAAGTTGTAATAGATTGAACAATAGTTGGACTAGCGAAAGAAAGAACTACAAACACCACGGAACAAACACACACACACACACGCACGCACACAAGTGCTGCGACAGGCGATAGCGTTTCAATGAGGTAGCGTTACATGGACGTAGGAAAATTAAGACCTGTTTAACATTATTTAAGACCTAGAACGCAATACTTCCACGAATTTAAGACTTTTTAAGACTGCGCGGGGACCCTGTGTACTTATTGCAGTATTTCTTAAATTAAAGTCCGGTGAGTCTTCAATATGGCTCATAAAATATCAGATAAATTTACCTTTTTATGACATGACTAGGTCTGTTTTAATAAAATGTCATGTGGCACGACTCCTTGAAAACCTAATGAGATTTATGAATTAATAATTCATGATATTAGTACAAAATAATTTGATTTCAGATGGTATGTTGTACAACTAAATTAGTTTCAAAAATGTTTTTTTGTTGTTGCAATTTTTAAACTGTACTTCATGAGAAAAAAAAAACATCTCGTCTGCCATAACAGAACTGGTCAATCTGATCTGACATTGGGAACGCTTCCAGATTGGGCTCTGGCACTATCAGTGGCACCCTCTTAATGGAAAAGGGTGTGTGAGTTGGCTGTGCATTGGCTGAAGAGTAATGATGGATGAATAAAGTTCACTCAGACCGCTTAAAATCATCAAAATTTCAATAAAATAACTGTGTACTTCATTCAAACGCTGTTTGCATGATACAACAGTATGTCTATGATCTATGATCACAGTGACACACTAATGTACACACACACACACACGGTTAACCTCACGGCTATGGTCGTCCATTCATTTGATTTCATATCCTCTCTCTGTGTCACTCTTTCTCTCACCCGCTCCCTTTCCCCCTTTACTAATCTCTGCAGGTATTTCTCTCCTCTGCATTATTAGAATGCAGCCAATGCTCTCTATTGATGCATGTCAGAGCTCATTCTTTCATCTCCAACATTTAATTTACCATCCTGTTGTGTGGCTAATCCCGTGTCGTGCCATTTCCTCCACTCCTCAGATTGCTCTCTCAAAGCCCCTTCTTTTGGCCAGATAAAGGGGAAGGTAATCGCCATTGTCAGCCACAGATACACCACCATGGCCCTCCCCTCGCTGGTCCCCCCCACTCGGGCCCAAATGAAAGGGGCTGCGCTGGCCTTCCGCCTCACTAATCACTGGCCTGCCTCTCGGTAAGAGTGGAACCAGCGGCTAGTGCACTTTCATCGTAAGAGTGAGTAAGGAAGAAAGGGAAATCGAAGGGGGGGGAGAGAGAGAGAGAGAGAGAGAGAGAGAGAGAGAGAGAGAGAGAGAGAGAGCTGCCTTTACAAAAAAAAAAAATACTGTGTACCAGGGTCTAAAATTAACCTTTCTTATATATATATATATACATACACACACACACACACACACACAGACACCTAAAAGATTATTAAGAACCCCTTCTCAATTTCTCATTAATGCAATTATCTAATCAAACGATCACATGGCAGATGCTTCAATGCATTTAGGGGTGTGGTCCTGGTCAAGACAATCCCCTCAACTCCAAACTGAATGTCAGAAAGGGAAAGAAAGGTGATATAAGCAATTTTGAGGCATTGTTGTTGGTGCCAGACGGGCCGGTCTGAGTATTTCACAATCTGCTCAGTTACTGGGATTTTCACGCAGAACCATTTCTAGGGTTTACAAAGAATGGTGTGAAAAGGGAAGAGCATCCAGTATGCGGCAGTGCTGTGGGTAAAAATGCCTTGTTGATGCTTGAGGTCAGAGGAGAATGAGCCGAATGATTCAAGCTGATAGAAGAGCAACTTTGACTGAAATAACGATTCATTACAACCGAGTTATGCAGCAAAGCATTTGTGAAGCCACAACACGCACAACCTTAAAGCAGATTGGACAGCTGAAGACTGGAAAAATGTTGCCTGGTCTGATGAGTCTCAATTTGGCATAAACAGAATGAGAACATGGATCCATAATGCCCTGTTACCACTGTGCAGGCTGGTGGAGGTGGTGTAATGGTGTGGGGATGTTTTCTTGGCACACTTTAGGCCCCTTAGTGCCAATTGGGCATCGTTTAAATGCCACTGCCTATACTGATCATTGTTTCTGACCATGTCCATCCTTTTATGACCACCATGTACCCATCCTCTGATGGCTACTTCCAGTAATAATGCACCATGTCACAAAGCTCGAATCATTTCAAATTGGTTTCTTGAACATGACAATGAGTTCACTGTACTAAAATGGCCCCCACAGTCACCAGATCTCAACCCAATAGAGCATCTTTGGGATGTGGTGGAACGGGAGCTTCGTGCCCTGGATGTGCATCCCACAAATCTTCATCAACTGCAAGATGCTTTCCTATCAATATGGGCCAACATTTCTAAAGAATGCTTTCAGCACCTTGTTGAATCAATGCCACGGAGAATTAAGGCAGTTCTGAAGGCGAAAGGGGGTCAAACACAATATTAGTATGGTGTTCCTTATAATCCTGTAGGAATTAAAAACCAATAGACAGAACACAACGAGCACAGCGCTAAAAAGGGATGGGGCTACATAAGGTCCTATATTGCAAAATACATTTTGGGGACTGTATACAGTATATCATATACTGTCATGTACTGTATATGATAATCATATATTGTATATGATTTGTATATATATTATATATATATGCAAATCATATACAGTCCCCAAAATGTATTTGTCACTTTTAAAAATGCTGGATTTTGCAATATAGGACCTTATGTAGCCCCGTCCCTTTTTAGCGCTGTGCTCGTTGTGTTCTGTCTATTGGTTTTTATTTCCACAGTATGAAGATAAGATATTACGGATTTATGAATGAGCAGCTTGTTTAAAATTTTTCCTGGTCTGCTGAAATTTTTGACATCCTCTTCAAACATTACATTGCTCATGATACCTTTCGTTAACTCTACAATAAGTAAATCCACTTCACCAGCTAATAACTCTTCGACAGCGATGCCATAGAAATATACAGAACTACCACAAAAACGGAAGTTCAAAGACACAATTCTAAATATGGCTGTGCGCTTCTTTCTACAACTATAAGGAAATTAAGTAAATAAAGATAAAAAAATAATGCACTTATGCAGACAAGGAAAACATTTCACAATTTTTTTTTTTTTGATAGGATACTGTTAATTCTTTTATTTGAACTGCATACTTTAAAGTATATGGATGCGCTTTAATTGAAACATGCTCATATTTAATGTGGTTAATATAGTTAATATAAAACATCATACATATAAAAATCCCATTGATAATTGCTGGTTGAATGTAATTGCTCAGAAAAGTCAGCAGCCTGGCATAATTTGTTTGCAGATGCTATTTTTTCATATTTTGTAATCTAATGCATTTTTCGATTACATTCATGCGGTTTTAAATGTCCAATAGTGTCCAGTGTATCCAATGAATGTGCTTCCTAATTACAAAATGTTTATACCATGTCATTTTTGTGATACTTAAGGTAGTTAAAAGAATACAGTGGTAAATGTCAAATTAATAACATTTTTGTAAGTAGCTTATTATTATGATAATAAATATCATTAGTTAAAATAAATACCAATAGCCCGGTTTCACAGACAGGGCTTAGATTAAATTCAATTAGGACATTTCAGTAACATTTATAAACATGCCTCAGAAAAAACAATTGTCAGTACAAGTTGCTTTCAGTTAAAACATGCATTTTAGTCTAGGACTAAGTTTAAACCTCGTCTGTGAAACCAGGGGAATAACTATTAGCATGAAGTAAGCTGATTAAGTTTAATTTCTTCTCATTTACACTGAACAGCATTTATTGCATTTCAGGTTGTACTTTATTTTACAGTATGTGCAATTTAAATTGACTTGCACCACAAATGAGTAGTGCAAGGTAACTCAATGGGTTAAGTTAAGGTTTAGGGATAGTCGAGGGTAATTATCTAGTTAGTGTCATCATTATTACTATAAATACATTATGTTTCATGCAAAACCTGATCTTATTTCACAATTGATCAATTTTGGAACTCCACCTTCACATTTATCTTTTTTGCTGCGATGACTTTTCCCTCAATAAATTCAATTGCCTTGAGCTGAAATGGACCCAAAAACATCTGTTAACCCGAGGACACGAGTGGAAGCGGAAGGGCACCCTAAATGCAGGGCTTTTCATTTGTGTCGGACACTAAAACCACCTCTTCCGACATGTCTCATTACAGTGTCTGCCTGAGAGTGGGAAATCCTCTTTGACTCGAGTTAAGGGGCTGCTTAATATACAAAGCAAATTAATGGACAACATAGGCTGATGCTGCAGTGGTACTCCGGGATGTTGGAGGGGGGTGATGGTGGTGGGGGAGATGATTGCCTGTGATGTGGCCCTAGCTTAAGGTTGTAATCCCTGGCCAACAGATTCTCTCTGTCTCTCTTCACCCGCACGGAGGCCCTCGGCCAAGGATCACTCCGAGCTTAATTAGAGAGAGAGAGAGAGGGAGCGAGAGACATCGAAAGGGAGGGAGGAAAGTGAGAGAGAAAACTGATGGAGGTGTAGCTAATTAAGATCATAGCTAAGGCTGAAATGCTCTAAATTGCAGCGCTGCAGGAGACGAGTCCCTGGGGAAAGGGATAGGATAGGAGGGAGGATCAAGCGAGACTGGGAATATTCTTTTCCCATATAGTCCGGGATATGGGCCTGGGTCAGGGATTAGGTGACTGGGAGTCAGCAGGTCGAGAGGATGGTATTACTTGATCATTTCGTTATCTTGCCATAATAAAGAGCTGTGGGTTGGATTACGTCAGTTTTCTTCATGTGTTTTTCATTGATATAGTTATTACTTGATATCACAAGGGTGTGTAATGGACAAGGTTAAAGCCTTGCAGGCGGCATGTGTAGATAGGAAAAATCACAAAAACGACACCAAATCAGAGGGAAAGGTGAGAGTCATCATCTCTTTGATGCACAGAAATGGACTTATGAGTTGCCAGTCCCTAAATATTATGTAAAAAATCCCTCAATAATTGCAATAATCTACTATTCAGGTGGACTAAGTGGAGAACTGGCCCCATCCCAAGGTTTTTTCTTTTCTTTTCTCTCCACTACTGTTATCTGATGGAGTCTGGGTTCCTTGCATTTGACTTGCTTATTTGGGTTTTAAAAGACTTGAAATATTCAGTAATATTATCAATTTTACAGCACTGACAACACGTTCTCACACACAACTAGTCACATATTGACACTTGGTCAGACTCAGAATGCCATTGCATCACTTTTTAAAGCACAGGGTAGCCTTTTAGCGTCATTTTGCGCTGATTTCAGTTGTTGCGTCAGATCAAGGAGCATTAAATTCTTTGCATTTGTAAAAGAAGACATGATTTCATAAATATTTATAGGCTACTTTTATATTTTAGAGCAATTAACCCACTCCTACCCTAAACCTACACACTTCTCAACAATATAAAACACGTAACGTTAACAGGCAAATAAAAGTACAGTCACAGGTATTTACTGCAAAAACTAACCAAAAACAGTATAAAAGTATTAACTCATGTTGCATTCTAAGTCTTCTGAAGTCATACAATGTCTTCATGTAAAGAACAGCGTTGATCTTAATGTTTTAATCATGGAGATGATGAAAACGCCACTCCGTGAATGCTCTGTGAACGGCAATTCAATTTTACAATCAAAGCTGACGTAATGACGCAATTGGCCACGAGACATACGAAAGCCAATGCAATTTCACTATTAAAGCTGATAACGTTTCTTCGGGTGGCAATTTTTTTTATGCGTGCATGATATTTGTTGGATGGAGATGCTTTTCAGGATTTTATTTACACAAATCAATCTTTTGGCCTCGGAACATTTCCGAGGAATATTTGTTCTGTTGAAACATTTGTACTTTTTGAATAAATTGTATCTGCCTGTTATATCCTGTGTTTTATATCATATAATACAAAAATGGGTAGGTTTAGGGATGGGTTTGGGTACCCTGCACGTTGAAAAATTACGCTAAAGGGTTACCATGTCTGTTAAAAAGGGTCCTGACCAAGTGTCAATATGTGATGAGTTAGGCGTCAGAATGTGTTTCACTCACGCTACCGCATGAGAAGAAAACGTGAACTTGAGCTGAAAAACGACACTGTTGCCATGTGTAAAGCTGCTTATGCAGAATTGAACTTGTTTCATAATGGATTAACTTTACACAGATATCGAACTGAACTGAATCAACACTGAATTAAGCTAAATAATGACTATTGTCCTTTTCAGAGCTCATATCTGAAGAAATCTGCATCATTGCATCCTTGTTATTACTGTGAAGCTGCTTTGAAACAATCTGTACTGTATAAATATAATAAAAAGGTGATTTGATGACTACCATAATTAATCAACTCAGACACGATTTTTTGGTTAATCTAGTGGTTAGCACACATTATCTAAGGCAGGGATGGATAACTTTGGTCCTGGATGTCCACTGTCCTGCAGAGTTTAGCTCCAACCATGATAAAAACTCACTGGCCAGTAGAGTTCTAATCTTGAAGACATTGATTAGCTTTTCAGGGTGTGTTTGATTAGGGTTAGAGCCAAATTCTGCAGGACAGTGGACCGCCAGGACCAAAGTTGTCCATCCCAGCCTTAGATAATGTAGCTTGGTCCTACCAGACTCTCGTACATTTCATTTGTACATAGAGTCTGGCACTCTCCATTGACAAGGGTTTATTTCCGCGAAGTCGGGTACTCTGTTGGGGTTTAAAACTATTAAATCTGCCCTGAGCCACTCTGGATCTGCCATAACCAATCGCTAAAGTTTAGTCGTGACGTATGTCATGCGTCCTTCGCCTGTTTCACCGATGGAAATCTGTCAAAATAAATGTGCACTTGTGCATGCCACCTCAGTGATAAAACCATAGGATAAAACCTAAAACTGGTGCAATCGGATTGTGATTTATTCACGCCACAGTGGAGGAGAGTTTTATGATCGGGACGCGCTGCTCACGTGGTCCGTAACATCATTGTATGCTGTAAATAAAATGTCATATGCTTATAATAATAAATGCTGCTATAAATAACAGACCAATTCAAATGTTTAAGTGCTTTTATTTTAATTCATTTGAGCGGTGATGAAATATATTGCTCTTGTAAATACTTGCCAGCATTTTAAAGAAATACAAGTCTAGAAATGCATCCAAATAACAGTAAAGCACAACCGTACAGTGCTCTGCAGTGGTCAAAAATGATTATAAACAGTGAATTTTCAAGTGATATATTCTTGAAAACTCAGAGATGTGGATTCGGACAGCTATTACATCACCACACGACCTTGCGTTTGTCAAAAGCAGTCGGTACCCGGCCGGGGATTTTTACATAGGTGGTGAGAGACGGATGGCAATAAAATAACTGACCAGTCCCTGTAACTTAAATGATGGCAATACCTTCCGACCCCACGAGAAACAGTTATCGTCCGAAAATAGCAATTCCTTCATCACTAACGGAGCGAGCTAGAAAATCAAACTTTTCCCCAATTCCCCCTGTTGGGGAGGAGGGCCACAACATCATGGCCACCAACAAACCCCAGCAAAGACTGTTATTGCTCCGGCTTTAACTTCTGGATATTCGGCAACGGTGCCACAATGCAATGAATGGTTTTGTTTGCATCTTTCTCCGCCGCCATTACTGAACTACAACTCAAACTAGCGCTCGACATCAACGCCATCATTCTCAGACACTCCCTCTGTTCGCTGATTGGACCGGTAAAAATTTGTTCTGAGAAAACCTAAGAAAACACAGCAGTCCCAGACGTAGTACTGAAGGAAAATGAAAATTGAGCGGAAGTACGTAGGAGGGCAGAGCCAGGCTATAGATAATGTGTGCTAACCACTAGATTAACCAAAAATGTTTTGTCTGAGTTGACTGATTATGGTAGTCATTAAATCAACTTAAATTATATTTTGCTCATCACTGATCTAAGGCTAATGTACTCAATTACTCCAACACAGACAGTAATGTTTTCACATACCTAAAATGTTATGGTATTATCGTGGCTGTAATGAGCCTTAGTACTCAAAGAGGTTATAGAGTTACCTTCAAATGTCCGTAAACATGTTGACAGTTTAACTAACTTTTACTTGCTAAGCAAGATTTTCTCCAAACTGTTGCTCTGCCATGACAATACTTGACCTGACAAAGAAAAATGACCATTAAAGAAGACCGTTAACACTAATGCCTGCTACAGTGCCCCTTGTGGCAATGCCGAGGATGCAACATACTGGCTATTCGCTGTAACTTTTAAGAATAAGACAATGCATAAAATTGAATATCTAGAAGTAGTAAGCTTGAGTACTTGCATTCGTTAACTCGAATAGAGTATGTCTGTTTATGAGGGCGATTTAAGTTTAAGTTCAAGTTAAAGTCCATAATTCTACAATAATTCCCTGATGGGTCCTGAAGTCTCGTATGCTCACCAAGTCTGTATTCATCAGTAAAATTTAAGTTATTATTAAAATTTTAAATAACTTGTTATATTTTTGTAGATTTTAAAATATAATTTATTCCTGTGATCAAAGCTGAATTTTCAGCATTTTTACTCCAGTCTTCATTGTCACATGATCCTTCATAAATCATTCTCATGCTGATTTGATTTATAATTTAAAACAACAATCATTTGTAACATTATAGATGTCTTCACTGTCACATTTGATCAATTTATTGTCCTTGCTGAATAAAAGTATGAGTTTCTTTAAAAAAATTGTCTAAATTACAGCGAAACGCTCACTGTAAAAAAGATTTGTTGGTTTAACTTACAGCTGCAGATCGTAAGTTTAATCTCTGTCACCATCTCTGTTTGAACCCTGAAATTGCAGTTATTAGCAGAGTTTCTTTACGTTGGTTGTGTATCAGCACGGCTCCTCAATGCAGAAGAATCTAATGTTTTTAGGAGTATGTGTGGGTTGTCAACAAACCAGATGTCAACAATCATCATCACTTTGAACTTTGTGGATTACAAGCCGCCATCAAAATGACAAGTTTAATTACATTCCAGCTGCTGTAAGCAGAGGCCACAAATGATCCGCCACCTGCAGCATCCACACACTCGATATAGCCTACTAACCCGGATTCCTTATATTGACATGACGTAATGACCCAAAGACAAGTGGTGGAAGCTCGTATTTCCTGCATAAAGCTACCAGTACCACTCAAATTATAACACATTATTACAAGCTTACGCTGTCAATCGGGCTAAGGTAAGTACATCCCTCAGTACAAATGGTAAGTACAAATAAGTACATTTAAAAATTGATTTTGGATCATTTTTAACCAACAAAAAAATTACAAACTGCAGCTTTAAAGTAAACTGGTTGCTTTACAATTTTGAGCCAATTGAATTTTTTGTTTTTTTTAATACAATGGAAATGATCTTAGTTGGTTTGACAAAAGAAAAAATGTTGTGATAAATCATGAAGATATTTTTTTTTCACAGTGAAGTGTACAAGATAAATTCCACAGATGGTACTCAGTGGTTCCATGCAAAAATATCAATTTTGCCCATTACACGTTTACACATCATAACATTTTGTGGCATCCAGAAGCCCATTACACATTTTCAATGACACATTCACCAGGTAAAAAGTGATAATGTTAATAATAATATTCCCTATAATGCCATACAGTATAAGGTTTATGCAACTAAGCTGCTATTGAGTATGTGAGAGGTGAAAGAGCCCGGGGCTATGACAGCCCTGCGTGTGTGTGTGTGTGTGTGTGTGTGTGTGTGTGTGTGTGTGTGTGTGTGTGTGTGTGTGTGTGTGTGTGTGTGTGTGTGTGTGTGTGTGTGTGTGTGTGTGTGTGTGTGTGTGTGTGTGTGTGTGTGTGTTTCTCCGATGGGTTTTCCTCAGGCAGTGTTGATCCTGACTCCCCCGCTATGTCATTACTTAATTGGCTCTTTTGACTAGACACGTGTACAATTTTGATTGTTATATCCCCTCTGGAATTTTACACAGGCTTCTAAAACCCACAGTTTTACGCCTTTTAGGATGATACATTTAGATGCCATGTTTGGGGATAACTTTAAACAGATGTCAGCATTTCTTGGTTTAAAAAGGAAAAGAAAAATGGAGAAGTTAGAGATATGGCCTTGAAAAAAAGCATTGATTCTCTGACACAATGAGCTGTCGTGCTCATTCTGAGAAATTAGTTTGAATCGGACTTGTGTCAGTACTTGATCTTGTTCTCCATCCTATCATTCCTGCCAACACTAATAAAAAATTAAATAAGAATTAATGTGCAAATGCAATATCAAACACATAAAATAACACAAATAACAAATAAGGTTTACAAAACTTTACTAAAAGATTTAATTTGTTAACATTAGTTAATGTATTAACTAACATGAACAGTAAAAAAATATTTTTGATTTAACTTAAAAAATAAGTTACTTGGTTGGCTTAAAATTTTGAGTCAATGATTTTTTTTTTTTTTTTTACAGTAATACATTTATTATTTGTTCATCTTTGTTAACGTTAGTTAATAAAAATCCAGTTGTTCATTGTTTGTTCATGTTACTTCACCGTGCATTAACTAATATTAACAAACACAACTTTTGATTTTAATAATGTTGAAATAAACATTAAAAATTAATAAACGCAGTGCATCACCATGTAGTTCATCATCAACAATGTACGTAGTTAACTAATAAAACCTTATTGTAAAGTGTTTTAAGTTTTTTATACATTGTAACCAATTATAATTATAACAAGTCTATAAAATAATACAAAACTCTTTATAAAAAGGTAGAATATTAGATAACTGCATGTATTTAGAAACAGGACTGCATGCTGTGCTCTTATATGCTAAGCTACATTCGCGTCGCATAGTGACTAGAATATTAAACACTCTCTCAGTTAATAAAGAAGATATCTGTACTTTGAGGGTCAACGCTGTCTCATCTTTTGGGTAAAAATCATTTAGCCAGTTAAACATAGTTAGAATTTTTCTTCCCTGCTCAATTCCTCTCTCCTCAGAAACTTGACCTTTGCTTGTGGAGGATTTTTTATATCGGTGAACCCCTCCTCTGCCAGTTGATAAAAAGCGAAGTATCTGAATGTAGCAGGAGAGCTATTATAGTACAGCCCCCCGCTCCCTCCTCCCTCCCCCCAGCACCTCTCACCTTTAAATCTGTCTTTTCATATTCCTCTCAAAGCCCCTTGTCTGGGAGAAAAAGACACACTAAACAGGATCTCTGGGCAAACAAGTGACGAGGTGCAGAGAGGGCGAGAGTGGAGGGTGGGAGCTATAGCAGACATTGTTAAAGGATTCGTAGACCAAGAAGTAAAAAAGTGGAGTAATAACTGCTCTTTTTTGTGCTGTACATATATTGAGTGTTATTTTTTGGTGTTAGTGAAGAAAAACGATCCATCCTCAGAATCAAGAAATGAAACCAGCAAAAAAAAAAAAAAAAAAGCTGTTGGGGTGATCAATGGCTTACGAGTGAAACAAAAGAAAGCGTTTTTAAAATAAAGTCACCAAAAACCTATGGATTTCTTTGCATTAATAATATATATATATTTAAAAATGCCATTTATAGCCACATGAAGAAAGGCAGTAAATATAGGCTATTTTTTATTTGCCTTTTTTTATTGACTTTTTTTAGCTCAATAATTTTATCCACTTGTACATGCAATTCATCACATTAACCATGAACATGATCCACTTAATTTTGTGTCACTGGAAAATAGTGATCTATTACATTGTATTATGTTGATTATCAAAGTTTTTTTGTGTCTATTTGATAATTAGGGATTTGTGGAAACATTTATGATTTTTAGATTTGTGGATTTAAACTTAGCTATAGTTTTTATTTTGAAGTAAAACATTTTTTTTGATAATTGGGTTAACATGACTTGATATTCAAGAAAAAAAGGGCAATTAAATATGTAAATATGCATATGCCTGTCTACAAGTCATAGAGTCATTTTAACTTTCAGATAAATCTCTTTTACAGGGATTCTTCTTTGTCTGTCATTGATTATTCAATTATTCAACTAAATTGAAAATTCTTTAAATAGAATAGTTGATTTAGTACATTAATGACACTTAAAAATCTATATATAAATCTATATATATATAAATAATTATAAGAATTATATTAAGTGTCATTTAGTCATTCTGTACAGGGTAGTGGTAAACTAAATTTGAACAATTTTACATCTTTTGCTATAACATTTAATTTAGCAAATCTTTCCTGTTTTATTTATCTCCTATAAAAATACATGAGCTGATGCATCATCATCCTGCACATGGTAATTTTTTATCTAAATACGTTGCTATTTAAAAGTAAATGCACATTGTTGTTGTTAAGGGGGGCATCTTCCCCCATGATATGTCTAATAAAAATGTGAAAATCTATTTCTGAAATGTTTTGCCTAAAAAATTGTGTTTTACTATTTCATACTTAATACACATACCCTCACCAATTTCCAACGAGTAAATAACACATTTAAAATGAGTGTCATTCATAAACAAATGATAGAGAATTAAAAAAATTTTTTTTTAATAATTCAAATGACATTCATACATTTTTACTTATGCCTAATGCGTCCACATACTTTTTGGGTCCGATGTATATTTCATTGAATTGTTATTTTTCTCTGTAAGTCTTCTTTGGGTCTGAGGAACTCTGGAGAATAAATAAGGTGGTGCGCGGACATCCCAAAAACTTTAAAACAAGGGGAATCTAAGGCAAAATACTTGTATTACACCAAAGTGCTATAATTTATCATGAAAAATGAAAACCAAAAAACTCAGAAGAATAATGCAGTGTCACATAGGACTGCATTTGACGTATTTCAATTTGGAGATTAACAGAAACTCGCAACCAACAGGCAAAATGGCGAGACAAATGAAATGGGTAATGAGGCTACATGAGGCAATCCAGCAGACTGGCCCGGCAGCCATAGCTGTGACTATGCCGTTTAAAGAAACAGTCAAACGGTAATCACGCAGCCGTGAATCATAAGCCTTAGGTAAGCTATGTAATGCTGGTAAGACGGTGAGCTGTGTTTTATTGGTGCAGAAAGAAATCCCTCACACCATTCAGAGAAAGAATCACAACAGTAATACCATTAACTTGCACCAGGGATCTCCAAATGCCATTTAATTGCCAATAGCAGGCCTATTGTTTGGTGCGGGTAAACACAGACTTGGCAAGAGGGGGGTTCAAGTTGAAGGAGTGTCAGACTCTGGGTGTCTGGCGACCAGTGGCCCCTTCTCCCAGTCCCCGAAACACGAAGAGGGATTTATACACACACACACACACACACACACACACACACACACACACACTAACATAGCCCCCTCATCTCCACCTAAGCTCCAGAGTAACTAGCTTAACTAAAGTCTTCAGAGACGGTAAATTGGGGCAAAGTCTTCTCTTCCTCTTCTTAATACCAGATTTGTTCGACAATGTGATTTGAGGCTTGTCTATTCAAGGCCTTTTTGGGTTCTGAGCAAAGGGCTCGAGGCTCAAGGCCATTTTACCCCACTCATATTATAGGCCCATTTTTATTCGTGTGCACAAGTGGATTCGTGCGTCTGTTTTATGGAGGTGTTATATTTATAATTCTGATTACGGTGGAGTTTTTATTTTGCTGTGCATCGGGAATGCGAAGCAGCACTGTAGCAGGTGGCCGTAATGTTGTTATTTAGCTAAATTGTCTCAGTTTCTCTTTTTTGAATTTCTCTTTTATGCCCAACAATGGTTTCAGCGAAAGTGGCGAATGTTTATGCCTTTCTGTTTATGCGGTAAATACGTGTCTTTGGGGTTTTGTTCACTGTTCTCTGACAGGCTTGTTCTAAGAGAGCCGTGATTGGCTGCGAGCACGGTGCAGTATGTGTGTGCGCCGTGGCTCACAGGAAACTCCATTGTCCCCAACTAGAGTCTGGCCAATGAACAGCCATCAGCAGTCCTCACCGCTGATTGAGTTTGACAGCGCTTCAGGAGGAGGCAAGCAAAACGTTTTTTGGCCTTTCATTTGAAAATAAAAAAGATTTTTTTTCCCTATTTTTTTAGAGACCTCCTTTCTTTCTTACCTCACTCACCCCTCCTTTCCCAGCACCCTCTGTTTTTCTGCTGTGACCGGGAGGTTAAATGATGGAGAGTGGGAAAAGAAAACACCATCAAAACCTAGGAAGAAATTCAAAAAAAGTCCAAGTCATTAACGGTTGTTGTAGTTCAAGCACTATTTTAAACTTGTTCGTGTTATTGTCTTGTAATGCCAGTCAGGTACAGCTGATTTTCAACTATTTATTATATGCTTTTCTTAGAACTCCAACCCTGCTGAAAGGACCCGTATAGCTGGTCACCAGCATATGTTGTGTTTTGGATGCTGGTCCTCTAGCACGCAATGCTGGTGTGATCACCGGGCTTCTTAGCTAACTTGTCCAGCAAGGCTACTTTGGGCAGCCTGCTTCACCAGTAAGTGTTGAAGTGTGAACAATGAACATTTAGGGCAATGCTGGTCCCCCATTTAGACCAACATCAAAACTAACAAGTACAAATGAACCTGTGTGAGCATAAAAATGCATGCTGGTTAAATCTTTCAGTGGGGAACCTAGTCTAAGAAACACTGAGCAGTTCATCAAATACCATATGTTCAGTGCTATGAAGGAAGAAAACATCCATTTAATTTTAATTCCTAAAAATATATTAAAATTAGTTTATTGTACAATATCTTAATTTTCTGTAAGTAACTTTCAACGTAGAAAAAAAACAAAATATTAAACTTAAAGGGTGTACAAAAATACGAGGAAAAACAGTTACTTTATTTTAAGGTGTCATTGTTACAGTGTAATTATATATTTAAGCACTAAGTAATATTTAGTATCTATGTGTACTTACTATAGGGTTAGGGCAGGATTAGAGTTAGTTAATCCTTTATCCTAATAAAGGATACAAAGTTAGTAGTTTATTAATCAGTTTATACTATGGTAAGTACATGTAACATATGTAACAATGACAGTGTAAAATAAAGGGTTACCCCTTATTTTAAGGTGTCATTGTTACATATGTTTTAAGTACTGAGTAATAATAATTAACTGGATGTACTTACTAGGTTTGGTTTAAGGTTAGTTGCATGTAATTATGAACAATTTATAGTTATTACTTAAATTAATTACATGTAACAAGGACACTGTAAATGTAAGCGTTACCAAAACAAAACTTTCAGAGACATTAAAAATTGAATTACTATGTCAATGAATCATGGCTAAATAGTTTTCTTGTTAGCTGACTAATGTTAGATGAGTCAAGTAGAATCCAATTGTAAGCTACAGAGAATTAATGGAAAAGAAAGGGGGGGGGGGGGGTCCTCGCTGTTTACAAAAAAACATTTTCAATTTCAGTATTCGTAATACAGAACAGTTGATGAGAACATGTTCGACTCACACGTGTGTTGACTATAACACACAGTGAATGAAACCCACAGCGCTGTGTGAATATACTTCTAGTTCCAATATGATTCAGGCAGGCGAGGTCCCCAGTGCCCGCGCTCCTTATTTAATGCAAATGACTGTCATTTAGAATCCAGTGCATTTCTCATGGCAGCACATTGCCTAATCAATGTGAAGAGCCGTGTAAAAAAAACATTGGATCTTTGTAATAGTTGTTTTTGACCGAGTCAAGTGTGGCTGCTAGAAGTAATCTTAACCTGAGATTCAATTATGAGTGCCTGGCTAAGCAAAAGCAAAAGCAGAAGGAAGGCTTGATCGAAACAGAGGTGTGTGTGTGTGTGTGTGTCATAGAGGCTGAAATACAAAAGGCATTTTTTGTAAATACAAGGCAAATACAAACTCGCATCATCGTCCGTATAAACAGCACAGCTCAGAGTCAGAACATGTGCTCTTAACACAAGGCCATGGCTACTTGGTTACACTTCATTTTAAGGTGTCATTGTTACAGTGTAGTTATACATTTAAGTACTACACTCTAAAAAAATGTTGGGTTAAAAACAACCCAAGTTAGGCTGAAAATGGACAAACCCAGCATTTTTTAGAGTGTAAGTAATAATAATTTCTACATACTACAGGGTTAGGATTAGGGTGTGGTTTAGCATTATTATGCACAATTTATAGTAATTATTATAGTAACTACATGTAATGTGTAACAAGGACACTAAAATACAGTTACAAAAACATCTTTAAAAATCACCATAAACATTAATAATTCTAATAGGTTATACTTTATTTAGCAACACTTTATTTTACAGTGTCCTTGTTACATACAGTCTTGTTCAAAATAATAGCAGTACAATGTGACTAACCAGAATAATCAAGGTTTTTAGTATATTTTTTATTGCTACGTGGCAAACAAGTTACCAGTAGGTTCAGTAGATTGTCAGAAAACAAATGAGACCCAGCATTCATGATATGCACGCTCTTAAGGCTGTGCAATTGGGCAATTAGTTGAAAGGGGTTTGTTCAAAAAAATAGCAGTGTCTACCTTTGACTGTACAAACTCAAAACTATTTTGTACAAACATTTTTTTTTTTCTGGGATTTAGCAATCCTGTGAATCACTAAACTAATATTTAGTTGTATGACCACAGTTTTTTAAAACTGCTTGACATCTGTGTGGCATGGAGTCAACCAACTTGTGGCACCTCTCAGCTGTTATTCCACTCCATGATTCTTTAACAACATTCCACAATTCATTCACATTTCTTGGTTTTGCTTCAGAAACAGCATTTTTGATATCACCCCACAAGTTCTCAATTGGATTAAGGTCTGGAGATTGGGCTGGCCACTCCATAACATTAATTTTGTTGGTTTGGAACCAAGACTTTGCCCGTTTACTAGTGTGTTTTGGGTCATTGTCTTGTTGAAACAACCGTTTCAAGGGCATGTCCTCTTCAGCATAGGGCAACATGACCTCTTCAAGTATTTTAACATATGCAAACTGATCCATGATCCCTGGTATGCGATAAATAGGCCCAACACCATAGTAGGAGAAACATGCCCATATCATGATGCTTGCACCTCCATGCTTCACTGTCTTCACTGTGTACTGTGGCTTGAATTCAGAGTTTGGGGGTCGTCTCACAAACTGCCTGTGGCCCTTGGACCCAAAAAGAACAATTTTACTCTCATCAGTCCACAAAATGTTCCTCCATTTCTCTTTAGGCCAGTTGATGTGTTCTTTGGCAAATTGTAACCTCTTCTGCACATGCCTTTTTTTTAACAGAGGGACTTTGCGGGGGATTCTTGAAAATAGATTAGCTTCACACAGACGTCTTCTAACTGTCACAGTACTTACAGGTAACTCCAGACTGTCTTTGATCATCCTGGAGGTGATCATTGGCTGAGCCTTTGCCATTCTGGTTATTCTTCTATCCATTTTGATGGTTGTCTTCCGTTTTCTTCCACGTCTCTCTGGTTTTGCTCTCCATTTTAAGGCATTGGAGATCATTTCAGCTGAACAGCCTATCATTTTTTGCACCTCTTTATAGGTTTTCCCCTCTCTAATCAACTTTTTAATCAAAGTACGCTGTTCTTCTGAACAATGTCTTGAACAACCCATTTTCCTCAGCTTTCAAATGCATGTTCAACAAGTGTTGGCTTCATCCTTAAATAGGGGCCACCTGATTCACACCTGTTTCTTCACAAAATTGATGACCTCAGTGATTGAATGCCACACTGCTATTTTTTTGAACACACCCCTTTCAACTAATTCAACTAATTGCCCAATTGCACAGCCTTAAGAGCGTGCATATCATGAATGCTGGGTCTCATTTGTTTTCTGAGAATCTACTGAACCTACTGGTAACTTGTTTGCCACGTAGCAATAAAAAAAATATACGAAAAACCTTGATTATTCTGGTTAGTCACATTGTACTGCTATTATTTTGAACAAGACTGTATGTTACATGTAATAGTAATAAAAGTAAACTATTCATAATTACATGCAACTAACCCTAAACCAAACCCTAACCCTATAGTCAGTACATGTAGTTAACGAATTAAACCTGTCACTCAAATGAGATCCACCTAGAGTAAACCACAACCATACAATCAATTCTCAATCTTGTCCATGAAGTCGTTTCACTCTGATATGTTACAACAGACAAGAAAAGACTATTGCAACTTGTTTCATGGCGACTTCAATAATGTTTCTAATCTGTGATCATCGCCATACGTATTTAGCATAAAAATGTTCAGTGTTTGAAAAAAAACCCTGTTTTTAGGAACTGTTTTTACTGCCACTGAAATGCTGTATTTCTATTCCTGGCAATAGTTGAATGTCTACAGAATGTTTCCTTTTCTGCAGTGGTGGCATCAGGACTCTGGTGACAATTCAGTCAGCTTGTGTCAGATGGCCTTGATCGTGCATGGGTTATGAAAGAGACGTGGCAAATTTTAGCTCAAAATCTCATTGTCACCTTTTTAATAACAAGCTCCCTGTCTGTCTTCCAAATGTAGTGTTCGGGGAAAATAGAATATCCCGGAAAGGGAGGGTGATTGCGGAACATCCATGACACCATTCTTACACGCTCCGGAAATTCATATTTATTGTGTTTGCTAGCTGATAGGCATGGTTAAGCATAGAGCATTCAGACCCATTAGGGAATCATTACATCCATGGCCTTCGTTATATGTGCAGATTTGCCAATCTAAAAAATTCGGCATAACGCATAGTGTCAATTAGGATCATCAACAATGCAACAAATGAGTACAGTTCTAATTTCAGCACATCAGAAGAGGTTCAAACCCTTGAGACAAAATGACTTTGAGCTGATCTTTTCTAAAAAGAGTGAGAGAGGAGAGGAGATGGGTTGCAATAGAGGAGAGATTGGTTAAAGGACAGCATGAACTGAATAAACATGCTATGAAGTGGATCTTCCTGTCTTTTCCAAGGACATTCGGAGTCTCTCTCTCTCTCTCTCACTCACTCTCTCTCTCCCCATTCTCATTCTTCCTAAAATACGACTGTGAGCTAATGACAGCAGCATAAATACAAAAAAGGCAATTTTGCTTCTTCTTATAAAACTGCTTTGAAAATAAAGGAATTTTAATTATGGTGCACAATGAAAAAGAGAAAAAAAAAGAAGGGGGAGGAGAGAAGAGAGAGAGAAAACACTCACGCACAGTAAACAAAGCTGAAACAATTATCTTCTGGTGACCAGTGTGTGTTTTTAGAACACTCATTTAATCTTTTATTTACTGCGGAGAGAGGAAGAGTGAGGGAGGGAGAAAACATGCTTGTTTGAGAGTGGGAGTGAGAGAGAGGAACTGAGAGCTAGGAGGGGAGGGGTGAGAGAGAGGCTAGGGTGAAAAGAACAAGATAACGTGCAAACATTTTGCATGTCCTCACCCTAATAAGTAAAAGATGCATTTTTATGAGGCAAATCATTCAGCTTGTATTGTGTGTGTGAAAGGTTGTCATTTGTTGTTTGAAGGCCGACATTCACCACCCCTAGTGAAACAACTGTGGTTACCGATCATTAGTGCATGTTAATGGCTTGACATTGAACAACTGCGATGGCCTTGGAAACAACATGGTGCAAAGATATCCCAAAGTCAATCAGTTTGGCCCTGCAACTGGCCCTCTGAGACTTGAGGTCATGAATTGTTGAAATTATAAAAAAGCAAAAATGTTTATGCATTTAAATGTGACGGATTAAAGGTGCACTATTTTTTGCAGTAAAATATCCAAAAACCATTAGGCCAGTGTTATATATTTGGTTCATTTGACTACCTACAACATCCCAAATGTTTCCAACTAATTGTAAATTGTGAGAAAATTGCTATTTTAATTAAGAAGCCGGGACGTCTGAGCATAGCATCTGAGGGAGTTGCCTTTCAATTGTGTTAAATCTGCGTTAGCGGCTTTATTCTGCAGAAGCGCTTTACTCTTAGCAGTGTGCAACAAGCGTCACAGCAGCAGCTGAGTGAACGCACAGACTAACGTCATAACATCCTTTTAAACACACTTAAATGTATCTAACATGATAAACAAAGCTGCGTTACCTCATACTCGTGACTGGAAAAGCGGAAATAGCGCCAGTTATAATAAAAGTCCTGCTGCTCGTGAGGCGTGTGTTGTTCATCTCATTAACAATCTCACCAGCGGCCTTGCTCTGCTCCACAACACTCGGTCCTGCTCTGCTTCACACTACAGTAACGTTAATAACTGCATCCATCAACTTGATTTCTGCCAGAGTCCTATCCTGACTCTTTTCCACTGGCTGTGAGGTGAAGACCACATGTCCCAAGATCCTGCGCTCAAGCTTGGGCGTCGTCAAACTACGCCTTTGTTTTGAATAGGTGCCCTCTAGTGGACGGAAAAGTTGCATAGTGCACCTTTAAGTGAACACTAAATGATTAAGTGGGTTGTTTTTAGGTTCTTTCACACTTGGTTTGATTTCTGGATTCTGTTCATACCTGTATTTCTTGGGTCAGAACAACGGTATGCTTGAATCGTCAAAACAGCAGCTATTTGCCCCTGTTGCTAGGTTAGGACGGTGCTGGACGAGGCTAAAATGGATAGTGTTGCTTGCCACACTTATGAACTTTCTTTTCTACTGCAAGA
The DNA here is from genome assembly GCF_024679245.1 of Pseudorasbora parva. Taxonomy (NCBI): domain Eukaryota; kingdom Metazoa; phylum Chordata; class Actinopteri; order Cypriniformes; family Gobionidae; genus Pseudorasbora; species Pseudorasbora parva. The sequence continues at coordinate 8,431,443 of NC_090181.1, forward strand.
GTACTGCAGAGGTTCCAAAGACAGCGGGGGTCCATTTTTGCTGGAGGCCAGTAGAAATTAGATATAAATTTACATCTTATAGCCAGTGTGTCAGTCCAATCAAGAAAGTGAGTGAGCACAAACATACACATAAACATCAATAGCAGGTTCATGTCCACAATTAAGGGCAGAATGTAACGGAAGTTCGAAACAGCTTGCCAAAGTAAACTTTCTGGAAAGGCACGTCCCGCAAACTAATTTATTATTTTATAAATTCAAGTTATTTGAAGCCTTCAAACAACCATTGGTCCGTGGTTATTACATAATAAATAGGTGTGCTCTGGTGCTATTTGTTCTTTGATGTGGAATTCCTCTCCACTTCATTTCTTCTTTTAAGGCCAGGCCTAGCCGAAAGTCGGCCAATGTTGGCCGTCAGCAAGCATCTGCCGGGCTAGTTTATGCAGTGCGTTCCACACGTTGGCTCTCATTGGGCTCACACCAGATCAATTCGAGCATGTTGGTGAGAGTGGGAACTCTGATTGGATGTTCAGTTTAGCCAACGAGTTAGTGCATGAAAATTAAAGGAAAAGTGATGAAAGAGAACAAGCAAGTCAATATCACGCAAACAGAAGGCGGATCTAATGTTAGCCTACCAGAGCATTCCAAAATGGGAATATTTTCATAACATGAGCCTCTTAAAATGAAGAAAGTTATTAACATAACTGATATTTAAAATGGTATGCAAGCGTTGCTTTGTTTATGTTTTGTATATCTGTGTATATTTCGTATATCCTCGTTTCGGTTTCTCATTTTGACTGACGAATATTAATACCTGCTGATATAGACACGCAGACGCAAGAACACGCATGCTATTTTGCATTCTGCTGTAGTCTGTGCTGTGTGTTCAAGCACAGGTTTTTGTTCCAGGCGCCATCGGTTTTTGCCATTGCTAGTTCTTTGAAGTCGGCTTGATGTGCCACAGGCTTTAAGTCCATTGAGGTCAGATGTGAGTAAAAACTTGAACACACTGGAAAGCTGCTTTATAGTTTTATTTTAATTTCCACAGGTCAGATTTCCTAGCAAAAAATAAAATAAAAATTGCATTTCTGGTCATCAGCATAATAACATTGGATGATAGTATGCAGGTGCCCTCACCAGACATTAAAGCTAACATTACTTGTCAAACAAGAAAGACTATTCTAGGCAATCAGTTACACTAACTCAGTTTGCTGCTGAATAGTATAGCTATGCTAGTTCACCAGCCAGACCAGGGTTCATAACTTGTGAGACTCCTTGGCCAATAAGTTGCACCAAAAAGAACATGCTGGCCAACAAGACCTTGGTGGTAAACAAGTACCAGTGGACTTAAATCTGATGCTCATTTTGAAATGATGCTGTAACAACAAACTATTGAAATCACTAAAGCTGTCTTTTCTGGTCTTTCCTTGGTCTCATTGTACCTGCAGTACACGCTGCACTTCCAGTCCAGCACAAATACAGTGGGAACAAGCTGCAATGGTGTGGAAGTGATGTGAGAGGCACTCAAAAGGCTATTACGCGTGTAGGCCGCCTCTGAATGACATATGGTGATTAAACTAAGTGGATGTCCAGCGGGAGACCGGTGTATAAGAAACTTAATTAAAGCTATCACTGTCAACTGCCAAACGAGCTTATTGACACGTCGGCCTGTGCTGCCACGCCAGTTCACGGAGATCTTTATCGGTCTTTACTCAAAGCTTTCCAGGCTGGCGTCTGCTGGTTTCTCTTTTAGGGTGTTAAATACGGACCAAGGTGTCAGTGTTATCCTTCTTGTGCCCCTTTCACCAACTTACGTGTGTGTTCGTTCATTGTGATTGGTGGGCCAAGATAGCAGAGAGGGGCCACAAAGCTCCATTTGCAATGAACAGGAGAAGGAGAGGTGAGGGAGAAAATTCCATAGGATTAATTTTCTTCAAGGCGCCCCCACACCCCCTCTTGCGGTCCCTAGCCACCCCCGACCGTAACTTCAGCTGTGCAGCCCGGTGTTAAAAGGCCCAGAGGAATACCGTCTTTGTCATCCCGTCGATTTGGGGGGAAGAATAAGAGAAGTTTAATCCCCATTGTCCGTGGGTCTGGTCGGGAAGGGGGTTGGCGGCTGTAAGATGATCCAACCAGCCTCGCTAATCCCCCCCATACCCAATGGAACCTCCCCCCCACACACACCTCAACAATGGCACAGTCCTAACTGGGAGTCAGACCCCAATGTGCACATTCTAAAGAGGAAAATGAAGTGAAGTAAAAAGTTGCCACAACAGGGAGAATGAAGTGCGGGATGGAAGGACAGAGGGCGGAGAAGGCTAAAGGAGGTGTGGGTGGCAGAATACCTTGTGTCCCTCGGAAAGCTGTTGTTGCTCTTTTGTGGGCTCCTTGGCAACAGGGTATGCCGTGAGACTCCCTCAAAACCTTAGTATTCATCTCCCAAATAAGACTCCAAAACAAGGGCAAAGAGGGGGCCTTACTCATGCAGGAGTATGAAACTCCCCAAATGATAAAAGGTCATCTTTAGAGAAATCTAGGTTTTTACTTCAATAACAATTAGAGCGGACGTTACAACAGTTGTTATCACTAGTATTAGTACATGTATCTTTAGAATTGGAAGATCTCCTAGGCAAAAGTTTTGCTGAAGGTCAACAAAGAGAAGGTTAAGACTGTTTGCATTAAGACTACAACTAAATATCCAAGATTGGGGTAGACCAAATGTAATAGTTTAAGAATTTATTATTGAATACTGGTCAACCACTATTCTGAAAGAGGAGGGCATTTCCCCTTTAATGTCAATCTAATATATACGCAAAGTGCTTGCATTTCTGTGGCTCTCTATGTAGTAGGCAGTGATTGGAAAAAGTTGGAAGACAAGGGTAGGCCAGAGAACACTTCTTTACATGGGAGATTTGAGACCAGGAGACAGACAAAGAGTCTGGGGGGAACTTTGATGACTCTGTAGACCTTCAGGGTAAATATGATGTTATTGCCTAGTAGGGACTCCATCACTTTGAACATAGGGGATCCAAACTCTGATGAGGTACAGATCTGACGAGGTACAGTTGAGAGAGAGAAAGAGGCACTGTGAGGGTAGGGTTAGCACGGGAGAGAGTGAAAGAGACAGAGAAAGGGAAAGAGCCAGGAGACAGCCGTTTAAAATTCAGTTTCCTGGGAGTGAAGAGGCTAATCCTGCCTCCGTAATTCCCTGCAGCAGAAGCAAACCCCCATCCATCCCTCCCTCCCTCTCTCCCCATCATCATCACTTCTCTCCTCTCTCTCTGACTCTACCCTATCTCTTTATTCCTCTGTCTCTAACATTCTCTCTCGCTGTCTTTCGCACTGTCTCACTATTTCTCCGCTTAATCTCTCGCCGTCTCTCTCCCTTTTTTACCCCCATCTCTCACTTTCCCTCTCTCTTTCTCTCTCTGAGTGACAGTACAATGCCCAGACCCTCACATGCTTATCTAACTCTAGCAGATGGTCGACTTGGATCAATGCACACATGCCACGATCAATGGCTGCGATAAAAAGCGGCGGGGATGGTACTTGTTCCCCCTCTCTTTTTCTCTCCCCATTTCCCTCCCTTCATGCCCATCGTGCTGCCCGGCCGATTGTCTCTCCCTTTTCCACATCTGCATCTGGACCAGCACCCAGTAAGGGGAGGCCTTGGAGAACAGGGTGCTTCCAGTCCTTAGGGGTTGCCTGCTGCTATTGCCTGCTGACTTTTGTCCTCTAGTATTTCTCTGCATCCCTTTCCTCGTCTTTCCTGTCGTCTTCTAGGTCCTGACTGAGCCCAATCCCTACTTCGCTATCAGAGATGGCCTCATCATGAGATTGCTGTTCTACATCTTCGCTCCCATCTCTTTCACACCTGCCCACCTGCCATTGCAGCTGTATTTGTTTATAACACAAGTTGCAGGCATCCATGACATGTTCTCAGAAATGTGTTGCACATTCTAGGTGATCTTCGAGCTCCCCTACAAAACCTATTAACTTAACTTTACATATACCCCACACCGCATGGCCCCACCTTCTTTATCTCGAAAATCTGACCTGCTTCTGTTATTCTCCACACACCCAGAACTTTATTATTCAATATTAAATGTTGATTGTGACATCATTGGACAAGTAAACAATCTTAAGTATTATATTTCCGTGGGTTTGAAGAACAAGCTATAAATCGTGAATTAAAAAGACATCAGGAATCCTTGACTTTGTTTTGTGTCCTCTAAAGTGGTGCGCAGACTTTTTCAAACTACCCATCAATCTCTGCCAACATACAGCTTGTTCAGCACATTTAGATGACCCAAGCAACAAAACCAAACACCCATTTTTGAATGGTACGCAGACGTTTGTACCCACAATACACGAAGAGCATAAAATGACATTCTAGATTCAAAAAAGTGACCTTGGTTGCCTTTATTTATAGTCTCAAGGGCTTCTAATAACATCACTCATTTGAGCACGCTCCCAAATTCACAGTCACAAGTTGCCTTTACTTTCAACTTTTAAAGCACACTGTTCAAAGTTTACCAGCATAAGCTGCCTCCTCTCCTCTTATGGAGATTTTTAATTGGGCATTGGTGATGTAATGTGCCTCATAATAAGCCCATTAAGCTGTCTTTTTTTCTCTGCATAGATAGAGAGCGTTGTGGCAGTGTGGACACCTCTGCTATTTATACTGCTCAAATCCTCATGAATATTTACACCGAACAGAGATGGCAAAGAGAGTAGGCAGGCACCCTGACAAATAGCTCTCATGGGGAGGATTTCACTCTTCCAGGAGACACACTTGCTCTGGAACTTATATTTTCTATCAGAAATGCACCTCTCCACATGGTTTGGATACTTGCAGCAAAAGCAATTAATTCTTCCATTACACTCTACTAACTAGGACGGGAAAAGTAATGCATTAGTCTAACTAATTTTCCCCATGAGGAAATCTATCTGTATATGCATCTATCTCATATGTGGACCCGGGTGAGACTCAAATCGCAATTTTGAAGTCTTGATGACTTGACTTGGTAAATATTAGAATACTTGAGACTTCACTTTGATTTTGTTGCAATTGCTTACTACTTGGACTTGAGCTGATGACTCAAGACAAGTAATTTTTCAGAGAAAACACAAATCTTCGACCTAGATGCTCTTTTGATGGGCACAAGCAAAAAAAAATCTTAGGAAAGCATCAAATGTGTATGCAGAAAAATGGTTGGTCTGTGTCATTGAATACAGTCTAGTGACAAAATCCAGACATTTCAATCTTCTATCAATAATTATTCTAAAAGACACCCAAACCCTTAAAACTATAGCTGTTGGCCTTCCATCCATCCATCCATCCATCCATCCATCCATCCATCCATCCATCTCCAAGCATGAGGTGTTGGCCACACATTTACATTCTGATGACGTTTTGTGATAAAGGCTGTTTCCATACAAAATTATATTACATTGAGTAAGTGAGTGAGTGAGTGAATGAATGAATTAATGTTCTAGACAACCAAATTATTTATGTGATTAGGAATTACTTCAGCATCGTGTAAACTGCCTACTTGGAGAAGTGAGGGCTGTCATGCCATTCAGTTGGCCAAAAGCCTTGTTAAGGCTGTGTAAACTTATTTAATATGGATTAGAAGTTGACGCAAACACAAATGCGGTCTGTGTGTGTGCTACGGCAGCAGGGCAGTCATGAGGCCTGGCCATGGTGTCTAATCCTTGTTTAGGGTGTAGTGAGGCACAGCAGATTAGGTAGCCTGCTCCTCATGCCACCCACAGTTACAGACATCACATTCTCTGAGTTTGTATATCTCTTGTCCTCTATCTCCCTCTTTTTGTGTCTTTAACACACACCAGAAAATTTTCAATTTCTTAACAGGGCTTATAGATCATAGAAAAACACTGAAACAGAAAACATTTTTACAAAAGAACACAAATCAACAGAAACTGAATTGATTTCTAGTGTTCCGGAACTTGACTTAATTAAAGTGGGAATAATTGAGCACACTTCAGTTGAAACAAGGGATTTCAGTGGAGTGTTATCAAATGCTGGTTGGAAAAAAAACATTCTTGCAATGTTAAAATTGGTGTGCAATGAAATAATGACACTAACAAATTAACTAAACACTATCACAACTAGAGTGGATACTGAACGTATACTTTGATTAGAAATGTTACAGCTTACAATTTATTTTCTTATTTTTAAATATACATCTTACAAAATTGTGGAAAATCTGTTATAATAAAAATAAAGGTAAAAAAATATATAGATCTAGGTCTTATAAAGAATTTTTTTTTACTGTTTTCCACTGTTGATTTAACAGCATACTACAATATATATGAATAGTATGTTATTGTAATGTTAAAAAACTAAAGTTAAAAAAAAAATGATAATGGTTTAATTTAAGGCATCATTAATGTTACATATTTTGTCATTTAAAATAAGTAAATGCATATGTATATGTGTGTGTGTGGTATTAAATTGCCTGCAGTTGGTCACAGGGCCTATTTAGCAATCGTCACATGACCCAAAGCCTCAGGGATCCATGCTGAACTTCTGGTGCATTCAGTTGTAATTACCATAACTATTCTGATTTGTAAAAAGCATTCACGTGATCCTAGAACTTGTAATTGCAACTTTACGAAATTTACAAGTCCACGACTTGAACCGTGCAACTACTGCAGATTTATTTGGGATTTAATAATGCAAGAGAAATGTCCGAATCCGAGGATGCGAACAGCTCCAAGTACAGCGTCACGTGCTGTCATCTCTTATTTACGGTAATTACGACATGGCGTGAACACAGCATTCCATTAAGCAACACACACACAACTAACTTACTTAATCCTACTTAATTTTAGTGCAGAAAATGCACAAGTGCCAGGAAGAATGTTTGCCGAGTACACTGCCTCAGTTTTGCCCATCTTTAATAAAACAGCCTAGACACTAAGCTTTATTGATCTTACAACTTGATAAAGTGATTAAGAGAGCTCATGGGGTCCTTTTAAACACATCCGTTATAGATTACAGGCTATGCTTCACTACCCCTGACTGATAGTCAGTTTAAGAGATAAAAAAAAAAAAACACGTATGTTGGTGACTTTGCTGTATTAGCCCAGTGAGTAGACACCTTTTGGCTAGGTCTGGAGATGTTTAGTGGTATATGTATGCACACGAGTAGATGTGTGCACTCATGGATATCATCATGTGTGCTTGTGCTTCAGTACACGTGACTGTTTACATTAGAGAGAGTTGAAATTCTCAAACCAACAAGATGCATGTGAAATGGATAATTTGTTGGCAAACCACCTCCACTACATTGACATCACACAGATCTTGTGGAGGTAGCATAATGGGTTTAGTCTGCTGAGGGCTACAGAGAATCTCACACACTCTTTCCCCCATCCAAATTTTCCACTCATTTACCAACACCTACGTTCTGTGGGTGGGCAGACATAGCTGAGAGACACAACTGTGACCACCCGGAAGCTGTTCGGGTCATGTGACAGTTAAACACTTTTTAAAAATGTTTATTTTATACGTAGTTAAAAAAAATAAAAAAATAAAAAACATCTGTTGTTTTGCTCTGGAAACTTTTTTTTCTGGCACGAATATATAACCGAATGAGAAACACTTCTATTTGTATCCGTTTCAGACATAACATTTATTTAATGTAAATTAAGTTCTAGTTTTAATACCTCTAAATTAGTATTTGAATATTGATCAATGGTATTTATGATCACATTGGCAAATTTTCACTGGAATATATACTGTGTGCGTATGTGTGTGTGACTTCAGGTGTATTAAAAGCTGCATGCGAGGAATAAATGTTTTTTTAATATATATAGTATTTAAGGCGGCAGCAAAGTCACTGGAAAATAATCAACATGACATGGGTGCCACCTCCCTCCAACAGTTCTGAAAATGCTCTAAATATGAAGAACGACATGTGTGTGGTCACAGTGGTGATGGATGTGAGATGTGGGGGGGAGTGGTATTCTTAAAAACCCTGGAGTGAGTCCAAAATAAGGCATTAAAAACAGGCCCTGTACATAGTGCTGACTCACCTCACTAACCTCACAGCCCTGTTAATGCCATCGACAAATTAGGACAGACCTAATGGAAAACGTTTTTGTTTTTTACAGTGTAAGAATGTCGATTCACTGTGAAGTTTGTCTATGTACTGCAAAATATGCAATGCAAGGTTAAAAGAGGAAAATAAACGTGTTCACAACTAAAAAAGTGAAAATGCACAGTATTCATTAAATTCAGAGCATCTTATATGTTGACTTTCATTTAGCCGTACGTTTCAAGGGTTGTAACAAGTTCCTCTGACATCTACAGGAAGAATCTCCTTTGCAAAAGCAACTTCTATGTTTATTGTGACTCAATAACAGTATTTTGTCATCACAAATCTAATCTAACGAAATCTAATTTGTTTAAAATTATGTCAACACTAAAATAAGTTGTGTTGTGTCACTATGGATGAAATATTACATACAACAATATAATGATTCACATTCTAAAAGGAGAAAAAAGATCATAATGAAAGAAGATGACCCCCAAATGAAAAGGTTTCATTTTTCATTAGGAAAGGAATACCAGGAGAGGATAAGACGGTTCATTTTAGCTTTGTTTTGTTTAACAAAATCCTTTTCTTTTTGTGGTTTACAAATCGGTTTATGGCTTCAATATTTTATTCGCACATCTGGGTGGCACTAAATCGGCCCTTGCATCTGATTGGTCAAAATGTCCCGTCTTCTGTACAGCATTTAGCTGGCATTGTGTTTATACTTTAAATCAATCTGTCCTAAACCCTAATAAATGATTTAAAACAGTCTTAGAAACCAAACGAACATATATATTTTTTTTAAATACCTGAAGAGGTTTTTAGTCAATAATGGCCTATTTATCACACAAAGCTATCGTTGGCTTCAAAAGACGTGGAATATATTGCATGGGTTGTATTACTAATGTTATAATGTGTTTAAGGTGCTTTTTTGCTTTTTGAAAGCCGCAGCCTCTATTCATTATATTTTCATGGAAAAGAGTGAAAAAGAATAAAAGAGTGTATACAGTGTATAGAGTGAAAGACCTGTATACTGTAAAAACAATCTTATTTTGTGTTTCACAAAAGAACGAAAGTCATGGGTTTAGAAAGATATAAGGGTGAGTAAACAATGACAGAATTATTTAAGCGACCCATCCCTTTAAGTAACTGGGGACTGACTAATTAAACAGTGGACCTTAAATCTTAATAAATGCACACACGGTTACAGTGGTGTGGCTGAAGGAGCGCAAGGTGGCCCTGATGCCTGACAGTGATTGATGTTTATATATGGTCAGCATCAATAAGTTTCTGAAGGGCTGCAGGTAGCATTGGTCTGAGCTGCTAGGGGTCTGTTTAATTGAAACCTGTCGGAGTCCAGCTTTTTTCCCCTTTCCCCGCGTGCCTCACCTCATTCAGAAACGCTCACTCTCTGCTCTCGCTCCCAGCATCTCCTGCCTTTTGTTCCTCAGACCTACCACCAGCCTGTTTATTTTCCTTCTCAAATTAATTTAACAGAAAGTAATTAAATCTTTGCTTCAACAACCAGCCGCACATAAGTAAATGCAGCGTGATGAAAAGGTGTGTGGAGGGAGGCAGCCGAAAATCAAGAGAAACTGGTGCCAAATGACTGCTGGAGGCTAAATATAATACTAAAGGTTGGAGTCGTAGGGGTTAGGGCTCCTTTAATAAAGGAACTGCACAAGATGGCAAAAAACAAGAACAGGTCACATTGTTGTAGGCACAGGTTGTGGTCGGACTGATGGTTTGGGGTTTGTGTGTGTGTACAGTCAGGTTTGTTTCAACCCATGGAGTCATAATGCATTTGGCAGCTTGTGTGCGCAAGAAATTGTTTTTTATGAAAGTTCTTTGTTAAATAACAGCTGTTCATAATAACAAACAAGGAAAAAAATTAGACATGTTGATTACAATATTGTTCTAAACAAAAGAACTTTCAAGTGTGTGTATATATATATATATATATATATATATATATATATATATATATATATATATATATATATATATATATATATACACACACATACATACATACACACACACACACACACACACACACACACACCTAAAGGAATATTAGGAACACCTGTTCAATTTCTCATTAATGCAATTATCTAATCAACCAATCACATGGCAGTTGCTTCAATGCATTTAGGGGTGTGGTCCTGGTCAAGACAATCCCCTGAACTCCAAACTGAATGTTTTGAGGGTGGCATTGTTGTTGGTGCCAGACGGGCCAGTCTCAGTATTTCACAATCTGCTCAGTTACTGGGATTTTCACGCACAACCATTTCTAGGGTTTACCAGTATGCGGCAGTCCTGTGGGCAAAAATGCCTTGTGGATGCTCGAGGTCAGAGGAGAATGGGCCGACTGATTCAAGCTGATAGAAGAGCAACTTTGACTGAAATAACCACTCATTACAACCGAGTTATGCAGCAAAGCATTTGTGAAGCCACATCACGCACAACCTTGAGCCGGACGGGCTACAACCTCAGAAGACCCCACCGGGTACCACTCATCTCCACTACAAATAGGAAAAAGAGGCTACCAAAATTGGACAGTTGAAGACTGGAAAAATGTTGCCTGGTCTGATGAGTCTCAATTTCTGTTGAGACATTCAGATGGTAGAGTCTCAATTTGGCTAAACAGAAGGAGAAAATGGATCCATCATGCCTTGTTATCACTTTGCAGGCTGGTGGTGGTGGTGTAATGGTGTGGGGGATGTTTTCTTGGGACACTTTGCCCCTTAGTCACAGTTGGGCATCGTTTAAATGCCATGGCCTACCTGAGCATTGTTTCTGACCATGTCCATCCCTTTATGACCACCATGTACCCATCCTCTGATGGCTACTTCCAGCAGGATAATGCACCATGTCACAAAGCTCAAACCATTTCAAATTATTTTCTTGAAAATGACATTGAGTTCACTGTACTAAAATGGCCCCCAGAGTCACCAGATCTCAACCCAATAGAGCATCTTTGGGATGTGGTGGAACGGGAGCTTCGTGCCCTGGATGTGCATCCCACAAATCTCCATCAACTGCAAGATGCTATCCTATCAATATGGGCCAACATTTCTAAAGAATGCTTTCAGCACCTTGTTGAATCAATGCCACGTAGAATTAAGGCAGTTCTGAAGGCGAAAGGGGGTCAAACACAATATTAGTATGGTGTTCCTTATAATCCTTTAGGTGAGTATATGTTTGTAATTTGTGCGTGTTTATCACCTACGTTTAATGCCTTGTGACAAAACAAAGGGCACCAATGTGAGTGTGCACATCGATGCTATGGCAAACCATGAGATGTAAAAGCGTCATGAGTGACCAATGAGATTGGTGCTTTTGTTCACATGCCTGGAGCTGCTGTTACAGTAAAACACTTGATGGTGCTCAAGTACAAAAATTGTTTTGTTGAGCACACATTGATACATTGTGACAAGTGAGTGTCAGAAGTGGCCAGCACCACTTTGTGCACTGGGAGCGCCATCTACTGAATTTGCACATTCACTCAGCACAAAAACGTCTTGAAAAGCGCTGCCGTTAAGTGCACAATAATTATCCCAGTGTGCACAGGCCTATAGGCTTGTTCTTACCTACTAGGAGCACGTGCGCACGTGCACTCTTGGTTCGTGCAAAGATTAATATAAAGGTTAATAAAAATGTTACACTCACTTTTTCTGGAAGTGCAGCAGGAACACGAATAGTTGGTACCGATCCTTTTTTCAGGAGCTGCTTCTTAGCAAAACCTGCTTTATACTGACTGTCGTTTAAAAAGCAGTCTGGTGAGAAATGATTCGCGAAAAACATGAAAGCATTGATGTTGATTGGGGGGAATATTCCCTTCGAAAACAAAACTCAGCCATTGCCTCTTCAGCGGTTCGGATTTAGGAACATCAGAATGACTGCTGTGTTCGTTATTAAACCCAAGAACAGAACACCACAATGGCTTCGACGCCATTCTGCTCCAGCGTATCAACAATGGCGGACTATGATGACAGCTCGCTCAGGGTGGGTATGAGTTGAAACTTTGCTGTCAGTTAACAATCGTGGGCGGGAGTCCGACCATGAGGCGTCACATGGCTCGATTTGAGACTGGAAAACATATAAGGAGATTTAAAAAAAAAAAACACTGGATGGATTTGTATCATTATAGGATGGTCGTGTACCTGCACTGCCAACACACATTTCCATAAAATCAACTTCTAAAAGTGTATGTACCATTATATGACCTCTTTAAGTCCAAGTCATATAAACAAGAAACAATGCTTCTAATCACAGGCCGAGAGCTGTTGTTCCAACCACTCAACTTTGCGATAATGTTTGTGAATGTTCCTTGGAACAATGGTATCGGGAAACACAGACTCGTTGAACTACGTTGATAATGACGGAACTTGCAACCATAGTTGGTAAATTATGCATTTTGGAAACGCACCTTAGAGTGATCTGTCTCCATGACTCCAAATCAACATTTGACCAATGGTTGTCCAACTAGTGCCAAAAGGAACACACCTCAAAAACTGGGCCTGACATTGGCCAACACCTTAATGAATCAGAAGTCTTGCACATTCACAGAAAATAGCTTACTTGTGCATTGAAAAATAAGGTGGATAAGAATCTATACAATTATGAATTTTGTGAGAGGGAAAAAAATTCCCTAAGATAGTCATGTGAATTTGCCGTGTTGCATGTATCGCTACAATGACAATTGACAGGACCTGTTTTACCTACAAAATTTGCATCTTTATCCAGCATGCATACAAGTTACAATTAGCATACAAGCTTCAAAAGACTGTGTCGTGTATTCAACTACCGGTACTTTTTGTATCATGTACAGCATATACTTTGACAAAGAGCTCGGAACAGTAGGTCATCTACACCCCCAAACCTGCTGTAGCTCAAATATATAAACAGTGCTGGCTGCAGGACTTTCTTCTGTGGAAGATAAAAGAAGATATTCTGAGAAATGATTTTTGTCCATACATTGGAAATCAATGGTTGCCAAAACTGTTTGGTTACCAACAATTTTAGAAAATATCTTCTTTTGTGTTTCACTGAAGAAAGAAATGCATACAAGGGAGGAAGAAAAGTAAAAGATGACAGAATTAAACAATTTTGGGTGAACATTTTTCCTTTAGAAGGACTATTGTTTGTGTCTTTCAAAGGTGACTAGGGTTCCATCATTAGTAGATGTCTAGAGGTTCGTTGAGAAGCTGTCTTGGTGGGTCTGAGGCATGAGTTTAAAGGTCTCGCTCGAGTTCAACAAGTGTCTTTGAACTACACTGTGGCGTTGATTCGGACAGCCACGGCAGGTATTTGCACAGCAAATATTTTAATCCCCAACTAATCACTTGGTTAGACCCCGCGTGTTTAGGGGGAGGGAGCTCGAGGAGGGTGTTAGCATGTTAGCTGGTGGCCTGGCACATTCCTCCTGTCAATGACGCCTTTGTTCTAAGGGGATTGTGGGAAGAGTCAAACATGGTGACCCCCGGAGGGGCACCCTGCAAACGCACCACCCTTCCCTCCTCCCACAATCCACCCCTAAACGCATGTCAGCGGACCTGCGTGTTTCTGCATAATGGTGCAATTGGTCATGTGATATGTTGATGAACAAATTATCTTGCAATACATAGCTTGTCAATAGAGTCATTTATTGGCACTGGTTCTTAGTGCTACACTGAATGCAACAAACCACTGCAACCTCCCAAACTTCACTGGGACACCAAGCACCTGATTCAGCTCTTTAAAAAGCTGAGTGTGCTTGGCTACACTGTGAATCTGGACACATACCTGATTATAATGTTTATATCATCATTTGTAGAATTATTTTTGTAATAATCAATAGAAAACTTACACAACGTTTTTTTTGTAGATTGTAAACAGGTAATTTTTCTGTCACTCAGCTTATCATTCTTTCACAATTAGATTTATATATAATAAGAAGACTTTTCCCTGTTTTACACACCTACACATGTATGCTAACATTTAATGTAGAAACTCTGACTAGAGTGACTATTAAGTGGCTATTGCACTTTCTCTTCTTTCGACTTTCTAAGTTGGATGGAAATCAGTATAAATAAATAAAAAACTAACTAGAAAGGAGGAAGAGAACAGAAATTGTTTTTTCAGAAAAATCTCCAAGAGAGATGAAAATCTAATATATTTCCTCCAAAAAGAAACAATTTGCCAGTAGAAATTAAGATAGAATAGTGTGAATTGAGTAATGATACCATTAAAAATAATAAGAAGAGATATTAAGGCAAAAGAGTCTTCATCTGCACCTTATTGAAACCAAGAAGAATATGCCAGAGCAGGGTGCCAGATCACAGCCCACTAACTGATGGAGAGGCCCATGAAGACAGTACTGTGGCAGTAGATATGCTTCTGAGAGAGGTTTAAAGAGTGGAACTGATTGTGCATGTCTCATTCGAGCTCTTCACAGCCCTTGCCCAGGGGGCTTGGCTTTCAAAGCTGGGTGACGTGAGTGCATGCGCGCGCACACACACACACACACACACACACACTGAGAGAGATGGAGAGAGAGAGAGAGAGAGACAGAGACAGAGAAATATGCTCCATTGACAAAGCTCTTTGCTCTCTTTCACTCAAATATGATATGCACATAATTCATTTAATAGAGGTAGTCCAAAAATGTTCTCATGGGTCCTACTTCCTGTTTTCTGTGCTATGTCAATGCTTTGGATCAGTGGTTCTCAGCTGGTTTTGTTTCAGGACCCAGACTGAGCATACAGCGGGGCAAACAAAAAAATATTTAGTCAGCCACCAAATGTGCAAGTTCTCCCACTTAAAAGATAAGAGAGGTCTGTAATTTTCATCATCGGTACACTTCAACGATGAGAGACAGAATGAGAAAAAAAAAAACAGAAAATCACATTGTCTGATTTTTAAAGAATTTATTTGCAAATGATGGTGGAAAATAAGTATTTGGTCAATAACAAGATAATCTCAATACTTTGTTAAATACACTCACCTAAAGGATTATTAGGAACACCATACTAATACTTTGTTTGACCCCCTTTTGCCTTCAGATAGCATCTTGCAGTTGGAGATTTGTGGGATGCACATCCAGTGCACGAAGCTCCCGTTCCACCACATCCCAAAGATGCTCTATTGGGTTGAGATCTGGTGACTGTGGGGGCCATTTTAGTACAGTGAACTCATTGTCATGTTCAAGAAACCAATTTGAAATTATTAGAGCTTTGTGACATGGTGCATTATCCTGCTGGAAGTAGCTATCAGAGGATGGGTACATAAATGTGGTCATAAAGGGATGGACATGGTCAGAAACAATGATCAGGTAGGCAGTGGCAATTGCCTTTAATCACCTTTCTTTCCCATTCTGACATTCAGTTTGGAGTTCAGGGGATTGTCTTGACCAGGACCACACCCCTAAATGCACTGAAGCAACTGCCATATGATTGTTTGATTAGATAATTGCATTAATGAGAAATTAAACAGGTGTCCCTAATAATCCTTTAGGTGAGTGTACCCTTTGTTGGCAATGATAGAGGTCAAACATTTTCTGTATGTCACCACAAGATTTTTACACACTGTTGCTGGTGGCCCATTCCTCCATGCAGATCTCCTCTAGAGCAGTGTTTTGGGGCTGCCGCGGGGCAACACGGATTTTCAACTCCCTCCAAAGATTTTCTATGGGATTGAGTTTTGGAGACTCCAGGACATTGAAATGCTTCTTACGAAGACACTCCTTCGTTACCCAGGCGGTGTGTTTGGGATCATTATCATGCTGAAAGACCCAGCCAGGTTTCATCTTCAATGCCCTTGCTAATGGAAGGAGGTTTTTACTCAAAATCTCATGATACATGGCCCCATTCAATCTTTCTTTTACACGGATCAGTCGTCCTTGTCCCTTTACAGAAAAACAGCACTAAAGCATGATTTTTCCTACCCCCTGCTTCACAGTAGGTATGGTGCAACTCAGCATTCTTTCTCCTCCAAACATGAAAAGTTGAGTTTTTACCAAAGAGTTATATTTTGGTTTCATCACAACCTAATGACATTATCCCAATCCTCTTCTGGATCATCCAAATGCTCTCTAGCCAACTTCAGACGGGCCCGGACTTGTACTGGCTTATGCAGGGGAACACGTATGGCACTGGAGGATTTGAGTCCCTATGGGCGTAGTGTGTCACTGATGGTAGCCCTTGTTACTTTGGTCCCAGCTCTCTGCAGGTCATTCACTAGGTCTGGGATGTGTTGGTCTGGGATTTTTGCTCACCATTCTTGTGATCATTTTGACCCCACAGGGTGAGATCTTGCATGGAGCCTCAGATCAATACAGTTTGGTCCTCCTCCAGGCATGGTGTGGTACTGGTGCGCTCCCAGGATCGCATGACGGCTTTCACATTACCAATTTTTCATACGAACTGTGCCCTGTTCTGAATTAAACTACCAGTGTAAAAACTCCCTTTATTTATTTTCTTAAAAATGAGAGAAATCACTGCTTATCTTGAATTTTAAAGCTTAGGCTTAAGAGAAAAACCTCAGTGACCTTTGATACATGTCTAGTCTTCATGCTCTGATTATGGTTTCACTCATAATAAATGTACATTTGCATAAAGCATGCATATTTGTCCATACCCATGTCGATTAGAGTATTAAAAACTTGACACTAAATAATTTAAGGTACATTTAGAATTGATAAAAATGTGCGCTTAAATTGCGATTAATCATGAGTTAACTCATGACAATATGTGATTAATCGCGATTAAATATTTTAATCGATTGACAGCCCTATTGAAAATAAAACCAATATATCCTTAAAGTCATGATGAAACAAGCAACGACAGATATTTTCTGTATTGTGAAGTACATTCAAATCAGGCTGATTATAAAAAGAAAAAATGTAGGGTGGGGACTTCTGTCAATCAGTTATTGATTAGAGTCTTAATGTAAGCTTTGAGTTGATTTAAAAAAAGGGGCAGGGTTTATACAAACAAAGGGATTGGAGAAATCTGGCATACATCAACAGAGAAAAGTCTGTTGTTTCACTTTAAGGTAAAAAAAAAACATTAACCAATGCATGGATTAATTAATATATAAGATCAATAGGATGACAGGCTGAATAAAAACATTTTATAAATGCATAAACAACAGCAAAAGTGTGATTGGAGGCATGGCTTCCACATCAAGAGAAAATTAATTACTATACTATACTATACTATACTATACTATACTATACTATACTATACTTTATACTATACTATACTATACTATACTATACTATACTATACTATACTATACTATACTATACTATACTATACTATACTATAATTAATGGCATCCCATTCTTAATCCGTAGAGTTTACTATTGAGTTGGTCCACCCTTTGCAGCTGTAACCACTTCAACTCTTCTGGGAAGGCTTTCCACGAGGTTTAGGTTTTTAGTATGTTTATGGGAATTTTAGACCATTCTTCTAGAACCGCATTTGTGAGGTCAGGCACTGATGTTGGATGAGAAGGTCTGGCTCACAGTCTCTGCTCTTCATCCCAAAGGGCTGAGGTCAGGACTCTGTGCAGGCCAGTCAAGTTCCTCCACACCAAACTCGCTCATCCATGTCTTTATGGACCTTGCTTTGTGCCCTGGTGTGCAGTCAACAGGAAGGGGTCATCCCCAATCTGTTCCAACAAATTTGGGAGCATTAAATTGTCTAACATGTCTTGGTATTAGGGCTGGACGATATGGCCAAAATTCATATCACGATATTTTTCTTAATTTCGGTTGATACGATATAATTCCGATATCGATATGAACTATATAAAAGCTTTAGAAAAAACTACTATGAACTGCCACAAAGGTATTTGCCAAGTCTATGAATAGTCCTCCTATAAAACGATATAATATTTTAGAAATAAAACCAGTACAAATAAATTAATGTTCACCTTTTATTTGTATTTAGCCTTTATATGAAAAAGAAATGTGAAATCAACATCAAATAAACATAAGACTCTCACTTTATTAATATTAATATCTTTAAGTTTAAACTATAACATAGGCTGATTATATTATTCTTAATAAAGATTAAACAAAAGGTCTTCAGCCAGGATTCAGCCTATTCTAGCGGATGGATCTTCTTCAGGTTCACGTTCTTCTTGCCCGCTTGCCCTCGCTCCAGACATAGACAGTAAAAGAAATGGCCACAGCGACCCCAATGACGTCTACGGCGAAATAATGAAGTCAACCTAGGGGCACTCACTTCCTGATGGCTGAGCGAACTGCGCCGGCTCAGACTGAGCTTGACGACGTAGATGTGACGTGAGCCTCCTGTCTGACAGCTGTAGGTCTTCTAGTAGTTGTGGAACGTGAAAGCTGAATCACGTTGTTTAAATATTTTCTCCTGTTGCTTTTGGCTCACTATGGGCTTCTCCCCATTCTTCCCCCTTGACTTTATCAGACTTTATGTCTCCACGCCCCCCCGAGTGTCTCATAGACAGTAAAAGATTGCCTGCGAGTGTCTCCTCAGGTCTATACGGTAATTTCTCAACTGTGCGACAGAGTCGCGTTGGTTATGACGCAATCGTTAGCCTATTTTTACAAAAACAGCTTCTGCGGGGCGATAGTGTAAGATACAAGGTAACGGAGCCTTATATGCATTGTCGTGTTTCTTTAGAAATAAACAATGGACAAATGGAGTCTTTAAACGCCTCAGATGTAAAGTTATTAACTGTCAAAGTGACTCAAAAATGAATGGGAGTCAATGGGATGCTAACAGCAGGTGATGGCTTGGTTAGCAATGGCAGCCCCTAGGGGTGGAACGCTTTCCGAGTGCTAGATTACCCCCTTGGCTCCAGATAACGCCGTTTTGAATCCCGCTCGGAGCGGGTTGACTAGGACCGGTGAGACCCAGTAAAAGTGCGGGGGATGAAAATACACTTTATTAAAAGTGCGGGGGACACGCCGAACCACTTCCACCCCACTGAATTAACGTTAGTCTTTCTTCTCATCAACTATTTCTTTCTCCTTACTTGTGGAAGTTCGTTCAGTCACATTTGTGTTGCGGTCAGGGAAACTCTTTTTGTAGCTTAAACTTGCCGCGTTGGATCTATCAGCCTACTACTGCTGAGCACTGACTGCGTTTCTGTGGTGTACGTCATCACGCAAGTAGCCAATCATGTTCTGCTCTTTCTGACGGCTGCGCCCTGAACGTCAGTCAGTGAGGAATGCTGTAATGTATTTATCGAAATATCGGAAATGTGTTTAAAAATCATATCACCGTTATTGAAAAAAATTATATCGCGATATATATTGATATTGAATTATTGTCCAGCCCTACTTGGTATGCTGTAGCATTAAGAGTTCCTTTCACCAGAACAAGCCAAACCCCTGAAAAAACACACACACTATAATCCCCCTCCACCAAACTTTACGCCAGTTTCACACATACTCCGTCTGCAGTGCGTATGCGATGCAGGAGCTGCACGCATTGTTGTGCATTTACATATGCTGCATTTTCAGTGTATAACTGATCCATGGCTGTATACCATAGACACAGCATTAATTCATTATTTTTTATTTCAAATTTAAAAGTTGTTAAGACTACTAAACATGGCTTGTCATTATTGCAATTCACTTGTATACACTCTTTCATAGAAGACACGCTTAAAAGCACTACCTAAATATAAACAATGTTTTATTAAATTTGTTTATTCCAATTACTTTATATTTATGTAGCCTTTAGATGTATATATTACGTTGCTCAGGCAACGCAAATGTCAAAACATTGGAACATATGGTAGGGGCCAAGACAAAATTTCAAAATCTACAATTTTTTTTTATTTTTTACAAGAAATCCAGCAGATCATTAAAAACGTTGTTTTTCCACCTCCAAGAAAGGACGAGTGTTATCCATTATGTCTCCTTTTTTAGCTAAATGCCAGGTATGGTGTTTTCCTTGCTTTACCCAAGGCAAAAAAGCCATGTTATGACTTTGAAACAGTAGAATTATAAATTATATTCAAATTATATGCATCTGTGGTGAAATGACTAGATTTTCCCTCAATACATGTTTATTTTAATGCAAACAATGCAGTCACTTTAATTCAGCACATCCAGCACAGCAAAAAATAGACTCGGTGCGGCTATCTCTGCACTGCTGTATATGCACCGCTTCTGGAATGGCTCGCCGGACCGCATCCGCATGTAGTGTGAAAGCTGTAATACGCAAGTACAGAAAAAAATATGCACTGCATACGCACTGTAAAAGGAGTATGTGTGAAACGGGCATTACACTTGGCACAATGCAGTCAGGCAAGTACCGTTCTCCTGGCAACCATCAAACCCAGACTTGTCCATCTGATTGCCAAACAGAGAGGCGTGATTGGTCACTCCAGAGAACAGGTCTTCACTGCACTCCATTCCACTGGTGTCCAGTGGTTGTGTGCTTTACACCTCTGCATCCAGCGCTTTGCATTGCACTTAGTGGTGTAAGGCTTTGGATGAGCTGCTTGGCCATGGAAACCCACTCCATGAAGCTCTCTATACACTGTTATTGAGCTAATCTGAAGGCCTCACAAAGTTTAGAGGTCTGTAGCTATTGACTCTGCAGAAAGTTGGCGACTTCTGTGTATTATGCGCCTCTGCATGCGCTGACCCCATCCTGTGATTTTACATGGCCTACCACTTCGTGGCTGAGTTGCTGTTGTTCCCAGTTGTTTACACTTTGTTATAATACGCCTATCAGTTGACTGTGGAATATTTAGTAGTGCCTATAATTTCACAAATTGACTTTTCGCACAGGTGGCAACCTATCACTGTATCACGCTTCAATTCACTCCAGAGCTCCTGAGAGTGAGCCAGTCTTTCACAAGCGTCTGCATGCCTAGGTGCTTGATCTAATACACCTGTGACCATGGAAGTGACTGGAATACTTTTGGCAATATAGGTGACTTATGCTTGTATAAAAATATTCACAAGATAAATGTAAAAGTATGTTAGTTTAATGTACAACACTACTATCAATTGTACAGAAGAAGAGAGTGTCAGAGAATCGGAGAGTGAGAGCGGGGCTCTGGATTGAGATCTCTGGCCCGTCCCCTGCTGACACTCATGCAGGCAGATCACAGGCTCATCATGTCGCCTGTGTTTGCCCAGAGCCTCCTTCATCAAATGACACGTTTGCCACACGTTTATCTTTATCAGATCTGCCGAGAACCAGAGATGAGAGAAGGCGAGGGGGAGCGGAGGACGAGAGCTATTGCCTCTCTCGCACTCTCTCTTTGTACCCGCCATCGCCTGGGGGCCAATTACCTTCTCCTCTGACAGGAGCCCCCCTCCCCTCCTTTCTGCCGCTCTCCCTCGTTCTCCTGCGCTACAACTCCAGCAACATCTGCCTCTGAATATGCAATCAGCTTGTCAAGGAATCAAGGAAACATATATAAATACAAATGTAGTGGCAGGTGTAGAGCTAATATTTACTGACATCAGATCTGTCCGTACTCTCATCTGAAGCTGGAGGAAGACACATGAACACTCCCAGCTGATGATTGTACTATAGTATCAAAACCAAGAAGTTAGTTTACTATTTAAAGTGCTAGTTCACCAAAAAATGACATTTATGACTCATCCTAATGTCGTTCCATATTAGGGCATAGTATTTTATGTTTAGACCGAGAGCGTATGCAAGTGAATGCACACTATACTGTCCATAGAAAGGTAATAAAAACATCATCAAAGTAGTCCATATGTGACAGCAGTTAGTTAATAAGAATCTCTTGAAGCATCGAAAATACATTTTGGTCCAAAAATAACAAAAACAACGACTTTATTCAGCATTGTCTTCTCTTCCGGGTTTGTTTTTAATCCTCAAATAAAGATTCAAACGGTTATGAATCAGTGGATTGATTCATGAGTCGGATCGCCAATGTCACATGATTTCAGCAGTTTGACACGTGGTCAAAATCATAAATCGATACGCTGATTCATAACCGTTTAATCTTTATTTGAGGATTGAAAACAAACGCAGAAGAAAAGACAATGCTGAAGAAAGTCGTAGTTTTTGTTATTTTTAGACCCAAATGTATTTTCGATGCTTCAAGAGATTCTAATTAACCCACTGATGTCTCATATAGACTACTTTGATGATGTTTTTATTCTCTTTCTGGACATGGACAGTATAGTGTGCATACACTTACATACGCTCTCGGACTAAATATATAATATCTTAAGCTGTGTTCTGAAGATGAACGGAGGTCTTACGGGTGTGGAACGACATTAGAGTCATTAATGACATAATTGTAATTTTTGGGTGAACTATATCATTATTTTGTATTGATTAGGCTAATTCTGTTTAATATTTTTCAGACATGAATGTGTGACATCCACCGCTTTCGCTACAGGATCCGCCCACATGCTTGCGGCACGAAACCTAGGAAGAGCAAAAGCATTCGTTTCACAGGCGAACACGATTTGCCATGAAACCGAGTTTTGCAGTCAGGTAATCTTTCATTTTGATTATACATTTTTTTGGTTCATGTTTTCACATAGCTGCCTACTATAGCTAACATAGCATTACTTAGCATAAAGTTACAATTTTATACACTTTAAAATAGTTGATCGCTGTCGTGTTGAATTTCGCAAAATTTTACTTTAGATAACAAAATGCATGTGTAAGCTAGTACACCGCATCCAGGAACTTTTTTTAGAGCTAAGTTAGCTTTAGCTACTACTAATCAACAATGCTTTCAGCATGGAAACTCTCTTGCAAAACACAGTATAGGTTATGAATCTTACACGAAATTCATCTTTATCACAGTATAACTGATGTTGTTGGAAATAGATGTATCAATGCTACCAATTTTTAGCGTTGCCTTATAAATATAACTAGCTCGTTACCGAATCAAACAAAAATATATTTTAAACTTTACCAGTATCGGTATTCTAGCTTGATAGTGAGTATTAAAAGACATCTTATTTGTTTATATTCATACTGATAAAGTTAGATTTTTTATTACATGTGATTTACATTTACATTTATGCATTTGGCAGACGCTTTTATCCAAAGCGACTTACATTGCATTCAATGTACACATTCATTTCATGTGATTCTGACATGATGTCACTACATGTACACTGCTCGTCTCAGCTCAATAATGCATCTTCCAGCTGAGCGGTCGGTGAGGCGCGTTCATGTATTTTGGGGCCGTGGCTTTAGAAAGAGCCCAGAAAGGAGAAGGTGGAGTGAATGGAAATAATGAGCTGTCTTTAAAACAGTCGTGAGAGGTCTACAGACACTCAAATTTAGTACTTTTAATTATGTATTGATATATAAAGAAAGTTTAAACAAATTTGGAAAAAAGGTTTTTAACCAATTCTTACCTACCCTACCTTTAAGGCCCAGAAAGGTAGTAAAGATATTATTAAAATAGTCCGTGTGACTACAGTCAAAACATGCAAAAATAACGACTTTATTCAACAATTTCTTCTCGTCTGTGTCATTCTCCTATGCTGTTGACATAATAAATACAGTGCCACACTTCCGAGCTCTGTGGCAGAACGGCGGCTCACCATTGGCTAGCTCCTGCGTGAGGATCACATGCATCCGTCATGGTGCTCACGTGAAAAGATTCAGCCATTGGCAAGCTGGCATTCTGACGTTGAACTGCCAAGCCCTGGTTCAGTACATTGCACAAGTTGAGTTGAAAATTCTTATCTAGAGACCATAATATCACAAAAACTCGGGCTGAGCGATATTGAAGAAAGATGCGATATGCAATATCTTGTTAAATAATGCGATATTCAATATGTAATATGATATTGCTATTAGTGTGTAAAATCTATTTAAATTATATTTATTAAAACATTTTTTTTTAAACTTAGAACATACCATTTAGGTTTCACATTCTTTCTTGGAAAAGAAAGCAGCTACAAATTCTGAAATTGACCAGCAGTGTTTTATAATATTTATGCCATAAATCTGACAAAATTATTTACAATGTAAACAAACAAAAAATGTAATGCCAATATTTAAATACCAAAATCTCTTTGCTTGACTTGGAAAATATATTTATATATTTTCCTAAAACTTAAAGGGGGGGTGAAATGCTGTTTCATGCATACTGATCTTTTTACACTGTTAAAGACTTGGAATCCCATACTAAACATGGACAAAGTTTCAAAAGTTAAGGTGGACGTTTGATGGGAGTATTTCTTTGTCAAAAATACTACTTCCGGTTAGTCATAAGTTTCGGCAAGTTTTTTGCGATCATGCGTCCCCTTTGACGTTAATGGGGGCGGAATTTCCTTGTATGGGCCTTATGGACAATTCTACCGGAAGCGTGTGAGAGAGAGAGAGGGAGAGAGAGAGAGGGAGAGAGCGAAAGCAACAGGCTATGCCCATCAAAGCGCTCGTAGGCTGCGCTGCACAGGTAATGTGCACAATTAACAATGACATCAAAAAGTGCGTTTTTGGTTGCCAGACCAAGACAGTCCTGCACAGATTCCCCCAAAACCCCGCGGTAAGGCAACAGTGGATGTAATTTGCTTTTCCGGATCAGCAACTGAGTTGCGCGAATGTTTATATCTGTTCGCTGCATTTCGGTGCCGACTGTTTCATAAACAAGGCCCAGCTTGACGCCGGATTTTCCAATCGCCTAATGCTGAATGATGGAGCAGTCCCAACAATAAAGGTCCCAACGTTAGAACCGCGGGCGGTGAGTTAGACTGCTTCAAATGTCTGTGTCTATGCTCATCAAGTAGCCCAAACATGATCACGTATAGTTACTATATATATTACTATATATAGAAATTAATCAATGGAGCATGCGATGTGTAGTGCGTGTACATTTGTTTAGCTGGCCACTATATGTGTAACTTTATGTTTGTGTATTGTAAAAGCACTCAACAATACACAAAGAGGGGGGAAATATGTTGAACTAAATAAGCACGCTTCTTCATTCAAATGCGCTACTATTCCGTGTCTTTCTATGTAAACACTAACTTAACCTGTCTACACAAACCACGCGTAAACACACAAACACACGTGCACAACTGCACTTCCCACATGTACACCTTCAAAGACAAAAATACGACGATATAATTCAAGTATAAATATGTAAATAACACAAGCCGCTAAGCATATTATATAGTTAGTGTATATCGTACCACATACAGACGTCCTGCTCTAGTCGTTTTTGCTGCTGCTCCTGTTCAACTGCAGCCTCTGGGTCTGATTCCGGATCATAGATGTATGGCTGTATCTGATTAAAAGCCATATTTTTATTTTGAATAAAGTTTTTTTCCCGCTGTTAGGGATGACAGCTTTACGACGCACTCGACTCAACTCAACACAATAGCAGCGCGCTGCTGCACACGTCATTATTTAGCTCCGCTCACACGACACGCCCCCACCCGCTCGGCTTTTTTCGGAAAGACTCGGAACAGCGCATCTTTCTTATATAATTATAAAAAAAATAAAGACTTTTCGGAGATATGCAGGATGCAATGCTACTCTATAGGTACTCAAGATTGACATGACACTGACTGAAACTGAGTGTTTCACCCCCCCTTTAACATCAAGAACATAAACAAAGAGTCATGAACTATAGGGATGGACAATTATTTTTGTTATTATTATTTATCTTTGTTATTAAAAATAAGATCGAAAAACAGTAGTATTCACATGAATTAAATATACACTGATACTTCATAAAGCTACAAAGGTTATTCTGCCAAGAGCACTGAATGATTTTCTCTTTTTCTTTTGTTGTGTGACAGACAGCAGCAGGTTTACTGTATTAGCAGGCTGTCACTTTAAGGCCTAATGCACGGATCCTATTGACTAACTGATATCGTTCACTTAAAGCATAACCGACTGGGTTTACATGAATACTCGTCAAGACAGCTGTTTTGACATAACTGTGTGTGTATATTCACAATGTTGAAATAGCCTATTTAAATCAATCAGATATTGCATGCCGCTGCGATATACATATTGTGATATGTACATTTGCGATATTTCGATATATTGCACAGCCCTAACAAAAACTAGAGACTTGACTTTTACAAGTAAGCAATCCCTTATCCCCCACCAAAACACACCCAAGCCAACTGCTAACTGCATAGCAACAACCTGAGCACTGATAAGTCAGTTTCATACAGTTTTTCTAACCCTTTCAAAAATAATTGAATGGTTCTTCATATCAGTAACCATTTTTAACATGTAGGGTTCTTGAGTTGACTATATATTTATTTGGAGATCTAAGTCCTTCATGTCACATTATGTGTTCTTCTGATCAGTGTGCTACTGCTAAGTATTATCTACTAATAGTGGATAAGTAAAGCCCTCCAGGGTTCTTTGAGGCTCTAATATATAGGTTTTCTGGTGGTGGTTGTGGGGGGGTAACTTGATAAGGTCCTCTTCTGGCATCACAGGAACTATAAAAGGTCTTTTAATTACATAATATGAGCATCACAGGAAAAGATAAAGCTTCTCCTATGACATCACAAGCACTTAAGTTAAAACAATAATCAGTCTTCATTTCTACACAGTTTTTTTGTTTTAGTCAGGTTTTTTAATAGGAATATTAAAATTTAGTGAATATTTCATCAATTCATATGCATAGATTTTAGGCAGTTTTACTAAAAAAACAAAAAACAAAATTTAGATAAAAAAAATATTAGTTGATAAGAAAGTGCAAAATGTAACTAAATATTCCAAAATGTTCTATAAATGTATATTTATTTTAACAAAAATTGTGAAAAATGTCCTAGTTGTGAAAAGCTGAGCTCCTGAAATAACATAATATTCAGTATCCGGTATGAAAACCCCTTTAGCCCCCGTAAAATGCATTTATATAGCTAAATTCAATTCCGGGTCCTGCGGTGTGAACATGGCAAAAAACTGGTACTCCCTCCCCTGAAAGCCCCCATTTAATTAGCATCATGATGCACATTTTTCCATCTCATCTTCCTAATTGTAAACAAAGATTTCATTAAAAAATTTACAGAATTAGAGGAACAAGTTCTTCGATGATGTCACAAAATTATAACACAGGATTTGTTCACACTTGTAGTTGAGTTTGCTTGTTTCGTTTAGTCCAGAACAACAACAAAAAAACATTTAGCCCTGGCCCGCTTGCCATTCACATGGGCATTTTAACACTGAACTGATCAGCCTGATCAGGCTTTTATTACGAATATTTTGCGACAGAAACAATGCGCTTGTTGTATGTGCATAGCCTACACATGATTGTATTTTGACCAGCTGAGAACTCAAAGTCAAAACAGCGACAGGAATCCCTCCATCAAACACAAAACGAAGATCTGCTGTGAGGAGACGCGGTTCTGATGCCTTTACCGAACTGTGATGGGCAACATTGCGACTATGAGGAAAAACAGGTTGTACTTGAGCATTGTGTCCTTTTTAGTGTCTCATTTTGTCATGTCTCGTATTTTGGTCTGGTTGCGTTCATATTTCAGTCGAACCGCGCAGTTTGTTTGGAAGTGGACCGAGACCCATCTTTTCAGCCGTCTAGGTCCGCTTGTTTGGTTCGGATGGCAGCGTTCACACTTGTCATGTTTGGTTCGATTAATACGAATCCTGGTGTGATTGCTCGGTTAGTGTGGTTCATTTAAATTAGTGTAACAGCTGCCATCCGAACCCTGGTGTGCACCTAAGAAGTGGACCGAGACTACTGAAAAGATGGGTCTCGGTCCGCTTCCAAACGAACTCTGGTGCGGTTCGATTGATATATGAACGCAACACGGAGCAAAGACGTGTAAACGAACCAAAAACAGGACGTGATGTCAAGATGTACTTTATTCTTTTATTTGAAAGGACATAATGTAAGCATACCTGGTTCTTCTCATCAAATAACCTGTATTGCCCATTAGTCAGTATACAGCAGTCCCTTTGCAGCAGTTCTTCATTTCTGGACAACGGAGGAAATCCTAGTGCTGTTTTGAATGTTTTGAACATTTTATGAGCTCTTCCTGAGTTCTCAGCTGGTAAAAATAATGCCATATGTATACGAATAAAATGCTGGCGTTTAATCCAGCACACAGCATTGTTTTGAATGTTCGGTAAGCGAGCTCCGTTGCGAAATATACAGTACAGGCCAAAAGTTTGGACACATTACCATTTGTAATGTTTTTGAAAGAAGTTTCTTCTGCTCATCAAGTCTGCATTTATTTGATTAAAAATACTTTTTATATTTTATATATATATATATATATATATATATATATATATATATATATATATATATATATATATATATAATTTAACACATCCTTGCTGAATAAAATTATTGATTTATTTTAAAAAAAAGAAGAAAGAAATGAAAAAATGACTGACCCCAAATTACTGACCAGTAGTGTATATTGTTGTTACAAAAGATTTATATTTTAAAACTTTATTTATTTATTTATTTTTTACTTTTTATTCATCAAAGTATTATAAAAAAAGTATTACAGGTTATGAAAAAACATTAAGCAGCAGAACTGTTTCCAACTTTGAAAATTAATCATCATATGAGAATGATTTCTGAAGGATCATGATCACTGAAGACTGGAGGAATGATACTGAAAACTCAGCTTTGCATCACAGAAATAAATGATCATTTAAAGTATAATAAATTGAAAACAATTTTTTTTAAATTGTAATAATATATCACAATATTACATTTTTTTCTGTATTTTTGATCAAAGAAATGCAGGCTTGATGAGCAGAAGAAACTTCTTTCAAAAACATTACAACTAGTAATGTGTCCAAACTTTTGGCCTGTACTGTACGTCATAAATGTCAGTACCAATCAGGAGACTGTCTCCCTATGCCTTTGATTCGGTAACTTTAGGTTCGCTATTAAAAATGGCAGTGTGAACACTAAGCAGACCTGGACTATTTTTTTGTTTTTGGGTCCGGACCAAACAAACCAAACTGCATGTGTGAACGCACCCTTATTTAAATTGGTTTGTTTTAATCGAACCAAACATGTGAACACACCCTTTGTCTTGAGGCATAAGAACTAAAAAGTCTCCTACATGAAAGGAACTGACAAAGCTTCTACTATGACTGTAAAACTCATTTTGGTTTTATTTTATGGCTCCAGGTCTGTACCTAATCTGTAAACTCATTTTAAAAAAACGGTCATTCCAGCGTTGATTTGGAAAACAAAAAGTTTTGTTAATACTGAATGTTATGCGAGCAGCGAGGAGCAACACAATGTGTTCGAGCTTGGAGCTTTTTCAGCTGTCACAGTGAAACTGAAGAGGAAAAAAAGAGAGCGAAAAGGAAACAGAGACAGACACAGACATAGATGCAGATTATCCTCTCTCATTTTACATCCAGAGATTGCAGGAGCATCAGTACCTCAGAAAGAGAGAGAGAGAGAGAGAGAGAGAGAGAGAGAGAGAGAGAGAGAGAGAGAGAGAGAGAGAGAGAGAGAGAGAGAGAGAGAGAGAGAGAGAGAGAGAGAGAGAGAGAGAGAGAGAGAGAGAGGGAGAGGGAGAGAGGGAGAGAGGGAGGGCTGGGATGACAGGAACAGGCTGTGTTTTGACAGCTGTCTCTTTTATGGGACCAGTCACAATCTCATCCTTCTCTGAGATTAGAGAAACAGAGAGGAGAGATGGGACGAAACAGAGAATTCTATTCTTGTAAAGTGTATGAAGTTTAGGGACAAGTGAATAAAAAAAGACACACAAGGGCATGAGAAGAATGAGACACTGAACTAAAGCCATAGGAGTAGCAGAAGACAGAGTGCAGAGTGAAAAAACGACAGAGAAAGGAAGCGAGGGAGAGTGCAGATATAGAAAGAAAGCATTTGCATAATGTCCTCCACCACAGTCGGACCCCGAGGCTAGCCGCTCAGGATAACAGTGGGCCAATACTCTTAATTCAATCTCGTTATTTTTTCTAATACTTGAGAAATTAATAATTCTGGCCCCCGCCTCCGCAAACCACCATGAGCGCTGAGCATCACAGAGCTGCCTAAGTTTGTAACTTTAACCCAAGCAATTGATGTGGGGAGGCCCTTCAGGCAGACCTACTAATGAATGGATTGCATGTGAGAGAGGGAAGTTAAAAGATGGTCTTTTATAAAGTAATTTAAGAAAATCCTGTTAGCTGGATCAAGTACAAGAGTTTAATTTCTCAAAATGGGGGAATAAGTGAAGGCTTTTTTCCCCATGTCTCCTTCAGACTCAGAGATATGCTGTATAATGCGCACACACAACACAAGCACACAATGCAAACGCACACAGACTCAGTTTTAGTAAATAACCATTTGGGTAAGTGTTAATGTGTGCGGCTATGTGGATAGTGTACGTAGAAATGAAACCACTTAGTCTAGTAAACATTGGATAAGTTACGGGAAGCCAAGGCTTACACAGACAGATATTAATCAGATCAGATTTACCATACTTCACACAGCATCTGTAGGACACACACACACACACACACACACACACACACACACACA
This sequence comes from Pseudorasbora parva, assembly GCF_024679245.1. Lineage (NCBI taxonomy): Eukaryota > Metazoa > Chordata > Actinopteri > Cypriniformes > Gobionidae > Pseudorasbora > Pseudorasbora parva. The sequence goes on from NC_090181.1 coordinate 8,461,961, forward strand.
CACACACACACACACTTCTTATATTCTGTTTTTCTTTATCAGGACACACATTGATTCACTTTGTCATTTAGCTGTTTTTTTTATCCCTTTGTTCTTTGACAAAAGATCATCCTACACAAATAAATGAATGCACAATTATTGATATTATTATTATTTGTTCATTAATTTATAATATGCTATAATTACTGTTATTTATATAGTATAAAATTAATGATATTGGTGTTAATTCCATTTTTCTTTAACCAAAGATTATCCTAAATAAATAAATATGCAATATTAACTACAATAACTATGTGATTGTTTCACATTATTTATATTACATGTGTACATGCTATATTTTATTTAACAATTACTATATTATATTTGTTTTAATTCTATTGTTCTTTGACTAAAGATCTTCCTAAAATAATCAATATGAAAAATGAATATAAAATATTATAACATAATTCAAATTATTATAATAATATTTTTTGTTTTTGTTTGTATTGGCTACTCTTACTCAATGATTAATATATTCCAATAGATCATTCCATTGTTTTTTGACCAAACATCATGATGCATAAATAACAAAAAAATGTATAATGCAATAATAACTATAATAATAATGTATAAATTATTGCCGACTATTATTTATTGATCAAAATATTATATTACTTATGTAACAATATTACTACATTCAATATGTTTCTGAACTTTTCTGGCCTCAACATTAAACTGGTAACTTTGAATAACTGATTATTTGATGTTTTAAAACATAAATCTCCATTTTATTATTCAAACGGCAGTGAAACTAAATTGATAAATCTGTCACAACAAAACGTTCTGTTTGAATGATTGACCTTTTGTTTGAATGTTTGGACTGTAAATGTTTGACCTTCTGTTTGAATGTTTGGACTGTAAATGTTTGACCTTCTCTTCGCACATAATGATATCATACAAAATTACAAAAGTTTTCACTGTATGAAAACAAGAGTTTGGCAAATGAAATTTTTGCAATGCACTGGAAAAAGGCAGTTGAAAATATATACACAGTAAATGAAGGTCAGACACAATTATATTATATAGTATACACTATTACAGTATCAAGTCAATTTTTTGAAAATGTCTTACTCTGTGATATTATGAGTTCATTGCCATGTTCATTTTTCTTATTTATTTTGAATGCTTCCTGTTTTTCATGCTGTGAAGTAGCCGACGAATGATTTCCAATGGTTGCAATTTTGTTAAAATTGAAAATTATATTTTTTCTGTCAGTTTTATTTGCAGGTGTCATATGACATTCTACGTTGTTATCGCAAATGCCTCATTAATTAAGTTAATGCTAATTTAGCCTTTCTCCTTGTCTCTCTCTCATCTGTGCCTTGGGATGCGTCTTTAGAGCTGGAGGGCAATTGAGAGATACTGAAGTGGCTAGATGGCAAGGACTGACTTTGGTACACACACACACACACACACACACACACACACACACACACACACACACACACACACACACACACACACACACACACACACACACACACACACACACACACACACACACACACACACACACACACGGTTATCCTCACTCCTGGCAGACATACACAAACATTCCCAATTTCTAATCTCTCTCTCTCTCTAATCTAATTTTCATCATTCTCTCCCTTGCTCTTTCTCTCTCTCTCCTCAATGCCAGCCAACTCTCTTTTTCTAAATTCTCTCTCCTCTCAGCTCTCTTTCTATCTCCTATTTCCCTTTTTGTTCTCTCTCTCTCTCCCTCTCTTTTCCTCTCCTCTCTCTGCATCTCTTACAAAGGCAGCAGGCAGTATGCCTCCCCTGAAAATGAGGCCACGCACGGCAAGTATGCAAATGAAAGCAGTGCTGCTGGATTAGAATGGGACACCATATACCCTAAATCATGATTGTCAATCATGGCGAGGGATTAAGGGATACGGGCTTATAGACCTAAAAAAGCAACACTTCCCCCCCAGGCGCACTTCCATTGTGAAAGAGGGAGTGTGGGAGAGAGGGCTTGTTGGGGGGCTGCTTTAGTGCACTACTGCCCTCTGCCTTTCCGTCAAGTTTACTGCAGCCTCAGAGCCGAGCGGCTCGGGTAGTGTGTGTTTCAGAACAGCTCAGTGGATTCCTGATCAGTGCCAAGAAGCTTAAAATATTCCACATATTGTTTTATTTTAAGACCAAAGAAACACATTATACAGTGAATTCAAAATGAAGAGCATTTGCTTTTGGCATTGGATGTGAATTGATCATTTTTAAAATCACTTCAGGCAATAGTCACGTGTCAAATAATAGTATCATAATTTTATATATATATATATATATATATATATATATATATATATATATATATATATATATATATATATATATATATATATATATATATATAAACATATAAATAAACTTATCCTATTTATTTATGAAAAACTGTCAGGACAGATCATAAAGTGCTTAGAATTATTTTAGATTTAAGAATCTGTTAATGTATATGTAAAAAGTTAGTAATAAAATGATGAACAACAAAGTAACATTACATAGAAAAAGGCAGGTCAATTATATTGCATTTGCGCTCCAAAATTGAAAGCACTGATCATTTGACATACAGTATCAGATTGTTATTGTTTCGTCCAATGCTATGGTTATAAGTTTCAACTGTGCATTTAAATATTGTTGTTAATCCAGAAACGCTTGATTTGTAGTGAGCAGCATAAAGAATATATTATCTATTATATTATACAGAAAGCAAGCAAAGATCGCTTTCGTTATTATCAGTGAAGCTGTCCATGCTGTGCAATGAATTTCTTATTGACATTGTTTATACTTTGTTGGTTATAATGAAAGGATTTGCTGGCATGGAGAACTCATGCTGAATAAAAACTCAACTCAGATTATAAATAACTTAAAGACATCTGATTGGCCATTGTATTCATGCGCTCAACAGATATGTCTGTGAATGGCTGCTCAGCGCAGCAAAAACAAGCTGTAAACGTAAACGCTCTTCTTTCCTCTTTCTGCAAGACTATCTTCTTTCAGCCAAACACAATAGGAGTTATATTAAAAAGAATCCTGGCTCTTCTAAGCTTTATAATGAGTGAATGATGCCCCAAAAAAGCGCATTGATTCATCATAAAAGTAACCCACACAGTGCTCAGGGGATTTAATAAAGGCCTTCTGAAGTGAAGCCATGCGTTTTTATAAGAAAAATGTACATTTTTACACCCTTATAAACTATAATCAGTGGCTTCCGGGAACAGCCGAGTTCCAGCGGAAGAGTGACCTCTGACAGATGGATTGAGGGTGAGTAAATGATGGGATAGTTTACACTTTTGGGTGAACTAACCCTTTAAATGATCAAATAAATCTTTTGCAGGACAGAGATTCCTTTTGATGGCCACAAAATATTTTTTAATGTAGAAAAACCTCTATACTGATTTGTCACTAGTTTATTGTTAAATTAATTGTACTGATGCTTATTAGAGTGTTTTGAGTAAATATTTAAAACAAATAAGAATGACTATATTTTTTATATACAGAGATGTAGATCACAAAATTAGTTGATTTTAAAGAATCATATAATCAACAATAACAGTTCCTGATTTGTTAAGCCTTTGAAATGTACAGAAAACTGTATGTGATTTTGTAAACTTTCATTATATTTCCTAAAAATATTATCAGATATATAGTGTCAGAAATAAGTTTTAAATAGATGGAATTTTGGCATGAAAACTCAGACAGCTCACACAGAACAAGATATTATCAGAAATAAATCAAAATTAAACACCAACCTTTCCCAAGGTCCATACCTGTATTCTGCTGGATTTTTGCATATCCATTGTGTCCCTCACTTCGCATGGCACCATTGATTCTGTGGGCTTGGCATGGCATAAAGGGAGCACAGGTGGGTAAAAACAGAGGGCAACATCTGCTTCACAACAGGAGACATCTGCGCACACACACACACACACACACACACACACACACAAACACACACAAACACACACACAAAACCTCATGAACACAAAAAAAGTGTGCAGAAAAAATGATGATCAGAAATGAAACACTACTGTAATGCAAACTGAGCTCCAAAAAATTACAAAGAAAATTCATATTAAATATTCAGTCAAATTAAATGGTAAATATTTTCTTAATTGTACATGTTGCAGTACAAACATACTGTACGGTGTGCCTGAAGCTTGAATACTGTAACGTACTGTAAGAGCTTCGCCTCTATATTCCAATGAACAAACAAAAACACTAATTGATACGAGTCTATCGACAGGCATAAGAGCAAAGGGCTAATCGTTCAGCATCATTAGGTGAAGATTTAGCTTAAAAGCTTTGAGCTGGCATTAAGCAAAGCTGCTGTTGACATGGATTGAGTGCTGTAATGCTGTATTGTCACTGCTCCAGGAGGCAGAGAGAGGGCGATTTGAGAGAGTGATGCGCTCAAGCTGGGATTTGTGGGCTGCCATAACACTGGAGGGCACTGGAGGCAGAGCGTGGACCAAAGGAACGGTTGTGGGAGCACTAATAACACTTCGAACAATACTGGATTTACCATCTAATAACTAATTAAATGTGTGGGTAGGCTCCTGTAACCACAAGCCACAGTAAAGTTGTAAGAACTTTGTGCACAACTGTTTCTTCAGCAAACTACATGCCTTCTTCTCTTACTCATATTTATACTTTTTCAGCAAGTATATAGTCATTCTAAAAACGTCCCCTTCAGTTCATGGAACACACGTCTTTTTGTTGTAAAATCTTTAATGATTTTGATAAAGTAAACATTAGAATAACTTTTATATTGGTAATATTTTCAAGATAAACATTTACTAGACTGAAGCAACTTGGGTTACTTGATTATCCACACAAAAAAAGAAAAAAGAAAAGAAATCACTAGAATGTAGAATAAATCAGGCTTTTGAGGAACATTTATAAGTTGTATTGCATTATGTTTTGACCCCCAATGTTAAAACAACAATTTTGTTCATATAACCAAGCAATTAAATATGCGCATATGCACTGTAATGCCAAAAGTTTTGGTACGCCTGCCTTTGCATGCGCATGAACTTTAATGACATCTCATTCTTAATCCGTCAGGTTTAATATGGAGTTGGTCCACCCTTTGCAGCTATAACAGCTTCAACTCTTCTGGGAAGGCTTTTTTAGGAGTGTGTTTTATGTTTGTTTTTTGGCCATTCCTCTAGAAGCGCATTTGTCAGGTCAGGCACTGATGTTGGACGAGAACTCCGCTCTAATTCATCCCAAAGCTGTTCTATTGGGTTGAGGTCAGGACTCTGTGCCGGTCAGTCATGTTCCTCCACACCAAACTCGCTCATCCATGTCTTTATGGACCGTGGTTTGTGCACTAATGCAGTCATCTTGGAACAGGAAGGGGCTATCCCCAAACTGTCCCCACAAAGTTGGGAACATGAAATTGTCCAAAATGTTAAGAGTTCCTTTCACTGAAAAGGGCCAAGCCCAACCCCTGATAAACAACCCCACACTATAATCCCCCCTCCACCAAACATTACATTTGACACAATCCAATCAGGCAAGTACCATTCTCCTGGTAACTGCCAGTCGCGGTGTGCTTTACACCTCTGCATCCGACACTTAGTATTGCACTTGGTGATGTAAGGCTTAGATGAGTTGTTTGGCCATGGAAACCCATTCCATGAAGCTCTCTATGCCCTGTTATTGAGCTAATCTGAAGGCCTCACAAAGTTTGGAGGTCTGTAGCTATTGACTCTGCAGAAAGTTGGCGAATTCTGGGCATTGTGAGCCTCAGCATGTGTAGACCCTGTCCTGTGATTTTACGTGGCCTACCACTTCATGGCTGAGTTGCTGTTATTCCCAATTGCTTTCACTTTGTTATAATACCACAAAGAGTTGACCGTGGAATATTTAGTAGTGAAGACATTTCAAGAATGGAGGTGTCAAACTAACACATGTGGCCATGGAAGTGATTGGAACACATGATTAAGAGGGGTGTTCCAATACTTTTGGCCATATAGTGTACATCACAATAGGGAAGAAACGATGACAGCAACTTCCGTTTCATGCCGACTTTAAAGCCTGATGTATCAAATTTGATACAAATATAAAACATATGTAAACTTAATTAGATTTTCCTTTATATTTGTCTCAAAGTTGAATAAACTGTTCCAATTGAATAATTTTTCTGACTATTATGTCAGGCTTTACAGGTTTAAATAAGAAATTATACTATTGACATCAAAATATTGGAAACAGTGCCATAATCAGAAGATGTTTCCTTACATCTTTAAAAAAAAAAAGACCATATATGCCACAGTTTTAGTCCTGGTGTATTGTAAAGAACATTCTAATTGCCAGAGACCAGATGCTGGGATTTGGCTATAACAACTTAAAAAAAAATGTTGTTGTTGTTGTTGTTAAATAGCTGTAGTATATAAAAAAAAAGAGCAGTAGGTATAATTTTTAGCAACTAGCATTTGTATTTTATATTTACATAGTTTAAGGTAAATATATTTTATGTGAGTGTTCAAAGCACAGAAGATTAAGAGACATTGAATGTGATATATCTTCTGCAATGCTTGTTTTTTTTGTTTTTGTTTTTGCAAATTAGATGGTGTGTATAATTATAATTGTTGTTAACTGCCTAAATTGACCAAAAGCTAGTATATTTTGGTCACACTTTAGATTTAGACACTTTTTATAATGCCACTTCCGCTTTTTCCGGTCATGCTTACACATTACTTATTATATTAGATTAGAAATTATGTTACAATGCTACTCTATGCGTTCATTCAGCGGCTAGACACTTATTGCACAAGCTAGATCGTTATTAGGCATGGTACAACATGGTACTCAAGAAAATGAAATTTAAACAATAAGACTAACTGTGTTGAGCTCTATAACAATGATTTTCTGTCGATAAGTGTATTCAAACAGTCGCTCACCTTTCAAATAAAACACATAATATATTGAAACGTCTTTGGTGTTTCCATATGGTTTCTACAAAATAAAACCGGAAATCGAGGGTAACACGGTTTGATGACATTGATAGGTGACGCTAGCCTAGAAATCTAGACGCACCCTAGCGGCAGCAAATTTAATCTGCCCGCAAGTGTCAAACATCTTGATGTGGATCTGGCTTGTCAGGCTAAGGTGACGCATGTTTTTGGTTAAAAACATTCTTGGAAACATTATGGATAATTTAAATACACAATTAAACAAAATATATAACATTGTTCTAGTGGTTTTTGGATAATAATATTACATATTGTGCCTTTAATAGTGAGAATTGGAACCTAAACTAGTGCTACCTATATTTCATAACGCAATTTATCTTCATATGTTTAATGCATTATAGGAGTGTAATATAGGAGTGTTATTCCAAAGATATGAAAAAACTAAAGTTATCTAAAATGTATCTTTAATTTACAAACATACACATATGAGACACCAGAACTAATCTGACAACATAGGAGGTAGCATGCAACAAAAATATCAAAACCTTGTTTTGGCCATTTTTCCCCCTCAAATTAAAAAATGTGCAACTGTATAACATTTAAAACTCATTTTGACATTCGTGGACAAAACTTTGTCCTAAAAAGTTGACTTTTGCCTTAATGCCTTTAGCACTTATTGAACACTAGGCTAAAACCGTAATGTAATGTAATGAAGAAGAAGAAGAAGAAGAAGAAGAAGAAGAAGAAGAAGAAGAAGAAGAAGAAGAAGAAGAAGAAGGTTTGTGAACTAAAAAGAAACTAAAAAACAAAACACAAAGTAAAACATGTTGTTTGGGTGTCAGTTGATTGAGATTGAAATAGGCTACTAGATCTAAATCGTCCACATTCAAAATAGTTTAACATTTAATGGTAATGGAGAACTGTCCTTGAAAGCGTTCTAATTTAAGTGCATTGTTCCTAAATGTGAGGAAAAAGTAAAGTTTTGGCTGATCCACAACTGGAGAAAGATCATCATTCCACATGAGGATACGTCTGTGAACGTTTTCCTTCCCCGAAACAAACCTTACCTCTTCAGATATGTGTGTGAGGGTAAAATGATGAGCTCTAATGAGCAGACTGAGGAAAGGGTGAGCGAGCGGAGGCTTTATCCAGCGTTCAGTGTTGACAGCACCGCTAATCCTCGCCACCTGCTCAAACACACAGGCCTCCATAAACAACAGCAGCGGCCCGCGTTCACACTCGCCCTGAGTCAGCCGTTCCCGCGGGAGCCCGCGCGTTCCCTTCTCTCAACGGTTATCGCTGCCCCTCCGCTTCCGGTGCTACGAGCAAAGCGCTAATCGCCATGCAAAACAAATAGTTCTCAAATGTTTGGAAAAGGCCACGCTGTTTGCACCAGGGCCTAACAAAATAATTTTTACAAGCTATCCAGTCGTGATTAGGGCTGAGAGAATTGAATTTCCCTGGCAGCGATCATATTCATATTAGCCTAATTAATAGTGCTGTTTAACTTTGCCTGTTTACTATTGTAGAAACGGCACACTGTGGTGGAAACAGAAGCTCAGTTCAGCTCTGAAGCGTTTCTATCTCTCTCGGCCTTTCCTGGCCGTGACGACCGCACACATCTTAAACACTGCTGGGTGGTTAAGCTTTGCGGTTGTCTCCCATTTTGTCTTTTAAGTCGCGGGAATAATTTTCCTCCTTTGGGAAGATATTACCCTAAACCTTCATGGTTAAGAATACACGATGAGTCCTTGAGAAGAGTCTAGTTTTTCAAAGTCTGTTCTAAATATTTAAAACTCATGAACTTTATTGATTATAGCCTACTTAGTGCACACTCTTTAAAAAGAAAAGTTTTAAAACGGGGTTTTCACAGTGATGGCATAGAACAGAAGAACCATATTTGGTTCCCTTAATTAACATTTGATTAGTTCTTAAAAAGTTAGTTCACTCAAAAATGAAATATCCCATAATGTATAGCCATCTTAGGTGTAGGCCTATATGACTTTCTTCCTTCAGCCAAATAAAATCAGATTTATATTTAAAAGTATTCTGGCTCTTCCAACCTTTATAACGGGAGTGAATGGAACCTTTTTCTTTTCTTCTTTTTTTTTGTGACCTAGAAAGCAGTGCAAATGCGAGTAGAGTTCTTCCGGCAGAAGAGTGACCTCTGACCCGGGGCATGTAGGTAAGCTCAGGAGAGAGTAGATGCCTCTCGTGGTTCAAACAAATAGAGCTGGGCAACAAACTCAAGCTCTTCCAAAATTTCTCTTGTTTTAGACTTCTAATTTGTGACCAGTGCTTTGTTTTGCTCTATCTTGTGTGTTCATCAATTCATCATGCATCGCCTCAGAGGTCACTCTTCACCTGGAATTAGACTTGTGAACAGCCATTACTGGAAGCCAGCTTATGAAGTTATAAATATAGATATTTTTCTTACAAAAACACATGGCTTCTCTTCAGAAGACCTTTATTAACCCCCTGGAGCCGTTTATGGGCTTCAAAATCGAAGGCACCATTTACTCCCATTATAAGGCTTGAATAGCCTAAATACTTTTAATATAACTCCAATTGTGTCTTGGCCAATTGTGTTCATATACACCTAGGATGGGTGAACTAACCCTTTAATGTGGGTTAATAAGGACATTTTAATAATTACTATAAAGAACCATTTGTGCAACAGAAAGATTCCATTCATGGAACCATCAATGCCAATAAATACATGTTTTAATAGTGCACGTTTTTCACTTGACACTCTTAAAAATAAAGGTTCTATCTTCATGGAACCCTTTCTTTCCCCAAAAGTTTCTTTAGAGTGGAAAAAAAGTTATTCTAGAGAATTTAATCTAAGATCTAAATTATTAAAATATTCTACACTCTTTTAAGGTCTTTTAAGAACTGTTCACTGAAATGTTTTTGGGGAACCCAAAATGTTTCTTTAATGGCATTGCAGCTAAAACCCCTTTTTGGAACCTTTATTTTTAATAGTGCATATAGGTGACTAAAGTGAAACATGGCATATGAGATCACAATGAAATTCTAAATTCTAATGTTATGCCATTTTTAATACTCTTTCATTCTCTCTTAACATTTTTATTGATTATGTGAACACTCAGTAAACCCGAGAATGTGATGTTAGTCATATTTTTTTTAAATCGTGTTTTCATTTAAAAAAAAAAAAAAAAACGGATATATTTCTATAAATTGTCTTATTGATTACTAATTAATACAATATTCCCAGAAAAAAACGTCTGGAAAAATCTGATTGAAGAAAAAAATCAAGAGAGAAAAATCAAGAATCACAAGTACATTTTCATAATATACTGCCAGTTTTATACTATTAATAATATACTGTTTCCATTTGAGAAATTGCTGCATTGCACCTGTGCGACTGCAAAAATGGCAGATCTGCTCAAACCAAAGTAGTGAAATTATTTAAAATTCACCCATATGCTTACTTGATCATGATATTGTTTGTTTTTTTCAACCTATAATATTTTCTGTTTGATAATAGTTTGGATCTATCTAATAAATACATGATCAGGAAAGAAATATGTACAGCATATTATTATTATTATTATTATTATTAATAATAATAATAATAATACAGTTTATTCAGAAAGCGCTTTTCTAGTACCCAAAGCGTTAAGTATTAGTAATGATCCATGGGTTTCGAGGCCAACCTCAAAGAAACTTGTCTCATTGTTTCACACTTTTATTTTTGGAAATAACTGATTATCATAATGAGGAGCTTGTACAGATTAATCAGCTCATATGTAGCATCATTTTGACAAATTCATGTTTGAAATCAGTACAGTATAACAGAATGATCTAATCCTTTCTAACTGTCTAATACCTAGGTCAAGCCTAGAGGTCACAGATCTTGACCCCTGCCTCTTCAACAGAGGTTAAGGGTTAGTTCAACTAGTCATATGACACAACTGCATTCAACACATCCCTGTCAGATGAAAGACTCTCAGATTAATGGTTTGTGACTGAGCTTCAGAATATCCATACAGATGTCAGAATACAAAAAGCAAAGAAAGAATCAGACCAAAAACCCAATACCATGTGACCCGAGCCCTTTGAAACCTCATACGACTCTCAAAGCTGTTTGCCTCATATTGTGTTGTGCGCCAATCAGTTCTTCATTAACTATGTGAATGCTATGTGAGTGTATGCGAATATTACTTTGATTTTAGTGAGCAGCGGGTTGTTAGCACAGATGCAATAATTATCATTTACATCTCAGAAATTTTGTATTACACGTGTAAGGTTATTATTTTAGCACTGAGCACACCGGGAAAGGTCAGCTTTGGAAGTTTGCATGGTTATCGAACAGAAACAGAAAACAGGATTCAGCATTTAAACACCTCTAAATGAACCTTAAAACGAAATGAGTTCATGTACTCATGTTTAAAACCATCGTAAATGGCATTTGTAAGAGTATGAAATTAATTTAGGAAATGAAATGAACATTTGTATAACATCTGCATTATTCAACTCAAAACAGTAATTGTCATCTCCGTGAAGCCCTATGTGTGCACAAGAGCCTGAGTGAAATGAGCTGGACCAACTCATTGATCCAGAGCAGCGCGCTGAACCGTCCCAGAAGAGCCACAGAGGATGGATTTGGCACAATCAAAGTAAAAGCAAATAAAAATGAAGTCTCTTGACCACCCAAGTCCCTTCGAGCGGTCCACCTCAGTTCATCCAACATCATCCTCTCTCCGGTAGAAGCCAGATGTACAAATCATCCTTCTACTCTTATTTCTTATTAAAACCATTTCAAAAACAAAAAAATATGAGCACATCTGAGATGAAACACTATGCTCGCATTAAAACGTGCATGTGGAACTTAAAATGGAGCAACCTGGGAAGTGTTGGGCTTTGAAACAGTTGCTCTTTTGTTTTTTTAAACGCAGAGTTTAATTTCTACACTGAATCATTGACAAAGACAGTTCAAACGCCACTCGAGATTGGCCACTTGTGTTTCCCGCAGCTCTGAATGGACGGCAGTTCTGTAGGCTGTGGTAATTGGGAGAGCCCTGCCAGTCATTAGCTGAAATGCCGACCCAGTCGGGCGGCGCGATAGTCTACTCTCAGCTGAACGAAAGCGTGGAGGAGGTTCCTGTCAAGGTTGGTCAACTGCTCTCCAGAGCACACCTGTTTGAGGTTGTCCGGGGCAACAACCAGGAGGTTACACAGAGCATGAAGCGTGTCAAAGAGCTGGAGCACGAGAGGAACCTGTGGAGGGTTTGGATGCAGCTGTTAATCTAGTGCACTTTTGAATTCATCATAAATAATGTTAAAATTAAAATTCTTTAATCACAATGCTGTTATGGATATTTTGCAATGCTGTCACCTCACACAATTAATAACTAAATACACTTATATATATATAAAGAGATGCTATCCTCTTGAAATTTCTGTTCAAAGAATCCTGCAAAACAAAAATCATGCTTTGCACAAAACAGTTAGGCAGAAAATAGTGACTCAGAAGATAGTGAAGATTGATAATCATACAGTTTTCTTGAGCAGCAAATCAGGATTTTAGAATGATTTCTGAAGGATCATGTGAAACTGAAGACTGGAGTAATGATGCTGAAAAGTTAAGCTCTGCCATCACAGGAATGAATTACATTTACTAATTAGCGCTGCTCTTTGTAAATTCTGTTGGTCATTGTGGAAATTATCCTTAATTTAAAAAACTTAAAAAAGTGTGTGTTCCTTAATTTGTGCGTCGTCAGTAGATCACGCTAGACTTTACACTCCACCTTTTTAAAATTGTTCTTACACTAATTTGCCCTGTTTAAAAAATCTGGCCCTAGATATACATATCTTTACTATTTTGTTAAAGAAAAATGGTTGAGGTTTTATCATACATGATGAGCTCTCTATGCATGTGGACTGATCAATGTTTATATGTGAATTAAAGACTAAATTAAATGTTAAAGTGAGTCTCTTCAGACGATTTTGACTACACTGCTTGATTCATAAGAATTACCTTTACGACGTCTTTAGAAACGTTTTAAAGTATCAAAGTTTAGGAGGAATGCACTTTCAAAGGAGGAAAAGAAATCTTTCAGGAGGTCATTAAAAATATCTTCATTTGCGTTTCGAAGATGAATAAAAGTCTAATGGGTTTGGAACGACATGAGGGCAAGTAATTGCAAAATATCTCTTTAAGGCATTATAAAATAAACATAATACCACAAGGTGAAAAAAAACAAGACCTCTGACCTCTCCTTACCCTGAAATCTTTGGCGCTGCGGCGGTATTCTGCCACATCACAGATGGCTAGCATGCCACCCATGGAGCTGTAGCTGAACTGCTGCAGGTGCTCATGGATCAGCCTGTGGAACCGCACACCCAGCTCGGTCAAAACAGTGTCCACATTCTTACCATCCATGGACCTCCGCACACGCTCCACCTGCTTGCTCACATAGGCACACACTTTTGAGCATGCCTTAAAGAAAGAGCACAGCACAGGAAAAATAACACATTAGAAAAAGGACAGTAGAATCAGGCAGAATTTGGCTACTACTAAAAATCTTTCTAATGATTTCAAAGTAATCTTTTCACTGCGCTGACAAAAATTTCACAATTATTATATAGTACTTTAATTTGAAGATCTTACTGTAGTGTACTGTATCATGACATTGTTCTCATCTTCTGGCTTGAAGTCAGTTTTCTTCTGTTCAGTTGCCAGGATGTGCTTCATCTGGCCTATCATGCAATTTAGTGTCCTAAAACAAGGAAACATTAGAAAGGTCACAGAAATTGCATTTAATGACCGTGATGAAGTCCAAGATTGGATTAAGGAAGAAGCTGCTTCAAACAGAGCTTTCAGAGAGTTTTGAACCAACCGATCAATCCCAGTGTCCAGCTTCACCTCCATCTGTTCGATCACCTCCTTCTTCTTGTGCAGGCACTCCGTCAACTTAGGAGAGGAGCTACAGGGGTTAGAGTTCAAACAAAGATCACAGGAAAGTCACCAGTTAGCTGTCAAGAGTCAGAAGCTAGGGAAGCAAAGTCGGTCAAACTCACCTAATAAGAGGCATAAGATGATCGTTAAACTGCTTATCAAAGAGGTGAAAGATTGTGTTGGCTTGCTGAACCACATCCAAAAAGTAGAGGTTGGCATTTTTGGCATCTGCAGATGGAATGGCTGCGAAGTCAAAAGACAAATAAGAGAGCATTGTCATGTATGGTCCACTTCAGATTCGTTTGGTGCAAATTTGTTTGATTAGACTTTGAACTAATGCTGCCTTCAAGTCATGTAGGAATGATCGTATTTACCACATGAATGGTAATATCTTAGTGAGAAACTCAGTATTTTCACTTTGAGCTCAGACTTTAGAGTTCAAAACATTGTGGCTTGTATGCGAACAATTCAGATGAACTTTCATTGGCTCTTTTTACATGATTTGTGAATGCAAAGCACTACTGTTTCAAATATATTTGGCAGTTACAATTTACTACACAAATCTAATGGCACACACAGATGACACAGCTTGTGGGCAGTGGAAACTCTCCATGTATTGAACAAGTGTGTTACCCATATTAAGGATATAAACCTGTATAAACCAGGTTACCCATGATTAGCCGACAGACTGAACTGCACAAACAAACAACATTTACAATTATTGTTTGTAGCATCAAAATGATAATAAAATACACTAATCAATGAAACACCTAATAATGGGTATCATTTGTTTTTCATTATGTTGCACTTAAAAGCGACCTGTCTTTGTCAAGAAGTAACAGAAAAGGGTCACATTTTACTCCAAACACATTTAAACCAAGTTTAGGTATAGCTTTTCTGTACATTATAAATTTGTATTTATTTTTATATTAAGGATTAAAGGGGTGTTAAAACACGATTTCACTTTTCTAACTTTAGCTAGTGTGTATTGTTGCTGTTTGAGCATAAACAGCATCTGCAAAGATACAACGTTCAAAGTTTAAAGCAACCGTAGACATATTTGGTTTAAAAAAAATATAAACTACAGCAAATGGCCGGAAGGGACTACAGACTTTTCCTCCAGGGTTACTGACATCACCCACCGATTGCAGGTCCACTTTGTTCAGCCTTCCTATGGACGGGGGAGTTGGGGATCAATGGTTAAAATTTATTTTTATCTCTGTCCCTCATAATTATTACCCAAATCTCGCTCTCTGTGCTGCACATTTTACAGGGGAAAGCTTCCACAATCTTCGCGAGTTCAACGCAGGATTCGCACAACGGCTTGTCCTGAAAGATGGAGCAGTTCCAACTTTAAAAACGGACAACAACCTGTAAGAATAATTTATTTTTCATCGATGTGTTTTCCCGTAATAGTTTGTATTCTTATTTGTAGGTTGTAGCAAGGAAGTAAACAAATCACAACGCTGTTTGGCTCTGCAAACCCCTTTGTTAAATGCTCATTCATACTTAAAGGGTTAGTTCACCCAAAAATGAAATTGATGCCATTAAAGGTCCCGTTCTTCGTGTGTTTTCGAAGCTTTGATTATGTTTACAGTGTGCTATATAACATGAGTTCATGTTTCGCGTAAACACAGTATTTTTCACACAATTTACTTATCTGTTGAGCACTATTTCCTCTGTCCTAAAAACGGCCTGATGATTTCCATGTTCTATGTAGTCCCTCCTTTAGAAACACGTAACGAGTTCTGATTGGGCCAGCGCTTCCCTTGTTGTGATTGGACAGCAGCTTAGCGCACTTTGCCCGGAAAGGTCCCGCCTCTTACCATAACGGGAAGATGCAAGCGCTAAATGTGCGCTCTTCTCCACGTGGGAGAGCAACAAGACCACACCTCCGATTTTGTGTGTACTTGTGGGCGGAGGGTTAGTCAACAAACGGTTCTAGTGACGTCATTACATCCCTGCACTTCCTGCTGTAGTCCAAACCGGCCGTTCGCTGTAGGCTTTGAAAGGGAACTTCTGTTAAAAAAAATATCTCGCTTGGCATTGAACTTTGAGCTTTATAATTTTACAGGTATTATTTATGCTCTAACAGCAACATTACACACTAACTAAAGTTTGAAAGATGGAACCGCGAAAAACGGGACCTTTAATGACTCACCCTAATGTCGTTCCACACCCGTAAGACCTCCGTTCATCTTCAGAACACAGTTTAAGATTGATTCACTGATTTATCGATTCACTGATTCACAACCGTTTAAATCTTTATTTGAGGTTTGAACACAAACAAGGAAGAGAAGACAATGCTGAATAAAGTCGTAGTTTTTGTTATTTTTGGACCAAAATGTATTTTCGATGTTTCAAGAGATTCTAATTAACTAACTGCTGTCCCATATGGACTACTTTGATGATGTTTTTATTCCCTTTCTGGACATGGACAGTATAGTGTGCATACACTTGTATACGCTCTCAGACTAAAATATAAATATCTAAATATAAAATATCTTAAACTGTGTTCTGAAGATGAACGGAGGTCTTACTGGTGTGGAACGACATTAGAGTCATTAATGACATCAGTTTCATTTTTAAAGGGGTGGTTCCGTGTTTTTTTTCTGGGCTTGGTTGTGTTGAGGGGGCGCAGTACAACGTGTCTTAATAGTTATTGGCTGAAGTGCCAACAAGGTTGTCCGGAAACACCACGCCCCTTACCATTACAGGCAGAAGTCACATCTGCGGTGACTAGCAAAGGTTTATGATGTCACCAGCCCGGGAAGAAGTTGTAGTCTAAACCAGCTTTTTTTGTAGAGACAATATCTCTGTTTGCATTAAACTTTCAGAGCTGTAACTTTGCAGATACTGTTTATGCTCAAGCAGCAACATTACACACTAACTAAAGTTAAAAAAGTGAAATCGCATGCAACCAACCCTTTAAATCTCAACAGCGAACTTGCTTGGAATTAGTGTAAATTATTCTTTGATTAGATCTTTTATGTATTGTTTTTCTACAGGCATGCTAAACATGGTTCTGTGTTTGAATTGACTACTAAAGTGAAGCCAATGTTTAGTGTTCGTTTTGGGTTAATAGTTCTTGCGACAGATATTTGGCTATAATCGATCAAAAAATACAAAAGTTCAAGAGTTTTATTTTTCAAGTTCAAGAGTTAAAAAACGTGCCATTCATTAGCAATCACTATATATCCACAGTCTTTACAGACTACTGGTGCACTAGGCTGTTAGTGAATCACAGCACACTGGGCCAGCTAACCAATCTGAGCCCATTGTGTATTTTTGAGGGAATGGCTTAATAGAATCCGGAAACCATCAGACCGTTTTTACAAGGAGGGAAAGAGCAGTGTAGAATATATGAAAAATAATGCACTTTTTTAAAAACAAAGCATTAACACATATTACAGTGCACCCCGCAAGCACAATCAAGGCTTCAAAAGAATGTGTTTTACCGCCCCTTTAAATGGAGAATGGGGGAAATATACATTTGTGCAATGGCTCATATACAGTATCTGGACTCCCAAAATATGTAAATAACAGTTCCAACTCTTTTAATACATTGTTATGGTATGACTTCTCAATGAGGTCATCTTTGGTAATTGGATTAGAATTAAATATTGAATAAGAATTCAAACTTATTTTGACTTAATTTCAGACTGATTCAATATTAATTAATTCAGATAAACTTATAAACTGGTTTGACTAATTAAAAAAAAACACCCCAACTATTTTTTGTTGTTGTTGCATACAATTACACATCACTGTGGCTTTCAAGCTAGTTTAACTCTAAACCAGAGCAATATCTATCCGCTTATATATGTCAGAGAAGAACATAACTACAACATTTATATCCAAAATAGAAATTTCAGTCACACTTTAGATTAGGGTCAAAATCTCACTATTAACAATGGGTTTGCCCCAAAAAACTCCTAGTTACTGCTAATTAATAGTTACTAAGGTAGTTGTAAGTTTAGGTATTGAGTAGGATAAATGGATATAGAATATGGCCATGCAGAATAAGAGATTAATATGTGCTTTATATGTAATAAATAAACAATAATAAACAGGCAAAATCCTAGTAAAATCCTACTTAATAGTGAGAATTGGACCCTAAACTAAAAAGTTATCAAAACTTCCATGACTTTTCAATATTGTAATAATTTCCATTATTCTTCCAGGCCTAAAAACACAGTTTTAAAGTTCCTTGATAGTTGGGTTCTCCCCATGATGGTAGTAATTCTCACACTGCTGCTGCAAACACAAACATGTCAATAGACCTGTGTAGCATCGTCCTCTAGTGGCATGTTTATGTTACAGTAGCAGGTAATAGTTTTAGGACAAAACTATAAATTAAATATTTATCTATAATTAAATAAACATTTCAGAGTCATGAGCATTTATTTTAGTTTATTTTTTAATTTAGTCTTCAGTTTAGTTTCTGATAATAAACTTGATTTGAACAAACCTGTTTTTTTCTAAACTCAGGAAGGAAGCTATACAGGAGTAGGAATGAACAACACTTTACAATGGAGGTCATGCACTGAATGAAAATATTGGCTCACATCATGTGCAATATAATGTTATCAACTATTGTTGTTTTAGATGGGGTTTGAGTTTGCCATACCTGACAGCCCAATCTCAAGAGCGTAGTCTATATGGTCCACACACAGGTACTCCACCAAAATCAGGAAGATGGAGAAGGCATTCTTTGGTAGATCTGCTGGATCCGACAACTGCAACAAAGAAAGAAAGTGGCTCTATAATGATAATGTTTATCGCCCACAACTTCCAGCTTTGAAAAATTACTTTGGGCCCTGTTTTAACGATCCTAGCGCATGGTCCGAAGCGCATGGCACAGGTGCACTTAGGGTGTGTCCGAAGTTAGTTTAAAGACCAACCAATAATTGGTTGGCGCACCAGGTGCATGCTCTAAAAGTGTTGTCCCTACTCCCTAGTCTTTTAATGAGTCATGGGTGTTTTGGCCGTAATGTGCAATAAACCAATCAGAATCTCATCTCCCATTCCCTTTAAAATCTAGCTGCGCTTGCACCATGGCGGATTCGGTATTTACATGGCGGAATTTGCGAGTAGAAAGACTGAACGCCTCTTCAGACGAATCTTTTTATTTTTAATATTTAAAAATGTTTGTGTGCTGCTGCTTCCCTGTGTGTGTAATAATCAAGAGTGTATGTGCGTTGTGCACTTTGCACCCTTTAAATAACACAAAAAATACTGCGCTGTTGACTTTAGACCAGGTTTTTGTTAGTCAGTGGCACAGTCGTTTTCAGCAACACACCAACAATGCGCCTGAACACACCTTGTTTTCAGATGGGTCAATAGAGTGCATTTGCTATTTAAACAACGTGGAACTAGAGGTGAAAATGTTAGCGTCGCATTGCGCAGGGTGTGTGATTGGGTTTGAGGTTTTTTGTAACAAATCAGTGCTGAAGATTCCTATACCTTGTTGCATCTCTCAAAGGCATGCCGGGTTTCCTGTAGCAGGTTGACTACAACCTCTTGTGAGAGTAAAGTCTCTCCATGCGTGTCAATACTTGGTCCTAGAGGCAGGTTTGTGCGTTGTCTAATTCTCTCTTTTAGCTCCTGGATACTGTCAAAATGAGAAGAAATGGAAGATAAGGTAAGATGTATATAAAAAGACATGCATTTGACTCAACAGCCTTAATTTTTCAAAGTAATTTTGGAAAAAAGAAGGAAAGAAAAAATAAATCAACAGTTCCTCACCTTCCAGTGCCTACAGGGCGTTTTTGGTGGTTCTTAGAGTCGTAATAGCGCTGAAGAATCATACCGCTGCGGTTTTGCAGATATTGACGCTCCATGTCTATGTAGCTCTCCAGATAACAGGAGAAGATATTCTTTATCAGCTTAGATAGAAATGTGTGCTTGTCTGAGCCCAAGTTGAAGTCTGTGAGTTTAGCAGCCAATGCCGTTGTCCTAAAAAAATAAGGGGGTTACAACACCAAAATTGGTGTTCAGTAAAGCACATCATGAACTTGACAAACATTTAAGACAAAAAGAACAGGGTTTAAATGTAAAAACAGGGTTTAATGAGAGCAAAGTGAACTATTATAATTAAATAATAATAACGAAAAACTGATGGATACCGTGTATAGAGGTCATAGAGGTTCTTGAGGTATTGCTCCACATCAGAGTTGCGGGTCTCGTCTAGTTTTTCTTTGACATGAGCCTAAAAGCATAAAAAGGGACCATTTGAGCCAATTTGGTTTAGATATATCAAAAGTGTCTATTTCTGGCTATGCACTATATTTACATAAACTAATCTGACAGATGAATAAAGGGCAATTTGTGTAACATGGTACCAAACACTCAAAACAACAAACAAAAAAAATGTACAGTACCATTCTCTCTGTAGTATTGCTAATACCCGCTTTTTAATAAGCAGCAGCTTTTATAGTCTCCCACATATTTTTGTGTGCGCTCCTGTAAGCAATGCCAAATTGCACGCAACGGCCAATCAGAGCCATTCCTTGCGCTTCCATTATAACCGACTAAGTGAAAACACGATGTAAATAACCTTGATAAAACAATTTTCTTTTATTATAACAAACTGTATTATTACATTAGAAAGTATATGGCTACAAAAAAATGGGTACTAAAATGTTTGATCAGAGTTCAGAGCAACTGGGAAAACCCCTCAATTTACTGGCAAAGATTGCAAGATGATCTGATGAAAGGAGAAAAAAACATTTTAATTCAGAGTATAAGATGAACACTACACGTATAGACTTCTTGCCGAATGCCACTCTTGACCAAAAAGGCTGAACTGAATATGATACATTTCATTTGGATAGACCTGTGGAGTTGGAAGAATGTGTTATGGAGTGATGTGACCACACTGGACCTTTTTGGACCCATGTGTCAGTGGTATGTCAGGTGCAAAAAGGCAAAGCTTATGAGCAGAAGAACACAGTCTTCATGGTCAAACACGAAGCACATCATGAATTCTTTGAAGTATCAAGACATTTTGGCAAAAATGGTGATGCCTTCGGAGCAGAGACTGAAGATTCATATGATCAAATGATCAATGGACTTTCCTGGACAGCCATCTCAAAGAATACATTCAAATCTACTGAAGCTTGTTTCAGGGATCAGTCATAGAATTTTCTAGAGTGGTCTGTACAGTTCTCAGATCATAATCTCTTTGAAAATATTTGGTGGAATTTGAAGAAAGTAACGTGAAAAGCAAATATTATTAGTGATCCAGTTTTTCCAAGCGAGGAATGGGGCAAGATTGCAGGAGAGAGGTGACAGAAGCTTCTAATCACTTGCATGAAGCATTTATTGGAGGTTATAAAGAGTAAAAGATTTTGCACAAAATTTGACTTGGGGGTTGAATAATTTGATACACTTTAAATTCTCAGAATCACTCAAATGCGTTTTAATAAACTTCCTATAATAGTTTACTGATGCAACTGATTCGGTTCTTGGCAGAAAAATGTCTTGCATGTCAAGAGGGTTAAATAATTTTGATTGCAACTGTACATATTGCAACAAAAGTTATATTTATAATACAAGTTGTTCTTTTGAACTTTCTATTTAATCAAAAAATCCAGACAAAAATTCTCAGTTTCCACAAAAATATTAAACAGCACAATGGTGTTTAGCGTTAATATTAATAATACATTTCTGAGGTAATAATACAATTTCTTAAGCACCAAATCAGTATACAAAAATTATTTCTGAAAGATCATATTATGACACCGAAGACTGGAGTAATTTTGCTGAAAAATTTAGCTTTGAATCACAGAAATAAAAAAATTACACTTACACATGACAACAGAAACCAGTGAATTTAAATTGCAATAATTTTTGGTTACTGTTTCACTGTTTTTGTGATCAAATAAGTACAGCCATGGTGAGATTAAGAGACTACTTTCAATACAATTAAAAAACCTTAATTTTTCCACACTTTTGACCTGTACTGTATTTATTTATTCAAGATGCAACTTGATTTGTACAGAAGTGTTGAAGAGGAAAGAAAGGAAATGTGTGTAATACTTGCCCATGCAAAACTCACAGCTATCATGTTTACTGGCCCCACCCAAAGTCTGTACTATATTCCAATACCTTGGTATGGATCATTTTCCTCCTTTAAGTCTACTGATTTTTTCAATCGTATCCAGGCCAAATTGATTTGTTCATATCCCTTACACAAAGCAGCAATAGCCTTAGCAAGCAGCACTAATAACTTGTTAATGTGTACATATGCATTATGTACCTGTATCTTGTTCTCAAATATGCTCTGAATGAGTTTGGCCATGACAGTCTCTGGACTACAGAAGACCTCTCCAACCTGCTTATTAACCCGCTGACACAGAACAGCAATGTCTTCAAA
Organism: Pseudorasbora parva; assembly: GCF_024679245.1. Classification (NCBI taxonomy): domain Eukaryota; kingdom Metazoa; phylum Chordata; class Actinopteri; order Cypriniformes; family Gobionidae; genus Pseudorasbora; species Pseudorasbora parva. The sequence continues at coordinate 8,484,225 of NC_090181.1, forward strand.
TACATCAGTCCGCATATACGCTCCCTACAAACATCAAAAGAACATGGTGATATAACAGAATCAACACTGAGCCTAAAATCAAGTTTACTCTCGATGGATATAAAGAATAGAAACAGTGAACATCCACAAATAATACATACCTCTTGGCATTGCTTGATGTAGACATCCACACAGTGGGCATAACCCTACAACAAATAAGATAAGAAATAATAACTTTGCATTATTCATGTAAGAAATGTCCAAAAAATATGGTATGAACTTGAGGGCTCTCATTGTATCTCTCAACAAACCTTAAAATGTAGCAGGACTGCTGCCACCTCACGCATGCGTCCGATCTCTCCCCTTCGCTGAGCTGCTGTGAACTCCTGGATCAACTGACGCTCAAGGTCATGATATTTACCTGTCAAACAAACACAGGGCTTATGTTAACACTGCATATTTAGCAGACGGGTAAATAACATAGTCTTGTTTAGTTTACAGCTGCTTACTTGCTATCTTGGCCTTGACATCAGAAAATCTGAACAGGTACATAATGAGGAAAACAAGCATGGGAAAGAGAGAAGAACAGGGGAATTTAAAACAAATCTCTTTTCAGACCAAAACACTATTCATGATCAGCATGAGAACATTACAGCAAACATCTTTGAACTATGTGCTTAGATCTCAGACAGTCAAAACAAACATTGGGAATAAAAAAAAATAATTTTTCATTTGTTATGTCTTGGCCAATGCATTAAAACATTTGCATGCTTTGAAGTTTGTTCGGTTGCATTTTCAAGGCAAATGGGGGATTGTTTGTGCATATTGTTACAGCTGCATTTGGTGAAGCTATTTGCGCATAACTTACACACTTCTTAGCCCAAACTTTACTTCGTTTTTTTACGAATAGGCTAGGTTTATGCATAGTGCGTGTGTCGTAATAAGCCTAACATTTATCTCATGGTACGTGCTGTGTATGCTCACTCTCATTACATTTTTGCACAATTTGTTATTTTATAGGTGGCAGCACTGGCTAAGGCTGTTGTTAAGGCTGGAAATAAACAATACCAAAATAGTAAACACCCATGTTGACAAGTGTTTATTACTATTGGAGAGAAACAGTACAAAACCAAAATTCTAGTAGTTGGTACCAATACCATTACAATTGTACGGTTCTCTGGGCCAAGTTCGAGATTGATATATATATATATATATATATATACATACACCTCTATGCATACCAAATAATAATAGTTATTAATGAAAGTAATAGTATTATTATTATTAGTATTATTACATTGAGGCATAGCTAAATCTACTGTGCAAAAGTAACATATTATAATTATGTCCAGTTCTATAAGTTAAACCAAACTTTTAAACGGAACAGAACATGCAGGATTAACAGTTAAATAGTCTTTTTGTGGTTTAATATTCAGAGACACCAGTATATATCGGCTACAGAGCTCCTAGTAAACACAGAAGTGACTGAAAGCAAGTGCTTATTAGTGGTATACCGAATATACCCGGTACTACTGGAACAGAAATGCTGGTATCGTCACATTTTCAAAACTTCAGAACCGACCGGTACTGATGTACCAGAACTTGTGACATCCCTACTTTGAAAGGCAATGTGTTCAGCTGTACGCATATGCTAAGCAAACACGTTAAAAACCAAAGTATACTTTTGCCGGTTAACAAGTTATCAAAGCTGACTGTTTATATGATCTCTTGTACTTTACATCATTATTATGCCGTGCCCCAAACCTCAAATATGGCCAAAACTCCATCTGCAGGTCGCTTACCTATCAAATGGCAGCTCCTGAGCAATCAGGTGCAACTTCTGAATGATGTCTGCAGCTTCCTTTATCTGTTTGGGATGAGAAGAGACTGTGGTGAGAGACAGAAAATGGTCACTACAGGACAGACAGGCCAGAGGCAGCACCCTTAAATCTAGGGATCGGCTTACGGTAAATCTGTCCCTCTCGTGTGCATCCCTCGCTCTTCTTGTCCAGCATGAGGATGATAAGAGTTAGCTCAGCCCTGCACACCTGAACCTCATCAGCATGAGACCTTAGCCCCTGTCCGTCAGCTGCTGCTCAGCCAACACTTTACGTTCACTCATGACTATTAAGAATGGACAATGGCTAATCCCTCAGTAAATCACCTCCCATAATCTGTCCCCATAGGCAGGTAGGAGGTCTAGGCAAAAACAGGACCCTGTCAAGAACCCCCCACCTCTCCCTTCTAGCCCGATGGACGAGGAGAAGAAAAAGGCCCTGCCGTCCACATATCCTCTGTTCCTACTCTCCTTTTCCTGCCTGCCTCAGCTAACATCATTATTGTGCTCCCGTGAGGTGGATCCATCCCTTTTCCGCTCTCCTCGCTGAGGTTTTCTAAGTATCTGTCCCCCAGCTAAGATTAGCTAAATCCCATGTAAGTGATGTAGCCGTCTCCCAGCAGTAGGGGGTTTTACCAGCGCTTGTCTCCTCGCTGCCTGGGCCTGGCCCTCCCTTTCACAGGGATTAACCCAGCCTTCGTTCCTTCCATTTCCCTTCCCTTCACTCCCCCCCTTAGCTATTCACCGGCAGCTCCTCTCACTTCCCCTCTTTTCTCTTCTGGAGGCGTGTGTACGTCTTGAGAAATATTGAAAAGTCTGGCGGGTATATTCCCACATGGCTCTCTAGAAGATTGTTGGTGGCCTTATGCTAATAGCATCAGAGGATGTAAGACTTGCCACCCAGGGTTGGTCACATCATTACAGAGTAACTTGAGAGATTAATTTATAAAGTGTCATTTCTAATTAAGTTGGCGTAAATCAACATTTAAGCACCATATATACACAAGGCCTCATATATATATAAGCTTCAGGCATCCATTATTGCGGTATGCATTACTGTTGAGTATTTTAGTAGTTTTGTTTGCAACAGTTGCCTCCGTTACAACTTCAGCATAAACCACTGTCTAGAAAGTCCTGTTGGTGCAAAACATTTAGAAGTGAATAAGCTAATGAATACATTTTAACTTAGAGCAAATATACATCGCAAAGAACTTTAACCAAGCTGGTGCAACCGGCCTCTGACGTGAGCTGGTTATAAGTTCTTAAGTAGTCATCAGCATAAATAGCATGATCTCTTGTACCACAAATGATGACGACAAAGAAGGGAAAGCACATGACTATGTGAAATGGGCACAGAGCGCTGTACAAATGTGTCAAACATAAAGCTTTGGATGATTTATGCTAACCAGATCTAGGGGTCTAACGTTACATGTATTTGTCCTGAACTGCCACGGTACAGATGTCACGGTTCTGTGCATGCAGTCACACGACAAATACAGAAAGATATCAATAAAACAGCTTGAGAATAATATCTCATGTAGCATTGCATTTACCTCAGGTATAAACCTTTGCTAAAGAAACTCTAGAGGGGAGCATTTCATATACGCATTATATTAGCCTATTCTTTATATTTACTTAACCTGGTAATAATGTCTTGATTATTTAATGTTTAAATAAATTTTTCATGAAAACAAGTAATGCCAGCCACTGTGTAAATGATTATGTGCAATTCACATTGATTTTTATTTTATTTTACTGGAGTGTTGATATTATATCTAAAAATAAACAGCAACCAAATTTAATAATAAGGGTTCTGTTGTTAATTGTAACCTTCAATATTATAGTAATGTGTAAAAAAGGGCTCCCTATATAGTTTACAGCAATAGCTAAGATTGGTTTTATCATTAAGACAATTTTTAATATATTGGAATTGATTTAAAAGCAGAGAAAGTTTAATAAAGAAAAAAGAAGCAATTTTATGTTTAGTTTTTACCCCCGCTGTACCAAACCCGTACCGAACCGTCATGTTTGTGTACCGTTCCTCCCCACCATACATGCATTTTACAACACTATTAATTTCCATCCTCATAAGATGACACATGTACAACAATGCTTTATGACTGATGCCACACATCAATTGAATTTACTCATGTCCATGATTCTGAATGATATAGGTAAAAACAAATTTACACCAAAAAATGTAACAACAATATAGAATTTCAGTCCTCTCTATCTATTGTGGTTTGAATGTGGTCTGAATGTGGTCCTCTTGGCTTCTGAAGTTGCTAGGAAGTCGATCAAAATCTGACCTTTTCAGGGTTGTTGAAGACATCACTGCGCAGCTCTCCATCCAGGAACTCGTTGAAGTATGTCATGAGCCTCTGAGCCTCCACTGCCCTCTGTCTTGGTGTATTGACTCCTTCCAGCTGATCTCCCAGGTGACAAACCTTGGTGGCCACGTAACTGATATGCTCATCCAACTCCTGGAAGTGCTGGAAAGCTACCTGTGAAACGAGAATAACAAGAAATTTAAGATTATACATGTAATTGATGGTAAAGCAACACAATGTTACCCAAATGACTCAAAGCTCACTGCCTTTTGACATTTTAGAATAAATGCAAAAATGTAAAGGCCACTGACTTGGTTGCTCCTCTGCAGGTCTTGGACCTTGTGGGCAAACTCCTTGGCTTCACGATGGCATTGCTGCTCCAACTTCTCCACCTTCCTTTGGATCCTTTCATCCAGCTGTTTTAGTTCCTCAATGTGGTTCACAAACTCTTCCAGCAACCTGAAACCGAAGACATGACATTTAAAGAGCTGCAGGCAGCAAAACTCTCTGACTTGACAAGCATTTTAAAAATTTAAAAAATAGATATTTGTTTGTAGTATTTATTTTTGTCCCTAAAGTTCACTTATAATGTTTTTCTTGGCTTCTTGCAACAAAAATTTAATTTAGTTTCACAACACCACTTTATTTTAAAATTTGTAAGTGTGCTGTTGATATTCTGGGCAGTCATATGCTAGTGCACTGGTAGTTTTGTCATATTAACTTCAACATTCTGATCAACCTGTTTTTTTAAGCTTAATTTTGTGATATAAAAGTACACTACTGTTTAAAAGTATGGGGTCAATAAGATTTTAGAGTTAAAAAAAATACTAATAATACTTTTCTTCAGCAAGAATGTTATAAAGAGGTCAAAAGTGAGTAGATAATTTTACATTGTTACAAAAAATATTTCAAATAAATACTGTTCTTTTGAACAGTAGTGTATGAACACTTATTTTAAAAGAGCAAGAAAAGTCCTGTTTTCCATGTTATATTTCTCTTTGTGGATATGGTAATAACTCATAATATTAATAAAATCTGCATATGTAACTGTCATTAATCATTATGAATTTTATTGATTTAGTGGAGTAAAAAAATTGTTTTTTAATTAATTCAGACATGGAAATAAACAGGTTGAACGTTTTTGGAAAATTCGAATGAATGTAAAATTAACAAATATATTTATACTTTTTAGGTGACTTATCAATTAAAAAGTCAAATAATTTGGACAATTTATCAGACTTGCTTTAATAATGATGCACTTCTTAACATTCACAAATCATGTTGGAATAAAAATCATCAGATTTTACAGATATGCGCCTGCAAATTCTCCGAAAATTCTGACCTTTTTTTAATTTATTTTTTATTAAGCTACAATCAAATAGTTATGCTTACTATATAATTTATTTTGAAAAAAGATAAAGAAAAGCAAAACAGAAGCCTTTTCCAAGTGGTCACAAACTTCTGGATCTTACTTTATGTTGAAAATGTGCAGATGGGTTATGTGGATACTAGTTACTGGCCAAAAGAAGGAGAATCGCTGACAAAGTAGATTTTAACCAGAACTCTGGAGTCATTTTCATACATGAAAAGTACACTAGAGTGGAAGCTTCGATGAGCGTTCCAAAGAACACTCTTTGTGTCCACAGAACACTGAAAAAGGATCCATTTCACAGTCTGATTTGCGAGATGCAGGCTTACGTCCCAAATTAGGTTAGCTTGGCTAGCATGTAATCTGTGAGGAAATGTTATACAAAACCTGACCAATCATATGAAAATGCCTGAAGCTCTGTTCCCAGATCCCGAAACCAGCTCAACGACAGGGATCAGAATATGCTGGGCCGAGATTCATTTATCGTTCATGAATACGTCTCCAAATAGACTCTGAAAAAATCTGAGAGACTGATCTCAAACTGTGAAGTGAAAAAAGCATCCAGGGAGAGCATCTTATTTGTCAAGATCACATAAGCACTTACCTCGGCAGCAAATCAGCTAATGGCCTGTTACCATAAATTGTGGTTCTTCATAAAAAGAGCCTCTCCGTGCTGTGCGTGTGCGTAAATATTTAGGAAACCTCACACATACAACCAAAAGCTTCGTCAGCTGCATTTCAAAGAACTTGTAGGACAGCAAAGTCAAAAGCTCCAACTCAGCAAGTTTGGATTCTCTGGGTGGTAGCAAAACATTCTGAAGTGATGAGTACATAATCTCATATCACCGTAATTCCCGAAACGCTGCTGGCAGCTTAAGTTCTTTTTCCTCTCCATCTTTTCCCCTCAAATTTGTTCTCTTCCATCATTTGTAAGTCAATGGTTTGCCCAGCTCACAACAGCCTCTTCATGGTCGGTTATTTGAGAGCTTGGTGTAAAATTTGGGGCGATGTTTCTGCTCTGGCAGTCAAAAGCACTTTTGCTGTGTCTGTGTGTGTTAAAGTAAACTTCATGTATTTTTATGCTTTTGTCTCTGAAAGTGAAATGACTTTCAAAATAGTTGTGATTGTGGACACTGTACTATTATTATTATTATTATTATAAAAGGAAAGTTTGATTTAACTTTTGGGCAATTAAGTTATTAATTTCATTGAACAAGAAAACTATATAATCGTGACATCTGTGGTAAATCAAGTGTCATCTGCAAATAAATGTTGCTAGACCTTTTCTCTGGAGAAATTTGTTTTTTTTTACTTTTAACTAACTGATCTCAAGGTGATTTGAAGTCAGTTTCCCTGAACTTTCTGAAGAGATAAAATCACTTTATATATGATGAAAAGAAGGAATTTAAGCTTTTATTCACTTTATAAACATTGATCAGGAATAACCGAAACTGCTTGAATAAAACAAACCTCATTGGTTCTTGCTGAAGCTCAAACGTGATGCGTAACATAAGAATGAATCTCATTGGTTCTCGCTGAAGCTCAAAAGTGATGTGTAACATGAGAATGAACCTCATTTGTTCTTGCACGTCAAGAGAACATGCTTGATCTTCCGTTTACAACAACTGATGTGTGAGTTGGTGACTGTTTAAATGTGAATAAAAGCCTAAATTAAATTTGTTCATCATATAAAGTGTGAAAAGTCTCTTTAGAAAATGTTCTAAAGCACCCATATGAATTAGTTTTACAATCTCTTTATAAACTTTTTGAAGCGTTAAAGTGTTTGTTGCATAGTTGTTAATGGAGGGACAGAAATCTTTTAAATTAGTGTTCCCAAGATGAACGAAAGTCTTAAGGGTTTTGAACATGCTCCACCTGTTGTCCAATGTTTAATAACCAAAAAATGCCCAAATACTTCTTGCATTAATATTAAACTATATATATATATATATATATATATATATATATATATATATATATATATATATATATATATATATATATAGTTTAATTATTTTAACCTTATTTAATTGCAAATTATTTTTTAAATGTTTTGCTTGAAAAATGTTTGTGACATTTCTTTAAAATAAATGTCACTTGGTTAATATGTTTTCATATAAATGCAACAATATTCAAACTAATTTTAAGAGTGGATTAAGCGTCCAAATACTGAATAGTATGCATGTACAATTAGGCCCAGAAGGCTCAGAATCTGACAGACATTTCTGCCCTAATTTGTAAAGAATGTCAAATGGATTTATATAGCTGCAGAGTGGCAACATTACTAAAATCTAAAAGCTGTATGCTCAGTCAAAAGTGTATCCACAATATACATTCTTTATGATTATAAACATTTTGAACAATAGTAATAAAATTATGAGATAAGAAGACAAATTAAATTGTTCCCATTCCATTCACCTCTCTCGCTCTACTAGTATGTCTATCAAAAGGTGTTTATTAAATAATATCAATATATGTTTAAATCAAAAATATCTTCTATTTCAGCTTCTATAAAATGCCCAACTTTTTAAAAAAGCTCTGCACATTCTGGTCTTCTCTTAACTGATTTCATGATGTGCATCTAGAAATTTGCTTTACACAGCACTGAAGAAGTTTCCACATACACTGGCCCTCTTGTTTTGATTTACTATATCTGACAACACCATTTTAAGAAGAAATTCATACATAAGCAAATGTATGTTTGTCTACAAAACTAATTTCAAACATTTAAGCATAAGCCTTTAGATCAAAAGGTTTTTAATAACATGAGAAAGATAAAATCAAAGTCAAGAATTCCAAAACGTACGACTAGTGGTGTATGTTTCTGACAATCACCAATATTTTGTGACTCACTTTTTGGGGTCGAATCCCTCTGCACCTCCTTTGGAACCTCCTCCAGGAGTTCTCCATGCCAGTCTCTCTATATACTCATCAGCATCAAATGGCTCCTGGTAAGATAGAAATTATGAAAATAATAAAGATTAATAAACAAAAATGTAATTGCTAATGTTATGCACAGACAAATAATGTGTGGAAAAGTGGAAAAAAAATCATAAAAAATATATTTTAACTAAATAAATAGTCAGGGTACAAAGTCTTTTGTCATAATGTCCATGCCTTCTCAACAAAAGTTGCCATACAAAAAATTTCATTTTCAAATAACCAAAACATAATTTCACCTTCAGGCAAATAAAACAAATCTGGGTTTTTCTGCTGCATCAAATTATACAAACCAATTCTTAAATTATTATACAGTGGGCAATAAAACATAAAATGAAATTCATCCTCCACCACACATAAATCACATACAGAACATAACCTGTCCTCCTCTGGGAGTCCCTTATAACTGTACAGTACTGAGTAAAACAATAATGTAGTGAAATCTAAATATTTTCTATAATACTTTAAAGCTAGGATAGGTAATTTTCAGAAAGGCTAGCAATAGCAAGCTAGCTTTGAAAGCATAAGTCCTGTCCACCCTTCATTCAGAGCATCTCCAAAGCCACGTCTCCTTCAAAACACATGAACACAGCAAGGAGCTAAAAACACAAGAGTCACAAGAGAGACTAGCTCTGGCCTCTACCACCTGACTGCTGCAGATTCAATTCGCTGTTGATAGTATTGCAAATGAAACACAAAAATATATCAATATATATACTAAATATATATAGTATAAAGTTACAGGTTTCCAACTCTTCCAAATTACTGTAGTTATGGCAAGAATGCAGCATATGCTCATCATTTTGTTTCAGGAAGATTTGTAAAAGGCGGCTGCTGATTCAGTTTTGTTTGCTCGGAGACTGATGTCAGTCTAAACTAGACCACAATGAAGTCATACTAGACTTTGAGCATGTTTTTATAAACATGAATTCAATATATAACAAATATTAATACTTTTTTTTTTTTTAAGTAAGCAAAATCATGCCATGATGTATTAATATTCTACTGGTCACATGTCGTCATGTGATGTGAATAAGAATTCACCAAGTTTGAAGTAACTTTTCAGATTATGATTAAAGATTACCACGGCAAACTATTTTTTTCTTTGTATTAACTTGCACAGATTAATTGTTCACCCCAAGCCCTGTAATATATGCCCAACAAAGTAAATAGGGTCAATTTCATTAAGGACTTTAACTCTGAAATACATACGCTGACAGGCAGTTAGTCCTATGCAATGCAAAGATTGGACAAACATTTTATGGTCATACTACTTCCACAGACGAGATATAATACACATTTAGACCACCTAACTTAGTGATTGCTATCAGGATGTGAAGAGACTTTCAAGCAGCATAACAACAAATATTTATGGAACAAATACCCTACCCCTGCCTTTAATTAATAAACTGGGTTTTTACATATAAAAATTCAAACACCAGCTGCCTCTTACATTTTAGGATGGGGGTCCATGACACGAAGATGATGTCCGTGTGCCATCTTAAAGTTTGAAAACCCCATTTATTTTTTAAAAGAGCTACCTTTTATTCATAATTTTGCATGTACAGGTCGCCTGACAACACGAACAGAACAGCTGGGCAGAGTATTTTTGTGACAGTTTGGTGTTTAGCTTCACCCCAGAGCTAATACTGCCAACATACAACATGTCATTATGTGTCAAAACGCGAATGACGCGCTTTCAAGAGCTATAAAAACAGTTTATCTACAAGCTGTAATGCAGACCGTGCCATCTTTGGAAAAACAGACTTACCTCGAATAACTGAGCTGTCGTAGCCATATTTCACGGCGCCAGAAAGCAAAGATAAGTCCGCAAATACTCTTTAAAGAGTGCTTTCGAAACTATAATTTGCTAATTGTTTATATCTATTCTGAAAACAGTTGCTTCCTGCATAGAGCTGCCATGACCGGGGCGGAAATAGAAATAGAAGGGGTGAGTATACGGGGGCTGTGTCCTTGAAAACAGATCTGAGATCAGTTCGGATATTCTACTGTAACGCAACTGAAAACAGCGTAGTTTGCTACGGCTGATCCTACGTCAGGACATCTTTCGACCACGCCTCAAAATGTCACGTGATCACTGGCAAACAGGAAGAACAAGCTGTCAGATGGGAATAACATGACAGAGGCGAGTTCCTCTATTTCTCTTTCTTTTCTTTAAACATGTATTTTAACTTTATGTCGGTTACTTAGTGTTGAACTTTGAACAATTAAAAAATATATATCTTACCGAGTGAGCTAATAATTGCATACACGTTAAGTTAGATGTTTGGCATATTAGATTAGTCCCTCTCATCATTAATAGGGACAGAACAACAGCAGTATGAGTATACGAGCACTATGGGTTGTCTCACACGAGAAGGGTGACTCTGCAAAAGTTCGGTTTTCCAGGTAAGAACACTGGAATATTTGCATAGTTCGTAGTATACTGTATACTGTCTATTATTTTAAAATGTGCAAGCACAACCTCATGTAATTTTTTTAGCCCACAATGCAATGTTGTCAGCATGATCTTCCATTTCCTAGGTTACGTTTTAACCTGGTTTTAACTAATTATTTAATTGGACAGATAAAATAAAATTGGCAACAATATTTCAAATTAAAAAATAGCTCTTTTTATTTCCAATATGATTGATGTCACTCTGAATTAAGTCTCTGTGTGACAACAGTTTAGCATACAACTGTTTGAAACTTTAAAGTCGTCCTGAAATGGAAGTTGCAATAGTCTTTTCTTCCTTATTGTGACGCGTTGGTGGCCTACCGGACAAGAGAAAATGTTGGACAGGACTTGATTTTGTCCATTTGGGAATGGATTGGATCGTTAGATTGTTGTGGTTTGCTATTGGTCAATCTCATGACAGTTTGTCCCGCCCTCACGTCAGTAGACAAATCATCAGAGAAGAGATGTCATTGCAACAGGAAGGGGAAGTTATTTTGATTAAAAAAAAATACGAGGGCATATGAATAAAAAAAAACTGATGAGCAAAGATAGATAATTTTAATAAATACTCCAATATTACATACAAAAAGAAATGTCAATTTTAATTTTATTGTGACTTTCAGTTATCTAGGATTTCCATGAAAAAAAAAAAATACAAACTGTGCACAGCAATACATACTACAGTAGTTTGAGTGAAATGATAGCATGCGTTTTGGAAGTGCTATTTTTTCTGTTTTACTTGTCGAATCATTTTTTTCTTCATTTAGACGATTCCCAACAGTTGAGTTTCGTGCCAAATCCTTGGCTGGAGCTCAGTATGTGGCTGTTCCGGAGGACCGTGTTGTACCCCAGCTTCTGCTGACAGAGTTGGGCCAGGTGGATGCTGAAAAACCTTACGTAGATGCACGGGACGATTGTGCCCGTCAGCACCGTTCACCGGCTGTGGAACTCCATGTAGATGGCTCAGGTGGGAGAACCCTCTGGCCCGTTCTCATCGTCACTCAGGGAGCGTTAATCCTAGCCTGCCTTCCTCTAGTGGAAGCACCCCCTGAGCCTCGGCCTCCTCTCCCCAGCCTGGCCTCAGTCTCTCAAGGCTTAGCTCTTTTGTCAGGTCTGCAGGATTTCCTTTGTGGCCCTGGAGGTAAACCAGAGCCTGATGTGCTGGCCTCCCGTTTGGCTGCCCTTCCCTCTGTGCTTTTGCAGGTTTGCCCTTTGGGAAGGCCACTGGACACCCCTCCTCCAGCTGGATCGGTGCCTGTTGCTGTGGCACCAAGCCCGGGGGGGGCTCAGAAACAACCAGCCTGGAAGGCAGGGGTCCATCGAGGGAGGGCAGTAGTGAGTGTGGCCCTCACCGAGAAGGTGAGGTCCATGCAGTACGGCAAGAGTAGCCGACAGGATCTCTGGGATGTGTATGGCATGGTCATGTGCAAAGTTAGTCCCATCGTGTATGCTGAACTTATAGTTTGATTTGTGTTATTAATATTGCATAACATTTGCTACTTCATGTTTTTCAGTGTGAGGTTGAAGGGGTTCTGCCCAATGTGACCGTCACTCTCACGCTCCCACCCAATGGTTCACCCCTGCAGGACATTCTTGTCCATCCCTGCGTGACGTCTCTGGATGCGAGCATTCTCACTGCCTGCAGTGTGGAAGAGAATGACAGTTCCGCCTTTTCTGGGCCCTACAAATTCCCTTTCTCACCACCTCTGGAGCTTTTCAGACTGTGTAGTTACACCTCACAGGTACTTTTTCACGTCTCTAAGGCCGTTTACACTTGATACTAAGATGCGTTTTGGTTGATCGGATCACAAGTAGACAAGGTCGACACATATCCGTTTACACCTGCTGTTTTAATTTGTATCTTTTGTCTACTTTCAACCACTTCTGCCCTGATTTTTTCGAGGGGTGGGTAAATACAGTATATGGGCCGTTTGATCTAACGAACAAAATAAGCTCACGCGATAACATATGAAACATATGTTACTGGAGTATGGTACTAAAACATATGGACTGGAGACGACAGACAAAACATGAAGAGCATCTGCTTTCGTTTCTGCAAGAGCAGAGCCGCAACACCAGCCGAACATGGTGAGTTTATGTTAGAAATCAGGAATGGTGAGAGAACATTGTGCTGGTACATTTTCCATCTTCAAACCAAACTTGGGTCTTCAGTCGACAATGTTTAAATCCCGTCTGGCTAGCGAGCTTCCCATAAAGTTTACGCATTGGATCAGTAGGCGGAGAATAGACTTAGGCTGTTCGAACACATTTGACCACATGAGCAAAAGCAATCTGGTCGAATGCGTTTTTGACTACCTCCTGAAGGTTGGACAAGCTGAAAACGTTTTAGACGTCGTTTACACTTGTATTTAGTGTCATCCACTTGTGATCCAATCAACCAAAACACATCTTAATACCAGGTGTAAACATGTATTTAAAAAAAATATAATACTTTAAAATAATATTACAATTTAGCAGTTTTCAAAAATGAGATGTATTCCTGCGATCAAAGCTGAATTTTCAGCATCATTACTCCAGTCTTCAGTGACACATAATCCTTTAGAAATCATTCTAATATGAGGATTTGTTGCTCAAGAAACATTTCTTGTCATCAACACTGAAAACATTGACTTTTTTTATCACTTTTGATCAATTTGATGCATCTTTGCTGAATAAAAGTATTAACTTCTTTCAAAAAACAAACCAACAAAACATATACAGACTCCAAAACTATGGTACACACTACAGGATAAGCTGCAGTGTCTTTAACTGACTTTTTTGAGGTACCCGTGCCACCAATTCTCGGCTCCTACCAGCTGAAGGCAGAGGAGAATCATCTGAAGGTTAATGTCGTCTTGAAGCTCCATGAAAGTGTCAAAAACAGCTTTGAGTACTGTGAGGCACACCTTCCATTTTTCAACAAGTAAGTCATGTACATTTGTAGGGAAAACACTTGATTTTATACTCCACACGTGTAGGGTGTGTGGTGCAAGAATGTACACTCGCAGTCAGTCATTTATAATGGCTCATTATGGAGCAGTCTTACTGTCTTCAGCTGGTTGTGTATTTTTGTGCTTATAGAAAGTAGATTGGCTGTTATAGTGCTTGTGTGTGCTTCTTCACAGGAATCTAATGGGAAGTGTGGAGGTCAAAGTGAGCTCAGGACAGCTTGAGGTGTCGAAAGAGAAGAACTTACTGGTTTGGGTCCTTGGTATGTCTAATCTTAATATTGCATGATGTTTCACGTATGTGTTTATAATTATTTAGGAGCCTAGCACAGAGAGTGCTTAGGTACTAGTGTTGCTCTTATTATTCCTTCTTCTTCTTCTTCTTCTTCTTCTTCTTCTTCTTCTTCTTCTTGTTTTGTTTGCAAAGTCTCACGAATCAACACTAGAGGGGACTATTCATTTCTTCAGCTTCTTCTGACTATTCAGCTGCTTCTTTTTCTTCTTCTTCTTCTTCTCCTTCTTCTTTTTCTGCTCTTGAGTCTATGGAAGCCCATAGAAACACTTGCGAGAAATTGATGAAATTTGGCACAGGTAGAGGACAGTCTGCAGATTAATGAGGCAATATTGGTGTTTCTAACTCAATCCTTCTCTAGTGCCACCAACTGTCCGAAGTTGCACTTCAATTTATGCTACGTTTGAACCTTAAGGGCTACAAAGCCATTTTTCCCCTCTGATTTATTGGCTCAAGATGATTTGATTGTGCCCTATGACATCATCTTCTGTCATAAGAAATCCACCTTATCTGGCTCCGATCATGTTCCGACAGTGCTAGCAAAAGGTTATTAAAAGCTTTCTGATAGACCCAGCCGTTTTCAAATAACCCGCAAACTGATGCGATGAGCATGTCAACATGGAGGTGAGGCTATATCTTATATCTCCACGCTGCTATACCCTCAAATAGGGCATTATTTGAGGGGACAGCCATTTGTAGTGGCACTCATTCTATTCCAGCTGATGTACATACAACGGCTGTTCACATTCACTCACTCATTTCCATTCACTCCTTCAAGTGAACTGTGTTTCTTAGTGGATTAACATGCGATAATAAGGTGATTGAGAGATAAGGGGGCAATTTTGGATTTGGCCTTGGTATTTTTTTATTTTTTTATTTTTATTTAAGAAACAGGGACAGCGTACAATAAACATTAACCTCAAAGGGAGAGATGCATAGTACCGGGTTTTAGCTCAAGAGCTCATTTTCACCCGTATACCTCATCATAAGCATGACCTGAGGCTACCTACTGGTCAGGAGAAAAATGGCTATTTCTGCGTATAATGGTTTGCCCAAAAATCATTAAACTGCTCTTTTTTTGATTCAGTGCAGCATACTTAGTGGAACGATTCACATTTTTCCCATGTTGAGCATTTTGTGGGGTTTCTTATAAAAAGCTGTATTTTATAAACACATTAGCCTATTACAAAACACTATATGGGTCATCGGCACCATGCCCTGAATGTATTTAGAAAGTGGTGGTAATTTATGATGAAATTTCAAAAAAGGCTAATGGATTGGTTAACCTTTCTCAAATAACGCATTAAATTGATGTCATGAATTCATGATTTTTCAGCCATTTTGACTCAAATAATCTAAGAAAAGAACAAAGTACTCATTGTTGCAGTTGATCTGATATTACAAGCTATGCTTGCATAATTCGTAATTCGAGCACTTTTATTGTGCTCAGCCCTATTAATTTATGCTTGCAGCTATATTTATTATTTATAATTATATAACAGATTTGTCTTTGTAAATTCTCAGGTCAGAAGTTTCCGAAGTCTCGTGAAGCAACACTGGAGGGGACTATTCATTTTTCAGGGACTGTTGCTGGACCGACAGATCCTCTGTGCACAGGACTCACTACATATATAAAAGTGGGTGAATTTAGGATAAATGAATTTATTCTTTCTATAATAAGATATTGAGTGTCAATTTATTGTTCCAGATGCCTGTATTAATGTGCATAATAACAGTTCAGGTGTCACTGTATTCGTTCCAGCTTTATTTCCGTGTGCCAGATCTGACTTTGTCTGGTTGCTGTGTGGACCAACACTCAGTGCAGGTTTACTCATCTGCCAAACCGCGGATTGTCACAAGTGAGTAATTCAGTGACAGGGTTGTTATTGGGAAATAAAACCAAAACTATTCAAATCATTTTCGCTAATGGAAAAACATAAAAAATAAATGTTAACACTTTCAAAATAAAGTCCTATTAGTTATTAATGTTAGTTATTGTTAATGCATTAACTAACAATGAGCAAAACAGTACAGTACAGTACAGTGATTATTCATCTTTGTTAACATTAATTAAACAAAAATACTACTGTTCATTGTTAGTTCATGTTAGCTCAAGTCCATTAAATAATATAACCAGGTACAACGTTTGATTTTAATAATGTAAATGTTAAAGGGTTAGTTCACCCAAAAATTCTTTCATGAATTACTCACCTTCATGTCGTTCCAAACCCGTAAGTTTTTTCGTTCATCTTCAAAATACAAATGAATATTTTTAATGAAATCTGAGAGCTTTCTGTCCCTCCATTGACAGCTACAGAGCTGACACTCTGATGCTTCAAAAAGTTCATAAAGAGATCATAAAACTAATCCATATGAATTGAGCACTTTAGTCCAAATTTCTGAAGAGACTCGATCGCTTTATATGATGAACAGATTGAATTTAGGCTTTTATTCACATAATGCTAGTTGCGTAGACTGCCAATGGAGAGACAGAAATCGCTCAGATCTTAGTAAAAATAATTTGTGTTTCAAAGATGAATGAAGTCTTACAGGTGTGGAATGACATGAAAGCGAGTAAATGATGACAGAATTTTCATTTTTGGGTGAACTATCCCTTTAACTAATGTTAATAAATGGAACCTTTTTGCAAAGTGTTACCATATTAATAAATGTTGCCTTGGCAATTCATTTAAATAAAATAATTTTTAATTTTAATAACTAAAACTAAAAATTAAAAAAACTATATAGACATGTTTAAAAGAAAAAATGAATTAAAAATACAAAAGCACACTACAAAAGATATTTATACTTAAACTAAATCAATTAAGTTTAGTTTAAGTATAAGTATGTTTTCTAAAGTGCTTTTGTATTTTTTTAATTAGTTTTTCTTTTAAACATGTCTACCGGTATATAGTGTTTTTTTTTTTAGTTTTAGTTTTAGTTATTCAAATATATATACAGTATATATAGTAAAATAACTCATAACTCCAGGTGATGATCTGTGATTACATGTTGAAATAAGTTTGACAAAAAAAAAGGTTGACATCATAATTACATCAGCAATGAGAATGAACCTCCACCTTTCCCCCTCTAGCACGAGAGCTGGTCTCCTCAGAATACTACATTTGGAACTCATCAGGTGACGCCCCCGTCTCATCTGGACTCACGGTGCTCTGACATCATCTCATTAATACACACTGGCCTTAATAAATCATTGCAGGTATTAAATGATCAGAGACTAATAAATTATGTTTTATATTAAATGTGGCCTCTGACAAATGTTGCTGTCATACAGTGTTAGCTTTCATTTACTGTATGGTTTTTCTAATCTGTCAAAATAAAATTATTCCGCATCTCAGAGTGTGTATGACTCCTTTATTTAGCTGAAAATGGGCTGATGTATAACGAATGATTGGTCAGAGAGAACCTGATAAAACATTATAATATAATGTCCTTTATTTTTTTGTTATTTTATCTGTGCCATTTTTAGTCAAATGCTCTTTCGTCTTAACTAATAAGAAGTAATGAAGAATAAAAATTCAATTAACAGTCCTTTTATTTAGCTTCAGACTGGTCCCTAAGTGTTTACAGCTGTTCGGTTTTCTTCGGTTTTCCCTATATTAGCTGTTCAGCTGGTTTATAGAGGCTCCTTGAGCTCATTCACAGGAGGACTTTGGCCCTGTGTTTGTTTGATGAGGTTGAAAGGAGTGTATTCTGATGGCAGAGAAGGAGAGAAGGCAATTGTTAAAGAGAAATACCAGACTGGTATCCAAAGAGGTTCTTAATTAGTTTCCAAAGTGACCCATAGAGGTCCCACTTAAGCTTGTCTCCGTCTCTCTCCTGCCCAACAAAAACAGTTAATGGAGACTTAAAAATACCAGTCATCCACCTCGCAACTAAAGGACCCTTTACTCCGGCTCTTTAATTGGACAATCGAAAATCAATTACGCCTATCCTAGTTTGGCTAAATGTTCAAAACTAAAAACACAAGCATAATTTCTGTCACCTTTTATGGTTTTGAGCAGCAAGCAGTCATTTCTGCATATGTATGTTTAGCAGCTGTGTAGCATTTGGCTGTCAATCCCGGCTGAGAATTCCCATGGAGAAGGCGGCGAGATGATGATAGTTCAGCTGGAGCCACATAAGAGCTCTCTACTGAAGCAAACCATTGTCTGAGAGATTAATTGTCTGCCACGTCGACTGATTGCCTTGCTGTGTCTCTGCAAGAACAAGGCTAGGCTGCATTCTCACAAGGATTTCCTCCTAGAACACTGAGCGTGATCAATCTTATGGCTGAGGCAAGTCCCCAATCAGGTCCTCTTCATTTCTTTAATGCGTCTGTCTGTATTCAAAGAGCTTCTCACAAGAGAACTTCACACTTCCTCTTAGTCTGACCGGCTCCTGCAGTCATTTGGGCCATTGGACATCATACGTTTTCTAGTTAGTCCTAATTCTAAAGGAATGTGTTCAAGGTTCCAATTGGATTTTCTGTGATAATTAGGATATTTAAATAAGATATTTGAATAATAAGATGTTTAATTGTTTTATAAAAATGTGGGTCACAGTTTATATTACATGTTTTAGCTACACTATATTGCCACAAGTTTTAGGACACCTGTTTTTACATGCACAGGAACTTTAATGACCTCCCATTCTTCTCCGGTCGGGAACAAAGATTAGAGCAGTGATGAATCAGCGAATTGATTCATGATTCGGATCGCCAATGTCACGTGATTTCAGCAGTTTGACACGCAATCCAAATCCTGAATCGATTCACTGATTCATAACGGTTCAAAACTTTGTTTTGAAATCAGCCCATCACTATATACGCCGTTATTTAGTTGTTTTGCGCACTAACACTATTCTTGTCTCTTCATAAAATGATTGTAGAGCCGCTGTAGTGAGATGGGCTTTGTAACGACGTCTTTAGTGCCTTTATGGGTCTTGAGAGAGGAAATGACATTGGTGTCAATGAAGGCCTGTCTGAGCCTCGGATTTAAACACTAATATCTTCATCTGTGTCTGAAGATGAACAGAGGTCTGACGGGTGTCCAACAACATAATTAATTAATGACAGAATTTTCATTTTTTGGGTGAACTAATCCTTTAGTCCGTTTATTCAAATCGTCATTGTTATTCGTTTAGCTAAGTCCAGTTGTTAAAATCTCTATGCTGTTTTAAAATGAGATTATTAGTATATTTTCTGTGGTTCGATGTTACTGAAAAAGAAATTTCACTTTCTTCTGTGTTTAGAAAACACAGAAGCCTTGTTTTTATATCTATTTTATGTTTAAACAGTTTAACTGCATTGGGTAATTTGAACAGTTTCGATACAAAAAAAAAATTTGCACTTTTTGCATTCATGTGTGAATTTATATGCCTTTAACTGTAATTGGGGAAAAAATGCAGTTCTGATGGTAAAGAATAGTCAATGTTTGGTTTAGAGAGTAGGAGTCAGGTCAGCAGTGCATTTCCATGGAGGTACTTATATGTATATCTTAAATGTTAGTACATAATAAGACACTTAATAATATAAAGTGGAAACAGCATTTGCCTTCTGTTGGATATCATGTGTTTTTAATTGTATTTATACTGTACAGATGAAGAAAATTGCACATCCTGATTGATTTCCTTTAAATTCATTGTATGTCGTTTGGACATTTTAAAACATTGGTAATGAAACAAAGTTGAGATATTGAGAATGATGTGTTCTAATAGATCATTAATTTTGTCATGTTGGAATCAGGGTTATTATAGATAACTAAATTTTCATTACTTGAAATAAAATAAATATGAACTGAAAAAAGCTAACTAAAAAACTTAAACTTCTTTTATTCCAGTCAGTTGCTAAGGCTTGATAACTAGAATAATAAAAACTGTAGACATATTTTAAAATAATAATAAAAACCATTAAAAATGGAAAATAAAAAAGTATTCAGAATATTCATAAAAATATATCTCAATGATACTAAAATAAATTACAAGAATGAAGATTTAATGGGAATTAAGAACATTCCCATTAAATCCTTTAGAATTGAAGTTGTGTTCAATTCAATCTATTGAATTGGTCTGGTGAACAGGCAACACGAATGTTTAAGCGTGTCATTATTATTTCACTAAAGCAATAGCCTACCATACGTTGAAACCTGCAACAATGAACACACCCGATGTGTTCTGGCCTGGGGCAGTCAAAATTGAATGTAGGCTGTATAGGTCCATCTAGTGGCTCTTGGAAAATAGGTTTAGTACAAACCAAAATGTTTCCTGGGGGAAATAGGTAGGCCTATCAGTCATTAGGCTACTCATTACGTCAGTTTGTAACCAAGAAGGCTAATTCGCGATGGCGGGTCTCCTCTGGAATTGTATAGCTTTTTAGAATGGCGGTTTCGAAGTAGCCTAAATAAAAAACGTAATTCCATTGTTAGCATAACTAACAGTTATTCACATTTGGAACGTTAAAGCAGCTGTTTTTAAACGTAAGTTGTAAACAAATTGGTAAGGACTGGTCGTGTGATGTCAACATGGCAGCGCCATGCCTAAAATAGCAATTAAGACTAAAATCTTTTCATAAATGTAAAAACTTTTAGGATTTTTAATACAGTTAGAAATCTTCATGCCTTGGTAACTAAGTGAAATAAATAATTATATGCTACATATCAAGAAGTAGGCAATGAAAAAATAAATTTAAAAAAGGTTAATAGAAATACATTTATTTATTATTTTCTATTCTAATTATTTTTCTAATTTCTATCAGTTTATTAAAAACTACATTTCCCAGCATCCTTACTACCTTTTTACTGCATGTCGCCGACATAGTGTCGTAAATCATCTGCTGTGCTTTACGGCAGATACTAAGCAAGTGTGGAGTGAATTGAGTAATGGCAGGAACAGACACGAGATAGTCCACGAACTTGACATTAATCCTACATTTATCAGGTACCGGGAGCCGCACGGACGTCTGTCTTTGTCGTCGTTCGCTGTGAGAGGCTGATTCCGACCCCGTTTTTCTGTCATCATAGTAACTGTATGCAGTGGAATGGCTGAAGTGCCGCCAGGGCCTAACGCACTGCCTTCATCCCCGAGCGAGATCACACCACTGCCCGTGGACGGCTGCACCTTACTGGGCAACGATGAGGGACGGGACATCGTCAGCCCCGGCCAGGGACACCAGCACGCCAGCGACCACAAGGCGATAGTCAAATCCAACCAGAACAACGTGCACCCCAATGCATCAGCCGCCCAGTTCCACACAGCCCAGCTGAACGGGGTCCAGTGCA
Organism: Pseudorasbora parva; assembly: GCF_024679245.1. Classification (NCBI taxonomy): domain Eukaryota; kingdom Metazoa; phylum Chordata; class Actinopteri; order Cypriniformes; family Gobionidae; genus Pseudorasbora; species Pseudorasbora parva. The sequence goes on from NC_090181.1 coordinate 8,505,655, forward strand.
ACCACACTCACCTCCAGAACCACGTCCAACAACACCGGCCGTCCGACAATCAAAACGCCGCTTCTGATCACCACTTGGACGGAGTTGGTGAGACACAGGGCGATCACACGGAAAACAACAATTTAACGAGAAATAAACGATGTAGTGATATATCGCAGAGCCAATCGCCGCCGAACAACGGGATAAACTGCACGGATAGAATGACGATAACAGAAAGCAGCTCTTGTCGATTGGAGAACGATGTAAGTAGCAGGACTGCTTCGGTGGGTCCGGTTCGAGCGGCCGCGGCGGAGCTGATGGACGGGGCTGGGTCAGGCCCGGGCCCGCAGGGCGCTGGAGTAGAGCAGGCTGCGGCTGACAGCGCTCCGGTGGCGGCTGCGATGTCGAGACTAGCGCTGGAGGAGCACGACGAGTCCATCCGATATGTGAGATACGAGTCAGAGCTCCAGATGCCCGATATAATCCGACTCATAACTAAAGACTTATCTGAGCCCTACTCTATATATACCTATAGGTACTTTATTCACAACTGGCCTCAGCTCTGTTTTCTGGTATGTATCGTGTCATTCAGTTATTCTTGATAGTGTTGATGAATCAATATCGAAGCGTTCTACCTCATCTCCGATATAACAAAATGTCTGACATGTACATTGACGTATAAAGTGTTACCGATTAGCAGTTTCGTATGTCTTGCTATTTAAATGATATTCCAATGTTATTTAAAGAATCGCATGATATTACTGTTCAAAATAAACATGACATTACTATGGTACGTCTCCAAAACCCCTAAACAAAATACCTTATGTCATATGACCATGTCCAAGGAAACTATATATATATATATATATATATATATATATATATATATATATATATATATATATATATATATATATATATAATATATAATATATAACATGACATGGCCATAAAACCTATTTTGTTTTGTATTCGTTATGGATTTTAGTTATGGTCCTTTTTTTAAATGTCTATTACTCAAGTGATTTCCAATGTAACCATATGACTATTTACTGTTATAACACTAAATATTATCTATTGTATCTTTCGCAAGAATGATGTTTAATATATACATAATCTATTCGTGAGTGAGGATGTATACTTGCATAACAGATGAGTATCAAAAAGTGTCATTATACACATTTTCTGGACAGGTACCATGCTTTTTTGACATACTACTAATACAATAGTAATCAGTCAGTGGAAATGTGGGATATGCCGTCACTCTACCACTATTTTGTATGAGTTATTTTTATTAAATGGATGGTGAGTATTGCAGTTTCATAACAAAAACCAAATCTATCCATGGTAAAGTGGAGCAGTCCATGTCATGGTTTCACCTGTGCTCACCGACTGGTTTTATTAAAAGTACCGCAGTATGTCAGAATTATGGTGCATTCTAAGGTGTCAAAGTATATTTATAACTTTATGAACACGAGAAGTTCAGGGTTGTGTAATTATCATCACAAATTGAGCCTAATAATATAGATATTTGTCATTGTTTTGCTCATAGTTCGCAGCCCACAAGCTTGGGTAATTGCAGTGTCTTGATGACTCTTTCTTTATGTCACAGGCGATGGTTGAGAAGGACTGTGTTGGTGCCATTGTGTGTAAGCTAGACATGCATAAGAAGATGTTCCGTCGAGGATACATCGCCATGCTCGCCGTCGACTCCAAGTTCCGCAGGAAAGGCATCGGTAAGAGCCATGCTAGCATGGTTGCCCTCTCCTCAGAATGGCAACAGAAACGGATCTTTTTATAGGACACACACATCTGCTTCAGTGTCAGCTCATGGATACGTTTAGTGTCTTTGAATGCTTTGAACTGCTATGAATCAATGGTTTGCCTCTTTGTGGAGGAATATGATCATTCTGTGTGTATTCTCCATTCATATTTGTATTTATCATATTTTACACGTATGTAATGTACTATGAATGATTAAAAGCTGTACTTGTTTGTTAGGCACTAACCTTGTGAAAAAGGCCATTTATGCTATGGTGGAGGGGGATTGCGATGAGGTAAGAGATTAGTCTTGTAATTATTTCACGCAACGGATATGTTTGGAATGGAATACTACTACATACGTCATGTTACACATAGTAGAGATAAACTTAGAAACATGGTTTCTCCCAGGCTAGTTGGAAAAGACTCTTATGTTATTAACATTAAAAGTATTGTTCTTAGAATTTAATTTAAAATTGGTATAATGAATTAAATTTTAAAATGGTAATTTATACAGTTCTAGATGTTCAACTGCCTTTTGGTACATTGTTGTCATGTGTATTAACGTTGGATCTCAGAAACGAATGCTTTTCACTGTTCTAAATGTGATTGTGCTGAGCAATTAGAATTCAAATTAGCAGTTTATTTTTTATTTAATTCAGTATAAATGTTATATAGTGTTTTCTGTCCAGTGAGGAAATATTATACCGTTCTATTCATCACTGTTTACCATTTTTATTTGATTTCCTAAAAATATTTTTTTGTATTCTGCAAATGCATATGTACAGTGCCATTCAAACATTTAAATAGTTAATACTTTTGTTTTGCAATTTTCCGTTTCTTATTATAAGAAATGTTTCTTGAGCAGCAAATCCTCATATCAGAATGATTTCTGAAGGATTATTTAACACTAAAGACTAGAGTAAAGATGCTGAAAATACAGCTTTGATCACAGGAATAAATTACTTTTTAAAAATAAGTAAAAATAAAGTTCTTTAAAAATATAATATTTTTCTCAGTATTACTGTTTTTACTGTACTTTAACTGTTGTCAAATACACGGCCGTATAAAAGTTTAAGGTCGGCAAGAGTTTTAACGTTTTTGAAAAGTCTTTTGCTCCTTAACACAACTGCATTTATCATATATTTTGAACCGTAGTGTAAATTCATCCTGCGTTCTAACTAAAGGCCTGTTTAGACCTGGTCACGTCATGCGTTTCTCTGAATGGATAGCTATCCGATCATGAAAAGACCAGCCGTAAATGCCCTCAAAACACTTTCAAGACGGATTTAAATCCGATCTCTCAAACCACTTCAGGAGGTGATCTGGGACGCATTCCAAATGAAACCAGCATAAATACATCTGGTTGTTGAAACCTCATATGTACAGTTTACTCCTCCCAAAATGTTAATTTGAGATTGTGTTATTGGCTATATGACATGTTATAGCCTGATACGACAGCGCTCCTGCAACATGCTTCACCACTGAATGCAAATGCAAACTGCCTCAAACGACACTGAATAATAAGTAGCTGATGCTCAAAAAACAATCATCTTCATTGAAAGTATTGAGGTGAATTGACCTTACGGAGTGCTGCTGCATTCCCGCAGGTTTCTCGCGTGCATCGCTGATCTATATTAGTGGAGCGCAAAAGCTGCGTCTCAAACAGCTCGCGAGTATCACATTTACTTTTTTCGTGGTTTATTGCGCTTTAACAGTCAAATACACAAAAATGCCCATTTTGGCAAGTATTCAGGTAAATGTAATAGTCAGTTTTGGAATATAAATAGTATATAGGATCTGTGCATAAGATCTTAAAGTGACAGCAGTCTAATATTCCTACCATTCTAATCAAAGAACAAAAGACAAAGAGAAATCACTCGCTGCTCTTGACTGAATAACTTTTGTAAGTTTAGTCATAAGCATTACTCTATTTCATTTTTACAATCAAGGCTGTGTTATTTTACATTTGATAAGCCTACTTTACTTTCTGTAGCATTTCTTACCTGCAAAACTACTGGTAAACCCACCTAAAAAACTTAAAGCCATGCATATTTCTTGTCTCTTTATTCTGTTGTATTTATTTGTGCCATCGTTTGCAATTTTGTTCTTATTTTATGACTGGCTGTTAACTTTTCATTTTTTCTTTTCATTGTTCTTCACTTTTTTCTTTTCATTGTAAATCTAGTTTAATGATTGAAATAAAGCTTGTGCTCAGCTATTACAAAAAAAAAAAACCCAAATAATCAAACTCAAAAGATTTGAGAATTATGAGAATCTCTGTATGGTGGTAAATATGGCAGTTTTCTCTGTGGTATCGAAAGTGAATATCAATATTTTTTCAAGGTATCGTATCGAAGTTGGTAATTACATTATCTTGACAACACTACAGCTCATATATGTTGCATTCGTTGACGCAAAGCTGATTCAAATTTCTTATAGCGTGGCAATTTAGGATTTGATTTATTTTACTCTTGCTGAGACGTGTTTATGTGGCCAAGTGTAAATGTAACCATTTCAACAAATCCGCTACCCGATCAGTAAAAAAAGCACGACCAGGTGTAAACAGGCCCAAAGCGTATGTGGTACTACACCATTCCAAATATGCCATGACTTCTATGTTCCCCTCACCTATGGTTTATTTGTAATAATGTATTTCAAAACCTGTGCTATGCCCATTGTTTCTTTATGCTTTATTTTCATCCTCAGGTGGTGCTAGAGACGGAAATCACCAACAAATCAGCTCTGAAACTCTATGAGAACCTGGGCTTTGTCAGAGACAAGCGGCTGTTTAGATATTATTTAAACGGAGTGGACGCACTTCGGCTTAAACTCTGGCTTCGCTAAATCAAACTACGGGGTCCCTCAACTCTTTCTCCATCCCTTTGGCCTCCTCTTCCTCTGCCCCAGTCCTTTGGCTCAGATCACCTGACTTCCCATCAATAGAAAGACACTCGACCTCTGCTGAGCCACAAAGGGGAAACTCTGAGGGAAATTTCAACCAATCATAATAAAGTGTTTTAAGAACTTTTTGTGTAAACAAAAGAGAGGTCATTGCAGAAAAGAAAAAGATGAGCAAAGTCAGGTACTAATATGACACCGAATAGAAAAACACGTGGTGGCTTCGACATTCAGGTGTCAATAGCCTGGCTTAAGACCTCTGTGTATTTGCGTCAGGAGGTGGAGACGGATGGGCTGAATGTGTCGATGGCATTGGCGGAATGAATCGTGCCGAAAGCAAACAGTGCGCCTCATTTTTTTTTTTTTTCATGAACAATCACAACGCGAAGGATGAAAATGTTTTGAAACCGACTCAACGAAACTACTCAAATCAATTTTTGTTTTACTGTTGTTTTTTTTCTCTTCTCTTCTTCCTGAAAGAGGGTGCACGGGAGCATTGCAGGTTGCGATCGGGCCTGCGACTTTGCGTTTTTGTGCGTACGGGGGTCTGTGGTTTATTTTATGTGTTTTTTTTATGTTTTTTTGAAAACACGGAGCAGAGCTTTGTCTGCTTTAGGAGTTTGATCTATGACAAACTAACATACAGAAACACTTTAACCCGATCTCCGCTCTTTTAAGTTGGTCATATTAGCTCACGTTATGCCATATTGGTTTATGTGGCTGGTGATTCTGACATAAGTGTTTTGTACAACTAAATTAAAATGAATGGAAATGAATTTCTAAATGGGTTTAAAAGGAGAGTATTCCCTGTTTTTTCAGTACTTTTTACCACAGTCTTCATCATAGATACTCCCTTTCCATGCCTGATACAATGTTTGGCTATTCAGATATGCTGAACTAGAGAAATGAACCTCAAGCAGACGCACTTCTCATTTTTGCACTGATTAGATTAGGGAATTAATGCTCTGTGTAGTTCCCTTGTCCGCCACTGCTTTAGTGGACCAGTTGGGGTCGGACTACAGATTTCACCAGCTCAGTTGCTCCATTGGACTCATGCAAATAGTTGCTATTAAGTCATGAAAATATGGAAGCTCGTTTCCACCATGGAACAAAAATTTCAAATTTATCGCAAATTCGAGTTTACATCTCGTAATTTTATCTTTCTCAGAATTTCCTGGTATAAAGTCACAATTCGGACTTTTTTCCTCCGATTTCTAGTTTGTATTGTTGATGTAACACCTGATTAGTTGACTTAAGTTACCTTAAGTGAGTAAACCCTTTGCCTTAAAATTAAGTAAATATACCGTGTGTAATTGAAAAAATTGTGCAAGTTCACAACTTATCTTTTTCAATTGCGCATGAGTCACAGTTCATGACTTAATTTTAAGGCAACGGGTTTGCTCACTTACAGATGTCAACGGATCACTTTTTACAGTGTTGCAATTCTGTCTTTATAACACGCAATTCTGAGTTATAAAGTCAGAATTGTGCGATATAAAAAGTCAGACTTTAAAACTTGCAATTATTAAACTCGCAATTGTGAGAGTCATTGCTTTATTTCTTGCAGTTTCAAGTTATAATTTCAGAAATGTGAGTTATAGTGAGTTGATTCTTTATTTCTCAGAATTGCGATATAAACTTTAATACAATTTTAATATAAGCTATAAAAAAGTATTTTCTTTTTCCTCACAATTGCGAGTTTTGTCAGAATTGTGAGTTATAAAGTTAGAATTGCAAGATCGAATTGTGAGACGTTACAAGTTCTTGAAATTCTGACTTAATTTCTCGCAGTTGCGCCTTTATATCACGCAATTCTGAATTCCTTTTAGAATTGTGAGATGAAAAAGTTGCAATTATTTTTTTAATTTTAATTCCGTGGTGGAAACGAGCTACCGTATGATACAGGTTGATTTATACGCAAGACGACAATGTTTAGAGGTGTTTTTAAAATTGAATGGAGGAAATTTCCAGAGGTTGTTGTTTTTATGGGTTTGTGTTTAACAGTAGTGTGCTGTGGCAGGCTGTACCATCACCCACGTTGTATGTAAGTGTTTCTATGTCGTTGCCAATAGACCCCCGTTTTGCTTTGCTGCTGGCTCATGAGTTGTTCTTGGGAGTGTTTGGAGTGGGAAACAGTTTCTTTGATTTGCTAAATGTACATATGGAAGTTTGATTTGTTGTTTTTGATTGTCATCAGAAAAGTTCCCATAGAGCTGCTGCTCTCAATTGTCGAGAAGATGAATGGGTTGCTTTATAAATTTGCGCTTGAATACACTGATATTGCTGATGGATTTATGGGAAGAGGAATTTATGCATCTTTTGATTGTTTTCTTTTTAATTGCCTTTTTTTAAGCCCAAATTGTAGTACATCTCCCAGAAATGTAACGGTCCCACCAATCCCCTATGTCAGTACGGCTCAGGTGTTTGCTTTCTATTCATTTCTCCTTTCAATAGTCAGGCGCTCCTTTCAAGGACCCAGTGGTTATTAACAGCCAACTTGTCTTTGATTCTTAATTTGTGTGGACGGTCGATGTTAAAATGGAAATTTGAGTAGTTTTCAGTCTTTTAGATGGCAGACGTAAATTTAGCTTGAAATTCAGGGATTGTTCACATTATCATTTGCTCACCCTTGTGTCTTTCTAAGACTTTGTATTGTCGTCTTCTGTAGATCACACTAGAATACATTTTGATATATGGTTTGAAGCATTGTGTTCTGCAGAAGAAAGGAAGTCATACAAATTCGGAATGACATGAGGGTTGGTAAATAAAGACAATTTTCTGTTTTGGTGAACTATCCTTTAATAAAATTCAAAGCTTCTCACAAGATGCCAATGTTGCCATTCTATGCTGCTCATATTTTCATATTGGAGAAATACTGGTGGTTGGCACAATGATGTTTTTTTGCACTGCCAATATCTGACTTTTGTGGTTTATTACTGTAAGCTGTCCATCTAAGTTTAGGCCATTAATAACCGCTTTAGACCGAGCAGCTGGCAGGTTCTAGCTGGGTAAGATCACATTTTTACATGATGTGGACACCAATCTGACTGACTGGCTTCTGTTTTTGGGGACTATTTCAGTGATGGGACTAATTTTGAATCTGCACTTGTGGCTAAATATCACCCTTGTAAACGGTGGAGTTTATGTTGTAGTTAGTGTAACTCTTGTACTTTCAGCTGATGATTTGGACGAGTGAGATCTGCACCTCAAACATGGATCCATTTTGTTGGGGGAAGAGCAACCGTTTGCATGTTGATGAAAATTTTCTCCACCCTTCTTTCTCCCACTTTCACCCCTGACAAAATGTCTTGCAAAAGTTTCTTTGTTTTCAAGTGGACAACAGACCTGGTTTAAAAATTATAAATAAATTATTTGATTTTTAAGCAAATGTAGTAGTTTGTTTTTTCTGAAAGGAGGGCTGGGAAAGCAAACTTTGGAATGTTAAATGATTTGAATTCAATAACAATTAAAGGTTACTTGTGTGCCACTATTATGTGGCACCAAACAGAACTGCCGTCTGTGCAGATTATAATATTAGTTTTTCTTTTTTGAGGGGGCAAAACAACATCTTTGAATAATGGCAGCCGGAGAACTGTTTGTAAGTTCTTTGCAACGTCATTATTTTCCAAGTTCTGTTTGATGCTGATAGTGGTGCAGCAATTACAAACTTGACCTTTAAACCTTGCTTACTTGAGTTTAAAAAGGCCACCACAGCAGAAGGGACACTGGCTTGGACATCAGCTGTCTTCATATGCAGCAGTTCATGGAGTTATTTACAGCGGCTGCGGTACTTGATTATACATTGCTGTTAATTTGTGTGTGTAATTACACTAATTTAAATCTGTTCAAATTTATTTTTGTTGTCAAGAGGAGGCAGCTGTACTCAAAACCACTACAATGTTTTGTTTAACATAATTGCACAAGACTGATTTACATGACACGATTTTTATTTTATTCCTCAGACTACATACAGACATGATCTGCAGGCGAATGGCATGATTTTGCATCTCATGTCTTTCTTGTTTTGCATAATCATTCAATGTCATGTGTAACAGTTTATACCACTTTTAAATTCAGTATTATACATGTTTCCCAAGTTACGTGTTTACATTTGGTCCTTGGTTTTTCCAAATCTCTCATTTTTGCCCAGCTAGAAAAGACCAATTCCTGCAGGGTCAAAAAAATGATGATATAAATTTTACATGTCATTGGAACACCTTTGGCCAGTTTCACAAACTAAAATACATGTTTTAAACTGGTTTAACTGAAAGCAACTTGCACTGACATATCTTAAAATATATCAGTGCCATTGTTTTGTCTTTTTTATCTAGGGCAAAATTTTAAAAGCTACTTAAATATCCTAATTGAACTAAAGCCTAATCCTGACTCAATCTAAGCCCTGTCTGTGAAACCGGGTCCTTATGTTGTAGGTGGCACAATAAAGGAGGACTATGGTCTGGTGACTTCAATTTCTGGGTTTCTGGTGATTGGGATTGAAGAATAGATCTCACACTAAGAACATTCCTAGTTTCTGCCTAGAGTTTGCATGTTGGTGTGTTTTTTTAATTTATTATTTGTTCTAGTTCCTCCCATATATTCAATCTTTCAACTTGTCATGGCTTGCAGAAAAAGTTCATTTGGTTCATTCCAATTGGTATTTGCAGGAAAATATTTAGCAACACTTGGAAGGGTCAAAGTGTATCTGTAAAGCACTGTTGAGTCGACTTGACCACTGGAGTTAAAAGCAGGTATGGTCTGCTTGCTTTGCTAGAAGTTGTAGGCCTAATAGAAGTGTACTGCTGTAATGAAACTTGCCAATCATTTATGAACTGAAGAATTAATTAATGTTGACTTTCTAACTAACAGCATACCACAGTACAAAGACTTCACCTTGTGCTTTCATCCACCGAGACTAACTGCTTTTCGAAGACTGCCTGGAAGGAAGGCCTCTTGCTAATTCCAGTTTTTCTCAGTTCTTTAGATATATTTTCATGCATGACCTAGAGTACTGTCCATGCCCCCAACTTGTGGAAAATTGTGCATTTTCAGATTCATGCTGTTTCTCAAGTCAAGGTCACCGTTGCACAGTTTCTATCAATTCTGGGTCCAGATTTGCTCTGCTCTTTGGAGAATGCAGGAAGTCCTCATGGTGACTTTTCTTCCCCAGACCTTCAAATATTTGGTCTTCTACCTCTGTCAGGATTCCATTTGCCATTAGCGGTTTGTCGCTCATCGTGTCTCCCACGTTTGGGTCTGGCAGCTGTGGACTTGGCTGCAGCAGCTCCCTTACATTCAGAATCTGTCCCTCAAACTCATCACAGAAGATGTTTTGTTGCATTGGCCTGGACACAAGCCGGACCCTCTGACTTCTTTCCTTCTCTTCTCCTTCCACTGATAGATAAGAAAAGACCTCAATGAGCTCAAGTACACAATGAAAGGGAAAAGGACCATTTGGGCAAAAGTGTTCAAACTGAGGGACTCACCAGAAGAGGTACGCATTCTCTTCGATTTCCCTTGTCTTTCCCTAAAGCACCTCTGCTGAGCTTGCCGCTTCTTGGTTGCTTGGTGATGGAGCATCGTCTGTGCCAGCAGAAGACCTTTCGTGTGTCCCTGCTAAGGTCAAGAATGCTTAAATGATCCACCTAAGAATAGCCTCAATGTGTTAAAGGGGTCATATGCCATTTTTGTACAAGTTAATAACAAGTAACAAGTTAAATTAAAACATTGTAATAAACTTTAATAAAAAATTCTATTTAGTATTCTAAGAAATCACTCATTTAACCTGGTGAAAAACAGCTCTGTTTTCGGCAAGCCGTTTCTGTGCATGTGCCTTTTATGCTAATGAGCTTTGCTCACACCGCCCCTCTGTTCCGTGGGGGCTTTGAGTGTGAAGCGTTGCTTAGACAACAGGAGAAAGTTTGACAACGCGAGTCTCTCAGGACACATCTGTGCAAGTTCAACCGTATCAATTAGATCTATCAGATATATCAACATCAAAATGACTGCTGTGTTCATTATTACACCCAAGAACAGAACACCACAATCGCTTAGACGCCATTCTCCTCCAGCGTATCCACAATGGCGGACGACAGCTTGCGCTCTCAGGGCGGGTCTGAGCTGAAACGCTGCTGTCAATCAACAGTCGTAGGAGGGGTGTCCGACCGTGTGACGTCACACGTCAAACGGCTTGATTTAAAAAAAAAAAACACTTGATGGATTTTTATCATTATAGGATGGTTGTATACAGTCACTACCAACACACATTGCTGTATAATCAACTTGTATTTGTAAGTTTTATCATAACACTTTAAAAGAAAAGTATGAAAGACTCAACAGAAAGTGCTCTACTTTGTAATGGTGGAGCTTGAAATTCCAGCTATGCTCTAACCATAACATATTCCTAAACATATCTTGGTCACCCATTAAATCCAGAGAGGGTGCTGGACATCATTTGGCTCAGTACTTGCTTGTATAATGCAAATGTGCAATTAAAATTAATTGGAACGTTTGGTTTCTCAACCCTTCTTTCTCCCACTTTCACTTTTCAACACTTTTGGTGTTGACGACACTGGGATTTATTGAGTGTGGAGAAGGGATCTACTCCCGTTCCCTGTACCCTGATGATGGATCCTAGAGATGAAGGTACCATGGCTGCACCCCAGCATACTTTCCACTCCAGCAACACTGTAATCAGATCTAGTGGGACCACAGGGCAAGGCTCAGTGCTCACCAGCTGTCAGTCTTCTCCCTCTTTATCTACATCTTTTAGTCTTGAAACACCATCACAAACTCTCGGTTCCTGAGTTGTCACAAACCCCATCTTTCAGAATATATCTGACTGCACCTCTATTTGAATAATGTTCTACATGCAAGAGAAGGATCAGTGTTTGGATTACACCAATGCTTCCAGGGGCTGAGGCTTGGTGTCATGGATATCCTGGAGGTTTATATTGACCAGTTGACTGCACATTATCCATTACAAACTACTAAACCCATCAATGAATCTTAATAGTGCAAACAGCTGTTACTTTAAGAAGGTTCTAGGAAAGTGTTTTCGGTTTCACAAATATTTAATTTTTAAATGTCCACCATGGTTTTATTATTGGGAGATACAAGGTCCACGGCCAACTTGGATCATGTATACCTTAATAACCAATCACATAGCTCTGACATCGATGGATTTTGTCCATAGTTGCGCGACAGTCAATCAGATGCAATCGGTCAATCTGTCAATTTGCAGATGCCATAGAAAAGAAGGAGAAGTGCGTAAACTGAATCACACCTGTCGCGCAATTGTCAGTGACTCCTCTTATAAAATATTTTTTTGGGGGCGTAAACTGTAAAGATACGTCACTCCAAAATAAATGTTTAAAAGCTAATATTCTGAAGATTAACCAATAGGCTGTTGATTCATTAAACACGCCACTTTCCCACAAAAGCAGTTTATTTTGCACAGTAAAGCCTCCATTGATATCCATTAAAAAAGACCTCTGGCCATGCGCACCACAGCGTTCGCAGGTGTCATGATTTTTTTGCTAACCTTGGGAGATTTGTTTTTGTGATACTGGCCGCATCCGAAATTGCATACTTCCCTATTATACAATAAGTGAAAAGCAGTATGTGACAAAATAATTATGTCGAAAAAGTACCTTTAGAACTTTCTTCTGGTGAGAGATTCTGAATTGTGCATATGATGGACACTTTGCTTACCCCTGAGGCCACAGAAGAGGATTTATGAATTGCAGTGAAGTGACGAAACTGCCGCTGGTAGGTCACATGATAATGACAACATGGCAAATGTAGTATGTCCAGAATACATTGAGTCTATACAAATACATTTTTTGTCGTGAAGTAATTATTCAAGAGAGTATGTGTTTTCGGAGACAGACAATGCGTTTTGTGTCCACGCAGAAAAGAGTTGTATACCTGTAGTGTGTTGCTTGTGCCACAGTCCTCTCCCAGGCTGGGAGTGGAATAGCAATGGACAGGCCCATCGCTCCATTCCTTGTCCTGACAAAAGCAAAACGCATGATGTTCATTAAAAGTCAAGACATTAGCTGCCCTCAGATTTGCCCTCTTTAGAACTTTTAAGTGATTCGTTCTCTCAAACTATTCAGAGAAGGTGGAAGAACAGTGAAAGACCTCAGACTCAGTCGTTTTGTATGCCGTGAGTGCATGTTTGGCAGGATTCACATCAGCCCCTGGGGCAAGGGCCATTGTTTGCCATCCCTGTGAGTTCAATGATGTTCATAATTAGGATCACAACTATATTGAATAAACTGAAGGATACTATGAATAACTTCAAAGTAATAATACAGTGCAGTAACTACAGCATGCTCAGACCTTTGCTGGCTGTGGTGGATGAGACTTAATAATGCTTTTATCACAGACACTTTGAGATCCTGTGGGTGACATCACAACAACACAAGCATGAATGAAAAGAAACAAGGCCTATGTAAGGCCCTTGAAAATTGCTTACCCAGGTTGAATTCAGATTAGCTTACTACTTTACTACACCCTAACGTGAAAGTAATACACTAGTTTATTATTCAAAATGTACCCTTATAGCCTACTAAGATATGATAAATCATTTGAATATGGAAACATCACACTTTAAATGGATAAATAATACCCATCCGCACCATGAATGACAACTATAAAGATAATTATTTTAGCGTCCACACTAGCGGACAATATCTTTCTGTTTATTATAAGCGCTTGCTTGTCTGTCATTTGAAATGACTGAGCTTGTTACAGGATGGATTCAGATTGGCTGTCAATGAAATCTGAAAATGATTCTAACGGTTTTGTTATATCTTATATTCTTTAATATTGAGAACTATTTTTAGAATGATATCTTTATTTTTATCTTTATAGTTATAATTTTTGGTGTGAATGGCCCTTAAAAATGTAATGCACTTTGTAAATCTTCTGTCTGAACATTGGTTTAGCAATGTCATAAATAGAGTCGACACTGAAATTCAAATGTCAAATGTGCTTTGCAGCATATTGCATGATTTATAGAATAATATTGTTCATAATTAGTACTAAACATAAAGTCTAATTATCACAGCACTGACCTGGTTCTAAATGAACAATATGAGGCACTTCATGTCTTCCAGTCAAAGGAGGCAGATGGTTGGTCTTCTGTCCCACAATCCCTTTCTCTTGGCTCTCTGTTCCTTTAACAGCAGTTATCATCCATGGTGAGGTTGGGAGCAGGGAAGGCTCATCCTCCATTGGTTGACCAAGAGATGGTGCAACCTGACAAATCTTTGGCCTGGAGTTGCTGCTGTTCCCCATGGTCCATTTATACTTCCAGCTAAGATAAGTTTTGTTTCAAAATATATACCAAAATATTTTATCTCAGGGAACCACATTAGTCTCCATTTCTTGAGCTGCTTTCAAAGGCGTAATCCATGCCTAACTCTTCTCTCCATCTGAATGTTGTATCCAGGTTGAATCCATAAGGTTGAGCTTTGACATAACCTAACCAAAGAGTATTCGCCCTCAGTGCTGTTTAACTGTACAAACAGAAACTCTGGCTAAGTTGTGTAGTGAAATGGCAGGTGCATGCCCCCCTCTCTTGCTTTATATTTCTCGGTTTTGGCGTAATGAGGTAAGTTTCCATGGTGACTGTCCCCACAGGTTACTCTATAACTGTGTGTTAATGCTTGGGCGGCGGTGAGAGGGCCCGTCTCTCCACTGATTGTTCAGGCATGCGACTGCTCAGGGAACCAGGCTTCATGATTGACAGAATTAGTGTCAGTTTTCTGTATGTCTGATTACAGCAGGTATAATTTGACTTTAGAGAAAATCAACCTGGCTGGTTTGCAATTATTACACAGCAATATAAGTTGTGCCAATTTGTAGCACAAATTTTGTTTTTCTTTCAGTAAATAACAACTTATCCCTGCTATGATCTCAGATTGATCCTCATCTTTATGACTATATATATATATATATATATATATATATATATATATATATATATATATATATATATATACAGTATTGTTCAAAATAATAGCAGTACAATGTGACTAACCAGAATAATCAAGGTTTTTAGTATATTTTTATTGCTACGTGGCAAACAAGTTACCAGTAGGTTCAGTAGATTGTCAGAAAACAAACAAGACCCAGCATTCATGATATGCACGCTCTTAAGGCTGTGCAATTGGGCAATTAGTTGAAAGGGGTGTGTTCAAAAAAATAGCAGTGTCTACCTTTGACTGTACAAACTCAAAACTATTTTGTACAAACATTTTTTTTTCTTTCTGGGATTTAGCAATCCTGTGAATCACTAAACTAATATTTAGTTGTATGACCACAGTTTTTTAAAACTGCTTGACATCTGTGTGGCATGCAGTCAACCAACTTGTGGCACCTCTCAGCTGTTATTCCACTCCATGATTCTTTAACAACATTCCACAATTCATTCACATTTCTTGGTTTTGCTTCAGAAACAGCATTTTTGATATCACCCCACAAGTTCTCAATTGGATTAAGGTCTGGAGATTGGGCTGGCCACTCCATAACATTAATTTTGTTGGTTTGGAACCAAGACTTTGCCCGTTTACTAGTGTTTTGGGTCATTGTCTTGTTGAAACAACCATTTCAAGGGCATGTCCTCTTCAGCATAGGGCAACATGACCTCTTCAAGTATTTTAACATATGCAAACTGATCCATGATCCCTGGTATGCGATAAATAGGCCCAACACCATAGTAGGAGAAACATGCCCATATCATGATGCTTGCACCTCCATGCTTCACTGTCTTCACTGTGTACTGTGGCTTGAATTCAGAGTTTGGGGGTCGTCTCACAAACTGCCTGTGGCCCTTGGACCCAAAAAGAACAATTTTACTCTCATCAGTCCACAAAATGTTCCTCCATTTCTCTTTAGGCCAGTTGATGTGTTCTTTGGCATATTGCAACCTCTTCTGCACATGCCTTTTTTTTAACAGAGGGACTTTGCAGGGGATTCTTGAAAATAGATTAGCTTCACACAGACGTCTTCTAACTGTCACAGTACTTACAGGTAACTCCAGACTGTCTTTGATCATCCTGGAGGTGATCATTGGCTGAGCCTTTGCCATTCTGGTTATTCTTCTATCCATTTTGATGGTTGTCTTCCGTTTTCTTCCACGTCTCTCTGGTTTTGCTCTCCATTTTAAGGCATTGGAGATCATTTTAGCTGAACAGCCTATCATTTTTTGCACCTCTTTATAGGTTTTCCCCTCTCTAATCAACTTTTTAATCAAAGTACGCTGTTCTTCTGTACAATGTCTTGAACGACCCATTTTCCTCAGCTTTCAAATGCATGTTCAACAAGTGTTGGCTTCATCCTTAAATAGGGGCCACCTGATTCACACCTGTTTCTTCACAAAATTGATGACCTCAGTGATTGAATGCCACACTGCTATTTTTTTGAACACACCCCTTTAAACTAATTCAACTAATTGCCCAATTGCACAGCCTTAAGAGCGTGCATATCATGAATGCTGGGTCTCATTTGTTTTCTGAGAATCTACTGAACCTACTGGTAACTTGTTTGCCACGTAGCAATAAAAAAATATACGAAAAACCTTGATTATTCTGGTTAGTCACATTGTACTGCTATTATTTTGAACAATACTGTATATATATATATATATATATATATATATATATATATATATATATATATATATATATATATACACTATATTTCCACAAGTATTTGGACACCCCTCCAAATCATTGAATTCAGGTTTTCAAATCACTTCCATGGCCACAGGTGTATAAAATCAAGCCCTAGACATGCAGACGCTTCTACAAACATCTGTGAAAGAACGGATCGCTCTCAGGAGCTCAGGGAAACTTCACCTGTCAGTAATGTTATGCCTGATATCGGTGTGTGTGTATATATATATATATATATATATATATATATATATATATATATATATATATATATATATATATATATATATATTTCACGAGTTTGTGTGCCCAAATAATCTTGGTGAAAGTGGTAAACAGATTTGGCTTGCTGTCTGCTATAGAGGGGCTCGGAGAGGATATTCTACCCGAGCTCCGATTGTACAAAAGAAGGAGCAGAGGAGGAGGAGGGATGCTGCAGGAACTAAAAAGGGGAAGAGGTAAGCTGCTGGTTTTATACCTTGGTATTAATTGAAAGATTAGATGGGCGTACTCCTCCCGAAATTACGTTTAATAACTTTAAATTTTGGTTTTTCATGAGCTGTATGCCAAAATCATCAGTGTTAAAACAATAAAAGACCTGAAATATTTCAGTTGGTGTGCAATGAATCTAAAATATATGAAAGTTTAATTTTTAAATTTTTATCATTACATTATGGAAAATAATGAACTTTATCACATATGCTAATTTTTTGAGAAGGACCTAAGATCTGATCAAAAGTGATGGCAAAGTGTTGCAAAATAATCCTGATTTTTAAATTTATTTATCAGGGTTTCCACAAATAAATACAGCAGTTCAAACAACTGTGATGATGATGATAAGAAATGTTTCTTGATCACTAATTCAGTATATTAGAATGACATAAAGTAGAAAATATTAAGGAGTTATTTTAAATATGAACAACATTTTACAGTTGTCTTTGTATTTTTGATCCAATGAATTCAGCCTTGGTGAGCATAAGAGGCTTCTTTAAAAACAACAACATTTGAAATACCTTACCGACCCCAAACGTCTGAACGGCAGTATAGGTCCTAATAAATACTGTAAATCTTCTGTTGAACTGTGTCAGCATATGGAGTGTTATCGGCACGTCCCAGGGTGAACAAACTGGGCCCCATAATGTGGATTTAAAGACTTCCTCCATTCTCTGTATACCTGCCCTCCTGTTACCCTTCACTTCCTTTCTCTGCCTCATTTGATTTAATGGGCTTCTCCAGCGCTCTGAAGATGTTCAGCCTGTCCACTCAGCTAATGTCTCATTACATTTCCAAGAAAGCAAAGTCGTTATATGCATTCACAAAGAGCAGCTGTCGCAGGACTGTGAAGGTGTCCCAGAGTTTACAGCAGGGGAAAATTAGAGAATGATTTGTTTTCCTGTATTATGGTATGTATCACGGTCAGAGCTGTGGACATTCTCATTCTCACATTCACATATGCTCAAACTATAGGGGGTTTAAGCTCACGGGGTGCAGGTTTAAATCCGCAGTCATATCAAGTTTCAAGAAGTCAAATAAGACTTTACTGAACAAAGCAAAAGTTGAGATGTCAGTCACCGCACCTGAATTTGTTTCTGGCCAGGGTGCAATTCTTATAGATTTTTCTTATCTGCTGTTTGGCAATGACCATGCAACCACCTCACTTGTTTCCCACGGTCAAATCTTACTCCTCCTGTCTTTCTCTCTACTTGTGGATTCTTGGCAGTTGATAATCAACCCTTTCCCAGAGGCAAGAGGCCCAAATAATCTTTATTTTAACCTTTTCCAAGGACAAACAACCCTTTCCCAGAAGCAAGATGCCTCCACGAGTCATATGTATTTATTTCACACCTCTTAATAATGATTTGATATCTTCTATCACCCTCTCTCCTCTCCACTTATCGCTGGTGTGTGGTGAGCGCACTGGCGCCGTTGTACTGTGGCTGCCGTCGCATCATCCAAGTGGATGCTGCACACTGGTGGTGGTTGAGGAGAGGCCCCTGATATGAGTGTGAAGCGCTTTGGGTGTACAGTAGTACATTTGAAAGCGCTATATAAATGCCTCACTCATTCATTCATTCATTCTTTGGTCTTTCACAGCCATCTGTTGTTTGATGGAAATCCCTTGACTTTACAATCACTGCTCAGAGGGCCACAAGACTTTCTCAGACACATCTGACCTTTGTCATAATTATTTATCACAGCTTCATAATACTGCTGCTACAATTGCTTGTTATATTAAATACAAATACTCTGACACCATATGTCTAAAAACAATGTACGCTACTGTTCAAAATATCACGTCGGTAAAATGTTTTTTGACAGAAGTCTCTTCGGCTCACCTAGGATGCATTTATTTGATCAAAAATACAGTACTAACAGTAATACTGTGGAATAATTTAATTTTCTTGAATGTAAAAACTTTTCATTATCATTACTCCAGTCTTCAGTGTCACATGATCCTTCATTCAAATATCATGATTTTGTGCTCAAGAAATATTTCGTATTTCTTAGAACAGCATTTATTTGAAATAATAAAATATAAAGTTTAATGTATCCTTGCTGAAAAAATTTATTAATTTATTTTTTGCAATTTAACGCAAAATATTCAAATATATGTTGTTTGAAAGTCTAGGTATGCAGATATGTAGATTACCTCATGTAAATTGAGTTTTCCAATTTCCGTCTCCATTCTATCAGCGACTTCTCTGATTGGAGGATCTCTTCAGAATTATAGGTGGGGTTCTTTATTTGGAATTTATTTGGCTATTAAACACTTGGGTCTTGTTCTACCAAAATATATAAGACCACTTAACAAACTCAAAGCTCAGGTAAGGTCTCTTGAAATGTCTATCCCCAATTTCACAGATAATTAAGGCTGAAAGGCAGGGTGGGTAGCCTGGATGGCAGCCGAACTTAGCCCCGCCCACAAAATCATTAGGTCGGGCTGTTCAGTCTGGCCTCGATCCATAGAGGAGTAATCATCTCCGAACAAAAAATGGTGTTTGGGGGGTAAAATGTGTGTTATTTTAGTAAGGTTGCCTGCTAAAATTCGCACTCATGGGTCTATATATCACATAATAGTCGCTTCAACACTTGGACATAGAAAACAACCCGCGGAAGAAAACATTAGGAAACGCGGACTTGGCAACATAGTGCAGTTGAGCTCTGTTGACATTTGACAATGCGTCGCTTCATTGCTCTGATTGGTTGTCGGTCTATCCAATTGAGGTCTTTCCTGGTTCGGTTGAAACACGCCCCATAATCACAGCCCAATGGAGCAGTTTCAAACTCATACATATTCTGACTACAATTAAGTATGACCCAAGCGGCAACCTCCCGTAATCTCTCTTGAAGCCAATACAGAAGTAATGTAAACTGCAATTCCTCAACTGGCCACTAGGGACAGGCTCCAGAAGGGAGCATAATCTCATTGAGCCCCATTTTAAAATTCTCAACTTTACAGCAGAAAAAAACATGTTTACAGCCTGGTACAAATTGTGGTTTTGGTCTATACGGCTAATTTTGATCTTCATGACAACTGTGAGGGAGGTGATTTTTTTTATAACTCATTCGTTTACGTTACATAAAGCCTTAAAGTTCTGCATAATTAAGGGCGTGGTTACAAGTGTATAGCCATTTATCCGCCGTCTTTATTGCGTCACCTCAGCTCCGCGCACATCCCGCCTTTTTGCCCATTTTCTGTTATCCGGGAGTGACACGCGATGACTCGCTCACAAGATGGCAACGCCCAGCTCGTCTCTACTTTAAGCTTCAGAACGGCTTATCGGAATCCTATGGGTGACGTCACGGACACTACGGCCATATTTTTTTACAGTCTATGGTATGACCACGTCAGGCCTACCCTGTAGCCTGACGTGGTCATACTCAATTCTAGTCAGAATATTCGGAGATATCTGTTAGGGAAGGTGATTTGTTCCAGAAAATGTTTTTACTATGTTCGTTGAAAGTCTCTTCACATCCTGATAGCGGTCACTAAGTTAAGTGGTCTAAATGTCTTAATGTATATATCTTACCTGTGGAAGGAGTAGGATCATAAAATGTTTGTCCAATCATTGCATTCGGTCCAAATACGATGTCCTAACTGCCTGTAAGCGTATATATTTCAATCAGTGCGTTTCATATGCAGAGTTAGACAGACGTCACTGAGCACTTCATCCAAAACAGCAGCCTTTTATCGTTCCTCCTAAAACAAACAACCAGCTTATGCTGCGTTCACACCATAACTAGTCATTTGGAAGAGAGTTTTGTGACTTAAATTTACGCTTTTCAATGGCAACACTATTAATGGCTAAAGGAATCTGCAGCAGTCAGGTGATACAGGTCAGAGCTCTTTAAGTTATTCATGTTAATCATTATTATAATGTGCTTGCAAACTCTGCACAGTAAAAAGTCCCCGCTGAAACATCCTCCCTCACATCTCCCCCTCCCCCCTATTGACAGAAATGAGAGGGTGAGAGGGAGATGTGAGGATTTTTCAGCCGGGACTTTTTACTGCGCAGAGTCGAAGTACTCTCAGAAGTGCTATTCCACCATACATTATAGTTCTCCTTTTTAGTCTGCTTAGAAAAGCGCAACGTTTTATTTTGTCACCATACTTGATCGTTTAACTATTAGTGTAACTGTATTTAAATAGGGAAAACGTGGAGGTGTTTGGTCGCTTCTAACTTGATCTCTGTTTGGTACCATAGTGAATGAACTGGGCTTAGTGGGCTAAGCTAAATGCTATCAGATCGTCACCGCGCGTCAGAGAGATTAAGTGCACGCGCTGAGATGACAGAGGTATGTATCAACTCGTCTTAGTTAAGGGAATAACAGTTTAATATAAAAAAGCGGTGAAGTAACCCTTTAAGTAGCCTATTGTATTTAATGGGAACTTATTTTTATCATTAGGTATTTGAGGCAAAAGTATTTTTTCTCATTTGCTTTTCCCTGTCTTTTCTGACATCCTGGCGCAAATCAGCTGTCCATCATGTTGAAATAATAATAAAGGTTTAAACAGTCTGGATTTAAATTATTTTATAGATACCAATGCTACAGCCAGTCCGATTGCCTGCCAAAATGGCGACGTTTAGGCTGCGTGACGTCAACCTCCGGAGCTCTATACCATCTACATACAATGGTATTTTGACCAGCTGAGAACTCGTGAAACGCTTATAAAATTAGTAAAAAAGTCAAAACAGTGGCAGGAATCCCTCCGTCACACACACAAACGAAGATCTGCTGTGAGAAAGCACGGTTCTGATGCCTGTACCGAACTGTGATGGGCAACATCGCACCCTTAAAAACTACGTATATGCCCTAATTTAATTATGGCCTAGTTCCGGTTTAATCTAAACCCTGTCTGTAAAGCCAGACCTATATATTTTATGTTTGAATATTGAATGTGACTGTTGCACTAAATGCCCATGTGTCCAAAATAATACCATGACAGGCAGTTTTCAAAGCAGATCTTTATTTTTGTGTTTTATTATAAAAGGAAAAAGAAAGGCTTATTCATTAAAGCATAATACTGTTCTCCTACGTATATTACACTACTACGTACAATGCAAATAATCTTCATATTTCATATACATATATATCTGACCTCTGAATGCATTCATGTGTACAGTGAGCCGAACTGGCCCTGACAGAGTCTATATTCATAGAATACATTCCATGGGGAGGGCTAGCGGAGGGGTGCAGGGGTGCAGGGATGGCGTGCAGAGGGAAACCAAAGTCTGAAAGTCCATTTCTATGGAATGGATGCGTATCTTCCCATAGAAACGGCAGGGAAGAGAATACTAGATCCCTTCTGTAAAATAAAAAAATACTGTCAGTAAATATCCCTGTTTTAACGGGATGCTATTCTCAGAACACTCAAGCCTCCACTGTCAACTCTATTAAAGGCAAGACAGCCTGTTCTTATCTTTCTGTTGGGTTATTATTAAAGAAAATACCTTTCCTTCGCTTCGCTTCACTTTCTCTTTTGTCTTCTTTCCACAACCTTAAAGGGTTAGTTCACCCAAAAAGGAAAATGATGTAATTAATGACTCACCCTAATGTCGGTCCACACCCGTAACACCTCCGTTCATCTTCAGAACACAGCTTAAGATATTATATATTTAGTCTGAGAGCGTATGTAAGTGTATGCACACTATACTGTCCATGTCCAGAAGGGGAATAAAAACATCATCACAGTAGTCTATATGTGACATCAGTTGGTTAATCAGTTGGTTAAAGTATCTCTTGAAGCATCGAAAATACATTTTGGTCCAAAAATAACAAAAACTACAACTTTATTCAGCATTGTCTTCTCTTCCTGGCCTGTTTTCAATCCGTGTTTGCGACTGCACAGTCTCTCTCAGACTATAAACGAAGCTCAGATCAACCAGATAACACGTCAGCAGTGTCACTGCGCAGTCGCCAACGCACATTTAAAACAAACACAGAAGACAATGCTGAATAAAGTCGTAGTTTTTGTTATTTTTGGACCAAAATGTATTTTTGATGATTAAAAAAATTCTAACTAACCCACTCATGTCACATATAGACTACTTTGATGATGTTTTTATTCCCTATCTGGAAAGG
This sequence comes from Pseudorasbora parva, assembly GCF_024679245.1. Taxonomy (NCBI): domain Eukaryota; kingdom Metazoa; phylum Chordata; class Actinopteri; order Cypriniformes; family Gobionidae; genus Pseudorasbora; species Pseudorasbora parva. The sequence continues at coordinate 8,528,565 of NC_090181.1, forward strand.
GACAGTATTTAATTTTCAATTGAGGAACAGAAAGCTCTCGGACTAAATCTAAAATATCTTAAACTGTGCTCCGAAGATGAACGGAGCTCTTATGGGTGTCGAATGATGAGTCATTAATGACATAATTTTGATTTTTGGGTGAACTAACCCTTTAAATACAATCAAACTGTTCTTTTTTTCTGAAAGGCTGCCACTTGGTGGATCAACGCTGATCGTTGGCTGCTCATTCACAGGTCAAAGGTCATGCCATTGGGATGGACACGGCCCCGTTGGCTCTACTCCGGCTGCGCGTGTGGACGCTGGATTCTGTGAGCTCCTCGCCGTGCTCCTCCGTCTTCTTGTCGGCCAGGGTGGTGAGGAAGCGCAGGGTGACCGTGTCCCACTCCTCGGGGAGCAGCAGCAGCAGGAAGCCCAGGCAGATGATGCAGGTGGCAGCCAGACGCACCACGCTGAAGATGACCTCGTGCTTCAGGACGTCAATGGCTGCTCGCCGCACAGAGAAGCAAAAACATTTTAAATATAAAAACAAATTTTTTAAAAAAAATTTTTTTTAAACAAACAGTTTAAAATTCATGTGCAAGATTTACTTTTTGTATTAAAGGGTTAGATCACCCCAAAATGAAAATTCTCTCATTAATTACTTACTCTCATGTCGTTCAGAACCCGTAAGACCTTCGTTCATCTTCAGAACACAAATTAAGATATTTTTGTTGAAATCCGATGGCTCAGACAGGCCTTCATTGACACCAAAGTCATTTCCTCTCTCAAGACCCATAAAGGCACTAAAGACGTCGTTACAAAGCCCATCTCACTACAGCGGCTCTACAATCATTTTAGGAAGTGACAAGAATAGTTTTTGAGCTCATGGGTCTTGAGAGTGGAAATGACATTGGTGTCAATGAAGGCCTTTCTGAGCCTCGGATTTCAACAAAAATATCTTCATTTGTGTTCTGAAGATGAACGGAGGTCTGACGGGTGTTGAACGACATGAGAGTGAGTTATTAATGAGAGAATTTTCATGTTTTCGCGATCTAACCCTTTAATAGAACCATTCTGAAGTGAATCGATAACATATTTGACTTGCGCGTGTAAAGTGTAACACCTCTCGCAGTTCAAAACGCTTACGCTACGTCCAAAATCATCGCCGCCCCAGTTACGCGTTTTCCGTAAGTTGAATACGGAAGGCAGTCTGGCGGAAGCTAGACATTTTACTATATAATGTGTTACATATTGATTTTTTTCTCTCACACAAGCGTATGGATTCACTTCAGAAGGCCTTTATTAACCCCCTGGAGCTGTGTGGAGTACTTTTATAATGGATGGATGTGCTTTTTTGGACTAAAAATTTCAGGCTCCCATTCACTGCCATTATAAAGCTTAGTGTCACGATTCACCAGTGAGAGTGCCCCTGATTACCACCAGAGGGCACTCCACTCCGGACTGTCTCTCTCTGTCAAAGACTACATTAACCATAATCGTTTCCCGGACTCATTAGCACTCACTGTTTACACCTGTGTCTCATCACCTCATTACCTCTGCCTATTTATACCATGTTTACTCTGTCATTCACTGTAAAGTCTTGTTTGTGTAACAACTGCCTTCCTAAGCGTTTCTACTGGTTCATGTATCTTGGTCTTGGATTTCTTGCCTTCTCCGTGGATCACTCTTTTGCCTGTCTCGGTTTTGTTTGCTTGATTGGACTGATTTCCTGCTATGACCTCTTGCCTGTTTTTGGACGATTGTGGATTACCCTTTCATTCATTCGCTCTGTCTCAGAGCGGTCGTTACAATTAGCCAGGACATTTTTTAATGTAAGTCCGATTGTGTTCATCTGAAAGAAGAAAGTCATCTACACCTAGGATGACTTGAGGGTGAGTAAATCATGGGGTCATTTTCATTTTTGGGTGAACTATCCCTTTAACTGAGGTTTTATTGTGTATATGACATATGAACTAACTTTACTTTTTAATAGCATTTTGACCATAATGACCAATGCTATCTACCAAGAGTAGTGTAAATTAGCATCTGGTTTAAAACAGACCTTTTTGTCCATTGAATAATGGCGCAAACACAGTACATTGACACGCAAACCTTAGTAAATCACCTCGCATGATTCATTTAAATACTCTCCTCTCATACATTTTGCATCTGAAAGGGAAACTCCAAATACATATGCAATAAGGTCAGCTACAAAAATAACCCTGTCCATGCTTTTTCAGCGCTAATTTATCACTGCGTGTCTTTAGTAAAATCCTGATAGTCGTTTTTAACGACAAAAGAGGTTTTGTGCTGACGCAAGCGGTTAGTAAATCTGGCCCTATTTTGGGTACTGCAAAAACATGAACAAATAATTCATAGATGATTTATAAAGATGTATACATTTGCATACACATCACAAGAAACAAATGAATCAACAAAACACAAACAAACAAGTAATAACATATATTCTTTACAACTTGAATACATGTGAATGCATCAATTTTTTTTTAACCAATATTTATCAGTTTGCTGTTTCTTGTTAAATATCATTGTGTCTTTAAGGTTTCATGGTGTATATGACATGAACTAACTTTGCTTTGTCATAACAAGGTAAAAAAAAAAAAAAAAAAAAAAAATATATATATATATATATATATATATATATATATATATAATATTAATAACTGTCCTCGACAGACAGTCATGAGGATCTAAAGTCCTCTCTATGATATAATTTTCTATCTTATGCTTTCCCCCCTGCATGTCTCTGCATGTTGGTTGCATTTGATTAGGTGGACTACAATTTTTCAAATACAACTTCTGGAAATCCCTATTAATTACTTAACTACATAAGAGTTTCTACAAGTCAGATGTGACCTTGTGCCCACACTGTCTAAACAGTGTGTGAGACTTATTGACTCTGGCAAAGTCCTCTCTGCTGCGCAACCAATTAACTCAAATTCATTACTGTTAATAAGGAAATGCTCAGCATTAGATGCTAATATTTTAGAGCGAGTTCTCCAGTGCCCGTTTGCTGACTTCAAAATAAATATGAAATTTTACAATTTGTGCTAATGAAGGCAAGAATCTAAAAAGTTAATAGCTTTTGGTTCCTAATTAGCTATGAAAATGTGAAATGGTTTTAATAATAGAATGTAACTAAACATTCACATTCACAATCCCTTACAAATGTAGTACACATTTTGTATAAAGAATGTAGCATAAAGAACAAATGAATCATACAATTTGTTGCAAGTGAATCATGGAGCCACAAACTCAAGAAAAGCCACACACAATTTAACACACTGACCTTGAAAGCACCATCTAAAAGCATTTAGTGTTGCCTTGGCAACCTCACCACCCCTTTGTTATGGTGCAGTTGTTTGCTTTGACTGAAGACTCCCAGTTATTGTTGAGTTTCATATTTAGTTTTAGCGAAGGGTGAGGGATTTGCTCTGCTGTACTTCTAGTAGGGCGAATCTCACAAAAACAGTAAATACAGTACTGTGCCAAATACGCTCGAAGAAACCTTCCTGCAAAGCTACCTGAAAAAATAAGTGTACCAATAGGACAAAAGCTGTTTTAAACACAAAGGGTGGTCACACCAAATATCGATTTGATTTAGTTAATATAAGTTAATTGAGACATGGAATCTATTTATGTCATTATTTTAGAAAGCATCCTCACTTTATAGTATTACAGTCTAAAACTGATCACAGTACTGTAGCTTTTCAGGTTGGTTTCTTCAAGCAGATCTTCTGTATTTAGTCTGTCTCAGTTATTTCTGCTTCTTCATGTAATCCCAGACAGACTCGATGATGGTGACATCAGATCAAACCAGCTGTTGTCAGACTCTAATCTCACTGGATTATTACAATTAATGGCAAATGGGATGTATGAAAATGTAAACTGATATTTCCTACTGACACACGAGCAAAAGATAGAAATAAAGTCTTTCTGGTGCTCTTCGTTTAGGGGTTACATTGGTTGTCTTCCCGGTCATAAGTGACCAGACACCTAAAAATTAAACTTCCTCCACCCCAGTAAAACCAATGCAATTTATTTTTCTTCTATAATATTTTTTCTTTTTAATTTTGTATTTTGAGATGATTTGATGGTATTTTTTAATATTTATGCAATAATTATTGTCTATTTTTGCCATTTAAAATTATAAAATAATTGAAAAAAACATTTTTTTTTTTATTTTTTATTTCATTTATTGCAGTATTTTAGGTTAAAATAGAGACTAGTCCTTCAAAAAAAATTTTTGTTGAAGACAGATTAGCGCCCTCTTTTGGAATTATTTAAGAAATTATGCAACCATGGGTGTAATCCACTAGAGGTCTCTATGGAGGGGCTTGTGAATTCCCAAGTTCACTTTTCAACACTTTCAATAAATTTTTTTTAGCTGGATTTGAATATATAGTTAAATTTGTGTTTTTGGAGATTTCCCATTCTTAAGTTCTTAATCGTCCCAAAAATTAAATGCTTCATTTTTTTTTTTTTACTTCCAGAATATAATTATAGAAAATAGAGGTTTTATAAGATTCATTCTTTAAATGCTTAGTACACCCAAAAATGAAAATCCTGTCATGATTTACTCGCCCCCATGTCGTTTCAAACGACAAAAGTCTTTCATTCATCTTCAGAATACAAAAAAAGATCTTTTAGATAAAATTGAATTACGCAAACTGACACTTTGATGCCTCAAAAAGTTCATAAAGTGATCGTAAAACGAATCCATATAAATTGAGCGCTTTAGTCAAATTCCAATAATATTTCATCATGTTTTGGTATGTGGTGTACAGCATAGACTCACGCACCTGCATTGCCTGGAACACTGAGTAACGTCCCGATGGATATGAGAATAGGATATGTGAGTACCACTCCTACATTGACCAGGATGTTAAATACTACAAGACAGAGAGAAAGAGAGGAACAGGAACTTTATGTAATGGCTTGTTTGGTCATATAGAATCTTTTGTCATTCAGTCCTCTCCAAGTGGCTAAATACACAGAGAACATCACGTGATTTTGGACAAGTGACAAAAATTAATGGATATCATATTATCCTTTATACACCCTAGAGACACAGAGCTCCGCTTCAGCTCAAATATACAGTAAATCGGTTACTATCAAGCTTTACACAGTCTGACGCAGCACATATTGGATATCTTAGAAATGCTACATCGAGGTGTAAATTGATGATTCTAACCTGATTTCTCTCGCTTACTAAGCACATAAAGCACTCTTGGAAGTGTACTCAAGGGTTGTATTTGGTCTACTACAACACTAACTCACATCTGAACCAGCAGGGATCAAGTGGGAAGCCATCAGCAGGATTTACCGCCAGTAACTGTGTACAAACTTAAAGTTGACTTGAAACGGAAGTTGCAATATTCTTTTCTTCCCTATGTATATTATATCCAAGTGAAACAGCTTTTCGAACAAGGAAAGAGTCCAGGGTGGGACATGATTTTGTCCATCAGGAGTTGATTGGATCATTGGATGGTTGTGGTTTGCTATTGGTGGATCTCATGTGAGTGACAGGTTGCCCCGCCCAAGCCAGTAAACATGTCATCAGAGAAGAGATGTCATTGCAAGAGTTATGTAGTTATTATGTACATTAGTAAAATGTATTTGTTAAGCTCCGCCCTTCATTTATGGTTGCTCGCTCAGACCAAGGGGTCAAGGTTTGGCTGGTTAGCATTGACCAGTTATTATTATAGATATCATAACAACCACATTTTGGTGGCTACAACATCTTTTTCTATTGTTTTTGCAAGTAACACTTGGAATATACATTGTTCCAAAGTTTGGGGTCAATGGATTTTTTAAAAATGTTTTTGATCTATCACTCTAATATACTGATTTGCTGCACAATATATATTATATTATTATATTTTTGGGCCTTTTTGCTTTTACTTAGATAGTGGACATCAGGAAATCATGGGAGAGGAGCGAGGGGAATTGGACCTCGAACTGAGGTTCAAACTCAAATCATCCTGTCCACACTAATACGTTTTTGTTTGAAAACACTTTTTTTTCCCCTCCGTTTTGGCCTTCTGTCCACACCGAGATGCCGTTTTTGTCCTGGGAAAAATTTAGCTTTTTAAAAACACATTTCCAAGTGAATAAATCTGAAAATAGCATTTGAGTTGTTTTCAAGTGTATCCGGATTATTGTAGATGTAGCCTCGAGTGCAAATGTCGAATCACATGCCCACATGGCTATAGCTCTGACCAAGAAAGATTTTTATCAATGCTGAAAACAGTGTACTGCTTAATAGCAAAGTTACTTTAAGTCTAGTAATTTCACGCGGCGGCCATCTTTGAAACGCCTCTCAGGCATACAAGTGCAACTCCTATCTGTTTGAATGGGGAAACATAAAAAATGTACAGTCCTAAACCGGCTTCTCAGAACACTGAGCAGCAGCTGCAGTGACACGATGACTTTACTAATCAATGATTGGCTCTTTCATTTAGAAGGCGGGGCTTATTCGTCATACTGGCCGTTGCACTTTTTCCCATTCAGAAGTAATTGGAGTGTCTTCCTATATATAAAGTGTTTGTTAATATTTTTGTGGAACCTGTGATAGTTGTTTCTCAGGATTCTATGATGAATAAAAAGTCAAAACCAATTTAAAACAGTTTCCAGTCACAATTAATGCATAGTAGCTGAATAAACGTATTACAAAATAAATAAATAAAAAACTTTACTGACCCCAAACCTTTAAACAGTAGTGTAGTATATCTCTTATATTTCATTATGTTTACCAGTGTCCAAAACCACAAATATTTTATTAGATTATTGTAGATTACATATGTATTGTACAATGTATTATTGAAAGTAAAATGTAGTTAAGGCCAGTAATGTTTTTAAGACAGGACCTCGTGAAGAATCAGTTATTTCCATAATTCCATATTACCTAGCCAAAGGCCGGCCACGCCGCAGAGGTAACCCCAGGGCAAGGATGAGAGAGAACCCCAGTGCTCCACTCTGGTGAAGTACAGGATGAGGGGAACACAGGAGATGAAGATGAGATTGAAAAAACCCATCGTGGAGAAGAAATGAGCAGCCTCTCCCAAATTGGCACTGCCGAGGAACATCTTAAACAGCACCTGAGTGATAGAGAGGTTTTGCAGTAAAAGGATATCAATACTTAAGGAGTCTTAATGCTTATCAAGGGTCTTCTGGGAATCAGTATTTTCAGCTCAGCAGGAAAACTAACAGCTCTGACCTTGTAGAGAGCAGAAGTGGAGGCGGAGCCGACTGCTAAGGCCACACCCATAAAGGAATCCCCATGGAAACCATCCGCGTACGCCATCATCACAATGCCTGTGATGGCCATAATGGCAGCCACAATCTAAAGGGAAAGATTACAAATGTATTAATCCTTAAAAAACTATAGAAGTTTATTGCACTTGCCTGCTTTCATATGTGAGCTGGATAGCTGAAACTAGAAAGTAATTAGCATATAAAGACGTTTTGAATCCAGATCATTCAATGAAACATTAAATGCGATGAAGTATTCTGATGTAAGCACGATAACAGCTTTTATTCTCATTGACTCACCATTTGTATCTGAATATCTGTTAAAAATAAGCACTGCATCACTTGTCCCATTTCTCTATAATTATCAAGCTGTTTAAATCCAGTGTCATGAATAATTTTATATATCAACAGGTAATGTGTCTTACGCAACTTACTACAGTACATTTACTGTAATAATGATCATGTTGATTCATTCATACATCCTAATGGGTGTGACTGTGTATACTATGTAAAGGATAATGTGAAGGCAGCCAGTCAGTGCCAAAAAATAAGTCCTGACAGGATGAGCAGGACCCCAATCCAAAAGCATCGAGGTCCTGTAAAACCCAAAAGGGTTTATTTTGTGATTAAAGGCCTGTTAATTAAATGGCTACTCACCAAATAAAGTACAGCAGCTAGTGGCAATTATTGGGGTCCAGGCACTTGTTTGGATAACATGATCAAAATAGCTAAATTAGAAAAAATAGATCCCGTGGAATTGTTTTGATGTGCCATTTTTTTAATTCCCTGCACGTTGTTGTATAGCTTTGAGGAGTTTCTTAAGTTAATATGGCCAGTAAAATTAGAAATAAATGACATGTGACATTGTTCTGGTGTACCATGTGCACAAAGTTAAAGTATTTGGATATTGCAGGCACAAAAAACAAATCAGTCATATTTTTTTTGTCTTGAAAGTTTCTAGATATGCAGCTAATTTAATCTAAACTGTGAACTGGATGGAAAAGTCAGCTGTTTATTATCATGTTTATTATGGTGTCTTTTGCCCCAAATTCCATACATATTCTTCCGTTATTAAAAAACAGTTGCTTTAATTACCTTGCACAACAATAAAAAATATTGTACAGATTTTGAATGAATTTAAAAGCACTGCAATTTAAACTTTCTTGATTGCTGAGGTAAGAATGCTGTTGATGCTTGGACCGCTAATTAGTAAATATACATGAAATTCTGCAGCTGAAATGCAGCTGTTAAACAGTCAGGGTTTATATACCACCTACCCGCACACCCATGAAACGATCTTTGAGGACAATCCATGACAAGAGGAAGACAAAGGCCTTGTGGCAGCAGTAGAGCGCTGAGACGTCTGTGGCGGTTAGTTTTCTCAGTGCTAACAGGTACAGGTAGTTAGTCAGCGTCCACAAGATGGAGAAAGGCGCCGTTCTCTTGAGAAACACCTTCAGAGACATTCCATCCTCTCCAAACAACCGACTACATTCCCTACATCATGAAATGAGAGGAAAATGTTTAGCTTCCTCTGATAATGCAGCACTGTAAGATATATCTGTAGGGTAGTTAAACGTTCAAACTAGGTTTGATGTCAACGATGATAAAGCTGGTTCTCAAGTGTTGTGACATGCACGCAAACTTTAAATGTGCAGAAGTACAAATGAAATGAACTATGAGGTATATGGCATGAAGCTTCAGAGAGGCACTCTAAAATGCTAATTAAAATAGAATTGTTCAACATACTCTCATGGCAGTTCGTAATTTTATTTTACAAGTGATGACGTTGGAATTGTTACTAGTACAGGATTGGCACTGGCCACTTTTAACATGACATTACAATTAAAAGGAAACTGAGATTTTCAATCTTTAAAAAAGATCCAAAAAGATCATAAAAGTATCATTAAAGGCACAATATGTAATTTTCTCCACTAGAGGTCGCTTATTTTAAAAAAAGGCGTAGCTTGATAATGCCTTAATTTCGCAGAATCATGGGAGTTGTCGTCTTCACCTCTACAGCCGGTGGAAAATAATCCAACATAAATCATATTCATGGATGAGCTAATATATTAAAGATTATTTAACGTTACTTTAGTATGAAGCAGGGTGGGGCTGAAAGCCATTGGAGCGGAACGAGGCCGCTTGCATGACTGCTAATGAGAGACAAACGCAACACGGCTCGAGAGAAGTGGAGCTTTTATTATGCCGTACACAAGCGATTCCGCTTCTTGTGCTCATGTGTATATGGGACAATGCAGAGCTGTTTTCTCATATTAGACACATTATTTGAGTGTGTTGAAAGTTATGTTACAATGCTACTCTGTGCGTTCACTTGGCGGATACTGTGAGACACTTGTTGCACAATGCAGTAAGCTAGATCGATATCAGGCATGGTAAAACATGGTAAATAAAAAATAAAAAACAGATTAATTGTGTTGATCTACAAAACGATGTGTTAAGATATTTAACAATAAATAGTTTTCTGTCGATCAATGAATCTAAACAGTTGCTCACCTAACACATATTTTAAAGTGTCTGATGTGTTTCCATGATTTCTACAAAATAATATTGGACATCGAGGGTGACGTGAGTATGATGTCATTATAGGCATCAGTCTGTGTCCTGGTTATAATTGCGGATTTCTCTAGATTTACACATTCATGGGAACAATGATGTAAGTACACAAGCCACCAATATATTGCATTGTTCTAGTGATTTTTGGATATATATTAATCCAAAAATCTTACACACTGTGCCTTTAAAGTGCTCCATACAACTCGTTGTGGTCACACCTTAGTTTAGGGTCCAATTATCACTATTAACTATGACTTTTGCCTCAATAAACTGCTAATTACTGCTTATGAATAGTTAGTAAGTTTAAGTGTTAAGTTTAAGTATTGGGTAGGATTAAGAGATGTAGAATATAGTCATACAGAATAAAGCATTAATATGTGCTTTAGCCAATATCAATAGCCAATATCAAAATAATAGTAATGTGTATGCGTATAAGCAGCTAGTTAATAGTGAGAACTGGACCCTAAAATAAAGTGTTGCTCTTGTTTCTGTATTCCAAATCTTTTAAAGTCATACATTATATTTGTGTGGAATAAACAGAAATGTTATTAATTATTTGCTGAAAATCATTGAAAATCCCATAAGATATCCATTAATAAGTAGAGTAGAGATGTTCGATTTGTCTAAATAATTTCTTGAGTAGGACACTTTCAATAAATTGGACTGAATTGTTTCTACTGACCCTGAGGGATGTGCAACTCAGGAGTGTCATTGTCCTGCAGAATTTAGCTCATCCCCAATCATACATGCATACAAATTCTAGCCAAAGTCTTCAGGAGTGCTAGAAAACTACAAGGCTATGCCTAGAGCTAAACTCTGCAGGACGATGGCCCTCCAGGACTGGAATTGCCCATCCCTGCTCTGCTCTAGGGGATCTGTCTCTGTAATAGGTACAGTAAAGTTGCCTGTCAGCTGCTATTGTACCTCCAACCAAAAGGCTTTCATTCATTCTGACTTCACCTGAATTTCTGAATGGGTGTCTGTTTTTCTCTGGTGGTGGCCAAGTGCCCAGAGTAGTAGAGGGGGAAGAAGAGAATGTTCCAGTTGGTGCTGAACCATGTGATGAAAAAGGGGCAGGAGAAGGATTTGAACGTGAGCTGAACCACTTGTGTGGTGCCCACCCAGGACGAGGAGATGCACAGCACCACCAGCAAACCCCCCAGCACCTTGAGCACTGTGTTGGCACAGGTCTGATATGCGCTGGGATCTCCACTGGTTTCACTGCCTGGAGTCTCTGCGTGCGATTCTGAGCCCTCCTCTCCTGCAACACAGAGATCAGTATTGCACCATTACAGCACACATTATACCTCCTTGCCTCATTATATCCCTGGTAATAAATCTGGATTATGGAATCCCTTGTGTTTTATTTTTGTTCTGCAGCTCAAACTGTGCTTAACAAAGCCCATGCAAATGTTATTCTGTAGATAATTTCCCAGCTAACAAGGAATATTCCCAACAATCTTTTGCGAATATGTTTATATATTATTTATAACATTTATTTATTGTTCTTATAACATTCATATTTGACATGTATTCTTGTGATTTTGAGCGAAAACATTCTTAGAACAATATTCTCAGAACATCTTTAAGATGTTGTTTATAATGTTAAGAAAAAGCGTTCTTTAAATGTTCCTCATAATATTAATATTTGCTAAATAGGCATTCTTAGAATGTTACAAATAAAAGTATGAAAAGTGAGGAGAACGTTGTCTTAAATGGGATTGACCAACAGAAAGCTGCTTGGTTTTAAATTGACTTGTTTTTGGTACACTGTAACGCTCAAAATAATGAATTGGTTTGAGTAGAGCCAACTCAAATAAACAAATTAGTTCAATCAAATTACCTTTTATGAGTATTAAGAACTTTATTTTTCTTTTTAGTTCACAAAATTGACACATGTAATCTGAATTGTTTCATTGTTTTGAATTGTATTGACTCTTCATTTAGACAAACTGAAACTGAAACTGGGCTGGGCTTTCTATTTCCCAGCATGGGGAAGAATAACTGTTCAAATTAAGTGTTATATAGTATTTTTTTGTGCAAGATTAATGTTAAGGTGGCGATTTAGTGTTTAATGTATTGCTATGTTAGTTCAGTTTGTTAAATGTTTTATATTGCTGTACTCATATGGCAAGTAATGCCATTAAAGCATTGTGTTAGCAAGGTAGCATTTACTGAACTAGCTAGTTAAAGCTAGAAAAGTTTTCATTTCATTTTATTCTCCCAATTAGACTTCAAAATCACCTCTCTAATACAAAATTGTAATTGCTTCACAAACACTGGCATTAACTGCAGGAAATGCAATTGTACTTTCTTTCATCTATCTGTTCTTACCTGCAGTATAGTGAAAATGTTCTGTTCCTGTCTTTTATTTGGTCAAATATTGGAACACGGTACTGACTATTTTTAGATAGGTTTAGTAAATGCTAATTATGTGCTTTGTTGGCGTGTTTTATTCATGAGAAATTCACCGACACTTCCTCGTGCGGCTGGCCCTGATGTTTCTCTGTGGTACGTATACGGATGTATTGATCAGTAGCTGACAGTGTCAGTTACCTGCAGGTGAAGCACTAATGCTGGACAGCGTTTAAAATCTGCCTACGTCGCAAAGTCAAGCCTCTGTCAAAAATAGCTTCACGGGGTCATGGAGAAACACAGAGACCATTTAGATCTGGTGGGATATACATAGAAACCTGACACCACAGGGCGCCCTCAAATACATCAGCCAATCAGAATACATCCTGTCTGTCATCAGTCATGACCTCCATCATAGAAGCTGTACTGACAACATTACACCTTAGTATGCTGAAGGAATTTTGTCAGTAAACACACAGGCAGGTTAAATTTGACCATTATGGGAAGTTACATTACTTTGAACCTTCTGAAAAAAAGTAGTAACAATTAAAACAGTGGTTCTGTTTTTTTTGGCCATAGGAACCATATATATATATATATATAAGTCAAATTTAGTCACAAAAAATGTTGACCATACACACACACGCACCTACACACGTCTGGTTCAGTATCTTTGTGGGGACCATAGGCGTAATGGTTTTTATACTGTACAAACTGTACATTCTATCCCCCTACACTGCCCCTACCCCTGAACCTACCTATCATAGGAAACATTCTGCATTTTTACTTTCTCAAAAAAAATCATCCTGTATGATTTATAAGCCTTTTGAAAAGTGGGGACCACATATTGTAACTGAACTTTTTTAAATGTGTAACATTTGCTTGACAGATTTTGACAACTAGTTCAACATTTTTGTATTTAATGACTCAAGCAATGAAATGAGGACTATTAGTTTTATATGGAATGACTATTCAGCATTCACAAGTATAGTTAATTTTGACTGACATGACATAAGCAAATGATAATGTTATAAAACAGCAGAGAGTTGTATGAAAGCAATTGATGCATGTCCAAAACAAAAGCATTTGCAATATGTTGGAAGAAATGAGAAGCTGCTACTATGATGTGCAAAAATGACAATGTTGAGGAGGTTGAACTAACTGTTGAGCAAATGTAAATAGTGATGTGAGAAATGCACCAAAGTGACTGAGAACAACTGTAATACAGTAAAGTTGGTATGAACCACCACAGTCATTTAAAAATATACAAATAACACAAAGTGACAATAAAGTGTCATTTTGGGGTTATGGAAACAACAGTTGCGTGGTAAATACACAATACTAACATGAACTGTTTATGAAACATGGGAACTGCTCCTGATGAACAGAACGAACATCATACCTGCATGCAAATTCTCAACCTTCCCAACTAACACACGGCATACCAGTTACGTGATTTATAGTCTCAGCCTCAGACATTACGCCCACGGACAATGTGTTTTTCTCAGGGGTTGAATCCGAAATTGGCCCCTATTCCCTTAAATAGAACATTATTTGAGGGGACAGCCATTTGTAGTGGTGTCCGAAACCATAGTGGACATCATCAAGTGCACTCATTCAATCATTGCACCAGAATAATAGACTGGATAAGCTCATTATGATCTGCCGGTGATTTGATTTCGCCCTGCAGCTCAGTCTGAAAACCTGTACATTAATTAATCCTGCTTCTGTTACACATTTGTGGGAACCAATCACAGACTGGCTTATCCACCTGGCACGCTATTGGCAGGTTTAATACAATGACGGATAGAGAAGCAATGGAGCGATGTCCGTTAATCACACCTCTTGTGGTCTGATTGGTTGAAGGACTATCCAGTTGCATACAGAGTCATTTCAGTTATGCTCGTTGATCACGCCTCTTGTGCAGTAGAAAATATATAGCAGGCTCCCCAGACTAAGGTTCATTCTTAAAAGATTGAGCTTGGTCTGGTGATAGTCAGACAACCACAGTAACCACAATAACGATTCAATTAACTGTATTAGTGGTTTACAGTTTTTATCAGTCGCTTTGGTGCATTTCTCACATCACTATTTACATTTGCTCAACAGTTAGTTCAACCTCCACAACATTTAGTCATTTTTGCACATCATAGTTAGCCTGGATGCCAGCCGAACTTAGCCCCACCCACAAAATGTTTTGGTCGGCCAGTTCGGTCTGGCCTCGCTCCATAGAGGAGTAATTATCTCCGAACAGAAACTGTTTTGGACCAATGAAATCATCAGGGCGGGCTTTAGACGATGACGGACAGATGATCAACAGTAACGTAATCATGCACGTCATCAAAGGGGCTTGGATTATATTTGTTCAAATCCTAAATGGAGAGCTTGTTTGTATCTGCATTCACCTTCACTATTTCTCTCAGAAATGATGATCATGTTGGGTAAGTACTCTGTGTATCATTAAATTATTATTTTTTTTTTTACAACACCGGCAAAGATCGTGTATTCCAGCGTGCGTGCAGACAGGGTTGCCAAGTTTTTACAACAAAACCCGCCAACTACTAGCCCTAAACAATAGCTTCTCGGGCGGTTGTGGTGTTTGGGGGTAAAATGTGTTTTATTTTGGCAAGGTTGCCTGCTAAAATTCGCATTCATGGGTCTATATATCACATAAAAGTCGCTTCAACCCGCGGACATAGAAAACAACCGGCGGGTGCAGTTGAGCTCTGTTGACATTTGACAATGCGTCGCTTCGTTGCTCTGATTGGTTGTTGGTCTATCCAATTGATGTCTTTCCTGGCTCGGTTGAAACACGCCCCATAATCACAGCCCAATGGAGCAGTTTCAGACCAAGCGGCAACCTCCCGCGATCTCTCTTGAAGCCAATACGGAAGTAATGTAAACTGCAATTCCTCAACTGGCCACTAGGGGCAGGCTCCAGAAGGGAGCAGAATCTCATTGAGCCCCATGTTAAAATTCTCAACTTTAAAGCAGAAAAAAACATGTTTACAGCCTGGTACAAATTGTGGTTTTGGCTTATAAGGCTAATTTTGATCTTCATGACAACTCTGAGGGGGGTGAATTTTTTTATAACTCATTTGTTTACGTTATATAAAGCCTTAAAGTTCTGCATAATTAAAGGCGTGGTTACAAGTGGATAGCCATTTATCCGCCGTCTATAGTTATTGCGTCACCTCAGCTCCGCGCACATCCCGCCTTTTTGCCCATTTTCTGTTATCCGGGAGTGACACGCGTTGACTCGCTCACAAGATGGCAGTGCCCAGCTCGCCCATACTTTAAGCTTCAGAACGGCTTATCAGAATCCGATGGGTGACGTCACGGACACTACGTCCATATTTTTTTACAGTCTATGTTTCAGACTCATATTCTGACTAGAACTGAGTATGACCATGTCAGGCTACATCATAGTAGCAGCTAGACAGACAGACAGACAGACAGACAGACAGACAGACAGACACACAGACAGAGATAGATAGATAGATAGATAGATAGATAGATAGATAGATAGATAGATAGATAGATAGATAGATAGATAGATAGATAGATAGATAGATAGATAGATAGATAGATAGATAGATAGATAGATAGATAGATAGATAGATAGATAGATAGATAGATAGATAGATAGATAGATAGATAGAGCAGTAGTGAATGGGAGGTGGTGGGAGACTGAATAGAGGGGAAGAGTGCAAGTATCACAAAGCCAAGATCTGCTGTAGACTCAGAGTGATCAATTTACACCAGACCAGGAATAAAAGATGACATGCGCTGGCCCATGGTCACTATCTTGCAGTGTACTGAGTCAGCAAGTGCGTGCACACACACACATACACACACTAACACTCACAAAGCCACACTGTCGTTGTTATCTTGCTATCAAGCCATGTATCTCACTCTGATTGAAGTACAGGGAAAAAACCTTTATAACTGATTTTTAAAAATTATTAGATTTATGTTCAGATCAATGACATAATATGAATAAAAATTAATTTAAACTGGTATTCATACATTCAACTTGAATATGCCAACATTTGTCACCAAATCATGTGGCGCAATATGCAGAGTCATCCAACAAAACAAAACAAAAAACAGGAAATGACATCATAGAGACCTTCATGATTGTGTGCTCTATAAGTCATGTGACTCCCTAAAATGTAATGATTCTTTTTTGAAATGATGGTATAGAGTTCTTTCAGATCGACAGCATTAGGGAAAGCCACTGACTCAAGTCCTTGGATACTTCCAGTAAACAAGACACTGGCCTCATTTTGCATTATTGATTGTCATATCCTAAACCTTTCAGACAAAAAGGTATGCTAATTCAGTGGTGTTCTAAGAGCCTATATGAATCCCTGCAACATGCCACAAAAGTGCATTTATATATTGAAAGATGTACTTCAGTACATTCAATATGTCCTGTCTGATGTTAAGCAATACCAGATTTTCTGACGTAGTTGCATCTAAATAACAACCCAACTCAAATGATGTCATTTTTAAAGAGAAAAAACCCTACCTGACAACTTTTTGGACATATTTTGGGCTGATAAAAGGGCTCCCACAGTGTGCACCCACACTGACAGACTTTTTATATCCTGCGGATAGCTTGACTGGATAGCTTAACAACCTGCAGAAACCAACAATATACCAGGGAACCGCAGGTCCAAGATGCGGAGGCACAGAAATGTCACATCAATGGTAAATCCCTGGTTTACCGCCCCTACATATTTACACAGCGCTGCGCAAAATGCTATTGTTATTTTACAGCTATTTTACAGATTCAAAAGCATAATTTCACAACAAGACATTTGAGGGAGGGGTTGGTAATATAAACTCATTTATGATGAGCAGTTTGGCTGTTGACAGGACATCTCAAGCAGTTTTTAGTAATGCTTACTTTATTAGCTCCTATGACATCCTAATATTTGTATTTTTAAAAGGAACAGGAATAGTTTACACCCAACAAATTTAAATTCTGTCACTTTTTTTTCACCTTTATGTCAGTCCAAAAACTAGCCTGACGTGGTCATACTCAATTCTAGTCAGAATATGAGTCTGAAACTGGTCCATTGGGCTGTGATTATGGGGCGTGTTTCAACCGAACCAGGAAAGACATCAATTGGACAGACCGACAACCAATCAGAGCAATGAAGCGACGCATTGTCAAATATCAACAGAGTTCAACTGCACTATGCTGCCAAGTCCGCGTTTTTTTCCCCTCGGGTTGTTTTCTATGTCCGCGGGTTAAAGCGACTATTATGTGATATATAGACCCATGAATGCGAAATTTAGCAGGCAACCTTGCCAAAATAACACACATTTTACCCCCAAACACCCCCCGAGAAGCTATTGTTTAGGGCTAGTGGTTGGCGGGTTTTGTTGTAAAAACTTGGCAACCATGTCTGCACGTGCGCTGGAATAAACGATCTTTGCCGGTGTTGTAAAAAAATTAAATAATTTATTGATACACAGAGTACTTACCCAACATGATCATTTCTGAGAGAAATAGTGAAAGTGAATGCAGATACAAGAAAGCTCTCCGTTTAGGATTTGAACAAATATAATCCAAGCCCCTTTGATGACGTGCATGATTACGTTACTGTTGATCATCTGTCCGTCATCGTCTAAAGCCCGCCCTGATGATTTCATTGGTCCGAACAGTTTCTGTTCGGAGATGATTACTCCTCTATGGAGCGAGGCCAGACCGAACTGCCCAAGGGGGTAATCTAGCGCTCAGAAAGCGTTCCACGCCTAGGGGCTGCCATTGCTAACTAAGCCATCACCTGCTGTTAGCATCCCATTGACTCCCATTCATTTTTGAGTCACTTTGACAGTGAATAACTTTACATCTGAGGCGTTTAAAGACTCCATTTGTCCATTGTTTATTTCTAAAGAAACACGACAATGTATAAAAGGCTCCGTTACCTTGTATCTTACACTATCGCCCCGCAGAAGCTGTTTTTGTAAAAATAGGCTAACGATTGCGTCATAACCAACGCGACTCTGTCGCACAGTTGAGAAATTACCGTATAGACCTGAGGAGACGCTCGCAAGCAATCTTTTACTGTCTATGAGACAGTCGGGGGGACGTGGAGACATAAAGTCTGATAAAGTCAAGGGAGAAGAATGGAGAGAAGCCCATGAGCCAAAAGCAACGGGAGAAAATATTTAAACAACGTGATTCAGCTTTTACTTTCCACATCTACTAGAAGACCTACAGCTGTCAGACAGGAGGCTCACGTCACATCTACGTCGTCAAGCTCAGTCTGAGCCTGCGCAGTTCGCTCAGCCATCAGGAAGTGCGTGCCCCTAGGTTGACTTCATTATTTCGCCGTTGACGTCAATGGGGCCGCTCGGTCCATTTCTTTTACTGTCTATGGAACTGCCCGACCTAAAAATGTTGTGGGTGGGGCTAAGTTCGGCTGGCATCCAGGCTATCCAAAAACACTTTTAGGCTCAGTTTCACAGACAAGGCTTAGATTAAAAGGACTTCAATTAGGATATTTAAGTAGCTTTTAAAAACGATCCAGAGAAAAACATTACTGGTGGGCATCTTGAGACAAAACAATGGCACATACATATCAGTGCAAGTTTCTTTCAGTTAAAACAGCTCAAATGTGCATTTTAGTCTGGGACTAGCTTAAGCCTTGACTGTGAAAACGGGGGTAATAACAGTTGAATGGTGTTTTTATTTATTTTTTCATGCTTGAAAGCCTAAGAAAAGACTTTAAGAAAAGGTTTAGGACGACATGATGGTGAGTTTATAATGAGTTTATGATTGACTGGGTCAAAGCATCTCCAAAAACTGCAGCTCTTGTGAGGTGTTCCCGGTCTGCAGTGGTCAGTATCTATTAAAAGTGCTCCAAGGAAGGAACAGTGGTGAACCGGCGACAGGGTCATGGGCGGCCAAGGCACATTGATACACATGGGGAGCAAAGATTGGCTTGTGTGGTCCAACCAGACAGATGAGTTACTGTAGATCAAATTGCTCAAGAAGTTAATGCTGGCTCTGATAGAAGGTGTCAAAATACACAGTGCATCTCAGTTTGTTGCGTATGGGGCTGCATTGCTGCAGACCAGTCAGGGTGCCCATGCTGACCCCTGTCCATCGGCGAAAGTGTCAACAGTGAGCATATGAGCATCAGAACTGGACCACGGAGCAATGGAAGAAGGTGGCCTTGTCTGAAGAATCAGGGGAACAGTCTGATGTGTGGGTCGCTTACCTGGAGAACACATGGCACCAGGATGCAATATGAGAAGGCAAGCTGGCAAAAAAGAGAGATGCTTTGGGAAATCTTGGGCCCTGCCATCCATGAGGATGTTACTTTGACATGTTCCAAATACCTAGCATTGTTGCAGACCATCTATACCTTTTCATGGAAACAGTATTCCCTGGTGGCTATGACCTCTTCCAGCAGGATAATGCTCCTGCCACAAAACAAAAATGGTCATGGTTTGAGGAGCACGAGTTTGAAGTGTTGATTTGGCCTCCAAATCCCCCAAATCGCAACTTACAGGACTTAAAGAATCTGCTGCTAACATCTTGGTGCCAGATACCACAGCACACCTTCAGGGGTCTAGTGGAGTCAACGAGACGAGACAGGGCTGTTTTGGCAGCAAAAAGGGACCAACACAATATTAGATCATAATGTTGCTTATCTGTTACTATACATCGATATTTTAATTTAAATCTGAACCTATATAGACGTAGTAGCAGTTAGCTTGTATGAGATCAATCCTGTATGTATCAAATATTTAGAATTAATTTTTTTTTAAAACATCAGGTATTGTAAATTGGGCTGTTACTTCAGATTTGTGTAACACCACAACCAGGAAGTTTAAAAAATTGCGACCAGAAACATCACAATCCCATAATGCAAATGTGCTGCATGCTATGCTTCTACAACCAACACCAAAACACAACTGGAAAGTAATCAGACATCCTAATGGACTCTTGTGTGGTAAAACCACATCTTTAGAACAGTATCCCTTAGGATTGGACTGTTTATTTAACGCTTAACCAAACACAAGCACACAGGCAGGAAACGGTATGATTCACCCAATCATAAGCACATTATCATTTAAACACAGACATTGACAGAAATAGTTTTCTATTCTAATATCATAAATGTAGATTAATGATGAAAACAAACACTGAAAGTGAATTATAATTGCTTGCTAATCGTTAATACTTCCTGTTTGTACCTTTTAGCCTAAAGGTATTTAACACTAATCAAAGATGATAAAAAAACCTCACTGTTAAAGTTGGTTAATACACTAACCAATGTTAACAAATGAGATCTTATTGCAAAGTGTTACTCTGAAAACACAGCAGCACCGTGAAACCCATATCATACTCAAATAAACAAACCATACGTCATTAAATAAACAGTAATTTAATACTGAAAATGTAATATATAAACTGCTGAGGTGGCTCCTTTTCTGCTTGGCTGCAAACACACGAACACACACACACGCGCGCACACACACACACACACACACACACACACACACACACACACACACACGACATTTCACACTAAGCTAACTTACAATTTTGCGCATACGTTAATTTTTCTCTTTCTTGCGTACACAAGGGTCTTTACTCAAACATGCACTAGTTTAGCCATCTAAATGAGAATATAGAGTAATTATAATCACAAGACTAACCATTACTCAAACTCTCACACTAGTCCTAAAATATAACTTTTTAAAAAGGTTTAGAATAAAACAAACACACATCTTTGAAAATGTTTTAACTTTAAGGATATCCCTGAGCATCTCTAAAGGAAGGTTTTCTCAGATTTAGCTCATTTCTGGGGACAATTTTGTATTCCAAAACACACAAACATTGCATTTTACCTTCAGAGATGGGGCAGGTAAGCACCTGGGCGCTATAGGAGCTGAGAGGGGCCACACGGGCCGAGTGTTTCTTCATTCTCTCCTCCTTCCTGAGCTTTTGGAAGTGTGTGTGTGTGGTGTGTGTGTGTGTGTGAGCAGCACGGCTCAACTCCTCCGACAAACCCACTTCATCCCCACGCGCATCTCTCCTGACACTCCCACAGTCTTGTTCCTCTTGATATCTTTTACTTTGCTGTTCTCCAGCTGTTACTTTGCTCTCTCTGCTAACTGACAAACTTCTCTTTCTCTCTGGCTCTCAAACACTCTCAGCGTGACATAAAATCGCACAGTTTTGCTCTAGTGTAGATGCTGCAGTGTCATGCTGCTATCCTGCGTCTCCTAGGGAGACTGAGCTTCAAGTGTGTGTGGAATGCAATCATCCCCTTCATATCTCTCTCGTTCTCTCTCTCTCCCTCTCTCCCTGTCCCCGCCTCTTCTCCTGCTCAGAGTATCCTTTGCTGTGTTTGGAAGGTAACCAAGCAGCTCGGTCTAATTATGCTGCATTGGCCCCTCTCCCCCTTTTCTCTTTCAACCCTTTGCGCTTTCTGCTTTTACAATCTGCCTTTTTTTAAGTCAGTTCTATATCTGCAGCATCCAGCAGCTTGATAAAAGCAGTATGATGAAGATAAGTGATTTAGTAGTTTAAAAAAGTAGATTTTTTTTCTTTTTCTAGCTCTCTCTCCTTGTCCAATCACGCTTTTTCCTTTCTTCATCAGCACTTGTGCTGCACTTGAAGGCCCTTCACTGCTTGCTTTAGCAGAGGTCTTGTCTTTCTGTCTGAGTCTCTGTCGTGTTATGCTAATAAAACCGAGTACAGAGCCTTGGGGGACTCCATAAAAAGTCTCTAAAAATTCTGTGTTCCTGGATGGAACAATCCAATCCCTCCGCATAATCAATCAAAGTGACAGGAAGTAGGAGTCTGGGATCTGTTCTGTTGTTTAAGCGAGATTTAATTTTAGATTTTGGGATATAAAAACGATTTTTGAAGAATGTTAATGCTGTTCTTTTCCATATTATGTAAGGATAAATTGACCATAACCAATCCGGCTTTCTTTTTTCAGTGGAATACAAAAGGAAAAATTATACACAATGTCAGAGCTGGTCTTTTACATACAACAAACCCAAAACAAGGTTAATGAGAATTCACCGTATTTTTACTGAATAAAATGAATTTCCTGCCATTGATAGAGCGTTCCGGCTTTCCATGTTTTCACTGTTATATGGTAGGGGGGCGCTATTACACATCTTCTGAGAATACAGAATCTCCTGATTAAAAAATAAAAAACAGGTAAAAAAGAAGCAGTACCAAGTGATAGCATATGTACGCAGATGCATGTATAAAATAACACGATATCAAAACGGCCTAACGTTACCAAATTAAATGTTGAGGATGACCTATTGGACTGTGAAACATTAGGGGTGTTGACAAAAACGCAATTTCTCAGCTTTCATACACAAACAACAATTGGCCTCATTCATACAACAAAATATTCTAGTTGCCATGAAAATATTGTACAAATTATCAAAAATGCTGCTGGCAACTTTTTTCGAAAACGCTGGTGAGGAAAAAGTTAAAATAAAAACTAGCATAATTTTAGTTAGGATAGTAAGATTTGAGGGTTTGCATGTTTACACTAAGAAGGATTTTAGATGTGAACATTTTGTGTGATAAACATTTTAATTTGAATAAATGGCTGTAAATGCGCCTTTTCAGACAGACATGAATATTTGCGTTCATTAATGTGATTGCTTTAATCTCTGTCCCATTGCATTGCAAAAAAATGCTGGCCAACCAATAAGATTTTCTGTTAGAAAACATGTAATTACTGTTTGAATTATCCGTGAAAAGAAGGTATCGGAAACTGAAAGTTTCGTAGTGCTTTGTGTACCAGAGTAACCATGGTATTTCTGCTTGTCCAGAAGCGCCAACTACTGTCAAAGAGTGTATTTTCATCATATGTGAAAATCTGACTGAATTTTCATGCCAAACATTCCCATCCACTTTGTGGTCACCGTGGACGTGAATGTTTGACATTCCAATGTTTAGAATTTTGTTTCATGGGAAAGAGCAGCTTAAACATTTAACAAAGTACCTCCTTTTGTGCTCCAAGAGATTTGAAATGTTTTAAAGGTGAGTAAACTATAACAGTTTTTTTTGTGTGGGAACTATCCCATAAAGTTGCTGTATTCTGTGAGCTGTGCTGTGCTGAGATGTTATCGTACTAAAGGGAGTCTTCAAATCACAGAGCGATTTAAGTATCGAGCAGACCTTTAGCAGGCCTGCCTGGTCGGAGTCCATTACACACTGCCTTTGTCTGTGGTTTTTATGGCCTTGCATTTAATATCTCAATGATGCTTGTGTCAGTGGCCCCAGGTATACACTCGATTAGCGATACACCCACACACACCTACATCTTTATCTTCCATAGTCACACATCCAAGCTTTCTGCATCTCATTCATTCATTATTCTGGGCTTTGTTTAACACCAGACAAGCAAGCATGCACTGCCTCTAGTACTGCATTAAGGTCCACTGCATACTCAAGAACTCAAACAAAGCTTCTTTGCTTAGCCAGCACTTATTATACTGGCAAATGTGCAGCAAGTTTTGAAGAAAAGTCATATTTCTCAGATGAGCTAAGAGCGTGTCACCAAACAGCAGCTCTGGCTGTTCGGGGCCAGGAAATGTGCTTTGCTGGCATTGTGTTAAATGCACGGTACACATTGTATGATTTTGGGCTGTCCCAGGAAAAAGATGACCAGTTGTGCTGTTTCTGTTGTTGTAGCTCCCGAATGGCGGTCCTACATCACAGTGAGAGAGGTTCAAAGGCGGCTGTTGTCACGGTCATACAACCAAAGATATAATGCGATAATCTTCTGACAGTGTCAGAAATTTAGCATGATCATCTCACAGTGTGTTTGCTTCTGCGACCTACGTCTACTGACCCGACATGCCGCTAAAACTTAAAACTACTTACCTTAAGCTCCATTTGCAAAATTGACATGACAAGTTGGCCTCCTTTCCTTCACCATTCATAGCTACACCTGTTCAACTGCTTGTTAATGCAAATATCTAATCAGCCAATCACATGTCAGCAAATCAAAGCATTTAGGCAGACATGGTCAAAACAATCGGTTGAAGTTCAAACTGAGCATCAGAATGGGAAAGAAAGGTGATTTAAGTGACTAAGTGACGTGGCATGTTTTTTGGTGCCAGACGGGCTGGTCTGAGTATTTCAGAAACTGCTGATCTACTGGGATTTTCACACACAACCATCTCTAGGATTATAGAGAATCGTCTGAAAAGAGAAAATATCCAGTGAGCGTCAGTTCTGTGGGTGGAGATGCCTTGTTCTTGCCAGAGGTCAGAGGAAAATGGCCAGACTGGTTCAGCTGATAGAAAGGCAACAGTAACTCAAATAAGCACTCGACACAACCGAGGTCTGCAGAAGAACATCTCTGAACGCAATCCAACCTTGAAGCAGACGAGCTACAGACACACCAGTGACACTCCTGTCAGCTGAGAACAGCAAACTGACCAAGATTAAACAATAGAAGATTGGAAAAACATTTCCTGGACTGATGAGTTTCGATTTCTGCTGTATCATTCAGATGAGGGTCAAAATTTGGTGTAAACAACAAGAAAGCATAGAGCCGTCTTGCCTTGTATCAATGGTTCAGTCTGGCGGTGGTGTGTAATGGTGTGTTATATATTTTCTTACCACACATTGGGCCCCTTAGTACCAACTGAGCATTATTTAAACATCACAGCCTACCTTTTAGTTTTGTTGCTGACCATGTCCATCCTTTTATGACCACAGTTTACACATCTTTTAATGGCTACTTCAGCAGGATAATGCGTCATGTCACAAAGCTCAAATAATCTCAAATTGGTTTCTTGAACATGACAATGAGTTCAATGTACTAAAATGGCCTCCACAGTTACCAGATCTCAACCCAATAGAGCATTTTTAATAAATGCTGGAAAGGGAGCTTCACTTCATGGATGTGCAGACGACAAATCTGCAGCAACTGCGTGATGCTCTCCTGTCAATATGGACCGAAATCTCTGAGGAATGTTTCCAGCACCTTAATGAATCTGTGCCATTAAGAATTAAGGCAGTTCTGAAGGCAAAAGGGGTTTCAACCTCGTACTAGTAAGGTGTACCTAATAAAGTGGCTGCTGAGAGTATAATAAATGAATATTATATTATTAAATCTGCGAATAATTAAAATATATAAAGCGTTAAATATAAATTACACAAAATATATAAAATTATTAAATACATTAATAATATTTATGTAGTCATTATTTATTTAGTCGAGACCATTGGCTGAACCACATAACAGATCACACATTTCAACATACACCCACAACCACATACACTCACCCACTCAACTACTGTTAACTCAAGTGCTTCTTCTGCTGCCTAACACTGAACCTACTGCTGCAGTCTGACTGGGAAATGTATCACACATTTGACTAGTTTGAAACAGATAGTTCCATTAGTGTCAAAAAATCTGGCACTATGTCAAAAATGACATTGAACTGAGAGTAGACTGTAAAAAAAAAAAAAAACGAGAGAACAAAAACCTGTGGCCCCCAGAGGTATCTGAACAGATATTTCAGCCAAAAGCCAATAAAAGAAAATGTGTGGATTTCATTGCATTCTGTATCTGAATCATTGCATCTGCAAACAAATGATGCTAGACTTTGGGTCTAACTTTTCTCCTTTTTGTAAACTGCTCCCAAGGTGGTTTTCAGTGGATGTACTATGTCAACTCCTCTTCAGTTCACACACAGGTGTCCTAAAGTAACCACAGGTGTAGGTAATTCTAGTATGGGTATGTTTCAGTAAGACAACCATAAAATGTCTAAACACACCAAGGCTCCATTATTAATTTGATAAAATAAACAAATAAACAACAAAAAATATTATTATTACAATTTTAAATAACTGTTCTCTATTTTAAAGTGCCCCTATTATGCTATGTTAAAGTTTCCTAATTTTGTTTTGGAGGTCTTTACATATATCATAGGTCAAAAAAACATCTCCTAATATTCATTTTCTCCTAATTTCATTTTCTCCTAATATACAATGCACATCATCACAATGTTCAATGATTTGCAAATGACTTGATGGATGAATAGTCTCTCTAAGGCCATGTCCACACTTATACGTTTTCATTTGAAAATGTATATTTTTGTCTCCGTTTTGGCCTTCCGTCCAAACTGAGACCGCGTTTTAAGTCCCTGAAAACGTATATCGTTTTGAAAACGCTCTCCAAAGCGGATACATTTGAAAACGCTGTCTTCGCGTCGTAGTGTGGACTGTGAAAACGGAGGCTTTTTAATACGATGACTCATTTAGCCATGTGATGCAGTCATATGACCAATTCAGCCAAGATGGTGAACGACATTGTACAGCAGTTGTTTTGTATGCTTTCTGTTTTGACAGCCTTGTTAAATATTAATGTCAGTTTGTACATACTGTTAAAAAACTCAAAATTTCAAAGAGTAAATAAACGAGTAGCGGAAATGACGCAAGTCGAAGCGTCTTGGATTTGCTCATGCGCAGTACGGAGATCTAAGCGTTATAAGACGTTTCAATGTAGATGAACATTTTTTTGGAAAACGATTAAAAATGATAGTGTGGACGTGGAGCGTTTTTAGACGAAAACTCCGTTTTTAAATTTAGCCGGATTAGTGTAGACGTAGCCTAGATCCCTTCTTTCTGAGAGCTACTCTGCTCTGATTGGTCAGATGGCCCAGTGTTACGAGCCCCTACTCTTTCTCTTGTTTTCTTTCCTGTCTGAGGATAGCTGCCAATTGGATGGGGGCGGAGCCTAACACCTGAGGCCTCTGCCTATTTAAAAGCTGCTGGTGAAACTTCAGTTTTTTCAGCCTACCTCTGGAAACCTGTTGTTTGTGTTTCAGGTTTCTTTTGTACAAGATGGTGAGTTTTGTTTGTTTAGTTATATTTTTTATGTATTTTCTTTTGTGTTTCTCGGGAGTTAGGAAATAATTAACTCTGAGTTGTAGTTTAGATTAGCTCACCAGTCCTTACTTTAAGTTTTGTATGTTTGTTTGTTTTTAATTTGTTGTAAATAAATCTTTTTTTTTACTACCATGGCCTTTGTGATTTGGGTTTATATACCTTTCTGAATGGCTCTTATGTTGGTCCCAATTTTGGGTCGTAACAGCCAGTCTGTTGTGACTGCTCTACCGCGTACAGCGTGGGGCTCGATCCATTACAGAACTTAAACATTTTTGAAAAACTTGAAAAAATGTACAGAAGGCTAACAGTAAAGTACTTATGTTTAGTAAATTAATTCACAATAGGCACATATTCTTTACTAATCTTATGCTCAATACAGGCTGAAAAATGTGAACTTTTTTATTTACTGAAGGCTACAAATTAAATTGTATTAATTTACAATATGTAGCCTACACATTCATTATTAATCTTAGGCTTTGCCTAATCTGAAGAAAACGGCTTTGTTTATATTTCTTGTTAATTACATTATGAATCACTTTGCATGGCCATTTTCAATTCTAAATGGTGAAATTAGACAACTGTATTAATTTGCCTGAATATTTTTGTCATTTGTTTAAAGCTACACTGATATTTTCCCCCAGTGAATATTATAATATCCAGTGACTATTACCCTGCGTCCCAATTCGCATTCTATCCATACTAAATATTATTCGAAAATAGAATTGGTATGTCCCAAATCGTAGTATGTTGAAAAAAGTATTCCAAAGATACCCGGATGCTTTACTATTTCCGGTCCGAATCTGAAGTATGGATCGATGTGCACTCTAACGGCTGATATTGCCCACAACCCACTGCCAGGTGGACGGGGATTCGATTAGAACTACAAACGCGGATAAAAAGCGTTAAAAAACTACAAACATGACAGATGTGTGTGTCCGACGGTTAAGTAGAGAAGTTTAGATAAAGGGGTTTGAGTGACCAACTATCAATATTTAACCTGACAAAAATATATTTATTCAGTGTTGTCCACATTATATTTCACCTGCAGCAGCATTGTGAACTTTTTTAATGACACGTTTGGCCATTAACTTTTAAATTCATCATTTTATTTCTACTGCAAACACATGAGGAGAGTCTCTGCATTAAAGACCCACACATGGCAGATCAACGTGCGGCTACATTTCTCTCCGATACGGTAGGAGATTAATCTGAATGTGGAGGATTTGAACTGTGACGAATCTGACGATGATTGACAGGGCAGATAAACGATGACGGGATGCACGTAACTAAGCGACAGAGTCCGTTAAAGATGGCGAAGGAGTATGTCCCGAAGCTTGCATACTTTTCTGCTTGTTGCTAGTGTACTTTCAAGATGGAGGGGCAACATGGCGACCAGCATTCGAACCCCTCACTCGTATGTATTTTCAATGGCATATCATAAACCTACGAGAATACTTTATTACTTGAAAGAAGTAAATATACATTAATGAGCACATATATTTGAAAGAACTAAGTGTTTTTAGCTAAGAATAAGCTTTCAGTGGGCTTGGTTATCAGTGCAATGACATTTAAATATTTTTTTTATATCATAAAGGTCCAAATAGATTTTTGGGCCACTTTAGCATAATTCAACAAAAATGTTTGCTCACACTTTAGTTTAGACTCCAATCCTTATTAAGCAACTGACTTTTGCCTCAATAAATGCCTAATTACTGCTTATTAATAGTTAAGCCCCTTTCACACTGCGATTCCGGCAAATACACGGATAATGCGACCCGGCATTTGTTCCCGGGCCGCTAGATTTGGTCCATTCTCACTGCCAGCGAAAAACCGTAATATGTGTGCTTTACGGTCATAAAGCTTAACGGTCCCAGGTTGAGTTGACACGTGACATCCTGATGTGACGTATAATGGCGAGCGATCTCAGCTTCAGCGCGGATAGTAAGGAGCTCCGTGGTCTCGACTTGTGTCCAGTTTGCACACATTTCTGCTTGTTTAATTTTAGTTTCTTTCGTATACGAACACTCTCTGCGTTTAAAACACTGACTAGCTCTTCTAGCACTGCAGGGTTGTATTATTGAAAAAACAAGCTCTAGGAGTCGCACGATAACTTCGTACACGTTGCGGCATTAGTTTTGGCTTTTGTTCACACAGCGCTCATCCCGGGTCGAATCCCGCAATATTACTAGGTCCCCGACCCGGGTTGAATTCGGTAATCAATCCCGGGACGTGGTTGCTTTCACACAGAAGGCGACCCGGCAATGTTCCGGGAATATTCAAGGGGGTAATCTAGCACACAGTTCCACCCATAGGGGCGGCCATTGCTAACCAAGCCATCACCTGCTGTTAGCATCCCATTGACTCCGAGTCACTTTGACAGTGAATAACTTTACATCTGAGACGTTTAAAGACTCAATTTGTCCATTGTTTATTTCTAAAGAAACACGACAATGCATAAAAGGCTCCGTTGCCTTGTATCTTACACTATCGCCCCGCAGAAGCTGTTTTTGTAAAAATAGGCTACTAACTATTGCGTCATAAACAACGCGACTCTGTCGCACAGTTGAGAAATTACCGTATAGACCTGAGGAGACGCTCGCAGGCAATCTTTTACTGTCTATGAGACAGTCGGGGGGACGTGGAGACATAAAGTTTGATAAAGTCAAGGGAGAAGAATGGAGAGAAGCCCATAGTGAGCCAAAAGCAACGGGAGAAAATATTTAAACAACGTGATTCAGCTTTCACTTTCCACATCTACTAGAAGACCTACAGCTGTCAGACAGGTTGCTTATGGCACATCTACGTCGGCAAGCTCAGTCTGAACCTGCGCAGTTCGCTCAGCCATCAGGAAGTGAGTGCTCGTTTACTGACTTCACTTAACGCCGTAGAAGTCAATGGGATAGCTCTGTCCATTTCTTTTACTGTCTATGGGAATATTGCGGGTCCGACGTGCTGTGTGAAAGGGGCTTAAGTAAGGTAGTTGTATGTTTAGGTATTGGGTAGGATTAAGGGATGTAGAATATGGTCATGCAGAATAAGGCATTAATATGTGCTTTATAAGTACTAATAAACATCCAATATTCTAGTAATATGCAAATAAGCAACTAGTTCATAGTAAGAATTGGACCCTAAACTAAATGTTTTGGTCCATGAGCCGCTTCTGCATTCTGCATATAAAACCCTTTCCCTCCAGTCAGTCGAGTTTGCATTCAATCATGTACATCAATATCTTTCCTGTGTTTTCAGCTCTTCACAGCCAGAGACTGTAAACTATAAACCCCAGCAGTGCATAGAGAGAGAAATCTTAAAAGACAGATTATATTTCCACAGTTCAAGTATAGGCTTATATTGCATATTCACATATACTTGATGATGGATTTTGTGTCAGGACTGCGTATTTTGTGATGTCAAGGAGAAAATGAACCCACAGCTATTTTTAATGACTTCACTTTTCTCGTACTGATTTATTATTACAGTAATATATTGCGGTCACTAAACTATAATCTACTTCCATTAAGCGACAGAATTCATGCACTCCTGTATGAAAAATAAAAAGCACACACATGGACCTATACTCAGGAGAGGTTTTCAACCTCTCTTTTTCAAACGGACACCTGCCATTTGAGATGCCTGTTGTTTCGTCCCAGCGCCCCCTCTTCTTGCACCCCTGCCATAGCAACGCCTGGCCCTTGTGTTCCACCTTCAACATTGCCACACGGCCCCATTCAGCACCTTTGTCATTTAGATCAGTGCCATGTTCCTCCACCATTGTCCACAGACCTGCTGCGTCTTTTATCCACGTCTGTTAGCTGCGTTCTCTGAAACGACAGCGAGACAAGATGAGACGAGAGTAGAATAGTACACCCACACGCTATAAGTGTTACACACACTTCATAACGAATCCGTCAAAACTCCATAAAAGACTCACAAGAGCCGAAGAGCTGTGTGATTTACATAAATATAAACTGCTGAGGAGCTGCATGACTTTCATAAATATGAACTTTCTTGTCTTTATCAATTTAGACTAACTGTTAAAGATTTCACAAAGAAATTCTCAAGGTCAGACTTCCGCTGTTTGGACGCCACCCTGTCCATAAATATGTGCCGCATACATTTCTTTTGATAAAAAGTCCAAAATGAAGACATACCAAGTCCTATTTATAAAGTCAAAATGATGGCATACAAATTATTATTAGATGAAATAATTATGAGTAAAAAGACAAATATGACAAAAAGTTGAATTTATGAGATACTAAGTCATAAGTATGTCAACATTGTTCAACCTTTTATGTAATAATTGTTACCTTAGCATCTTTTAGTATCTCATAATTTTGACTTTTTATGCCCTAATAATCAACATGGTATAAAAAGTCAAAATGATGACATAAGTCATCATTATGAGATCAAGAATATGATGTACTAATTCAATTATGAGATACAAATTCTAAATTATGAGATACTAAGTCATAATTATGACAACATTGTTTGACTTTTTATTTAATACTTGTTTATCTCTTAGTATCTCATAATTAAGACTTTATGCCCTTTAATCTGAATTTTCATACTTGTTGTCAAATGTTTTCATATAGAGGGTTTGCATTAAATGTTTATTTAATATTTTTTATATGAATAAATGCAGTATATTTGAGATTAAATAAATGTCCATACTCTGTCTTTACGTATTATTTGTAACAACACATAACATCACATAATACAGTCAATCGGGATACATTTTACAATACAGTTACACATTTATTAATATCAAAACTTTAAATGAACTAGCCACAAACTATTGTTTTTGTACCATGATTTTAAAATAATGCTCATTGTACATCATGATATCTTTGTAAGAATTGAAAAGTGACCTCATTTAAAAGTATTGTCTTTGTCATTAAATATTGTAAATATCAATCCAATCAAAATCCATATTAAAATAGCTTGCGTAGGAACTTAGGTAGCACAACTCTATTAGGACTGTATGAGCTCCATCCCCACTTCCATGTGGCTGCTGTTCTGCTGGTGCTGTGGTTCTGTAGCTGGATATATCTTGAATTTTCTGATAATTAGCTATCAAAACATCATGCGGTTTGAATCAGTAAATTGGATGTGTGGGAGGTCAATGTTCAGCCGGTTAGTTTCAGTAGTTAAAATTAAGGTAGGCAATTTTTTTCCCCGCCATGGTGCAAGTGCAACTAGCTTTTAAAGGAAATGAAAGATGAATCTGATTGGTTTATTGCACGTTACACCTACAACACACCCATGACTCAATAAGAGACTAGATACAACTATTTTAGACCATGACTCTGGCACGCCGACTGTTTTTTGTTGTTGTTAAACTAGCTAAATTCGGACAAGTGCACAGATCTATGTGCTCAGATCGTTAAAATAGGGCCCATAGTTTTTAATTAATACATCCAGTATAAAGTATTATCCAGTATATACAGTATTCTTGACTCGTTGTAAAAGTTTTTTTTCCCACCTCAATACCAATACAAGTAAAATCTTTAATTTAATGATTATGGTTGTGAAAATGTCTAGCAATTGGCGAATTGACATCCCATCTCCTAATCGTATATTTATGTTCATTAATATGAGTTTTAAATCAGGTCTCAACATTAAAGGTGCACTATGCAACTTTCCGTCCACTAGAGGGCACCTATTCAAAACAAAGGCGTAGTTTGATGACATCAAGTTTGAGCGCAGCATCTTGGTGATATGTGGTCTTCACCTCACAGCCGGTGGAAAAGAGTCAGGATAGGACTCTGGCAGAAATCATGTTCATGGATGCAGTTATTAACGTTACTGTAGTGTGAAGCAGAGCAGGACCGAGTGTTGTGGACCTGAGCACGGCCGCTGGAGTCATTGTTATACAAATAACCGCCTCGCAAACACCAGGACTTTTATTATGACGGGAAGGGATACATTCGCCGGGCGCCTGCAGTATTTCCGCTCTTCCGGTTATGATTATGAGGTAATGCAGCACTGTTTATCATATTAGATACATTTAAGTGTGATGAAAATGATGTTATGACGGTACTCTGTGCGTTCACTTGTTCACACTGCTAAGAGAGTGAAATAAAACACGACACCGAGGGTAACGCAGATATGACGCAATTGACAGCCGACTTCCTCAGACGCAATGCTGAAACGTCCCAGTCCTTAGTTAAAATAGCAGTTTTCTCACAATTTACAAATAGTTGGAAACATTTGGGATATAAGTACACAACTGAACAAAATATATAACACTGGCCTAGTGGTTTTTGGATATTTACTGAAAAAATACTACATAGTGCACCTTTAACACTTGTCCAGGACAAGTGTATTTTTTTAAGGGGCACGTGAAAGATAATTTTTATTTGCCCAGCCGGACAAGTAGCCTGATTAAAACACCAATAACAAAAAATAACTAGGGAATCACCAAAACGTGAGAATGATTCTGCATTCATTAAGTGTAAGTGGTGATTGCTAGTGAAGCAGCTCGCACAAAGAAACTCAGTTAACTTACTGCGGAAAAAAATTCAAAATGTGGAGATTTTATATTTTTAACATATGATACAATTAAGCCACATCACACGACCAGGATGCGGACTGATTTCATTTCATCGTTTGATTGAATGACTCATTTAGACTGCCGCTACCTACTGGCGGTTTAGTTTCCTCCTTAAAAGTATCATTCTTTCAAAAATGTCTTATTTGTATATTAAGAAAAATATTCAAAACAATCTCATAACATTTTTTAATGCAGTTGTAATTTTTTTCAGTTGTAAATAATTTAATTGGATTGGTAACAGCCCTATAGTGTCTTATTATTCTAATTAAAATTATTGATCAAATTTAAGAATTTAAAAGAATAAATGATAATTCGTTATATTTACGACACAAAAAAATAATTTTTTAACTTGGACAAGTGAATGACCGATCGATCTACTTCGAGCACATGAAAAGACTTAATGTTGAGTTTAAAATGTCCTGTTTAAATGGACAACTATCTTTTTTGATTTGTTCAACACTAATCAATGCTGAAATAAATCTGCAGCAGTCAGATGGTACATGTCCAAGTTCTCTCATTTACATTCATTATTACTGACATGTGCTTCGAGACATGAGGTATTTTAAAGGTCCCGTTCTTCGCAATTTCATCTTTCAAACTTTAGTTAGTGTGTAATGTTGCTGTTAGAGCATAAATAATACCTGTAAAATTATAAAGCTCAAAGTTCAATGCCAAACGAGTTATTTTATTTAACAGTAGTTCCCTTTCAAAGCCTACAGCGAACGGCCGGTTTGGACTACAGCAGGAAGTGTAGGGATGTAATGACATCACTAGAACCATTTGTTGACTAACCCTCCGCCCACAAGAACACGCAAAATAGGGGTCGTGGTCTTGTTGCTCTCCCACGTGGAGAAGAGCGCGCATTCAGCGCTTGCATCTTCCCGTTATGGTAAGAGGCGGGACCTTTCCGGGCAAAGTGCGCTAAGCTGCTGTCCAATCACAACACGGGAAGCGCTGGCCCAATCAGAACTCGTTACGTGTTTCTGAAGGAGGGACTTCATAGAACAAGGAAATCATCAGGCCGTTTTTAGGACAGAGAAAAACAGCGCTGTACAGATAAGTCAATTGTGTGAAAAATACAGTTTTTTTACACGCGAAACATGAACTCATGTTATATTGCACACTTTAAACATAATCAAAGCTTCAAAAACACGCGAAGAACGGGACCTTTAAAGCTGTCTCTCGTGACTTTGCAGAATCTGTGTGTTCATGTGTTTTGAAGGAGGCGTGGCTTTGGAGGCGAGAGTGAAGGGGGGTGGGATCTCAAAAGCTAAACTGCTATTGCTAGCCCTCCGAAATTGCCTACTCTACCTTCAGGTGTAACTACAGCACAATACAGGCAAAAATAATATATCATATTTATTGCTCAGGTGATAAGATCACCAAAAAAGTGCCCATGAACAAAAACGCCCATGTCTATGAGCTGCACAAATTAGAATAACAGTTCTGCCAAAATTATACCTCTGTACAACCACTGTAAAAAGAGAAGAGTGACACCTTGTGTCCAGGCAAAGGGGTTGCAGCTCTTCTCTGAACTCAAACCTTATGATTTAATGTGGCCAGATAGTCATCGCCGAACCCTAATGCTAACCATTAAATGATCCTTGGTAGCAGCAAATGTGCAGATTACATGGACATATTGTGAGCCATTTTATGTCATATTTTACTACATATGTGGCTGATTCTGAGAGTAGAATCAGCCACATATGAAGTAAAATATGACATAAAATGGCTCACAATATGTCCATGTCAGAAGGATCATCACTACATCAGTCTGTCTGAATGAATGAATGAATGAACGATTGAATAAATATATGTCAAATGACCAGATGGGGGCAGCAGAAGAGTGCTTTCAGCCAGTTTTGTGCTGATCTTGCAGCATATGAACATAATCTATTATCAAAGATTTACTAAGACTGAAAATGATTTCAGAGGTTTTGTGATAATGGCTTGAGATCACCTTCACTGACCCACAAAAGTTAGAAACATGTCTGAAAAAGTCAAAGACTGTAAGTTTACAGAGATGTCAAGTTTGGAAAGGCCCCAGGCAAAGTGGGATTTTGGACAACATCAGCATGAATCCTCATCCTTTTGTGAAGACTTTGCATGAACCAGGGATAAAGCAAATTTTGCAAACATTTTATTACGTAGAAATGAATTTACAACACTGAAAATACTAGAGCTATTTATGAATCATCTCTAAACTTTGTTCTGATTGGTCTGTTGTGTATTAACCTTAATGATACTTTACACTAAGGTCATTTGTTAACATTAGTTAATGCATTAACTAACACGAAATAGTGAAACAGTGAGTAAAGCTTTTGTTAAAACATTTGTTACAAAATTTATTAATCTTGTTAATTAATCTCAGTGCATTAACTGATGGTAACAAATACAACTTTTTATTTTAATCTATTAGTAAATGTTGAAAAATTAACTAAGATTAATAAATGCTGTAGAAATATTGCTCATTCTTAGTTCAGGTTAACTTAATTAACTAATGAAACCTTATTGTAAAGTGTATCTTATAAAATATGATAAAATATGATGCGAATGCCACTAAAATAATACAGACTAAACGTTTTTTTTCTTCTTTTTTCGGGGGGTTGTTAATGCCTCAAGGACGATTACCTACGTCAGCTGTCTTTTCTGAAGTCTGTCAAGCTCCCATGTGAGCTCACAGTCAACAGCACCTCTCTGGCTAAGTAGATGAGAAGAGTCCCATTAGCCCTGTAGCTAAAAATAGCTCTCTAGGCGAGGTGGTCTGCAGTCAGAGCGCCCCGCTGCAGATACATTTAGATGACTGGGTCACATTGACTCTGGCATCTCCATGTACACTATGAGAGGTCAGAAGACAACAGATGACACAGACAGACTGTTTCTGGTAAAAGCTATGCGGGATGATTCTTTCATGCTCTTATACAAAATGTTTTTTTTCGGGCAATTAGCAAACGGCAGAAAGTTTCCAGAGCACAAGCTTTGTAGGATCTGTGCAAGAAGGCATACAGCTTCAGCGGTTATTTCAGCCAGTCTGATCCGAATTACATCCAGCTGGTAGAGAAGCATCATCATGGGTTGGTTAGGAGCTGCTGGGACTCATTTGTTCACAGTACACTGCTCAATCTTCCCGTTACACATCAGCTAAACTCCCCTAGCACTGAACTTATGAGAGCACTTCTGGGTCCATCATCCTAAAGTCAAAAGGTTTTTGAAGAGGCTTATGCTTGAATTAAGGCCTGTGGTTAACACAAGCTCAAGATATTTTCACGTTTTATTCTTCATCATAAAATACATTGGGAATGCTCAGTGCTTAATTTTTAAATTCTGAGGTCCTGGAACAAAGAGACACCATGGCAATATTTTTTAAATGCACAGTTTGTAATATTGACAGCTAGTGGTTGAAATTGGTACTGCAGTCCAAATTCAAAATATTGGAGAGGGTTGTTTCTGGTCTTCACAGGACCACTTAGATCTGGAAACTCGAGGTCTAAAATGTATTAATGGCCTCAGGTCTCGGGCAATTTAAAATAAATGTGCCTTTTCCGAATGGACCAAGGAGGACTAACATTCTTTTATACTACAAACCCGATTCCAAAAAAGTTGGGACGCTGTACAAATTGTGAATAAAAAAGAATGCAATAATTTACAAATCTCATAAACTTATATTTTATACACAATAGAATATAGATAACATATCAAATGTTGAAAGTAAGACATTTTTAAATTTCATGCCAGATATCGGCTCATTTTGGATTTCATGAGAGCTACACATTCCAAAAAAGTTGGGACAGGTAGCAATAAGAGGCCAGAAAAGTTAAATTGGCAACTTATTAGGTAAATTGGCAACATGATTGGGTATAAAAAGAGCATCTCAGAATAGCAGTGTCTCTCAGTAGTCAAGATGGGCAGAGGATCACCAATTCCCCCAATACTGCAGCGAAAAATACTGGAGCAATATCAGAAAGGAGTTTCTCAGAGAAAAAATTGCAAAGAGTTTGAAGTTTTCATCATCTACAGTGCATAATATCATCCAAAGATTCAGAGAATCTGGAACAATCTCTGTGTGTAAGGGTCAAGGGCAGAAAACCATACTGGATGCCTGTGATCTTCGGGCCCTTAGACGGCACTGCATCACATACAGGAATGCTACTGTAATGGAAATCACAACATGGGCTCAGGAATATTTCCAGAAAA
Source organism: Pseudorasbora parva (assembly GCF_024679245.1). Classification (NCBI taxonomy): domain Eukaryota; kingdom Metazoa; phylum Chordata; class Actinopteri; order Cypriniformes; family Gobionidae; genus Pseudorasbora; species Pseudorasbora parva. The sequence continues at coordinate 8,566,412 of NC_090181.1, forward strand.
CATTATCATTATCTCTAAAACATTAAACACAATCCACCGTGCCATTTGCCATTGCCAGCTAAACTCTATAGGTCAAAAAAGAAGCCCTATCTAATCATGATCCAGAAGCGCAGGCGTTATCTCTGGGCCAAGGCTCATTTAAAATGGACTGTGGCAAAGTGGAAAACTGTTCTGTGGTCAGACGAATCAAAATTTGAAGTTCTTTTTGGAAAACTAGGACACCATGTCATTCAGACCAAAGAGGACAAGGACAACCCAAGTTGTTATCAGCACTCAGTTCAGAAGCCTGCATCTCTGATGGTATGGGGTTACATGAGTGCGTGTGGCATGAGCAGCTTACACATCTGGAAAGGCATCATCGTACAGAATTTGAGGGTGTGTCCACACTTGTAGTTCGGTTAGTTTGGTCTAGAACAAAAAACAAAAACAAAACATATAGTACTGGTTCGCTTAGCGTTCACACTGGCATTTTTAACAGCGTCCCTAAAGTTACCGAACCAAAGGCATAGGGAGACGCTCACAACCTGATTGGTCGGCTTATATGACGTAGGAGCTCGCTTACCGAACATTCAAAACAATGCTGTGTGCTGGATTAAACGCCATCATTTTATGCGTGTTCATATGGCATTATTTTTACCAGCTGAGAACTCATGAAGAGCTCATGAAATGTTCAAAACATTCAAAGCAGCACTAGGATTTCCTCCGTTGTGCAGAAAAAAGACGGCCGTTCCGTCGTCTGTACCGACAAATGGGCAACACAGGTCCTTTGATGAGAAGAACCAGGTATGCTTTTTATGCGTTTTTTCTAGCATTTTCGAAATATGCTCGTTGCACCAAATATTGATGAAGCACTTCCTCATTGTTCTGCGTTTGCCCTCTAACGTTAACGTTATTTATTTTGGATACACTGATCTTTCCACGTCGTCAAATCGGCTGACTATGTGTCGCATTGTGACATCACGTCCCGTTTTTGGTTCGTTTACACGTCTTTGGTCCGTGTTGCGTTCATATATATAGAGTTCGTTTGGAAGCGGACCAAGACCCATCTTTTCAGTGGTCTCGGTCCGCTTGTTTGGTGCGCACCAGGGTTCAGATGGCAGCCGTTACACTTATTTAAATGAACCGCACTAACCGAGCAATCACACCAGGGTTCGGATGGCAGCCGTTACACTTATTTAAATGAACCGCACTAACCGAGCAATCACACCAGGGTTCGGATGGCAGCGTTCACATGTGTTCAAATGAACAACACTAACCGAGCAATCGCACCAGGGTTCGTTTTAATCGAACCAAACATGATCGAACCAAAGTGTGAACGCACCCTGAAACACAATTTGTACAGTGTCCCAACTTTTTTGGAATCGGGTTTGTATAACTATGTTTCCATCACCCTGTTTTTATGTGCATTTTGAAGTATCCCATTAAAAAGGAATGATGGAAATGGCAAATAAAAAACTAAAAAACTCTTAATTCGCAAAAAAGATTTTACGTCTGCTTGAGGTGTTTTGACTTGTGCGAAAAAGAGTTCACGGGAAAAATGAGAGATGGAAATGCATTTACTAAATAAATTCTGATATAGCGAACATTAAACCCAAGTGACTAAGTCAGTTTAGTACAGTCAAAAAAATTACATACAGCACCTTTAAGCCAGGTCAGGAATTCAGAAGTTTAAACTTTAGTCACAGTCATTTATGACCTTTAGAATACTAAGATATATAAGAGTTGAATACTGTCGGTGTTGTTCCAAATTATTACTCCCACCATATAATCTCTTTCATCAGTTCTTCTGTGTATCCTTGTAGCGTTTAATGAAATGTTGTCCACAAATAAGTCCATCACAACAAGCTCCCTCAAGATATAGATATATTTATGCTTGTTCCTCAACAAATTAAAGTCCTGGTGATACTCTCTTGTGATGTTTTCTTTAAAGCTTTCACTTTTTGCAAATAAGTGGCTGGTAATGGAACCACAGAGGTTTTCAGGGAGTCAGGAGTTAAATGTCATTAAATGGTCATTAAATAAAAACTTGAACAGTTGAAAGTTGTTGGAAGTGTAATTGTGGTGACGCTCAAGTCATGAAACTATGGTGTAGTTTGTTTATAGCCTACCTACATTTAGCTTTTTACTTCTGCCGATTATATTTAGGCTTTTACATTCATAAAAGTTGTGTAGATTTGTAAAGATTTTCATAATAAGAAAAACACGTAAGAATTGTAAACTTTTGCTGGTCAGTGTGCTTATTTTGTATAATCCAAAAGCCACTGGAGAAATCCTATTGAGTTATATATACAGCTCTGAAAAAAAATAAGAGAACACTAAAAATGTGCAGTTTCTCTGGATATATTATTTATATGTATCTGTTTGAGTAATGTTTTTACTGAGTAATGTTTTAACTACTGACAACTAAATATATTTTCATTAAGACCATTTTTTCTTCAGAAAATGACAACTGGTCAGAATAAATCTTGAGTCACAGACCTTTATAGCTTAACTGATTGTTTTCCAATTGAAGTTAGTAGACAACAGACCAATCAGAACACAGTTGAGAGATGATTTATCAATAGCTCTTTTTTTTATTTTTATAAAATGGTTATTAAACATCATAGTTGGTGTTGCCCCTTATCGATGTAAAGTCCTCACAAAAAAGTATTTATGCTGATGTTGTCCAAAATCCCACTTTTGCCTGGGGCCTTTCCAAACTTTTGCAGGGTAGTGTAGCTATGCACATATATTACATTATGAAATTATGAGTGTCACCCACACAAATTGGCCAATCTAATACTTAGCATTTTAGTTAGCTTTAATTCTTTAAAATGAACTGAATGAGAACATTATCCACAGAAAATTATGTTAATTAATAAAGGTTTAACTTGTAAATTAATAAAAAAAATACATATAAATTATAGTATATCTGTATATACACAAATGTTGCTTTTTGAAACTGCAATCACCAAATACAACTGGAATATGAATTTCTACTGAAAAAAGAAAATATCCATCACATTTTTATTTGAGATGCTCTTGACCTCCATGTTCCAGTCAAACCGCCTGCATTGTTTTATGTTTCCTGTGGTGCGCTTATAATGCGAGTATGATTTTTGTACATCAAAAAGGTCATCATTTAGAAATAAAATACATTTTTCACACCCTGATTTTAGCCCTGATTTGAATGCTCTGCAAAGGGTCATGTCTACTGTAAGACTTCAGTGTAAACGCCCATTGAAAGCTAAGTGTTACATGTTGAACTCTCTCGAAAAACTTTTAGCACGTTTTTACTATTACAACTCTAAAAGGTTAACTATGATCGTGAAAGGTGCAGTGGTGACCATTATAACATGATGAGTGCATGAATGCAGCGTTCTTGTCAATTACTCCACACTAACGAAATGCTTTCGTCATAACTAACAATGCAAACACAATGAAAATAAGAGATTTGTTGATTATAACAGGAGTTTTGGTGCGATTGACAGCTCCAGCAATTGCAATGGGAGCGTTCTTTGTTTGCTTTCTATATATAATTTAATCACAGTTTAAAAAACAGATTATTTTTATCCTACTAAGAGAAACAATGTGAAGTTGACCGGCGTAATTTGCGGGCTGGGACGGGTGGGACATGTCCCCACCACTTTTTAAAACATCTTGCTGCACGGATGAACCTACAAACAAAACATCTCTGGTTAACTAGAAGAGCATCATTTCATTTGTTTGTTAAATAAGAGGCGATCGCTTAAAGGGGGGGTGAAACACTCAGTTTCAGTCAATCTCATGTCAATCTTGAATACCTATAGAGTAGTATTGCATCCTTCATATCTCCCAAAAGTCTTTCGTTTTATTATATTTGTAAAAGAAATATGGGCTGTACCGAGTCTTTCCGGAAAAAACCGAGCGCCTGGAGGCGTATCGTGTGGGCGGAGCTAAAGAATGATATATGCGCAAAGTGGTGACGTCCTTAAGCGTGGAGAAACCCATCGCTATCTCAGCTAATACAGATATGATCCAGAATCTAATTCGGAGGCTGAAATAGAAACAGCAACAGCAGGACGTCCGTCTCTGTGGTATGTACTGTATTTAGAGGCCTGTCAACATGACATGATTCGGTTTATGGACTATTGTATGCGACCAAACCTTAGTAGCAAGCAAAACGGTTTTGCACGTCAGAGTAGTGTAACGTTATAAGTTACATAGAACAGCAATGAAGTCCGTTAGTGCATTTGAATGACGAAGCACGCGATCGTGTCATTTACTGATGTTTACATCCGCGACGATAAGCACAGCACAGACATTTGAAGCAGTTTTACTTACAGGCTGCTTCCAAAGCAGGACCGAACCTTTATCGCTGGGACGGCTCCGTCAAAAACACACTTCTTGGAGTGTGGAGATCCACTTTGCGATGCGACTGAAGCATTTCTGCGTTCAAATCGGTCCAAATGCAGCGCTGCCTTCCCGGAAGGCTGTGCTGAAGCGTTGAAGTCGCCTAATGTCAAAGTGGAGGAATGAAGTGGAGTGCGGCGCGGACTATAACCGAAATTAGTGTTCACGGACGACTGGATCTGCAGCTGAGAGCAGTTTACTGTTTACAGCGTGCATTTCCTCTCTCGCTCTAGTCACGCGTGCGCGCACCCTACCGGGAGAAGAGCCCATACGGCCCTTACAAGGACCTTCCGATCTATTAACGTCAACTAGACCCATACTCGAAAAAAACTCTCCGAAACTTGTGAGAAACCGGAAGGAGTATTTTTGACACAGAAATACTCTATCAAACGTCCAACATTAGTTTTTGAAACTTTGACTATGTTTAGGATGGGAATCCAAGACTTTAACAGTGTAAAAAGCTCAGTATGCATGAAACAGCATTTCACCCCCCCTTTAACATCGTTGCAGAGACTTTCTATTTTTTTCCGGTGAAATCACGAACATTACCCTTAAATAAGCTTGGTGTAGTGATCGACTTCATTCTCGTGCGAAGAAAAAAGCGACACAGTAAACAACAATGAAGGACATGCAGCAGATCTTGTTCTTGCTTCTCGGCATGTGGATGTGGTCACAAGAAGAAGACACTTAGTTTGAGCCAAGGCTGCAGGCTGCAAAGAAAAGTTATCTGTCAACCAATTAACGTTCTGCAGTCTAGACTCCACCCTCTAGTACCAGACTACTGTGCTAGGGTCCGATTCACAACTTCTGACAATGGAAACACCGCTCGGTGGAAACAAGCCATTATAGTATGATTACCTCTTATATGTCAATTTGATTTTTCAGTTGATGTTCAACAGTTCAACTAACAAGCCCAGCCCACTTGAGAAAAAGCAGCATCAACAACAACAACAACAACAAAAAAGTAACTAATTATAGTACTTAGTTACTTTTAGGGATTAACACAATATTTTAACACATTACTTTTAAAAAGTGACAGTTGTACTTGATTTTGCAAGTATAGAAAGTACTGGGTAATATAACATGGGTTAGATTTAGTTGTAGGTTCAGGATTTGTACCTATAGTTGTTACCCAGTTATTCTAATTCTTATTATAAGTACATCGTATGTACATGGGGAACAGGACTGTAAAATAAAGTGCTACCAAAGTAACTTTCTTTAACACTGGTGCTGAGTCAGGTTTTAAAACAGTGATGAGCATAGACTCAGAGGAAACATATCAACGTGACACCTTTCGCATAAAAAAAACCCCTTCTGAAACCCCTTTTCAGGTGATATTTGGCTGAGCACAGTCATTTTAAGTGCTCATAAAAAATAACTTGTGTGTATGTGTGTGAATCAACTTCTTAATTTGAAAACCATTTCAATATGATTGTGCCCATTGTTTTTTTGCTATAATTGGCATATCTGGCACAGCCCATTATGTGTAATGCACATGACAATGAATGCAGTATAGTTATGGTTACCATCCATCGTCCTCAGGGACACGAAAGCATGCACACATACATACTAATATTCATTAGACGTGATTCATGTACTTACATACTGCAGCAGTGTAATAACGGCACACCAGAGACACAGGCTACACCACAGCTCGTGTATTAAATTAAAACACTGCATGCTGTTAACAAAAGCGGAACCTTAAATCTGTCCTGTGTCAAGACTGTCGATTGTATCGCAATAGTCTGAGGGTATTGAAATTCAGGAAAGGCACAGCCTAAATTAGGGTCCAATCATGACTCCCTTCACGTTGTCATTTTAATAAATGTTCAGTAAATCAGTGTCTTCTACGGTTGCATTTTCTGACAACACATCTTGCTTTAAAAGCTCGGGATTGTTTGTTTACTTGTTTGCACAATGGCTTATTATCATTGCTATATGATTTCATAAGCCAATAAAAGTACATTTAGCCTATATCACCAATCGTCTGCCGACATTTGTAAGATATTTATATTTGTTGACATAAATTACTTCACTGATGGATCTACTATCTATAAAGCAAAGTGGCATTTTAGTAATATATTTACACTATTACTTTTTTTGTCTTAATCTGATTTCGCAAATCAAACTTTTCCCTATCTATCTATCTATCTATCTATCTATCTATCTATCTATCTATCTATCTATCTATCTATCTGTCTGTCTGTCTGTCTGTCTGTCTCTGTGTTATTTCAGTCAATCAGGACCGATTCTGTTTTATTCTACATTCAATCTTGTTCTAAAACTTAGAAAGTTTTACCCAATAATTCAACGTGTTGATCAAATTTATGCAGCAAGCACATAACTTGTACACAAAGCACCTACAAAGAAAATGAGACCGTCCACACAGCATGTGTTTCTTCCTCATTCACATCGTATAGACTCATCGTTCAAGGCCACCAGTGAGCAGACAGCCGAGACTTGATCTCGACACCATTACTATCACATGTTATTGCGTGTGTTTTTAAACACTTACTTCTGTGGCTGGAGTACCCGGGGTTATAACCGTAATAGCCTGTAATTCGTAAAATCCGATCCTCAATGTCATGCACCCCGTTGGCCGTCACTTGAGGCGCATCCCAGCTGCTGTTCACCTGCGGAGACGCCTTGTCCGCTAGGTGCGGGCTCTTGCCCGGTAGGTGCTCCAGGCGAAAGCAGGGCTCCTCTCCCAACTCCTGGATCTCCGTGCTGCTCATTTTACCTCAGAACGGGCAAAACGGCAGCTATCAGGTCACAAGCGATAACCATACGAAACACGCTGCTGAAAGCATCACCCGAATCAAATTCCAACACACGTTGCTTTGAGGAGTCGCTCGGGGTTGTGAAACTTGCCCGGCGCCTTTCGTGCATCAGACAGCAGAGGGCGTCACGATGCTCGCTCCGAACAGATGGTAGAAGCACTGGGAGGTCCGATTCATTTAAGCGGTTCGTTTCAGTGAGTGAACCGCTACAGTACTTATCCTCGTTTTATTTTTGTGGTTAATTGATTTTTAGTCACTCCATTTTTACGGCTTATCTGTGTTTCGACGACTCTGTCAGCTACCTCACAGTTTCACTCATGTGATTTACAAACGTTGTGCGATTCGGTTCGAATGAATCATTTAAAATAACCTGTTCGAAAGAACAATTCTCTAGACATTCGGATATCACGGTGAAGTGGACGCAGTGAAGTGCAGTCGTTACTACAAAAGAGGAGACACGAGTTACGAGATTGGTCTTCTCCCTAAAATATGTCAGCGTTCATTGATCATGCAGTGACAAATCATGATCTGCATTACTATTGCATGACAACTAGTGGTAGGCTAGGTTGTAATCTTAAAGACTTATGGAGTCATTGAAATAATCAGTGGGCCTACAGAAAATGTGGGAATGAAAAAGTGGATATGTCAGTGAACATTGTGTTATAGTGGGGGAATAGACGGTCGGATGGATGGAACTGAAGGATGGATGGATGGATGGATGGATAAGGTGATTCACCCAAGAAAAACATGTTCCTGGATCAAATTTTCAGTCAAACAATCAGATTTGAGGGACACGTTTACAGGTTATGTCAAGTTAAGTTAATTCTGATGCCCATGTTATCCAACTATCATTTCCCTCTGGTTTTAGGGATAATGTATGGGGTTATGTTTAGGGATAGGGTTAATACTACATTTTTGAACAATATTATTCAAAAAATAGTTTGATCCATGAAGATGTCTACTTGGCTAATCACTGTGTCTGGATGGATGGATGGATGGATTTTAACAATTTGGGGTTGAAAACAACCCAAGTTGCATGGGTTAAAAATGAACAAACTCAGCGATTGGGTTGTTTTGTCCCAGCAGTTGGGTTAATGTTTGACCAACCTGCTAGGCAGTTTTATTTTACTCAACTATTGTTTAAAATTACTATATGGCTGACATAAAAAGAACCAAAAAATAGTTTGGAAATTAAAAATCAGACACATGAGGCAACAGCATAGCTATAAAAATGTGAACATTTATCAATAAGCAATTTAAAGCTGCAGTCCGTAGTTTTTCCTCTTTGTCACCATCTCTTTACATGAGTGAGTTGTGCCTAAACAAGGCACAGTGCGAAGGAATCCAATGTTTTGAGGAGAATGTGCGGCTGTCAGTCACCAGCCCTGTGGATACGGACTCATTCAGAATCACAGAGTATGAAAGTACGACCTACATAATGTCATCTGAACAATTAAGTAGCTAACATCCACATTTGTTGTGCCCAACTAAGAGGGAAAACAGCACCTGAATAAATCAGGATGATTAATTTAAATCTAACGATCGACCGTGTTTGAAATTGTTAGTTAACATCAGCATTGTCTAATTTAATGTGTAACGTCAGGGCCACCTGTAGTTCAGTTTCCATTTCTGTGCATTCTAATTTCTAATCGTCATATGCCAACAAATAAATATTTTTAACCCAAAAAAGTTAGGAACTGCAGCTTTAATAAATGTTTATTATTTAAGTTTTTATTTATTTATTTTTACTTGTGAATAAATGATAATATATATTAAACATATTAATAAATGTACATTTTTAACCTATTTTGGGTTCATTTTAAGCAAGCAAGACAGTATTTTTTAAACAACCATTGAGTTAAATAACCTTACCCAGCAGGTTGGGTCAAACAATTAACCCAACTAGTGGGTCAAAACAACCCAATTGCTGGGTTTTTCCATAATTAATCCAACTTGGGTTATTTTTAACCCAGAATTATTTTGAGGATAGATGGATGGATGGATGGATGGATGGATGGATGGATGGATAGATAGATAGATAGATAGATAGATAGATAGATAGATAGATAGATAGATAGATAGATAGATAGATAGATAGATAGATAGATAGATAGTGTTTGTCCATTCCTTGCTTGAAAAGCTCTCTCTCTGTTTTAGTGCACATATGTTACACTTTAATACTTTAGTGGCATGCGGCTGTGTCTATTTATTGTTTTCTTCAAATATTTATGAGGCTTTGAGAGTAGTAGCTCTGAGATGGTGCCACAAGGCTATTTTGCCCAAGAAAATTAGATTCGGCTATAGCTTCCCGTAATCTGCATTCAAGGGTAATTTCTCCACTCCTGATTGTTAATGTGAGTGATAATAATGTCTAATTCATGTTTTAGCTATAACCACAGAGGCACATTTGTTGTTGTAAAGTGTTATCACTTCTGTTTAGCCTCACAGTTTGGATCTCTCCCATGCCAGTAAGTAGGAACATAACTTCAAATCTAGAGTGAAGCACTATAAATTGCCTCTGAATGCAAATTTTGAGTTGCTGGTCTCAGCTTCGAGCACCTCTGCTCAAAAGCAATGCTTTTTGCCCAGAACATCCAGTAAAAGTGCTGAGGTTTAGGCCAAACCCAGTCCAATATCACAAGCCAAGTCTATTTAAGTGACTTCTCTATGGTTCTGCAGCAAATCCTTAGCACTTTGTGTGAAATCGATCTCCGGCACAGGGAGGAGAATTTTCTCACGGTGCTCTCGGATTTTCTGTGAGAGAAGGACACATGCTGAGTTTCATATGTGGCCCAATTACAGTGCCAGACTCTATAAGCTGCATGCGCTTCCCTCACTCTTGGCTAAACCAATCTGCCCTGCACAATGCTTTGTTTCCTTTTGTTCTCCTTCCAGCCTGCTATATGCCATCTCTGTCTCGTACCATTCTTCACACTTGTTGTGCTTGTTTAGTGGCCAAAACAGCAACTTATAACACTCAAGCCCAGAACTTTTCTGCACCATTCAAATATATATTCCATCCAAGCTCACTTTTTGCATAGCCAATAAATAGTATATAAATTAGGCATAATTAAACCAAACTCGAATCCTCCTGAATAGTTCATGAACGACACATCACTAACGCATAGTTGTCTACAGAACTCTACTGCACGCACACTGGAAGAAGTAGAAGAAGAAGATAAGTGTAAAGAATGAATTAGAACGAATTCAATCCAAGCAATCTTTGGTGACTTAAAGGGATAGTTCACTTTGAAATTAAATTTTGATATGTTTTAGCTTACCTCATGGGCATCCGAGATGTAGGAGTATTTGTTTCCCCAGTAGTTTCAATTTTAATCATTTTAGGTCAAACCGTTCTTGTCTGTGCCTCACATAAGTCTATGGTCACCACCTCAAAGAGCATACACAGAGAAGTCCAAATTAAACAATCCCCCATCGTAAGTACACACTGATGGCCTAAGACACAAAACGAGCGGTTTGTGTGAGAATACGAACAGTATTTATATCGTTTTTACCTCTTGTACACCACTACGTCCGTCTGATCCGAGGGCGCACGTGCGTGTTTCCTGTGGTGTACAGAAACTATATAAATACTGGTAGTTTTCTTCAGGATTGTTTAATTTGGACTTCTCTGTGTATGCTCTTTGAGGGGGTGACCATAGACCTGCATTATGTGAGGCACAGACAAGAACGGTTTGACCTAAAATGATAAAAAATGAAACTACTAGGAAAACAAATACTCCTACATCTCGGATGCCCATGAGGTAAGCTAAAACATATCAAAATTTAATTTCTAAGTGAACTATCCCTTTAAATGATTATGTTACTGTTGATCATTTGTCAATCATTGTATAAAGCCCGCCCTGACAATTTGATTGGTCCAAACAGCATTTGTTTGAGCATAGTTGCTCCACAGTGGATCAAGTCCAGACAAAACTTCTCAAATGCTGTGGTCGGGGCTAAGTTCGGCTGGCATCCAGGCTAGTGTGTTATTGTTTTTTAAAGCGCAAAAGTGAACTTGATTCTGGTTCGCCATTAGTGTGCTGTGTGTGTCACATAGATGGGACATTCCCAAACAGTGTATTCTATTTTGTCATGCTTGAATGGTTTAAAAGCATATTCACGAATAAAAGCGTGATCATATAATGTAACGCTATAGCCAAAGGATGATCGAAAAATGGATGATGCATTAAATGAGTTAAAGCTGCAGTCTGTAAATATTTTTGATTAAAAATGATCCAAAATATTTTTTGAACAAGTACATAACCAGCTAGTTTTCAAAACTATCTCCTTACCTTACTGGTAGCTTGCCCTGGGAAATTCGAGCTTTGTGTCATTACATCACGTCAGGTCTAGTAAGCTATATCGCATGTGAGGATGCTGCAGGTGGGGGATCATTTATAGCCTTTTGTATTCCTGAAAGGTCCAAATGACAATTATCAGTGACAACTGGAGATTTACCCGCAGTCAAAAGCAAAATATTAGACTGTTCTTATCTACAGGTAACGCTAATGCACTCTAAATACATGGACTGCATTTATATAAATGGACTGCATTTATATAGCGCTTTTATCCAAAGCGCTTTACATTTTTGCCTCACATTCACCCATTCATACACCGACGGCGATGTCAGCCATGTAAGGCGCCATCCAGCTCGTCGGGAGCAGCTGGGGTTAGGTGTCTTGCTCATGGACACTTCGACACTTGGTCAGGTGGAACCGGGGATCGAACCACCAACCTTCTGGTTTGTAGACAACCTACATGAACCACTGAGCCACTGCCGCCCCCAAATACACAATGCTGATGTTGTTAACATTAACAATTTGAGATCAAAGTATAACAGTAATAATAATTTGCACAGTTTGATGTGATTTAGATTGAATCAATGTTGGTAACACAATTTATTGTAGTTTTTTTTCCCTCAATCGGTTAGAAAAAAAAAGTGTAAAGTAACAGCAGTAATCAGAAATAGTGGTTTTCTGGTCTGTTTTGTAAGAGTGCTGTCAGAGAGATTGCTTCAGTAAAGAGGTCTTCAGCATGATAATAAAGGTTGGACGTAAATGACTGTCCTCTTCGCTCACCATGGATTCTCTGCCCAGAGAAGAGACATGGTTTTGTCAATAAATCACTAGGCCGCCAACACCCTGTGAACTTACTAGATGGGTTAGGTATATTGTATCTATTCGAAGGCAATAGAGTTCAGCTGCTCTTTCTTTTTCATTTCTTCTTTTTTTTGACATTTGCCCTCTGAGGGAAAGGATAAAAAAAATCAACAGACAGTCAGTGCGTGACTGGAGCCTGAGATGTCTGTCCAGCTGTCGCAGGAAGGATATTCTGTCAGAGAGAGAGAGAGAGAGAGAGAGAGAGAGAGAGAGAGAGAGAGAGAGAGAGAGAGAGAGAGAGAGAGAGAGAGATTGTAATGAGATACGGAAGTAACATTACATTGATTCCAATTAAATTAGTGAGAGAGAAACTACTTATGAAAGTCTGAGATTACGCTGATTTTTGATTTGATTTAGCCTCTTGGCAAACTTTTCCGGAAAGTTCGCTTTGGCAAGCTGTTTCAAATTCCCAAACTTCAAACAAAGTGCATTTTTGCCTGATTTTGTTCGAAATTATCACACCAGTCTATTCTTTAATTTCTCTTAAAGTATATCGGTGCAATGCTAGGTCAGCTGTATAACAAGCAGGATGAGGTGGATCCATGCAGATTAGGTTTATCAGCAAACATGGGTAAAGACAGAGCTGGAGCACACTGGGAAACCAGGAACAGAGCATCTACAGTGAAACATCTGACACTGAACAAGGGAAATATACCATACCTGTCAACTTTTGGGTATCAAAATCCAGTATTGGGGGGGGGGGGGGGGGGGGTTTTAAATCCTCACATAAACCCATAATAATAATAATACATTTTATTTGTACCTGTGCTCTTCTGTATAACAACTTAACAAGTGGGAAATATATATAAATTGTTATCAGTTTGCACTGCATAAGTTATGAATTATATATAGATTAATCCTTATTAAAGGGACTGAAGTTACTTTTGTTCTTTACATTGACATTATAAGTGAATACTGTCACTTTAAAAGATCTTCCGCTGTCGCACATGATGAAGTCGCAGTTACAAAACTTACAAAACGCGTGACTGTCCCCCACCTGCTCCTCTTCAGAAAATTAAATTCGCTGTCCCATTGATCACGGTATTTACACGAGGGTTTGGGTTTATTGGCAGGAGTGCCTTCCGTCTCTATCGTTAGTTACGTCCATCATCCGTCTCTGTTTAGTTTTTCCCCGCGTTGTCACTTGTCGTCATCTGACCTCACACACTATAACCTCGCAACAACGGCCACCTGTAGGGTATTGCAGATGGCAGTTATCGCGAGGCTAGTTACAGAGCTCAGATTGGAAATGTTTTTTTGTATTTTTACTCCGGTATTATTATTTTTTAATAACGCAGGTTAAAATACGGGAGTGTAACGCAGTTCGTTCATGGGAAGGAAGGAGGCGGGAACCGGCGAACGTTCAACAAACATTTATTCAAAATAAATAAACAAAATGAAAGTAAAACCGCGGGCAGCCCCTCACGGACGACTGCCCGCAAACACACACAAAATAAAACGTGGGCAGCCCCTCACGGACGTCTGCCCACAAACACACAAACAAAACATAACATACAATCCAGGCCTGGTCCTCTCTCGTCTTCCGCAGCTCTTGTTCCTCCTTTTATGCTCCCGTCACATGGCCGCGAGACGAGACCGGTGTGCCACGCAGCTGGCACTTGTCAACATTAATCACCGGCCCGCTCTCGCGGTCCCTCGCCCCGCTGCCTGTCACACCACATACCCGGGGGCAAGCAGCCATAGGTCCAAATTATGCCTTCTACAAAATTTGTCATTTTAATTTCAGTGTTGGTCATGGAGGGAAAAGTTTACTTTGTTCATAAATAAAGCACTTTAAACATATCCATTGGTCTGTCATTCTGTAATATATTGTGTAGTTATAAACTCTTTAGACTGTTATAATGATTATAATAATGCTTTTTTTGTTTGTTAAGTTTGTGGGTAAAAATCGTGTTTTAAAAAATCCCTTATTTGGGGGATGGATTCCGGGAAATCTCCCTTATTTTCAGTGTTCAATGTTGACAGCTATTATAAACCTATTGGTTGGAGGACAGGTTGCTGTTGGATATATATATTGGATATATTTCAAACTTTTTTAACAAATCAAAAACTGAAAAATTGGGTGTGCAAAATTATTCGGCCCCCTTAAGTTAACCCTTTGTAGCGCCACCTTTTGCTGCGATTACAGCTGTAAGTCGCTTGGGGTATGTCTCTATCAGTTTTACACATCGAGAGACTGAAATTTTTGCCTATTCTTCCTTGCAGAACAGCTGGAGCTCAGTGAGTTTGGATGGAGAGCGTTTGTGAACAGCAGTTTTCAGTTCTTTCCACAGATTCTCGATTGGATTCAGGTCTGGACTTTGACTTGGCCATTCTAACACCTGGATATGTTTATTTTTGAACCATTCCATTGTAGATTTTCCTTTGTTTTGGATCATTGTCTTGTTGGAAGACAAATCTCCGACCCAGTCTCAGGTCTCTTGCAGACTCCATCAGGTTTTCTTCCAGAATGGTCCTGTATTTGGCTCCATCCATCTTCCCATCAATTTTAACCATCTTCCCTGTCCCTGCTGAAGAAAAGCAGGCCCAAACCATGATGCTGCCGCCACCATGTTTGACAGTGGGGATGGTGTGTTCAGGGTGATGAGCTGTGTTGCTTTTACGCCAAACATAACGTTTTGCATTGTTGCCAAAAAGTTCAATTTTGGTTTCATCTGACCATCTTCTTCCACATGTTTGGTGTGTCTCCCAGGTGGCTTGTGGCAAACTTTAAACAACACTTTTTTTCTTCTTGCCACTCTTCCATAAAGGCCAGATTTGTGCAGTATACGATATTGTATATTGTTGTCCTATGGACAGAGTCTCCCACCTCAGCTGTAGATCTCTGCAGTTCATCCAGAGTGATCATGGGCCTCTTGGCTGTATCTCTGATCAGTCTTCTCCTTGTATGAGCTGAAAGTTTAGAGGGACGGCCAGGTCTTGGTAGATTTGCAGTGGTCTGATACTCCTTCCATTTCAATATTATCGCTTGCACAGTGCTCCTTGGGATGTTTAAAGCTTGGGAAATCTTTTTCGGACCTGCCTGGTGTGTTCCTTGTTCTTCATGATGCTCTCTGCGCTTTAAACGGACCCCTGAGACTATCACAGTGCAGGTGCATTTATACAGAGACTTGTTTACACACAGGTGGATTCTGTTTATCATCATTAGTCATTTAGGTCAACATTTTGATTTGTTAAAAACAAATTGTTTGAAATATCCAATAAATTTCATTCCACTTCATGATTGTGTCCCATTTGTTGTTGAATCTTCACAAAAAATTACAGTTTTATGTCTTTATGTTTGAAGCCTGAAATGTGGCAAAAGGTCGCAAAGTTCAAGAGGGCCGAATACTTTCGCAAGGCACTGTAATTTTACCACAGGACATCTGTAATTAATGGCCAATTTGCACAGGAAAATACATCTCAGTAAAACTATCAGAAGTGGGTGGGCTAACTTGATTTACGCACCGTCGTCACCTCCCTGTTGTCATGTGTATCAACTTGCTTCCTGATATCATGTGCTCAAACAAATATAATCTTTATATAACCTATGAAAAACAGATAGGTCTGTTTGAATTATTTATTAATTAAATTCTGATTGGATTCTGTTGGTAATAGGCACTTACCTAAAGCTAAAAGAAGTGTTGTGCCTCTAACAAGTGTGACCTCAAGCAGAAAACACTTAAGGTTTGCCACAGACTTGTCCCTCTGCCTAGAACCAGACTGAATGCTTTTCAAGCTTTTCCACACTTGAAAAAACACACAAAAACTATTAAACAGGAAATATTTATGTCCATATTTACAGCTGGTCTGTTCTTACAGGATTAGTATTACCTGAGGTTGTTTTTCCGGACCTTTTTCCAGAAGGTAAAAGTCTGACATTGTCCGTAATGATTACTGAGATGGCACATTCGGACGGGACTAAAATCCCTGAGAAGCTCTGGTAATAATTACTTTAACCCAGCTCTCCATGTTAAACTAATCCCGTCCGAAATGGGCTTAAGAAAGACGTCAGTCACCGAGCATCTGCAACCGAAAAGCAGCCTATTACAGTTCCTCCTGAACAAAAATAATAAGCTTATGCTGCGTTCACGCCATAACTAGGCTACTGTAATTTGGAAGAGATGAAAACCTGTGACGTTATACTCAAAGTCTAATGCTGCCTCGTCTCGTGCCGCTTTGCAAACTCTGCTGTGTGTGTGTTGATGTGTTTTGGAGGAGGCGTGGCTTTGGAGACGCTTTGAGGGTGGGATCTCATGCTTTCAAAGCTAACTTGCTATTGCTAGCTGCTCCGAAATTGCCTACTCTACCTTTAACCTGTAGCTTACCATGTACAGGGTTGTACTTTTGATCCTCGGGTAAAGGTTCCCATGAAACACTAGTCACAATAAAAAACC
Source organism: Pseudorasbora parva (assembly GCF_024679245.1). Classification (NCBI taxonomy): domain Eukaryota; kingdom Metazoa; phylum Chordata; class Actinopteri; order Cypriniformes; family Gobionidae; genus Pseudorasbora; species Pseudorasbora parva. The sequence goes on from NC_090181.1 coordinate 8,583,122, forward strand.
TCAAAGACTTGTAGAAGCAAGATAAAATGCCATGGTTGCTTCAGCAAATGTGTTTTCAACACATGCTGGGTTTAGTGCATCAGGTAAATGGGTTTAGTGTAATTGATACATTATTTACAAATGAGAAAGCATTAACCTTCTAGAGCCACTCAACAGACATTTAATTTCTGAACTGTTGTGATATAATAAAACATTGCCATAGAACATGTTTTTATCGTTACCTATATCATTTGAAAGTGTAGTGCAAGAAAGGTGCTATTATTTTACAGAAATGTCACCACGGGCACATAGGTTTTTTCTTTTCTTCACAATATAGCTTTCTTTGTAGTACTAGCATTAGATCACAACTCTGCTCAAATAATCAGCTCTAAATACGCCCTTCTTTTGCACTTGACTAAAACGCTAATGTGAGGAGATTAAAAATCAACTTTCATTGATTCCAGGAGCCAATAGCATGTTCCTCGGTCAAAGCTATCATGGTTAATGAGGCAGGTGGCTGTTAAGCCTCTATATTTAGAACTGTCAGGGCCATTGTATATTGAATAAGCAATCTTTTTAGGCAAATGAATCAGGCAAACCTTTCTAATCAGTCAGCCCTCACATGATTTATGCAAATTCAGGAATGCATTGCTGTGCTTTTCATTATATTCAATTTCCAAGCGTATGTATGCATTACATAGAACGTCTTCTGTTGACTTCAGCTGTCTGACGTCACGTGTATCGACTATGAGGATTTAATATCTGTCATACAGTATGGCTAAAATTTCATGTACAGGGACACTTGAAGGAGAGCCGTAACCTGAAGTGTCTCTTCTCTCTTTCCCAGACCTGTTGGGTCACCTTCACGATCAGTGTCTTCACAGACACCTCCAGCTGGAATAAATATGTGTGCTAAAGATAACGCTCAGCTGCTATAGAGAGAATGGGAATGTTTTTAGGCAGAGATTTTACATGTATTAATGACATTTGTTAAGGCAAGCATTCATATTTCTTCATATGGTTAGGAATTTGAACAAACCTCTTACCTCTTTATGTTTTTTTTCCCTCTCAGGACGTTCATTTTATGGCAAGGAAACCAACAAAGGTCAGTGATAAAATTAATATTTAATATGTGTGGCTACTTGCACACACAGATAGTAGCAATGTATGGTTTTAATTAAATACATCATGGTGTGATTGTAAAGAGCCATTGGGATAATGCCTCGAGGTGTGCCAGAAGACAGACAGGGGTATTTTGGGGTGTATTGATCCACTCAGACAAGAGTTATGCATGGCTGATAAAGGGCAGTGAGTGAAACAAGAGGAATAAATGCTCATTGATTTTTTTTTAAAGTCAGCCGTGGCCATATATATTTTCTTTAATACAATGTTATTTAAATACAATATAAAATAACATTTAAAAAATAACTAATTTAATCATTATCCCTGACCCACATATACATGTGTTAAAAGAAAATATGACATACAGTATGTACATAGACTAACAATGCAAACTTAGAGCAATGATTTCTGTGTGAAAAAAAAGCTGATTACAAAATATATTGCTGCAGAGTATAGGCCACTCATATGATTGTTCAATGATATATAAATTAATATAAGTTAAAAATTATGGTAAAATAAACTGCCATTGCAGTCTCATATAATTTTAACACTGCAATTAACCATTCCAGATGAATTCCTATAGTCAACTTAAGCACACTAGTTTAGTTTGGTTAATGTAAAGTTATAATGAACTCAAGTCTATTAGTTTAGCATCAGCATGGCTACAGTGGAAAGAACATAAAAACTTTGATTGCTGCAAATGAATGAATACTCAGAATGGCATCGTCACAACATGTGACACAGTAACACACTGCCAAATCATCAATAATCTATAGTTCACGTGTCAGTACTTATTTGTGTAATTACACTGTAACAATGTCACCTTAAAATAGTGTAACAGTACTGTGTTTTGCAATACAACACGAACACAATAAGAACATTGTCCCTAACATTATTATTATTATTATTATTATTATTATTTGATGACAGTACCTTATAATATAAAGAGTAACCTGTCTCATTCTTAATATTATAATTGGAGAGACTCCTATCCCCTCGCTGTCCCTGGGTGTTGTTTGTTTACGACAGTTATTCTGATATTATGCCGTGTTACTCTCAGTTAATGCATCAAAGTTCCATCTCATGCCCTATAGTGTGCTTTCATGTAAGATTGAACAAGCTTTTAAATAGTGGGCAAGATACTTTAAATTATGCACATAAAGACAAAGTTCTCTGAAAGACAAGTGTTCTGCCTTCTGTATGTCCTCAATGCAGATCCTAAATGCTGTCCTCCACTTAAAGGGGGGGGGGGGGGGGGGGGGGGTGAAATGCTGTTTCATGCATACTGAGCTTTTTACACTGTTAAAGACTTGGATTCCCATCCTAAACATAGACAAAGTTTCAAAAACTAAGTTGGACGTTTGATGGAGTATTTCTTTGTCAAAAATACTCCTTCCGGTTTCTCACAAGTTTCGGAGAGTTTTTTCGAGTATGGCTCGGCTTGACGTTAATAGAGCGGAAGGTCCTTGTAAGGGCCGTACAGGCTCTTCTCCCGGAAGGGTGCGCGCGCGTGGCTAGATGCACGCCGCTCACACTGCTTTCAGGTGCAGCAGATCCAGTCGTCCGTGAACACTTCTGTCACGCCACGCTCCACTTTATTCCTATGGGTGACATCAAGCGACTTCAACACTTCAGCACAGCATTCCGGGAAGGCAGCGCTGCATTTGAACCGATTTGAACGCAGAAATGACGGGAAGCGTCACAACATACGCTTCGGTCACAAAAGTGGATTTCCACGGTCTCTGCTGTCAGGACTTCACGAAATCAACAGTTAACTTACCAAAGAAGTGTGTTTTTGACAGAGCGGTCCCAACGATAAAGGTTCACGGTCCTGCTTTGGAAACAGCCAGTGAGTAAAACTGCTTCAAATGTCTGTTGTTGGCTATCGTCACGTGAGTAAACATCAGTAAACGATACAATCGTGTATAACGTTAGTTAATTTATCAATGGAGCATGCGATCTATGGTGTGTGTTTAAATACATTTGTTTAGCTGACCAATATAGGTGTCAGTTTGATTATTGTAAAACCACCCAAACATAAACTTAGCGTTCTCACAAAGCGTGCTTCGTCATTCAAATGCGCTAACGTTACTCCATTGTTGTTCTATGTATAACGTTACACTAGTCTGACGTGCAAAACCGTTTTGCTTGCTACTGCTAAGGTACTGCTAGTCGCATACAATAGTCCATAAACCGAATCATGTCCTCATAAACTGCGAGTAAACAAACGCAAATGTTGACAGGCCACTAAATACAGTACATACCACAGAGACGGACGTCCTGCAGTTGCTGTTTCTCCTGTTCAATTTTTTTTCTGGATTCTGGATCATATATGAATCGGATAGCCATGATTTATTTAGGGTAACGTTTTCTTCTCCACGCTTGAGGACGTCACCGCCTTGTGTGCGCTCGTCATTCTTTAGCTCCGCCCACACGATACTCCTCCAGGCGCTCAGTTTTTTTCTGGAAAGACTCGGTACAGCCTATATTTCTTTTATAAATATAATAAAACTAAAGACTTTTCGGAGATATGAAGGATGCAATACTACTCTATAGGTACTCAAGATTGACATGAGATTGACTGAAACTGAGTGCTTCATCCCCCCTTTAAAGCTACACTGTGTGATATTTCCCCCCATCTAGCGGTGTAAAGGTATATGACCAGCCAGTGAATAATAGTTTCTGTTCCTCTCAATTCTGATTTCGTTTTAACTCCTATGGTGGCCGATTTAGTACAAGATTAACATGACACGGTGGCATCGAGTGTTAAAACGCGAAAGGCGAAGCTTGAATTTACGGGTATGTCCCTCTTTGGTTAATGTACTTTCAAGATGGAGGGGCAACATGGCGACCAGCATTCGAACCATTCGAACCCCTCACCCGTATGTATTTTCAATGGCATATTATAAACTTACGAGAATACTTTATTACTTGAAAGAAGTAAGTATACATTAATGAGCACATATATTTTTGAAAGAACTAAGTGTTTTTAGCTAAGAATAAACTAAAAGTTACACAGTGTAGCTTTAAATAATATTGAGGAACGTTGAAGAAACGTCTCAGAATTATGCATTATTCACATGCTAGCCAATCATCTTCGAATACATCAAAAACTGACGCTTTGCTTCATGGACAGTGAAGGTCTGCATGAATGATCTGACTGAGGGAATAACCCATGCCATAGATCATCGCCCAGCTGTTTTTTCTTGTCTATCTGCTGTTTCAGCATTTATGTTAACAAATCTGGTTGACTATGGATGGATGTCTTGATGGTTTAACTGGCTACAATGGAAGCCAGCACATAGCATGCCTAAAAATCCAGATGGCAATTAGGTAATGGCCAATAATCTGTGCAGCGTAGATGATGTCAGACGAAAATAAAAGCCGTTTCAGAGGCAGACAAACATTTACCATCAATTTTTATGAATTGTGCAATACAAGACCTGAGATGTGTACTTTTAGCTGCATGTTGACATTAGTGACTATTACAGTGTGCCTTAAACCAACAGAACAGCAGTAGCTTATCATCGAAAATGGCCTTTAGTTTGGAAAACTTCCCAAACAAAAAAAATCATGTTGTTCAGATGGGTTGTCTTTTACTGTTGTGTACAGGTCAGCAATCTGGTGGACACAACAAGGATAGGGAGAAGAAACAGCTGTGATTTTAAACCTTTTATGAATTCCTATGGGGATTTGAATGAAAGCCCTGAATGGCTCTTTCCTTTCCTCGAACCTACAAGCACTTTAGAGCATGTTGCTTCTTAGTGCCTGCAGCTCTTCCAAGAGCAATATAAATCTTGCAAATGTAGGAAATGAATTGTACAGGCAACTTTATTTAGACAGGCTATGTTCACACTATTCATTTTTGGGATTGACAATCGCTTTTACTTACAGGTGTCAGTCTTGTTCCGTTCACACAGTAACTTACAGTAATTGTCTGATTGAACATGCAACGGATCAAGCCTGTAGCGACAGTGATATCAAAGATGGTGATGTCTATAAAACTGAAAGGTATTGCTTTTGACACAATAATCCAATTGAGCTGTGAGTTTACCTGTGAAGTCTTCATTAACCGACAGAAGCTTCCATGTAAACACGCCAGCTGGAGCAATAGCAAGCTATTTGCGAGAATGCAGTTGTGAGTCCTAATAAAAACGTATGGGTGTGAGTTTGGTTATAGAATGCGGTTGTCACTCCCGTAAAAAACTGTATTGTGTGTGAACGTAACGATATTAAGGACTCAAGACTGACAACCATACTCTGCTTCTGTGTGAACGCGGCCAGTTTTGCATATGGGTCATTTCTCTTAAATGTTCCTTTCTCTCCATGTTTAGATAGACTTTAAAGGGTTAGTTCACCCAAAAATGTAAATTCCATCATCAATTACACACGTTCCAAAACCCATAAGACTATTGTTCATCTTCTGCTCGTCAAAAACAACTGTCTGAAACAGTTTGTTTGAAGATTTGGTCTCTCTAAATCCCTCCTTCTGCCTACTCTTGGTTAGCAGAGACGTACAGCTGTGCACTAAGTGTACACAATGTAAAACGCAAAAAAACTACAAACCCGATTCCAAAAAAGTTGGGACGCTGTACAAATTGTGAATAAAAAAGGAATGCAATAATTTACAAATCTCATAAACGTATATGTTATTCACAATAGAATATGGATAACATGTTAAATGTTGAAAGTAAGACATTTTTAAATGTCATGCCAGATATTGGCTCATTTTGGATTTCATGAGAGCTACACATTCCAAAAAAGTTGGGACAGGTAGCAATAAGAGGCCAAAAAAATTCAATGTAAATATAAGGAACAGCTTGAGGACCAATTTGCAATTTATAAGGTAAATTGGCAACATGATTTGGTATAAAAAGAGCCTCTCAGAGTGCCAGTGTCTCTCAGTAGTCAAGATGGGCAGAGGATCACCAATTCCTCCAATACTGCAGCGAAAAATACTGGAGCAATATCAGAAAGGAGTTTCTTAGAGAAAATTGCAAAGAGTTTGAAGTTATCATCATCTACAGTGTATAATATCATCCAAAGATTTACAGAATCTGGAATCTGGATCTCTGTGCGTAAGGGTCAAGGGCAGAAAACCATACTGGATGCCTGTGATCTTCAGGCCTCCAATGCTACTGTAATGGAAATCACAACATGGGCTCAGGAATATTTCCCGAAAAAATTATCTGTAAACACAATCCACCGTGCTATTCGCCGTTGCCAGCTAAAGCTCTATAGGTCAAAAAAGAAGCCCTATCTAAACACGATCCAGAAGCGCAGGCGTTTTCTCTGGGCTAAAGCTCATTTAAAATGGACTGGGGCAAAGTGGATAACTGTTCTGTGGTCAGACAAATCAAAATTAGAAGTTTTTTTTTGGGACACCTTGTCATCCGGACTGAAGAGGACAAGGACAACCCAAGTTGCTATCAACGCTCAGTTCAGAAGCCTGCATCTCTGATGGTATGGGGTTTCATGAGTGCATGTGGCATGAGCAGCTTACACATCTGGAAAGGCACCATCAATGCTAAAAAGGTATATCCAAGTTCTAGAACAACATATGCTCCCATCCAGATGTCATCTCTTTCAGGGAAGACCTTGCATTTTCCAACATGACAATGCCAGACTACAAACTGCATCGATTACAACATTATGGCTGCGTAAGAAGGATCTGGGTACTGAAATGGCCAGCCTGCAGTCCAGATCTTTCACCCATAGACAACATTTGACGCATCATAAAGAGGAAGATGCAACAAAGAAGACATAAGACAGTTGAACAACTAGAAGCCAAGAATGGGACAATATTCCTATTCCTAAACTTGAGCAACTTGTCTCCTCAGTCCCCAGATGTTTGCAGACTGTTAAAAAAGTAAGAGGGGAATTGTCCCAATTTTTTTGAGATGTGCTGATGACATGAAATATAAATTCAATGTATTTTTTTCCTTAAAATTATACATTTTCTCAATTTAAACATTTGATATGTCATCTAAGTTGTAAAAATATTGAAATTTGAAACTTCCACATCATTGCATTCTGTTTTTATTCACAATTTGTACAGTGTCCCAATTTTTTTGGAATCGGGTTTGAATATATTTTGAGCACTTAGTAAAAAATATATACATTAATAATTAATCAAACTTACAGGTTGTAATTCAGAGCAGCAAGCTGGTCCGAATAAAGTGACGGCGAAGGGTCCTGACCAAGCGTCAATATGGTGGATAAGGATTGGAGTTAGGTGGATAAGCATTCACAAACCCCATGTTGAACTCACCAAGATTTGAGAAGCAGTCAAACAGAACAAAACGCAGGAGTTGTACTGTTGTAGTATCAATGTGACTCTTCACAATCTCATCCTTTGGAACTGTATACAACGAGAATTTGCTTTGCTTACTTTTACCAAAACCAGTAGGGAAACATTAGACATCGTTGTAGGGCTAATTTTGTGATAACAAAAGTTTATGCAGTTTCTTTATTTATTTTTTTACAACCCCATGGTCATACTGCAACATTACAATTATGTTAAGACCACAAAATGAGCCTCACTCCCCAGATGTTGATGCACATTGTTGAAAGGAAACAGGACAGATACTATGCAGAGTTGGAGTTCTGTACACACTGGATAGGAATTATACATTTTAATCTCATGGATCTCATTGTGTACAAGGAGGGTTACATGATGCTGTTGTTGGCAGCTGTCTCCTCAGTTGAACACACCTTTAGTTGGAGGGTATGAGGAGTTATAACATATTTAGAAGTCTCTAAGGTCAAACTGAACACCCCCTGCCTCTCCCACTACTGGAATGATGGATGAGGGGGCAATAGAAGAAAAGGTAGTGGAGGTGGAGAAAGACAATCCAGGAAAAGCCAGAGTTAGTAACAGCAAATAGGCATCTTGGATGGTAATGGATCTAAAGAAATGATGGATTTGGATCTGATGAGACCATGCCAATGTGATGCCAAACTCAAGGTATAGTTTCATATTTTCACTTTAAACATTTTAACATCTGTAATGCTGAATGGTAACCACTAAAATGGTGAGTTGCAAACCATTTTACTTCCATGATGTAATGCATTTATGGGTGAAACAGCCAACCAGGTTAATTGGAAAAAAAGTCTGTGGCAACCTTTCCAAAAACAACAACAACAACAACATTACGTTGCTTCTTGCACACTTTTGAAATTGTCCAGTGAGTGGATGTAAAAGTGAGGTCAGTTTTATCTGTTAAATGAATTGTGAAAGTTCAGACATCATTTCAGAAGTGAGGGGGACTGAAATGTCAAGGGTAATACCAGTTTCTGACCTTTGTCTAATTGTCAGGTTTTATTTTTTCTTATCTGTTGCTTTTTAATGGCTAAGAAATGAAATATACTGCTGAACCAAAAGCCAATTATCTGTATTATATATTTTTTCCTATATTTTCCTAATGAGAATTGTATGGTTTATGTACTACAAACACATAAGAAAATGTATACAATGTAAAAAAAAAAAAATCACAGAATAAGACAGATGATGTAATATGTCTGCTTTATTGTTATGAAAATACCAATGACTTTAAAATTGCATAAACCATATATTATCGCGATTGTGTGTTTATTGGCTTCACGTTTCATCAGTCAAAAACGTGTCTGCTTTTTATTCAGCTACTAGGGGTGTGTCAATATGGGTGTGCCAATATCTATATCTGTAACAGTCTCAAAATCATTTGCCTTAGGATAATTCCCGAAGTGGGCGTGGCTTTAACTGGAAGTTCGTTAAATAAGAACGTTCCAAAGAAACTTTATGTAGCCTACCGAATTATAGTCAGGACAATTGTCTACATCATCAAATAAAAAGACAATATATAAAATAGCTGATTAGAGTTGGTTAAACATGGAAGTTTAAAGAAAATATTGGTGGAAAATTCTTCAAACAGCTTTTACTATGCATACAAAATTTGTAATAATGCAAATCTGAACAAATGATAAAGAATAGGATACATAGATGCTCTCTTGGAGAGAGTGAGAGAGAGAAACATATATCATACAAGGTTTAAAACATTTAAATAAACATATCATGTGGGCCTAGTAGACAATATATGATGCTAGTTATTATCAGTCTTGTCAAAGCTCTGATTTCTGAGATATGCTCAACAGAAACACGGCAATTTGATTTGCGATCGTGCTGTTCATTTAATTCATAACGTTTACCCTCATTCACTTAATACACTCATTTTTGCATAGTGATTTTAGAGGTTTATGTATAATATCGTGCTATGATCCCCGACTCACCTTATTCATCCAGCCAACACAAGGAGCGACTGTGTCTGCCAAATATTTGTCCTATTATTCGGTAGAATTCATTATTCACTTTGAAGCCATTATCCATGGCTTTCCAAACAAGGTAGCTATTCGGCTTTATAATTATCCCTAACAGCTACAGTGATAGCTGAATGCCTGTGTCGATACTAAGGATTTCCTGGAACGTCATAAGTTATTAACTCTCTGCACGACAGCGCCCTCTGGCTTTGAGTATGAATGGAAAATACATAAGGCTAGATTGTTTAGCACTCTATTACATAATGTTAACAGTAGCCTACCAGTTTTTGGATAAGACTAAAACAGACCACACACTAGGGATGCGCGATATACCGGTACTGGAAAAATACCGGTATATATTTTATTTAAAACGGTACTATATCATGATTTGGCACATTTCGGTATATGCTGCTTTTCCGAAGTTCACCGCTAGATGGCAGCGCTCTACCCAAACTGACCCGAAACAACCGGCAAATGTGACAACAACATAGACGGACAAAATGGATAAAGCAGTTGAATCTCACTCAAGATGCCCAAAACGAATTAATAAAGAGAGGAGTAGAAGTGACATTTGTAATGACTTTGCTTATAAAACTGATGAAGAACCATCAAACCTAGCCAAGAAGCATCTGTCACTATCCTGACTTTAAGACTTCTGAAGAGATCGACAGGTCAGTGAATCATTCAAACCATCTCATTTAGACATTTATTTTCTTTTAACACTGATCAACGCACATACATAGCCTAACATAAGATCGAATATCACAATCTCCAGCGTTTGTTTCAACCAATGACATTTAGATCTCATTATATTTGCACGCGTACTATTGCACTATTTACATTCGCGTTAGACACAACCGCCTGTGTTTATGTGAATACTCACTAAAGACGGACATTTGTACATAATTCTGTGTATTTAACTGTTTAAGGAAACTTAATGTGTAATGTGCGAGCGTGACTAAGTGACAGGTGTGTGTGTGTGTGTGTGTGTGTGTGTGTGTGTGTCGTATGAGCTCATATCTCCTGTAACTTACGAAATGCTATAAAATCTCTTGCGTGTTCAAATGATTTCCGTTCTCCATCCCGAGACGAGCGTGAAATGTTGAATCGGATTATGCAGATTGCTTTAGTGTAGTGGGATGTCTTTTGAAACCAGAAGCATTTTGCTAATTTTGAGAGATTTTTGCTGAAATTATTTCTCACAAGAAAGTTTTCAAATGACTGATTTGATGTGATAAGCTTTGCTAATTAATTTACTAATAAACATTTGTGGTAATTTCCCACTTTATAAACTCAAAACGTGCATAATTGTTCTCATTCGCGTGCAATAAACCCGCGCTAATATTAGACTGTGTGGTATCGATTTAATATCGGTACTTCGGTATTAGATTGTGGTACCGTACCGAAGCCAAAATTGTGGTATCGAGCCATCCCTACCACACACTGTAAAAAAAATTAATTTCAATTTAAAGATTAAACTGACTTTAAACTGACATTAAACTGAAACCTCTACGAGTATACATGAACACATCCCCCCCCCCCCCCCCCCCAAAAAAAAGTGCAGTGTACTCTACGCCTATGTAATTTAGCTTTTAGTTTAGTTTATTAGTTTATTCGGTCATCCAAAGAGGAGGAAAAAAAAGCAAACTTTCAAGAAGCAAACAAAATCGTACATACTTTACTTTACATTACCAAAAACTGAAATTAAAACAGAATTAAATAAAGTTAATCATCTTCCCATTAGATGATTGCTTCTCTTTGAGCTCAGTTATCATGACTCATGTTTCACAGGATTTGTACCCGAGTGCAATGATGTAGAGTACCAAGTGATCTACGAGCAAGTGTATTTAATCAGAAAACAGAAAAGCCATATGGAGCTAGTTTTGTGATGCAAATGTCAAAATGTATTTGATCTATGATGGAACTGTTTTGAGGCTGTGCAAGGAACCATGCAAAACAAGTCTTTATCAGGCTAATTACTTATGTTTTACTGTTACTGTAATGCTCATTTGAGCTGGAAACTGCAGTGCATTTTATGTAGTTACGAGCAGGCCTCAACGTAGGTTCTTGTGAGTTATAAATTAATTCTTACTATGAGAAATCAAATTTTTAAAAGCACTTTCGTTCCCCAACTTGTATGACCTTGAAATTCACCATCTTCCTGGAGGAAAAATCTTTTTTTAGTCATCTTTAAATGTTAGGAAATGGAAATGTGTGTGCATATTTCAGGATAACTGCTTATGAGGCCATTATACTGTCTTGAGACCTGTCAGCTATGGTATTTTTTTATAGCTCTGGAACTTCTGTCCTTTCTTAGAATGAATGTAAGGTAAGGCATATTCGCAATTACTTCTCCAACTCCCCCCACAATCTCTCTCTGCCAGCTCTCCGCCCCTGTGCACCTGCAGAAACCGTTCATCACAGAGGAAGCCTGAACGTATTAAATTGAACTTCATGTATGTAGTAGATGTCGCTTATGAAAGTAATAGCACACTTCTAAGCAAACCACATAATTTGATATATCATTTATGTCTGTAGCATAAACAGTGAGATGCAAGGTACACACCAAAGTTTACGAGTTCAAATCCCAATAGCACTAGAAATGCTTAATACATTAACATAATAATAATACATTAATAATTAATTGATATTTGTTAAAAGAAAAGTTTTATCTTATGTATATTTTAAATCTGTTATAAAAAATAATGATTCAGATATGACACTCACATGTATTCAAGGAGTAAAGAAAATACATTTCATTTGATGGTTAAGTGACGTGCAGGCCAGTATGGTAACTCTTACTCAGAATTTGTCCTCTGCATTTAGTAACTCTGCACACACATTAGGAGCAGTGAACACACACACACTCTGCAAACCATGGACACACACACCCGGAGCAGTGGGCAGCGATTCTGTGTGGCACCTGGGGAGCGATTGGGGTTTTGGTGCCTTGCTCAAATACACCTTACAGTTTTGACTCCAAAAACTATCAAAGCCGCATGAATTCAAATAGTAAATTTTTAAGAATTTGGCACTTGTGAGTCAAACTAGATTTTTTTATTTTTGGGCAAACTTTTTTGCAAATGAAGATGTAATATAATATAGTACAATAAACATGGCTTTACTTTGGAGTTGTCAATTAAAATCTTATAATAATAAAATAATAATAATAATAATTCATAACATTTATATAGAGTTTTTCTAGGCACTCAAAGCGCTTTACATTGAAGGGGGGAATCTCCTCATCCACCACCAATGTGCATCCACCTGGATGATGCGACGGCAGCCATATTGCGCCAGAACGCTCACCACACACCAGCTGATTGGTGGAGAGGAGACCGAGTGATTAAGCCAATCAGGATATGGGATTTATTAGGAGGCCATGTTGGACAGAGGTCATTGGGCAAATTTGGTTACACCCCTACTCTTTATCGAAGGACATCCTGGGATTTTTAATGACCACAGAGAGTCGGGACCTCGGTTTAACGTCTCATCCGAAAGATTTTACAATCTATTTTGATAGCACTTAAAGGGATAGTTCACCCAAAAATGAACATTACCCCATGATTTACTCACCCTCAAGTCATCCTAGGTGAATATGACATTCTTATTTTAGGCACATTTAATCAGAGTTATATTAAAAAATGTCCTGGCTAATCCAAGTCCTGGCAGTGAAAGGTAGCCCAACATTTTAATCCCAAAAAAGTGTATCCATCCATTATAAAAGTAATGCACACAGCTCTGAGGGTTAATGAAGGCCTTCTGCAGCGATTTGAGGGGTTTGTGTAAGAAAAATATTAATATGGACCCACTTTATATTAGGTGGCCTTAACTACTATGTACTAACATTGTAATTAATCATTTGATACAATGCACTTATTGTGTACATACATGTTTTTGCATTGTACTTACATTTGAAAAAATACCTGCATGTAATTACGTCTTTAATTACTTTCTGTAGTTACATTTGTAATTACACAGTTCACACTTCCCTTAAACCAAACTGACCCACACCACCACACCTGTGCCTAACGCTACCCCTTTCCTACCTGAATATCAGCAAAAATTATTTGCTATACAATTTGAACACAGTAAGTACATTGTACTTATTTTTTGATGTAAGTACTTATTACTTAAGGCCACCTACAACTTTATGAAGTAAAGTTGTATGAAGTATCCAGCTTTTACCAGACGGCTTCAGTATTCAACTTACACCTCACGCAGTTCAAAATGCTTATGTCTGATATCATGCGTTGCGCCAGTTACACTGTAAAAAATAAAAATGGAAAATGTACTGGTAATTTTCTGCCAGTACATTATTTTCATGGCTGCACAGCCCTTCTGACACGGACACGGACACTCACACCACACCCCCTCGTTCACAATCACCAGAATACTAGTCACCTGTGCACCATCACCAGCAACACATAAAGACACTCCTCATCCTCACAGTCCTCGTCTGGTCTAGCAGCGATCAACACCACGACTACCTGTCCCTACCTGAAGCCTGATCATTATCCTTCTTCGTCATCCTCATCGTCTTCTTCATCCTCTTCATCGTCACTGTGATCACCATCCTCGTCCATCGTCTCTGTGTCAAGATTCACCTTAAGTATTCCCTGTGTCCGTTACCTCTGTTTAATAAACCTTGCACTAGCACTAACCCTCTGTGTCCTCGTCTGTGTCTGACAATTATCCAGTAATTTTACAAAAATTTCCGTTAACCCTTACACATCAAAATACAAGTAAAAATTCCTTCATATTTATATAGTTTTATATATATTTTTACAGACTTTTTGTTACAGTGTACACTTTTTCCGTAAGTTGAATACGGAAGGCGGTCTGGCAGAAGGCATATGTTGAGGCTTATCTTGTCCTCGGATTCAGATGGGTAATGAAGCTGGACAAGTCAAGATGCCAGAGCAAGTAGCCTACTATATATTATTCACAATATTTCAATGTCTGAGTGTGCCTTTTTGGATGCATGTATTCATCAAAAAAAAAAAACAACAACAACAACGTGTTTTCTCAAAAATATTAAGCAGTACAACTGTTTTCAACACTGTTAATAATAAGAAATGTTTACTGAGCACATAATCTGCATATTAGAATGATATCTGAGGGATCATGTGACACCAAAAAAGAATAGAATGATGCTGAATATCGAACTTTGCATCACAGAAATTCATTATATGTTAAAATAGTCAAATAGAGAAATTGGTGGGTCATATTTCAGCCTTGAGTTTAAGACGTGCGGTGCTGAGTGGAGTGAGGGTGCTTGAAAATAATTCTGTGCTGTCTTTTCTGCCAGTCATAAAATTCAACATGTCTCCATTATATTGTAATTTTTTGCTTGACTGGCACTTTGCAACAACACAACCTTGTTTATGCAGTGACTTTCATCATCTTTCTTATAACAACATCTGACATCTTTACATTTTAGGAGGTGTGAGAAAGTGGCAAACTACAAAAAATCGAATTAGATCGGTCATTCGAATAGGATTTCAAACCGCATAATCAAAATGTATTTTGCCATTTACACTAGCTAAATATTAGCCTGACATGGTCATACTCAATTCTAGTCAGAATATGAGTCTGAAACTGCTCCATTGGGCTGTGATTATGGGGCGTGTTTCAACCAAACCAGGAAAGACATCAATTGGATAGACCTACAACCAATCAGAGCAACGAAGCGACGCATTGTCAAATGTCAACAGAGCTCAACTGCACTATGCTGCCAAGTCCGCGTTTCCTAATGTTTTCTTCCGCGGGTTGTTTTCTATGTCCGCGGGTTGAAGCGACTATTATGTGATATATAGACCCATGAGTGTGAATTTTAGCAGGCAACCTTGCCAAAATAACACACATTTTACCCCCCAAACGCCATTTTTTTTCCGGAGAACCCCTCGAGAAGCTATTGTTTAGGGCTAGTGGTTGGCGGGTTTTGTTGTAAAAACTTGGCAACCCTGTCTGCACGCTCGCTGGAATAAACGATCTTTGCCTGTGTTGTAAAAAAATAAAAGAATTTATTGATACACAGAGTACTTACCCAACATGATCATCATTTTTGAGAGAAATTGTGAAGGTGAATGCAGGTACAAACAAGCTCTCCGTTTAGGATTTGAACGAATATAATCCAAGCCTCTTTGATGACGCGCATGATTACGTTACTGTTGATCATCTGTCCGTCATCGTCTAAAGCCCGCCCTGATGATTTCATTGGTCCGAACAGTTTCTGTTTTGAGATAATTACTCCTATATGGAGCGAGGCCAGACCGAACTGGCCGACCTAAAAATGTTGTGGGCGGGGCTAAGTTCAGCTGGCATCCAGGCTAGTGATATAGACCCATGAGTGCGAATTTTAGCAGGCAACTTTGCCAAAATAACACACATTTTACCCCCCCAAATGCCATTTTTTCCCTGGAGAACCCCCCAAGAAACTATTGTTTAGGGCTAGTAGTTGGCGGATTTTGTTGTAAAAACTTGGCAACCCTGTCTGCACGTGCGCTGGAATACACCATCTTTGCCGGTGTTGTAAAAAAATAAAATAATTTAATGATACACAGAGTACTAACCCAACATGATCATCATTTCTGAGAGAAATTGTGAAGGTGAATGCAGATACAAACAAGCTCTCCGTCGAACAAATATAATCCAAGCCCCTTTGATGACGTGCATGATTACGTTACTGTTGATCATCTGTCCGTCATCGTCTAAAGCCCGCCCTGATGATTTCATTGGTCCGAACAGTTTCTGTTTTGAGATAATTACTCCTATATGGAGCGAGGCCAGACCGAACTGCCCGCCCTAAAAAAATTGTGGGCGGGGCTAAGTTCAGCTGGCATCCAGGCTAGCTAAATATGATCAGATATGCACAAAATATGCACAAAAATCATCTAACAAGGCTTAACATTTGGCATGCAGTTGCAAAGTTACTTAAATTTAGTAGTTTATATTTAGTAGCCTGTCGAAATGAAGTGTTACCAAAATTGACCATACACAAATACTCTTGGAATGTGTCTGAGACAGAGTTTGGCCGTGCCGCTTCAACCTAATCTGAGACATGTACATTTGCTGTAAATCTCACTATCACTGTAAAACCTCCACAATTAGTCAATTAACTAATTGAACAGGCGAGACCATCGATTTAGACCACACCACTCTTTTAAGTACACACTTCCTCCTGCATAGCCAGGAGGGACATTCGTCAGGCAGTTCTCATATTATCTCGGTGCCAAAAAGGCAGACAGACCCCAGGTGCTGGGAGTAGGGCAATTCATTCTGTTCTCCTTCCAATCATACTCTATGACAGCTCCCCTGGGAGATTTGCCATCTTATCAGCCTGTTGTTAGGGTGGGCTCTGATGGTGAACCAAATAATATGAGTGAGAGTGCTTCTTTCAGTAATGCCCACCTCCAGCACTTAGAGGATTACATTACGAGAAATAATGAGTTGAACACAGATCTCAAGCTTAAATGTCATCACATTTACATTAAATGCTCTTCTTCCAATAACACAATGGAGCCGAGGTTGTAAAAAGAGATATTTTCAACATAAACAGAGCATCTGCAAAGAAAATGTGTTTTGCACTTTGCTTTCCCCCAAAGGCTCATAATTAGCAAAAAGCATGCAGCATGATATGGGTTGTAAACATGACAACCATTCATCTATTATTGATTATTTCATTGTGTTTATCTTGCAATTATAAAATAAGATATTTGTTTTTGTAAAGTGTATTGTCAGACTGCATAATGAGAGTACTTATTATTTGGATTTGATGGGTTTTGAGTCGACATGAAATCCTATTTATTTCTGAATGCAAATTCCTGATACTATTGTGCAAGATTTATCAGTGCATGTTATCCCATTTTATAATTAGTTAAAAACGAGATACAGCAACTGCTCTTTGCCATCGCAGGTATTAGATCAGCAGCAAAAGTGTAAATGTCCGTCTGTCTGGGCCCACGAAACCATTCTTGCTCAGAGTCAGCACAGCGAGTAACAGCGTATATACATATCATACATTTTAGGAGAAGTGCTGACTGATAAAATTAGCTTCTTCATCATCTTGCCCGGCACTGCAGTGCAATGGATCACGTGCTCTCCGCTGACTTCACTCCTATTGGTTGTCGCTCCCAAAGTTGCTCTTAATTTCCATAAAGTTGAACATATCTCAAATTTGTCACTTCACTGGACACGGTTTGCCCATATGGTCGCTGTCGCTTGTGCTGCTGGAAATCGCCCACTCTCCATTTAAATCAATTGGGATTGTGTCGCTTTTTCGCTGCGTGGTGCTTGTGGTGTGAATGGGCCTAACGTCGCTGGTAGTGTGAACTAAGTGTGCGCTGCAGTTTTGCCGTCTACCGCTTTAAATGCTCAGGCTCTTTCAAGCAGGATGGATTCTGAAATTAGTATTCCAAAGATACCCGGATGGTCTACTTCCGTATACTATTTGCAGATCCGTGCACACTCTGATGGTTAATATTGCCCCCATTGTGAGTTGGATGAGGATTCGCTCAGAGCTACAAAAATCTAAAAAAGTTAAACAGAGAGGTTTAGATAAAGTAGTTTTAGTTTGCCATCTAACCTGGCAAAAAGATCATTATTTATTGTTCTCCACATTTAATTACATCTGGAACAGCACTGAGAACTTTTGTAATGATAAGTTTGATCATTAAGTTTTAAACATGAGAGCCTCCACATGAAAGACCCATGTCTGGCAGATCAACGTGCTACTTCAGTTCTTCCCGATACGGTAGGAAATTAAATTAAATTGAATGTGGAGGGTATTTACAGTGACAATATGATTGACAGGGCAGTTTAACCAGTGACAGGATGCACATAATGGAAAAACATAAAGGAAAAACATAAGAGAAAACATTTTTCCCCACCTGAAATCCGAGTAGAGCTTTGAACTGAATATCTAGTCTCAGCCTCAGACACATCTGATGCATATGGCACACAACATTTTCAAAGTTGTCATCTGATTGGTTGAAATCTCCTGGATTTCCGGGAGACGTGAGACATGTTCTTCAATTGTCCACCTGGAAACAAAGCCGTTGCGATGCCAGTCCCCATATGGAAGAAGAAATCCGTAATGTTTATGTGGCAAGGGGGGCGTGGTTCAGTCTGCAGCGGGAGAGAGAGCCGCGGGACGAGCGGTAAGTGAGTGGGTTGGACGCAGATTAATAACACCTGTCTCTTGTTCCAGTAATGAGCGCGGAGAGGGTATAAAACCTCGGTGGAACCAGAGACCAGGGAGAGAGAGAGACGGACGGTTGATGCACAAACCCCAGAGACTGAGTAACCGGAACCCGGAAGTGCCGACCCGGAAGTGATCGTTGTGACATTGAGAAAGAGAAACTATACACCACTGAGTGTGTTTTTGACAGTAAATGAGAATAAATAAAGAAAGCATCAACCGTCTAGCCGACCCCCGTGTCCTCTTCCTTCCTCCTATTAACGAACTTTGCTACACTGGTGCCGAAACCCGGGAGGAAGTAGGACAGCGCCGCCGCCATGCAGACGCCCTCCGCCTCGCCATTTGCGGACATTATCACATCCCTCGCGGTCCTCCATCAGGACCAACATCAAGCCATGCTGGACCTTCGGGCAGACCAGGAGCGCCGCTTCGAGGCCATTGTCCGAGGCCAGCAAGAGGACCGCGAGAAGTTCCGGAGCTGGATCGACCGGGAGGTTCGCACCGAAGCCGCCGGGCTCGCCAGCGCACCGGTCCACGTGCCCCTGCACAAAATGGGGCCACAGGATGACCCGGAGGCATTTATTGACCTCTTCCAAAAGGCCGCGGAGGCCTGCGGGTGGCCCCGGGCACAGTGGCCGGTGCGCCTGATACCACTACTGACAGGAGAGGCCCAGGCGGCTGCACAACAGCTACCGGTGGCGAACCTCCTGGAGTACGATGACCTAAAGAAGGCCATCCTCCAGCGGGTCGGCCGCTCCCCGGAGCAACACCGACAGAGGTTCCGCTCCCTGGAGTGGGGGGAGGCCGGCCGACCCTTCGCGATGGCCCAACAGCTCCGGGACTCATGCCGCAGATGGCTCCTGGCCGGCGGAAGCGACGTGGACCACATCGTCGATCTGGTGGTACTGGAGCAGTTCATCGCTCGGCTCCCAAGGAAAACTGCCGAGTGGGTCCAGTGCCACCGGCCCACGTCGCTGGAGACGGCCATCCACCTGGCGGAGGACCACCTGGTGGCGTGCCCGGGGGTCGGCGCACCCCTTTTAACCTCTCGCTCTCTCTCTCCCCCCTCTGTGTCTCCCTCTCCTCCTATCCCTCTCCCTAGGTCCCGCCCTCCGGGCCCTCCTCGGATTCCCCCCAGAGGCCGGGGTGGGATGGGCCCTGGACCGCTCGGGAGTTCGCGGGCTCCGCCCAGGGGGGCGGGGCTGCTGGGGATGGGGGGTGATAATGGCTCTGGGTCCACGCCCTCCCCGCGCTCATTGTCCAACCCACTCCCCGCCGCAGGGGCGGCGGGTAGGCCTGGGCTGGCCTGCTGGCGGTGCGGTGATCCGGATCATTTTGTGGACCGATGTCCGATGATGGACATCGGGACAATGATCCGGATCCCGGACGTCCAGCGGACCACCCCCGATCAAGCAGGAGAGTACCAAATTCCTGTAAGTATCAAGGGGGGTACATATCAGGCCTTGGTGGATTCAGGATGTAACCAAACCTCGATCCATCAAAGCCTGATGCAGCCTGGGGCATTGGATACAAGCCGGATGGTTAAGGTGCGGTGTGTGCACGGGGATGTGGTGGAATATCCGGTTGTCCCAGTCACGATACAATTTCGGGGGCAAAAGCATAGTATAGAGGTGGCGGTTAGTCCACACCTCCGGCATCCGCTAATTCTGGGGACGAATTGGCCCGCCTTTACGGCTCTATTGGGATCGTTGTGTGCGGATGCCACTTGGGGGAAAAAGGCAAGGAAGGGGGCGGTGCGAGTATAGCTTGGGGAGACTGAACCGGGACCCTCGGAGACAACTCCAGAGGAACCGAGCGGGGTTGAGAGACTAATTCTCTCGGACCGCGATGACTTTCCTCTGGAGCAGTCCCAGGATGAAACCCTTAAGAACGCTTTCCAGCAGGTCCGATCGATCGACGGACAGTCTCTCCAACCTGCCTTGCCTGTCTCCTATCCTTATTTTGCCATAATAAAGGATCGGTTGTATCGAGTGACCCAAGACACTCAGACAAAGGTAGATACAACCCAGTTGTTAGTACCAAAGAGCCGCCGGGAAATGCTTTTCCAGGCGGCTCACTCTAACCCGATGGCGGGCCACCTGGGACAGGCGGCCATGCTGAATCGTTTAATGACCCGATTTTTTTGGCCAGGCATTCATGACAATGTGCGCAGGTGGTGCGCGTCTTGTCCTGAATGTCAGTTGGTGAACCCACTGGCCGCCCCAAAAGCGCCATTGCGCCCCCTTCCATTAATGCAGGTCCCCTTCGAGAGAATTGCGATGGACCTCATCGGGCCATTAGAGCGATCCGCACGCGGACATCGTTTTGCGTTAGTTATCGTGGACTACGCAACACGATATCCGGAAGCAGTGGCTCTCCGCAACATCTCTGCGAAGAGTGTTGCGGACGCACTGTTTCGTTTAATCTCCCGGGTGGGGATTCCGAAGGAAATCCTCACTGATCAAGGCACGGCGTTTATGTCACGCACGTTAAGCGAATTGTACGGATTATTGGGCATTAAATCCATTCGAACAAGCGTCTATCACCCACAAACAGACGGCTTGGTCGAACGATTTAATCGCACTCTTAAATCCATGATCCGTAAATTCGTACAGGAAGACGCCAAAAATTGGGATCGGTGGTTAGAACCCCTCTTATTTGCTGTGCGGGAGGTCCCGCAAGCCTCCACGGGGTTTTCCCCCTTCGAGCTTCTCTACGGACGGCAGCCCCGGGGGGTGCTGGACGTCCTGCGAGAAACTTGGGAGGAGGGGCCTTCTTTGGCCAAGAACGAAATTCAGTATGTGCTGGACTTGCGAACAAAACTCCACACCTTGGGGCGGCTATCGAGGGAGAATTTGTTGCAAGCCCAGGACCGCCAGAGCCGGTCATATAACAGGGGTACAAAACTACGCAAATTCACACCGGGAGAGAAAGTGCTCGTTCTACTCCCTACGTCGAGCTCTAAATTAATGTCAAAGTGGCAGGGGCCGTTTGAGGTCGCACGACAGGTAGGAGAGCTCGATTATGAAGTGATACGATCCGATAGGAACGGGGCACGTCAAATATACCACCTCAACCTGCTAAAAAAATGGAATGAGGTGGAATCAGTGTTGTTGGCAACGGTGATCGGGGGAGAGGATGATCTCGGGCCAGAGGCGAGTATTAAAACACAATCAGTCGCGCTGGCCCCTGGGGGAGATCACCTCTCACCGTTCCAACTCACTGATTTATCAAAATTACAGGCGGAGTTCGCGGACGTGTTCTCGCCCCTACCGGGACGTACCGATTTGATTCAGCACCATATCGAGACCTAGCCGGGCGTGGTAGTTCGCAGCCGGCCGTATCGTCTGCCTGAACACAAGAAAAAGGTAGTTCAGGAGGAATTAGGCGCAATGCTCGACATGGGAGTAATCGAGGAGTCCAACAGTGACTGGGCGAGCCCGATAGTCTTGGTCCCCAAGACAGACGGCTCGGTCAGGTTCTGTGTGGACTACCGCAAGGTGAACGCTGTGTCGAAATTCGACGCGTATCCAATGCCGCGGGTTGACGAGTTGCTTGATCGGTTGGGCACGGCTCGATTTTATTCGACACTGGACTTAACAAAGGGCTATTGGCAGATCCCCTTGTCTCCATTGTCCAAAGAAAAGACAGCTTTCACCACGCCGTTTGGATTGCACCAATTTGTCACGCTTCCTTTCGGGTTGTTCGGGGCGCCCGCTACCTTTCAGCGCCTCATGGACAGGATTTTGCGTCCCCATGCCGCCTATGCTGCTGCCTATCTGGATGATATCGTGATTTACAGTCACGATTGGCAGCGGCATATGCAGCATGTCAGGGCGGTCTTGAGGTCGCTGAGGGGAGCGGGGCTTACGGCCAACCCGAAGAAGTGTGCGATTGGGCGGGTGGAAGTAAGGTATCTGGGCTTCCACTTGGGTCATGGACAGGTGCGTCCCCAAATTGATAAGACCGCAGCAATTGCAACCTGTCCGAGACCCAAGACCAAAAAGGAGGTTAGGCAGTTCTTGGGGCTGGCGGGATATTATAGACGGTTCATACCAAATTATTCGGACCTCACCAGCCCTTTGACTGACCTGACTAGAAAGGGGCTACCAGATACGGTCCAGTGGACGGAGCCGTGTCAACAGGCTTTTACCCGAGTGAAGGCTGCTCTATGTGGCGGGCCGCTTTTACACTCCCCTGACTTTTCTCTCCCTTTCTTGTTGCAGACTGACGCGTCGGACAGGGGGCTGGGCGCAGTCCTGGCCCAGGAGGTGGAGGGGGGAGAGCGGCCGGTGCTGTACATTAGCCGTAAGCTCTCCAAGAGGGAAGCTAAGTACAGCACCATAGAGAAGGAGTGTCTGGCCATCAGGTGGGCCGTTCTCACCCTCCGCTACTACCTCCTGGGGCGGGAGTTCACAGCTGCCGGCCGGACGGCTCCCCGGCCTGAGTCGGGCGGTGGGGGTATGTGGCAAGGGGGGCGTGGTTCAGCGAGGTCTGCAGCGGGAGAGAGAGCCGCGGGACGAGCGGTAAGTGAGTGGGTTTGACGCAGATTAATAACACCTGTCTCTTGTTCCAGTAATGAGCGCGGAGAGGGTATAAAACCTCGGTGGAACCAGAGACCAGGGAGAGAGAGAGACGGACGGTTGATGCACAAACCCCAGAGACTGAGTAACCGGAACCCGGAAGTGCCGACCCGGAAGTGATCGTTGTGACATTGAGAAAGAGAAACTATACACCACTGAGTGTGTTTTTGACAGTAAATGAGAATAAATAAAGAAAGCATCAACCGTCTAGCCGACCTCCGTGTCCTCTTCCTTCCTCCTATTAACGAACTTTGCTACAGTTTACAACTGTGAAAATAAGCGATTATCAGAATAATGCTTGATTTTCAAAAGTAGGTCTGTGTAAAGTTCACAACACCATTATAGCAGCAAACTCACATGACCTGCCGATTTGCATGCCGGTCTGTTATTGTGGGGACATCGATTTAAAATTTTCATGGCCCTGTCAACAATTTCACGGCCCTGTCACTGAACAGATTGTGATTGGTTGATTTACACGTCAGTCAAACGTCCTCCTGGCCGGAACTTGTCCAGTGAAAGCTGATATCGAGTTGAGACCTTCCCTGCGTCCCAGTTCGCATTCTATCCATACTAAATAGTATTCAAAAATAGAATTAGTATGTCCCAAATCATAGTATGTTGAAAAAAGATACCCGGATGGTTTACTATTTCCGGTCCGAATTCGAAGTATGGATCGATGGGCACTCTAACGGCTGATATTGCCCACAACCCACTGCGAGGTGGACGGGGATTCGATTAGAACTACAAACGCGGATAAAAAGCATTAAAAACCTGACAAAAATATATTTATTCAGTGTTATCCACATTATATTTCACCTGCAGCAGCATTGTGAACTTTTGTAATGACACGTTTGGCCATTAACTTTTAAATGCATGATTATATTTCTACTGCAAACACATGAGGAGAGTCTCTGCATTAAAGACCCACACATGGCAGATCAACGTGCGGCTACATTTCTCTCCGATACGGTAGGAGATCAATCTGAATGTGGAGGATTTGAACTGTGACGAATCTGACGATGATTGACAGGGCAGTTAAACAGTGACGGGATGCACGTAACGACAGAGTCCGTCAAAGATGGCGAAGTAGTATGTCCCGAAGCTTGCATACTTTTCTGCTACACATTCAAAAGTATATACCTTTTCTTCACAAAAAGAGTACATACTTTTAGGACGTAGTATAAGTAGGCGAATTGGGACGCAGCACTTCTGTCGTCAGTCTGGTCTGGCTATACTGTATATCCAACCCGATCTCAAAGGAATACGTGTCAATTTTTTGAGGTGGTGACTTTGTTTGAATTCAGACAATGTAAATCGTATAAAAAAACATGTATTTAGAAGAAAAAGCTGACTAGGCAGATTGGGTAACAATTTAGTAAGGAGGAGAATACATTTTCCCTATTAACTGCAACTTTTGCCTCAATAAACGCCTAATTTACTGCTTATTAATAGTTAGTAAGGTAGTTTTTGTAGCATTTAAGTTTAGGAATTGGGTCGGATTAAGGGATGTAGAATAAGGTCATGCAGAATAAGGCATTAATATGTAATTTATAAGTACTAATAATCAGCCAATAATACTAATAATATGCAAGCTAATATGCAACTTAATATTGAAAATTGGACCCTAACATAAAATGTTTCCACAGATTATATATGAATGGGATTGTACAAATCCATACAAATTAGTCACCATTTTGTGACATAGGTACGAAATAGTTATAAATTGCCATGCAGTTTGTATTGGTACATCAATAGAATGCTCAGGATTCAAAATGTTATTGACAGTGATGTCATTGTAATATTAGGATAATGAATTGTGATTTTGAACGGTAATTTGTGGTTTGTTTTGTCTTTCTTAGCATATACCATATTTATCCAATTATAGTTGTGTTGACTGCAGTTGAATGCAAACAAATGTGTTTTTGTGGTTCTTAATTTCATTTTAATCCTTATGACTTGTGCAATGTTCTCTAAATAAATAATAGCCATTTAATAACACAGTCAGCAGGGTATTCTCTGTTTATTCTGCATCAGTAGAGGACACATTGCACCCTTGGCGGACTCTCTTCATGCCCTTGGTCATATATGCCTGGACTTGAATGACCCCTTGAGACTGCTCTGCCTATTTTGATCAGTATCTCTAGATTCACTTGTATGCCATTTGCTCAGCAGTGCTTTCGTGTCTGTTCCATCAAGCAGAAGGGAAGGATTGAAAAGAGAGAGAGAAAGAAAGAGACTGTCCTCACATAGCCTGAAAGGGTGCAAGTGGAGTGTGATTATGTTGGGGTTGCTGGATGAGATTTTGAACCCTATAAAGACTACAGCATCATATTTGATGCCTGAATTTCTAAGGCCTCTAAATCAGTTTTTATAATTCATCAACGTAACAATGGCGTTTTGGTGGCCTGAAAATGCTAACTTTTGAAGACGCTTTTCAAAAGTGCAAGTTTTTTAAATTGATACTGTTATCGTATCTGTGTAAACTACAAAAACACACCTTTGTGAAAACGGTGAAGTCCTGCCCATGGGCATTACATGTTCAGTCTATAGGCGTGTTGTGTTTCTTTACAAAGTGATATCGCCAACTACTGGCCTGGCAGCATAATGTAGCATTTATAGTCATTTTCGAGGATCCGTGCCCGTTTTGACAACGTTGTTGTCTATATGTTTCTAAGCATTTAAATATCATCTGACATTGTATATGTTCCCTGTGTCATTTCTAGACATGTTCTGTTCAAACTGTACTCCAAAAAAAAAAAACACTCGTCGTTTTTCAAGCACCTTATTACAACCTATATTTACGTTTTAAAGTTATGCAACCTCTGGCATAAAAATAATGACAGCGTCGTGTTACGTCTGACGTCATGAAATAACGTATGACTGTTGTTACCAT
This sequence comes from Pseudorasbora parva, assembly GCF_024679245.1. Classification (NCBI taxonomy): domain Eukaryota; kingdom Metazoa; phylum Chordata; class Actinopteri; order Cypriniformes; family Gobionidae; genus Pseudorasbora; species Pseudorasbora parva. Next base: position 8,609,196 of record NC_090181.1, read on the forward strand.
TCAAAATGCGTATATATATATATTATATATATACATATATATATATATATATATATATATATTTTTATTTTATTTACAACTACACCCGTCCCTAAACCTACCCAGTGATTTATAGTGCATACACACTTTATGAGCACGTGTTCCCTGAGATCGAACTCATGATCGCATGGTCACATGTTGTTGAATATAGCAATGCTTTACCAATTAAACTAGGCAAAACCTGAAATATCACGCAGATAAAAGGGAAACATGCTTTAAAATGAAATACGAGCACAACTTTAGTAAACACTCCTATGGGTCGCATTTCAAGGAACTGAAAATCGACCTTATAGGTGTATTGGTTGTAGGACATGTTGTACATGTTCCTGGTTGTGATGGGCGATTTCGAAACATTGCTTCATGAAGCTTCCAAACCTTTCTGAATCTTTTGTTTCAAATCAATGGTTCAGGTGATTTGAGTAAACAAGGCTTTGTTACATCATAACTGTTTCGAACCATTTTGAAATTCCACTGGTTCACCACTGGTGGGCATTGATCTCTGTGAATGCGGATTCAATGTGAACAAGTGTCTATGGGTTTTATCTGATTTCTGATTATTCCTGATCTCTTTGTGTTATACATTTGTAGACATTTTAATGAGACATTTGGAATGATAGTTATCAATATTGGTCTGTTTAGCTGAGCCATCTATGCATAGAACAAACTAAATAAACCCTGGAAATTGCTAAAATAACACATATACAGACACTTAAAGATGAAATAATATTTAATCTTATTAGATGATAATTGCATTAGATAGATTATACATTCAATTAACATATGTGGTGGGTTTGTAAAAGTTGTTTTTCATGCATTTACACCGTTATGACCAGCAGGAGTCACCAGTGTGTGGCGTTTCGAACGCTTCAAAACAGTGAATCAATTTGCAAAGCAAATGGTTCAATTGATTCAAGGTTTTGAAAAGCTTTGTTTCTCCCATCACTAATTCCTGGTGTCATATTTATCCTTCTTTGTAGTTTTCACGAAAGCCCTGGAGCTGTCAAAAGTCTATTGGTGAGAAATAAATGGGAATTTCTAAGTCCAGGTAACACGAAGAATGTCATACTGACATTAACAATACAAAACAGGTTGTAAATTGGTGAAATAACACTTTAAAGTGCCCCTTTTAGACTATTTAGAAGTTTCCTTATTTTGTTTTTGAGGTCTCCAACAACATGTTTACATGCATCAAATGTCAAAAAAGAGTTTAAAGGGTTAGTTCACCCAAGAATGAAAATTATTTTATTAATTACTCACCCTCATGTCGATGGACACCCGTAACACCTTCGTTCATCTTTGGAACACAAATGAAGATATTTTTGTTGAAAGCTGATGGCTGAGAAAGGCTTCAGAAAGGCCTCCATTGGCATTCAGTACATTCCCACTGACCCACTCACAAGACCCATAAAGGCACTAAAGACGACATTACAAAGTCCATCTCACTACAGTGGCTGTACAATAATTTTACAATGCGACGAAAATAGTTATTGAGCGCACAAAAATCAAAATAACAACTTTATCCACCAAGTAAAATTATTGTACAGCCACTGTAGTGAGATGGACTTTGTAATGTCGTCTTTAGTGCCTTTATGGGTCTTGTGAGTGGGTCAGTGGGAATGTACTGAATGCCAATGGAAGCCTTTCTGAAGCCTTTCTCAGCCATCAGCTTTCAACAAAAATATCTTCATTTGTGTTCCAAAGATGAACGAAGGTGTTACGGGTGTCCATCGACATGAGGGTGAGTAATTAATGAAATAATTTTTGGGTGAACTAACCCTTTAATTTTCTCATAATGACTCAACGGATTAATCCGTTTCTAAATCCCTCCTTTCCACGAACCTACTCTGCACAGATTGGTCAGATGGCATAGTCTGTTGATTGGTCTTCCGCATATAGCGCGTATTTCGAAAACACCCACTGCCATAACTGAACGTCAGCTCCCTTCAAGAGGTGTCCTGATCCTTAAGCTCAGCGATAGTACACACTGTAAAGACAATGATGACGTTGATTTTACATCAATCCCAGCACGAGTCTGAGTCGATGATGAAACAATGGAAGAATTCCTTTATATCAGGACATTTCTCAGTGATGCTACTCAGTTTAAGGTACAACTGTAATTCCTCACTCATTAGCAAGTGTGCATCCATCAACAAACCGGTGTGTGTGTGTGTGTGTGTGTGTGTGTGTGTGTGTGTGTGTGTGTGTGTGTGATTGTGGTGCACATGTGGGAACTGTATCAGCAACAGTATCAGCAACAGCTCAGCTGATAGATCATGATTGGTCGATAGGTGGAGGGCGGAGCTTCAGGCCAAAACACAACATGACAACATCAACATCAGTTGAGGGCTGCAACAACAACTTTAAAATGACAAAACATAAAAAAACAAAGAATATGTCTCAAACATATTCTCAATACGCAATTTCAACATCTTCGAAATCAATATTTTGATCTCTTTGAAGAGGGGGACTGCCATGTTAGTCTTGGACTAAATCGGCCACCGTAGGAGTTAAAACGAAATCAGAATGGAGAGGAACAGAAACTATTATTCATTGGATGGTCATATACCTTTACACCACTGGATGGGGGAAAATATCACACAGTGTAGCTTTAATATTTATACTATATGGGGTATAAAACCAGAACTGCCTTATTCAGCAACTATTAAGCTTTGCACTTTGTTTCATGTGACTGAGAGCAACAATCTGACTTGATGCTCACAAAATTATGCATGTTCATTGGACAAAACCCATCAAATTAACCATCTGCTTCCTGGCAGTCCATTTTCCCTCAGTGTAATTGCAGAAGAAAGACATTAACTGCCATTGCTATGGAAAGTGCTTGTATACGTTTTTAAAACAACCTACTCCATCTTCTATTGTGACATCTGTCCAATTTTTACCCACTATATTGTATAATACATCCAGCCGGCACTGGCATTAATATATAACGGATAATGAAAAGCTTACAATGAGCCCGTAGGATGCACAAGAGGTTTTCTGTTCATTGCTTTTCCAGCATTTTATTTTCACCAGACCTGAGATTCCGGTTGATCTATACTTGCTGTTAATGTCTTCAGGGTTTATAAATTCCGATGCTAATCAATGCACCTTCTTGGCTTGATGACAGACTGGTTAATCTAATATTGAACCCTGCATTCTCCTGGCTTTATTCTACAATTATGCCAATAGATTTTTATCCTTCCATCTCATTCGCTTATCTCCTCGTGTCACTTTTTTTTTTTTTTTTTTCTTGGCTCCAACCATTCTTGCTGGCTTTTTGATTATTTTAAATAAAATAAATACTGTTCATGTATTATTTTTTTCTTCTGGAGCTCATGTTCATGTATGAAATGAAACGATGCCATTCTTCACAGTGTGACTTGAATGAAGACTGATCTCGGTGGACCCTTACACTATTCACAACCCCATCTCTGCCACCCTTATTGATCGTTTCTTCCCACAAGCAATGCCTGTCTCAGCGCAACACACAGCGTCTCTCCAATTCACATTGGGGATAATTTAACTCGTTTGTCATTGGCCAGCCTCCTTCTCTCTCTGCTTGCCAAAGGAGGCATACTGGGAATAGCGAGAAACGGATGTGTGCAGATTAATCTGTCCCAAAAGATTGGCCTGTTATGAAATTGACACTTATTGACCTTTGCTTCTGTCCTTCACTGAAATTTCAGGCTGTAATGGATGATGATTGGTGACCTGTCGATGATTAATTATTGCTATGCCTCACTGGAATTGCAATTTAAGATCTATGATGTGGTTCTGCCCTTCTGCTTTATTCCTGCACTGTAAAAAAATATTTAGAAAAAAAGTTACCTGGTTGCCTTAAAATTTCGAGTTCGTTGAAATCAAAATTTTGAGTTAATACAATGAATTTTTTTTTAGATTCTACAACCTTTATTAAAAGATTATTAAAATATTTTGTAAGCATATTGGGTAATAATGTGTGTGTTATTTCTGATGACGCAGTGAAACATGCCAAATTGTGCTATTTTCATGATTTATCACATTTTTTATGTGGTTCAGATACAAAAATATTTTGAGTTTCTGTTTATTAAGCAAATTTCCTTCATTGTATCAACTCAAATTTTTAATTTCAATAAACTCAAAATTTTAAGGCAACCAGGTTACTTACTTTTTTAAGTTAAATCAACAAAAACCACCACAAATTTTTTACAGTGTGTGATGCAAAGCTGAATTTTCAGCATCATTACTCCAGTCTTTAGTGTCACACGATCCTTCAGAAATCATTCTGATTTGCTGATCTGGTGCTCAAGAAGCATTTCTTATTATTATCAATGTTGAAAGCCGTTTTTTGCTGATTGAAATTTTTGTGGAAACCGTGATTCATTGCCAATCAAATGTTTGAGGTAAGAAAGATTAATAATTAATACTTCAGTATGGACATAAAAAAGATTTCTATATAATTAGCAGTAAAATAGTTTTCCAATACTGATAATAATAAGAACTATTCATTATAATTGAGCACCAATAATACCAGATAATAACTGAGCTGAATACCAAATCAGCATTTCAGAATGATTTCTGAACGATCATGAGATTTATGACTGGAGTAATGGAGCTGAAAATTCAGCCCTTCCATAACGGGAATATATTACACTTAAAAATTAATCAATTATCAAATTAGAACAGTTATTTGTAATAACTAATGTAATAACTATATTTTACAAAACTGTTTTACAATATTTTTGATAAAATAAATGCAGTCTTACTGAGCATTATTTCTTATTTCAAAAACATTAAAAAATCTTGTCAATTATTTTAAATTATTTCAAATTTATGAACGGTAGTGTATAAAGTTAACTTTGTAGTACAAACTCACATTATGTTTGTCCTCTGAAAGCCTTCTCTCTCCTCGTTCCTCATGTCTTTACCGTGCATTTAGAAAATTGATGTGTCAACATATTGTTTGACTTCAGTCGATTTCCAGATCCCAGAGTTGAGGATAGAGGAGCAAAGAAATGAAGACGCATCAATCAGAGTATTGAGAAACAGTCATAAGCCACGTTTCTACTGCAGAAACTTTAGGCAAATTAGGGACTTTGGGGTGGTAGCCTACCTGCTCGGTGTGTTTTGGCAGCAGGGACCAGGGTCTAACTGAAGTTCTGTCCCTGCTCGCAAGGGAACTTTCCCTGCGTCTCAATCAGCTCCCTAGTTCACTAGTCAGGGCACTGATTAGGTCATAAGTCAATGGGCTGACTCCCTGATCAGTACCCTGACAACGGAACTACGGAGCAGATTGAGACGCACCCTTTCTCAAAGTTCAGGAACTTTCGGGGGTTGGACTTGGGCTCTGAACATTCTTGGTTGAGTTCATTTTATTTCAATCACCATTTTTAAATATCTATAAGATTGTAGAATTGTATAAGAAGTTAGTGCAGTAACAGAGTTGTTTTCTATTCGAATCAACAGGAGAATCAAAAGTCCTACATCACCACACTAATTTGCCTAATCTTCACAGTACTTAAGCCCCGTTTCCACCACAGGAACTTTACCCAGGAACCAGGAACTTTGGGTGGTACTTGGTGTGGCTAGACCGCAGGAACCATGGTCTAAATGAAGTTCCGGGTAAATATTTCCCCCTCCAAACGGCCCTACTCGCGAGGATTGGTTTAGCTCACGCAGTATTTTATTTCAACCGGCATTTTTAAAAGTATTTTGCGAGGTTCGGTCTACGTTCAGTAAATATCAGTCTTGCTCTCTGTCTGATGGCGCGCGTTTGTCTCAGCCATCTCACGTGCAATGTCCGTAATAGCTGATAATAATATACATTGTCATTTTAAATCTAGCTTTACAAGCTTTCTGAATATGCTAGTGCTCTTTTCTGTCGGTTGTTAATTACCTCTTTAGTAAACCAGCAAAAGCAGCACAGCTTGAATCTCTTCCATACTCGTTATTAATTTTTTTTAGTCTATTTTTCACCATGTAAATGACCTGACCGATTACTTTTAAGTGTGCGTCCTTACATGACGTGACAGCGCACGCCGCGCTCATGTTGACAAGACAGGAAAGTTAATTTTTCTGAGGGGTAAATTTTTTATTTCGTAAGTTATGAAGATAATGTTGGAATAATGACACAGCGTGCGTATATTGCCCCAGGCAGTTTTTACTTTAACTGCGCCTGACAGAATTTTTTTTTTTTTTTCTGAGATGATTATTACACTTTACAACAAATAAATAGCTTATTATATAATACATAATAAGCTATTTATTTGTTGTAAAGTGTAATAATCATCTCAGAAAAAAAAAATATTCTGTCAGGCGCTGTTAAAGTAAAAACTGCCTGGGGCAATATAACGCGATGTCGGCGCGATGCACAAAATTCCATCGTCAAGACGTCGCTCAGAGAGCATCAGCAAAATGTCGCCGAGACATCTGTTCGCGGCATCTGATCGCGAATTCTCTTTGGCCAATGCGTGGACGATGGAAAACTGTGAAATCCAGCCGCTCGGCATGGGCTTTCTAGGACCTTTATTTATTCAGGCCGTCTCCTGCGCAGTAGTGACCTCGGGACCGGAGTCTGCTGTAGAGAGCAGGAAGTAGAGCGGCAATATCAAAAGCTCGCTCTCTAGCAGATGCAGAGCAATTCATTATGCGGGTGTAAAATAAACAGTTATGGAAATGTAGAATTTAACCATTGTTAAAAGTTGGTGCCGTTTTTATAGTAGTATAGCCGTTGTTGTTTTTTTTAATCAAATAACTAACTAAAACCAAATTTATTTTAAAAGCAAACATTTGAAATTAAATCAGTGATAGAAAAAAACTGGGGGAAAAAAAAACTGGAACAAAAAAATGAAGTGTCATTTGATTGTTTGTCTCGCGGCCATTAGAATACCCGCAGGGGCGGGGTTATGACGAGAGCTGCAGGCTTCACTCATGGCTTCACTTGAACACTTGGGCCAAATACAGGAAATACGTCATGTAAATATACAAGTGGTCAAGTGCAAAGACAGCAAGTGTGTGTATTTGGGTTTGGGTGGCAAGTATGTCCGAATTAACAGTACTCATAATAGGCAAAAAGTACATGTATGACCTAGAAGAATTCTGGTGAGATTCTATAGCGTATGGACGCTCATGAGGAGAGGATTTGTGAATGGCGGTGAAGCGACGTAACAGCCACTGGTAGGTCACACGATAATGACAACATTGTGAATGGTGTACATCCAGATTGCATTCTACACACATTCATACTATATAGAACTTATAGTTATAATTACTTATTCAAAATAAGCACCTGTTCAAGAGAGTAACTTATGCGATATCGGACGCAGCCAAAGTCTTAGCGGGTGTGTTAACGCTACTGGCCCCACGAGATGAGGGAGTTTCATAGAGATTCCTCCTCATGGAGAGGAAGTTTCTTGAGCTCATTTTGTTCTCAAAAAAATCAGCTAGAAACGCATCTGGTGCATAGTAATATACTGACTGAGAACTTATAATAATGCCCAAGCCAAAAAGTAATTTTGTGCCATAAGCATTACTTTGCTGCCCTCCAGTGGGTATCAGTGGTCCTCAAACAATGTCCCCCTCTTTAAGCCTGGATGGAGTGATATTTATCAAAGGACAGTATTAACCCACAGAAATGTAAATTCAATTTCAGCCTGATGCTAATAAAAGATCATAAATAAAGCAACAAATGCTGAATTTCTTAATTAGTGTTTCATAATTAGTGCTTGTTTGTCTCTTTGGGATTGGTTTCCATTTATTAAGAGCTTCAAAGCGTAACAGTAATTCTAATGTACAAAGCAATTCTGCTACAGACACATTTCCATTCCTAATTAGATTTTTTAAATCTAAAATCTAATTTTTATTATGACTTTTAAAGATAGTTTTCAAGAGGAACATATTTCAAGTAAATTCACTTCCCTCTGTATAGGTTGTGTAAATTTTAAGTTCCTTGACACTTTAACCCAGATTGATAGTGTAAGACTCAGCTAAAAAACTTTTTTGGAGATATTGGAGTCTGCTCAGTACAGCAAGAAATGTTCCTATCCTTACTGACATTTTAAATAACTTGTATAGAATGCACTATATAGCCTGTTGAAAACTATTTTAAATGATTCTACTCATACTGAACTAAGCTATGAAAATCTGCATTTTCTCACAAGATGGATTAAATAATAATACAGACGTATGATAAAAGTGACTGTTTATAATAATAGTTAAACAACATTAGTGAAAACAGCTCAATTCACAAAACAAACCTTTTACTGTATTTATTGTAGTTTAAGTTTTCCACTGCAGTCACAGTGAGAAAATACAACAAAAATATACAAAATCTTTATCTTAGCTAACTGACTTTCTATTAATGCAATATTATAAATTATAATCAGTCAGTGGCTAGAGTTATGTAATTCATTTACACTAAGGCATTACGTTTTCTTTATGCTTTAAAGTCAGAATGAATGTTGTGATCTTTTCTTCCCTTATTGTGATATATGTCTGAATGAGGGGTCTAAACAAGAAAAAACAGCAAGAAAAATTGTAGGGCGGAACTTGATTTTGTCCTTGGGGCTTTTGGTTTGCTATTGGTCGATCTCATGTGATTGACAGGTTGTCACACCAGTAAACATGTCATGAAAGAAAAAAGATGATGCTGAAAGGGAAGGGTAAGTTATTTTGATGAAAGATTACAAGGTCACGATTAAAAATAACAATAATATGAACCTCCCTCAAAAAAGAAAAGCGAGAATTTAATGTTACTTTCCCCTTTTGCTGTGATTTCTTTGTTTTTGGTCATTTTTAATAAATAAAAAAAATTGTAGTGCACCTTGAAACTAAAGTATTATATATATTATACATGTTATACAGTATGATGTGACTGGCATATTGCTTTGACTGTAACATAATCAAGCTTCTATTACAAGTGTATTTTGGTAATTCATGGCCTCTCGGCTCATAGTTCTATTACAATGCGCTATAATATCACTTTCATTGCATGTACTGTAGACAGACACAGATGTCTTTTTCACCACTTCTCCGATCCCACAGGACAGATGAGTTATGCAACCCGTCTTCACGGCTCGTCCCCACCTGGTTGCCTGTTACAGTCATCAGCCAAAGCCTAAACCCTAGGGCTCCATAAAACCAGCCGTCAGGTTGGGAAAGTCCTTCAGCTGAGTTTCTCTTCAGCTGTCTGAGGAAACGGGAGCACCAGGGAGCTCACATCACTGAAGCTCACCGCCATCACGCTGTACAAACACTACAGATGGATACAGGAAAAGGAGGTTGGTTGAGTGTTAACTCATCTTAACCAGTGGTTCTTTACTTGTTTAGCTTTTGTTTGTACTTTGTATTTTGGAACCTACACAGCACCAAAATTGTTCATAATACAAAAGTCAACAAAATGTCCTTCAAATATTGAATTTATATAATATCATTACAAACTGCATTGGCTCAATTATTATTATTATTATTATTCAAAATTATTTGCATGATTATGTCTTGTGCAATCAAACCGCTGCAAATGATCCAGAATGCTGCAGCACGTCTTGTATTCAATGAGCCCAAAAGGGCTCATGTCACACCTCTATTCATCTCTCTGCATTGGCTACCACTCGCTGCCCGGATCAAATTCAAAGCCCTGACTCTTGCTTATGGATCTTCCACAAGCGCAGCACCCGCATACTTCGACTCACTCCTACGCGTCTACACACCCACCAGAAGCCTTCGCTCAGCTAATGAGCGAAGGCTTGTGGTACCATCACAGAGAGGCAGAGGTGTGGACTCGAGTCATGTGACTTGGACTCGAGTCAGACTCGAGTCATGAATTTGATGACTTTGGACTCGACTCGACAAAATGTACAAAGACTTGCAACTCGACTTGGACTTTAACATCAATGACTCGTGACTTCACTTGGACTTGAGCCTTATGACTCGAGAAGACTTGCTACTTTTTGGCAATTTTTCTTTCACACGGCAGGGCTGCTCTCAGTGAAAAAAAGCTGCACCTGTATGCATGCAGAGAGCACGCGCGCTGCCAGCACGACATCCAATCACTGTAGTCCCACATTAGTTTGATTCGACAGTATCCATAGCTACCAAGTCCACGTATAAAACGTGACTTATTTGGGCTTCTTTTTTTGCCAAGTCGCGGTAAAAAAATCTCGGGTTGCGGGTCGCGGTTTTTGCTTATTTGAAAAAATGTGGTTGCTTGTTAGGAAAATATGACAAGCAACTTCGTTCCTTTACTTTTATGGTTGCTGTTTTGTCCAAATACATTACCTGACACTGTCTTCTCACAGCTAATAGCCATAGTGCAACGATACAGGTGCTGTATTCATTCGTCCTCATACATCCCGCCTCCTTCCCCTCTTTGAAGAAAAATCGCGTTCAACGTGCAGGCATGTGATGTTATAAATGTAATGATAGTTTGTAGACGTAAATAGACGAATACATTATTTTTTTTATCAAACAATGCAACCAGCAGAGATATACAGAGATGGAGAGGAAACAGGGAGGTAAGCCACCTAATTTAATTTAAAAAATATTTTTCATAATGTAGGCTATTTATTATGACTATTATTATTTGGCTATTATAAAAATAAAAATAAATAATAAAAAAAAGTATAGGCTACTAATAATAACAGTAGGTATGGTTCGAATGTATATTATTATCAACATGTCTCTATATTGCAGTGCTCACAGTGTTTTCCTGGGCACCAACTCCCAATCATAGACTGTAAAAAAAGTGCATAATAATCCTAAATAGTAGCTATGTGACATTAGTTTAATTTTCAATACTATTTAGAGCAGATTGCACATTGAGATGCAGGGCTTATCCTTTTTACGGTTTATAGTGTGTATGTTCACCACTGCTCCTAATATGTGTGCAATAACTCCGACTGGAGTTACCATAATCCTTCACGTCACTTTTTCTCTTTTTCCATCTCCAAACCTCTTCTGTTCACAGTCTTTATTGCAACTTGAAGAATTTTGTAAAATCCCATCTGTATTTGCTTTTTAAACTCCACAAGATTTCAATTTAATATGTTGCAGGCTCATTTATTGATACATTATTGATCATAAATTATACTGATATTAATAAATAATATAATAATATTGGGCTTGTTTTGGGCCCCCCACCCTCTAGGTATTCTTCATACCTGAGAAGAATATGAAACAGATGTCGGAAAATCCTTTATAGCCTCACATGTTGTATTTGAAACTACTCTTTACTCATATCAATGTTGTTGTGTCAATATTCATTGTCTATTATACACTACGGTTTACGATAGATAATATTTCAATTTCAGTGTGTGCAATATTAAGAATATTTTCACTGCTTTACAAGTCATAAGAAAGCCCTTTCCCTCCAGAAACTGAAGTCATATGCTTTATAGCAGTGGTTTTCAAAGTGGGGACGGGGACCCCTGGGTGCCGCAAGGGGATGCTAGGGGGGCCATGGCAAGCTGGCATAAAAAGTATAGCAAAACAAAATAATTGAATAAATTAAATTATTAAAGTAAACCAAATTAAACCAAAAATAAGCTAAACAATATTCCCATAATGGCCCTAAGTTTAGGCTAAAAGGACACATATCTATTTGAAAGTTGAACTGTTTTGCAATATGAGGTCAACACAATACAGGACTGAAGCTGCTGTGCATTGTTCTAGTGCATTATGCTGTTGAAATACAAGCATTTTCTGTGAAAATTTACATTTTCTGTTTTTTTACTCTATTTGCTTAATGTCATTGTATAAAAAGAGGTTTAAATAAATACAAATCTTACAGACATACATGATTTGTATAATTTTTATTTCTGTGGTAAGATGACTTGAAGTGACTCGAAACTAAAATGGTAGGACTTGGACTCGACTTGAGACTTGTTGGCTTTGACTTCTGACTCGACTCGAGACTTGACTCATCTTTGACTCGACTTGACTCGGGACTCGAGGGCAAAGACTTGAGACTTACTTGTGACTTGCATAACAATGACTTTGTCCCACCTCTGCAGAGAGGCATGAAATCCCTCTCTCGAACTTTTTCTTTCATTGTTCCGGGTTGGTGGAACGATCTTCCGTCCTCCATACGCACAACAGAATCACTCACTTCGTTCAAAAGACAGGTAAAAACTCATCTCTTCCATGAGCACTTAATCTTACATTAAAAAAAAAAAAGAAAAAAAAAAAATTCTTTCCCCCTCTATTTCTCCTTTCTTCTTTCCTTTTCTGGTCTTTGCTACTCTGAGCAGTGTACAAATCTTAGTATTTAGGGCACTTTTTGTGTTTCATTGCCTCTTCTTGACGGATCGCTTCCTGTTCTCCTGAGTTGTAAGTCGCTTTGGATAAAAGCGTCTGCTAAATGCATAAATGTAAATGTAAATGTTCAAAATGTGTTTTGAATTTCAATATTTTAATTCTCTCTGCAGATATAAAACTACACTGTAAAACATTTTGGTTGTTTTTTGTTGGTTAACCCGGTAACCTGGTTGCCTTAAAATTTTGAGTTTATTGAAATTAAAAATTAGAGTTGATACAATGAAGGAAATTTGTTTAATAAATAGAAACTCAAAATATTTTTGTATCTGAACCACATAAAAAATGTGATAAATCATGAAAATAGCACTATTTGGCATGTTTCACTGCATCATCAGAAATAAAAAACACAATTACCCAATATGCTTAAAAAAAATTAATAATATTTTAATAAAGGTTGTCGAATCTCAAAAAATGTTCATTGTATTAACTCAAAATTTCAATTTCAATGAACTCAAAATTTTAAGGCAACCAGGTTACTTTTTTTCTAAATAATTTTTTACAGTGTATTTGATGCTCTCTGTAGGCCTAATTTACCATATAAATCATGTGTTTGACACAAACCATATTTTTACTTTTTTGCAGTTTGACTCATATTTCATCTGGGACCTATTTTCTTTACTTAGAGTAGGTTAGTTCATCGTTTTCCTGGGTGAGGGCAGTTAAATCTACCTTTGACTTCACTTGATCAGTCAACCCTACCTAGGACTGTGAAGCATTAGGGGTGTTGATGGACTCAATCTACTCCCTCTATTTTTTGATCATAGTTCTGAATCAGATCTAGATGTAGCCTTTGACAAAAACATCAAGAAAAAAAATTCACATATGGGATTAAGTAAACTCTACTTTACTAAGTTAAGCAAAATTAACAAAGAAAATATGTCATTTTAATTAACTTGGCCAGTAAAAGGCTGAGTAATTTCTACCTTTTCCTTTGCAATATATTTAAAGAACAACAACAACAACATTTAATTAAACCACACTTTTAAAGTGTATGCTTTCCTTAGAAATATCTAAGTAAATAGATATTGTGTAGTTACCATATCTACATAATAGAGGTACACAATGACTGTAACATTTGATGGATTGTTTTTGAGTGAATGTGTCATTTTGAGTAAAAAAAATTAACTCCAAATGTCACAAAATGACAAGTTACTAAATATATGGCAAGTTACTAGACCTAACAACAAAAGCAATGATAAAACAGTGTAAATACAGCTGGAAAAATCCACCCCCTTAATTATTCAAACCCCAGAGCATGATGGGAACACTAGTATCAGAAACATTGAGTAGCTAGCTTAAAGGGGGGGTGAAATGCTGTTTCATGCATACTGATCTTTTTACACTGTTAAAGACTTGGAATCCCATACTAAACATAGACAAAGTTTCAAAAGTTAAGGTGGACGTTTGATGGGAGTATTTCTTTGTCAAAAAAACTACTTCCGGTTAGTCATACGTTTCGAAGTTTTTTTCGATCATGGGTCCACTTGACGTTAATAGGTCGGAATTTCCTTGTATGGGCCGTACGGGCAATTCTACCGGAAGAGCGTGAGAGAGAGAGAGGGAGAGAGCGAAAGTAACAGGCTACGCCCATCAAAGCGCTGGCTCGTAGGCTGCGCTGCACAGGTGATGTGACTTCAAGAAATTAACAATGTCACCAAAAAAGTGCGTTTTTGGTTGCCAGACCAAGACAGTCCTGTACAGATTGCCAAAAAACCCTGCGTTAAGGCAACAGGGGATGTAATTTGCTTTTCCGGATCAGCAACTGAGTTGCGCAAAGGTTTATGTCTGTTCACTGCATTTCGGTGCCGACTGTTTCATAAACAAGGCCCAGTTCGACGCCGGATTTTCCGATCGCCTAATGCTGAAGGATGGAGCAGTCCCAACAATATAGGTCCCAACGTTAGAACCGCAGGCGGTGAGTAAGACTGATTCAAATGTCTGTGTTTTTGCCTATGCCCATCAAGTAGCCCAAACATGATCACGTATAGTTAATTGATCAATGGAGCATGCGATGTGTAGTGCGTGTACATTTGTTTAGCTGGCCACTATATGTGTAACTTTATGTTTGTGTATTGTAAAAGCACTCCAAACAACAATACACAAAGAGTGGGGAAATATGTTAAACTAAATAAGCGCGCTTCTTCTTTCAAATGCGCTACTATTCCGTGTCTTTCTATGTAAACACTAGCCTGCCGTGCAAAACCAGTCCGCTTACTACAATTGTCTACACAAACCACGCGTAAACACACACACACACACACACACACACACACGTGCACAACTGCACTTCCCACATGTACACCTTCAAAGACAAAAAAATATGACGATATAATTCAAGTATAAATATGTAAATAACACAAGTTGTACCACATAGAGACGTCCTGCTCTAGTAGTTTTTTGCTGCTGCTCCTGTTCAACTGCAGCCTCTGGGTCTGATTCCGGATCATAGATGTATGGCTGTATCTGATTAAAAGCCTTTTTTTTTATTTTGAATAAAGTTTTTTCCCGCTGTTAGGGATGACACAGCTTTACGACGCACTCAACACAATAGGCTTGTTCGACTTCACCTAGCGATGCGCAGACCAATCGGCGGCTGACTTAAAGCAGTGCATGCCGGTTAGAAATTTTGTCCGACTTGAGACAACGCCGACAGCACGTTGACACCACTTCATTGATAGTGTGGTTTATATGTTGAACCTTTAATCTTGTCCAAACAGACGCTTTATTAAGCAGTATATAAAGTATTGGATGAAAATATCATTTGAAACATCTGTGTATTTGAGAAATATTGCATTTATTTAACTTCAGCTGTGATAAAGTTTGCAAACACAGCTCAAGCGTCACCACGGGAAGCAGAAAGTGTCCGACTTCACGTCTCCGTTTGCAGCTCCTCCCCGCCTGCACTCGGCTACTCTCGCCGATCGCATGCATCCAGCCGCAGCCGATGTCGAACACACCTAATAACAGCGGCGCGCACACGTCATTATTTAGCTCCGCCCACACGATACGCCCCCACTCGCTCGGCTTTTTTCGGAAAGACTCGGAACAGCGCATCTTTCATATATAATTATAAAAAAAATAAAGACTTTTCGGAGATATGCAGGATGCAATGCTACTCTATAGGTACTCAAGATTGACATGACACTGACTGAAACTGAGTGTTTCACCCCCCCTTTAATTTAAAATGCTGGTATTATTTACACTTTAATTTATACAAGCTTGAATTGAGTACTTATATAGAATTTACTTACTTTTTAAAAATTCTTGGCCGAACAATTTTTTTCATGTGGAAATTACGTTTGTTTTTTCTAATGAAATTTTTTTTTAATGAAGCTAGAATAAAATGGGGCTTTTGTTTAAAAGCAGAGGGTCTGTTCTTTCTTTTGTTATGTTGCATTTTGAAATGTTCATATATTTATAAAATATTTTTTTGGGGGGCCATGGTATTTTTGTGAAATTATCAAAAATGCTGCTGGTGGCCGGCAACAACAACAACAAAAAACTATGGCAGGGAAAGAGTTAATTGTCAGCACAAAAAAAAGTTTTTTAAATTGAAATGGTCTGCTGAAATGGTCACCACGTTTTTTAGGGAAAAAAATATATGCAATTATATTTTATAAGAATGTGGAATATTGACTGAATTATGCAGCTAAATTTACAGTTTCACTTAGAGGAACACTAGTATTAAGTTTGATCTTAACAGATTGGACGCCTGCGCCACATGTGCATTTAAATCCAAGGATGTGCAGCAGGTTGCCAGAGCAATGTTATCTGGGGAATGAGATGATTTGTTTCTCAGTTACACGAGTTGGCAATCTGTCAGCTCTTTAAAGTCTTCCTTTTGATTATTATACATTTTTTCAGCTCACGTTCAGACATACACTACAGATGAACCTAAAACTCTCCAAAAGTCGTTACTTGATTTAATGGGAAAATTCTGTGTGTAAATCAGTTCTTAAACTTTGGCTGCCATAATTTAATCTCGTGTGTGAGGAATGCAGCTTGAATGAAATAGACTGTCCAATGTGCGTCTGGAAAAAAGCACTGCAAAAAAGAATCGTCTTACTATAATTTTCTTGCAAGAAAGTATATTTAACACATATATGCCTGGCTTCACAGACAAGGCTTAAATAGTCCCAGACTAAAATACATATTTAATTTGTCTTAACTCAATGTAACTTGCACTGACTGATCCAGTCTTAATCTAAACCATGTCTGTGAAACCAGGCCATATCCTTAAAACAAGATAAGGTACTTGCTTCTCAAGTATGTTTAAGATTTTATTTGAATATTTGATACAAAAATTTGCATTTTGCAATAATTTTTTGTAGTCTTCATATTTTGTCATAATTGCAAAAGACTTGTCAAGTTTTAATATACTATATTGTAAAAGGTTTTGGGATGCCTGCCTTTACATGTGCATGAATTTTAATGACAACCCATTCTTAATCTGTAGGGTTTAATATGTAGTTGCAGCTATAACAGCTTCAACTCTTCTTGGAAGACTTTTCACAAAGTTAACGAGTGTGTTTATGGGAATTTTTGACCATTCAGTGCATTTGTGAGGTCAGGCACTGATGTTAGATGAGAAGGCCTGGCTCACAGTCTCTACTCTAACTCATCCCAAAGGTGTTATATTGGGTTGAGTGCAGGCCAGTCAAGTTCCTCCACACCAAAATCCCTCATCCATGTCTTTATGGACCTTGCTTTGTGATTTGGTGTGCAGTCATGTTGGAACAGGAAGGGGTCATCCCCAAACTGTTCCCACAACGTTGGGAGCATGAAATTGTCCAAAATGTTTTGGTATGCTGAAGCATTAAGAGTTCCTTTCACTGGAACTAAGTGGCCAAGCCCAAACCCTGAAAAACAACAGCACCCCATAATCCCCCCTGCACCAAACTTTACACTTAGCACAATGCAGTCAGGCAAGTACCGTTCCACTGGCAACCGCCCAACCCAGACTCATCCATTGGATTGCCAGACAGAGACGCGTGATTAGTTACTCCAGAGAACACGTCTCCACTGCTCTAGAGTCTAGTTTGCACTTGGTTATGTAAGGCTTGGATGCAGCTGTTTGGCACTGTTCATGAGCTAATCTGAAGGCCACACAAAGTTTGGAGGTACTGTAGATATTGACTTAAGTAGGCAACTTCTGTCCCCGCTCTGTGATTTTACGTGGCCTACCACTTTGTGGTTGAGTTGCTGTTGTTCCCAAATGCTTCCACTTTGTTATAATACCACTAAGAGTTGACCGTGGAATATTTAGTAGTGAGTCCATTATTACGGATGGACTTATTACACAGGTGGTAACCTATCAAGGTACCACGCTTGAATTCACTGAGCTCCTGAGAGCATCCCATTATTTTACAAATCTTTGTAGAAGCATCTGCATGCCTAGGTGCTTGATTGTATACACCTGTGGCCATGGAAGTGATTGGAACACCAGAATTCAAGGATTTTGAGGGGTGTCCCAATACTTTTGGTAATATAGCGTAGATGCGAAAGACACCATACAAGTATAATAAAAGTGGTCCATACAACTTTTTAAATCTTCTAAAGCTCTAAGTTTTTCAAGTCTTTTGAAGCTTGGACAACCACTCTTCACAAAATGATACAATGCTGCCATTTCATCAACATTGGCTTTATTGGGCATTGGCCCATTTATCACTATAATAGGCTGGTCACAAATCCACACATTTAAGCAAGTACAAGATGATTGTTTGTTTTTTGCAAAAAGAAGGAAAGCTGTAATGTCTGGTAAACTTTTAAAATTAATGAACTAATAGTCATGTGTTACAAGGGCTGACCATTCAGCGGGCAGAGGGTCATTCAGTGTAAACAAAGACTGACAAATTTGACTGCAGTTCTGAGCAGTCAAGTTTAAGAGTGTAAATAATTCAGCTATTTGCCAATATTGTTAATTCTTCTCTGCCCTTGTCTTGTTTATGATGAGTAAACATCTGGTTTTGATGAGTGTTTCGAAAAAATCTGTCTTGTGAATAGTCGCATCTGTGCTGACATTTCCAAGCACGCCTCTACTTCCTCTATTGCTGGTAATGAAAAGGTAAAGCTGTAAAATTATACAGAGGAAAGTTGCCTTCTAAGACAAACACGACCGAGTCTGCTGTCACTAACATTGTGGTGGAGCTGTTAGCAAGCTGTTTGAGTTCTGGTGGATGCCTCTTTAAGGGTGCATTCAGATTGGAGCTTTTGATACAGACTTGAGTTTGACGTCAGAGTTTGGTTTGTTTGGCTGTTGTCTGGGCTCATCCACTTGAGTCCACTTAAATGTGGTTTAAGGTGCAGTTCTTCTAGACTCTAGTACACCATCTGACTAGCTTGCATAAGCGTAGACCCACGTAAAAAAAAAATTAAATTCTTTGATGACTGTAAAGTAAAACAGTCTTTACAAATGGCTTTATGGTCCAAATAGCTCTAAAGTATTCAAAAGAGTGAGAAGTGTCAACATCATCTGGTCCTCTGGTTCTTGACCTCAGATAGATGAAAAGATCTGTTTGAAGTTTCCATAAACTGTCTGCATTTAATTTTTTGCCTTTCTTTGCCAATAACAAGTTTGCATGCAAACAAAACTGCGGCAGTCTAAACAAGTGAATGTTTTTCTTTGAAAAATATTCTCATTTCACATGCTGATGTTTCAGAAATCACCTCAGCAGTTTAGTTTTTATTTGGATTATTTGATTTCAACCAAAAGACCTGAGGCTTTCAACAAGATAAGACGAGATAAGTCTCAACAAGATAAGACGAGACACAAGATTGGGTTCACGAGAAAGAGACAAGATTTTTACATGGTATTTTTAGGAAATCCTCAGTAATGAAATAAAAAACTCTGCTGACTACCTTCTTACCTGTATGATCGTCTCTTCAGACCATAGAACTGCACATGTTTCTTTTGACACATTTTTCTCCAAGCATGACAGAGCTAAGAGATGGTTACAACTAGAGATCTCTTCAAACCCCTATTACCCAGAAAAGTGGACCATGATTTTGCTAAGTTGCTATAGTATTGTAGCGCATTAGCCGCATTTCCAGTGTTGGGCCAAATGTGGGCGTGTTAGTGCGTTCCAGGACCATTGGCGTTTCCACTGTCACTTCCAAGGCTTGAAAGGGCCTCGCCTGGGCTTCTTTGGGGACCCCCGAATACCTTGATCCAAAGGGCCAGCTCAGGCTTAAGGAGAGCTCATGAACAGAGGTGACATTTATCTAATATCCATATTTAGCCCTGCATATGTCATAAAATAAAGCAACTCTGTTTTTTTTAAAGCCCTGCTTCTCTGACTTAAAATATAGCCTAACTGTATTGGGACCGCCACTGGTCAGAGTGCTAAAGCACTTAATTCTCAACCTTTTTGACACAAAGACAATTTTAAAAGGCCCCCCTGTCTGAGCTGATAGTAAGTACCTCTGGAATTTCTGTTATCATAATATAAATAAAATCTTAAGCATATGATGTCAGATTAATGTTGTACATTTTTATTTTTTACTGTTTTTGTTAGTATCATACGGAGCCCCAGATGATATGCGGACAAAAACATTTATATCGGGGTCACAAATGAAATATTAATTACCACGACTTATTAATTTGTTCCCTCGTTTTTGTAAATCATAGACATGTTGAACTAATAGAGTGGTGCACATATGACGGCACTTTGTAGGTCAACCAGCAGTTAGCATCACACTGGTTCCCTTTGGGGAAAAAAAGTAGGATTTTTCCATAGGCTTTTGGATTATAGCAAAAAACAAGCTCTTTGATCAAGTGTATGATACTTTCACCTTTTGTCCATCAAGATAATTTTCACAGATGAATTTAGAAGCCTAAATGCAGTCGCCAGAAGTAAAAAGCTAAAGGTAGGCTATATAAACAAACTACACCACAGTCCCGCAATTTCAATGTCACCATCACTAAGCTTCAGACAACTCTTTCAGTTTTTATTTAAAAAAAGTTTGAAATAGAATAGTTTAAAAAAAGTTTACCTGTTCGTTTTGATGACGTTTAATCTCCCAGATTGCCTCTGTTGTCCTATTTAGCCACTTGTTGGCAACTGCCTTTTTAAGACATGTAACATTTTCAATAAATCTAAAGTGGGGGTAATACTGATGTTTTTTTTGTTATAGAATAAAATGAGAAAAGTCTTAGGCTTGTGTTTAGACATGATTTAGACCACAGACATGATTTCATAGCCTAGAAATCTAGATACACCCTAGCGACAGCAAATCTAATCTGCCGCGAGTGTCGTCTAGCAACTCTCAATACCCTTCTGAGCTGTAAAAACCAAACTCTGGTCGGGCCAATCACATATAGTGTATAGAGCCGGTGGGCGGGGCTTAACATAATGACAGCCGAGTTGTGCTTGCGTGCTTCTAGTCAACACAGAAGCTGGCGAACGGCGGTCTTTCGAATCAGCTTTGACCGCGACTCTGGAAGACTTGGAGTTAAGCTTTTCTCTGAGAAAAGAACAAAGAACGGCACTGAAGTCATTCTTAAAAAGGGAAGATGTGTTCGGAGTTTTGCCAACCGGATACGGCGAAAGTTTAATCTATCAGCTAGCTCCGCTTCACCTTGCTCTGGTTGGTGTAGCGCTATCCAATTGCATGCAGAGGGAGTCTGAAAGACAACCGTTCATCCCGCCCCTCGGATTGAGCTGTCAATGGTGAGTTCCCATGATGTGGGTCTGGCTTGTCAGGCTAATTATTTCAGTCATTTAACCAAAAACTAGGGCTGTCAAAATTAACGTGTTAATAACGCGTTAATGCAAATTCACACACAAAATACCGGCAGTTCAATAGTGCGCATCTCTTAAAGTGGCCACACATATTCCTACTCATTACAACCTACTCCAGGTATGGTGTGGTACTGGTGCGCTCCCAGGTCCGCATGACGGCTTTCACATTACCAATTTTTAATGCGAACTGTGACCTGTTCTGAACTAAACTGCCAGTGTAAAAACTCCCTTTATTTATATTGTTAAAATGAGAGAAATTGCTGCTTATTCTAAATAATTAAGCTTAGGCTTAAGAGACTTAAACAAGTTTTTTTTAAAACATCTATGACCTTTGATACATGTCTAGTCTTCATGCTCTGAGTATGGTTTCATTAATTAAAAAACCTATATTTGCATAAAGCATGCATATTTGTCCATACCCATGTTAGAGTATTAAAAACTTGAAACATTAATTTAAGATACATTTACAACTGGTAAAAATGTGCGATTAAGTTGCGACAGCCCTACCAAAAACCCATTTTAAAACCCCAGTGACTTTGAGACGATAAAACAGGAAGTGCTAAAATCAACATGGTCATGATTTTGTAAAACGAGCCATGCCATGTCATGCTTGTTGTATTGTAATTATCATTCTGAATATAACTACATTTAACTTATTGAGTCCCCTAGGAAGTTTGTCGAGGCCATCTAGTTGAGAACTTTGCAAGTCTGATTGTCTTGTTTTAGGGTAAATATGTTGCAAGATATCCACTGCTGTTAGTTGATTTTGGCATTTCATGAAACAACCAACATTAAAAACAGAACAAATGTTTTATGTAGTAAGAACCTGCTTGTTCTGCCTAATACTTATTAATGTCTCGTATTGCTGTGCTAAACTCCCTTGAGCAACGCTTTTGACAGTTCTCATTGTATATAACTGAATTTCCCATGGCAACAGTTCAAGACATTTTCCAGCTGTTCATTATACATCTGCTGATCTGTCTGTTCAACAGGCCAAACCATCCGCATGTTTCTCATGAGTTTGCATGTTAGACGGTAAGCGACCAGCTACTGTGCATCTGCAACTGGTTTCTTCTTCTCATGCAGTCAGTTTCCTGTATCAGCTGACGTCCGCCACACGGGCACAATTTATCCTCAGGCTGGGAGAATCAAGCTAATGATTGCAAGAATGTAATTGCCACCCCTTATCACTTTAATCCTTTGCGAGGAGAGAGAGAGAGAGAGAGAGAGAGAGAGAGAGAGATTGTGGAATTGAGCTGTGTATGAACTGAGTGCACTGGAAGAGTAATGGAGGTGAAGAGATAGAGGATAGCAAGAGCAGCTGGATCAGTGGGGGAGAGAGTAAAAGGAGAGCGACAATGTACAAACATCGGTGTTCTTGTTAAGGAGGCATTTCCTTGAGTGCCTGCACACACTCTGGCTCCCAACTGTTTATCCCACAAAGATAACAGCAAAGGAAGAGCAAAGTTCCACCAGCGTGCAGCCAGCACTCCAACTGCAGTCCCATTTGTCACAACTAATGTCTTAAGATGACTTAGTTGGATTTGAGAGCCATGAAGGGGGATTGTGTGCCTGTTGGGACCTATTGGGTTATCTCTCTACACTGGAAATGCAGGCAGTCACGACACATCCTTGCACCAGGCTGCAAGTGTGGGAAGAGCAACCGTGGTCGTAAATGTGCATGACAAGAGGAGATATTGGGGGGTGGGGGGCATGTTGTAAGGGTTCTCTCCCTGGGAACGTGTATCTTTGTAGTTGTGGTGTTATGACCAGCTCATCTCCTCAGAACATACATCATCCTCTCACCCACATCAACAACGCTCAGTGCTTCCAGAGATGTAAAGCTCTGGTTCAGTCGAAGGTCTGTGCTCGCCAGGTGTGACGTGCTATTGCTCTATTACTCCAGGACGAGGTTAAAACTACAGGTGAGTAACAATACCTTGAGTAATTAAGGTTGCAGGT
Source organism: Pseudorasbora parva (assembly GCF_024679245.1). Taxonomy (NCBI): domain Eukaryota; kingdom Metazoa; phylum Chordata; class Actinopteri; order Cypriniformes; family Gobionidae; genus Pseudorasbora; species Pseudorasbora parva. Next base: position 8,632,229 of record NC_090181.1, read on the forward strand.
GTGGAAGTAAAATAGAGGGTGATATGACTGCAAGAGACACGATAAAGCAAAGTGCCAGTGAAGGCTGATAAATTCCTTTTTTTTCAGATAAATTTTGATGGAAGCCAAACTATTTTAATTTGGCTTTGGAGGTCTTCTACAACAAGTTTTGCATCCAAGGTAAAAAAAAAAACAACAACGTTCCTTTTCTCATAAAATGCATTTAATATCACCTAATTTCTCAAAGATTCTCAAATAAACCCTTTCTTTCCATTAGCCTTCTTTGCTCTGATTGGTCAGCTGTCCCAGTCTGTTGTGAAATGTCTACCGCATGTCTAACCGAGCCCAAACGTTACAGTTTTTAAACCAAAATCTTGATTCATGCTTAATTATTACTCCAAATAATAAGCAGATAATCTGCATTAATCAATGCACTTTTATGTAATAATGGGCCCACAGCTGATTAGCAGAACTATTTCAGAAAAAGAGTAATACCGTGAGTTAGCCGAAGACCTACAGCTGCACTGGGTTTACACAACATAACACACACAACGCATTTTGAACACTCGGTATTAAATGTAAAATAAATTATTAATCATACTTCCAGGTTGTGATTCTAAGAAGCAAGTAGGTCCAAATAAACTGGGTATGGACTCATCTTTCATGAACAAGCGTTTTGCGAATCCCTTGTTGAACTTGCCGATATTTACAAAGCAGTTGTTAGTAAAATTATGTGAACACAACAAAAGGGTGGAATTATACACCTGTGGTATCTTTGTAAAAATGAATGTAACAATTTATTCTACACATCCTCATCCTTTTGAGATGAAAACAACACAAATTTACTGTCAGAGAGCAGAACACAGCATCTTCTCGACACGAACCAGCTACAGTGTTTGAGGGTGGGTCAAATAGGCGTTGTTTGCCGACAGCCAGTGCAGACCATAGGCAGGCATTATGCAAATGTGTTACCACATTACTCAATTTGATCGGTTTAGAGTCGTTTCGTTCTTTTGGGACTTTATTTATCGTGCACTTTTGACTTTTAACACGGACAGCTATATTGCAAACTGCACGAAAGGGAATAATAGAAACAGCATTATAGGGGCCCTTCAAGGTACGCACCTATGTAAAACTGGCTATCATTGCCATGAGGATGTTGTGGGTGGTACCCAGGGTGATGCTAGGTGGTTGCTAGGGTGTTTCTAGGTGGTTGGTATGAAGTTATAGGTACTAGGCCATATTTAAAAGATCCCACTAAACTTTACATTATTTTTTGATATTCTGTCTCCTAGATACAGCTAGGGTCCCTTTATCAGTCTAGGTGAGTCTCATTTTGCATACTTCATCAGTATTCTATGGCTTTATGTTAGTACAAGTAATATGATAACCCTGGAAAATGCTGATGTAGTGCACTCGGAGTACCTGGCTAGCTGCAACATATAGGTGTATTTGAAACATTACCTCTTTAAAATGGTAAATTCATCTGTTTAGTAAAGAACTCTCTTTGATACTCAACAGCATATAATTTTCATGTGAAATCACACTCTTGTAGGAAGCCCTACTGGGCAACATAAGGTTTCGTCTGCTGCCCCCTGTTATGTATTTATTTATTTTACCAAGTTTGTGCTAAGTAGTAGCTACTAAAACAGTGATATAAAAGACCAACTTCAGTATATACACCTTACTGATGATGCATACTATACACAGGCAAGCAGAGCCATACCGAATATGAAGACAATATAGAGTTACATTTTAAGGTGCCCTAGAATGAGTTGAAACAATATGTTAAATTGTTCTCTGATATCTGCATAGAGGGTATGTGGCTTATTTAAGGGCAATAATTGTCCAGATACAGTTTTATAGGTCCATTTACAACCCTATAAATTGTCCCTAGGATATAATGCTCTGTTTTTGCCTTATTTGGAAGAGCCATAAATATTAAAGTTGAGCTCTGCTCTGATTGGGTTATTTCAGCTGCTCACAGCAGTTCAGCTGTTCAGCGAAGTGGCTCGTGAGTCCTGACAGAACACAGAATGACTGACACTTTAAGCAGATGATCTCAAATGGAGATTGCTGAAATGCAGCTTACTTGTTTATTGGTGTTTTCAGATCATCCGCTCGCGCGAGAGAGCTCGAGTGCATATGGTTACCAGATTGTACATGTTTAGGTAAAACACCGGATAGTGTACGTGTTCTTTTCACAGAAAAGCTCTGTTTGGGGGATTACAAAATTTAAATTACTGAAATATGCCAACCGCAAACACGAACACTCTTCCTTCCCTCAGACAAAACCAAAACCAGTGGTTTTAGACTCGTATTTTTTTCGTCAACAATATTAAATGTTTATATAACGTTTGTCACAATGTAGGCTACACAGTGACTGTGATGTACTCTGAAATGCAAGCATGCAAAAACATCATACTTCAGTTCTCAAAAAAAAAAAAAAAAAAAAAAAAATATATATATATATATATATATATATATTTTTTTTTTTAATGAATAGCCTTGTCAAATGACTATCGTTTTAACTTATATGGTGGAAAAGGTGACGTTTGCTAGAAGAATTGAGTGAACGATCTGTAAGCAACGTATCTACGGTTGTATTTTGTAATACAAAATAATATTACCCTTTGTCATTAGACACACTATTTCATTTTGTATGGAGTTTCCTATTGTTACTGTACTAGCATCTTTCGGTGTCTAGACAATGCTGTCTCTCTAAGAAACTTTCAATTTAATCAGAAATTGTTTAAACAGTCAATCAGTGGATAAAATCGCTACTTACTGCCTGCAGGAATACAGTTCTAATTGCCCCTTTCTTCAGTTTAAGATGCTGAGCGAAGCTTGCTTGAAATGGGTCGAACAAACGAACGAATTATAATAAACATCAGCCATGACTGTTGATATTTTTTATCTGTGTGAAGGGTATGAAAAGTCCTCACGTCCCCTGCACAGCCTGGAACATGACATGTGTGTCCGTGAGAGCTGCCGTTTTTGATATCCTCGAGTGTCGCTTGTTTACCTGCAGTCCCGATGATTCACTCCGTCAGTTACGCCTGACAGTGAACGTGTTTGGACATATGCAAATGTTGGGGGCATGCATATAAATGATCCCAATGATTGCGTCACGGTTGGCGTTATGTTGAGAAGCACTTCTTTTTCTGTGGTGTTTTTCATGCACGAGATTTACATAAAAAATTGGAGGCAATGGTGTTTGAGACTCACAGTATGTGATGCCCATGTACAGAACTCTTATTATTTCACTATGACAAAGTTAATTCAATTTTTCATTCTAGGGCACCTTTAAAGCGATTTCCCTTTGAAAACCATTATAAAGAAAATGCATCATATTCAGTGCTCATCTGCTTGCCTGTAGTATGCATCATCAATAAGGTGCATACTGAATTTGGTATTTTAATATCACTGTCTTAGTACATTACAGTTTGTTCATATATCTTTGTTTTTCTTCTTTTTAGAGGTGGTCTAAAAATGTGATGGAAATAAAAAACATTGAAAATTGGCAGACCTGTGCTGCAGTCCTATGGATGTTTTACACTCCAGGTCTCCTCCACAGGTGTTTGAAAACTATGAATATGATTTTTTTTTCACCCTTTAACACCCCTGGATGAAAACTGTATCACCTTGCAATGTCATTCACTGAGGAGTTAAATGCCCAAGTTATACTGTGGTCAGGGGTCTTGAGAAGTATAATCAATAACAATTTTGAGCTAGCTTTGCTACACAGTACAATAATCTATAAGATCCCAATACAAATGCTGCCTTTGTTTGTTGTATGCTAAAGATTGTTAGCAGCTTACAGATGCCCATACACACCCTTTTATGTTTCGTGTTTGACGCAAATGGTTATCATTCTCAGATTCGTATCGCATGTTCATTATTTCTCTTTCCCACTTTATGTTCACACACACATTTAAGTGCCAAATTGTGCATGTCTTTTTGCTTCAAAACATACGTAACTCTGCCCTCTTATCTAAAATTGTGAGATGATTAGCTGTTTGCAATATTTTATTGCTGGCTTAACCTCTGATGGTAAAGATATGTGGTGATGTTTGCTGCACAATGCTTTATTGTTTTGCTACCAAAAAGATTATTATCTTTTCTTTTGATCAGAAGTTGTAACTTTTTCTACAGCATGAGATTATGAAATTTCTCGGAAAACATTTGTGATAAAAATAAACTCTCCAGAGCTGGGAATGGCTGAAAATTGTAGGAGTCTTCAAAGTAGCAGTAACATAATTTATGGTTTTGTTTGAATTAATCTACAGGCAGCCACTGAAGTTCACTTTGTTTCAAAGATCTTCCCTCATCCTTGGATGTGCCCTGATCCAGTCTTTCCAGATCGGTCGCCTCTGATGGGCCATTCACTGTATTTAGCCTCTCCTTCCCGTATCTGACAATCTTGCTATTAGGAGAGGAACTGTGCCATTTAAAGGGTACCAGTAATTCTGGTTCAGAAGTGTAGCACTGAGTGTTTGCTTTGGCCAGCTTTTTCAGTGCCTTTACCTGAGCCAGTCAGAAAACAGTAAATGAGGGTTTAAGGTTAATGTGAGGATGACAGAACACTACAACTTTACTTTTTATCTTTGCCAGTGCATCCTGCTTCATTAAAAAGCAGTTTAGCGAAACCCATTATTAGTAATTAAAGATCTGGTGTTGTTCTACTTAAGATAACCACATTGAATATTGCTTATAGGAAAACTATGTGGAGTACTTGACCTTCCAGTGACCTTTCCTGATACTACAATTTCCAGTGAGCAATTGTTATCTAAAAAGTAGGTGAACCTGTCCTGACTGGACTTTTACCATGGAACAAATCAATGCTCTCTTGCTCCTTCTGACGCAGATGTGAGCCAGATGTTTTGCCAAGAAGTTTCCCAATGCATCCAAGTGCTCTGGGTTTAGAATCCCAGTCCCCCAGTTCATTGTAAGGGACTGATGTGGTTTCAAGGTCCAACTGAAATATCCTCTGGTTTGCCCTGTATCATCCAGTCTTTGCCACTGTGTGACCTCATGGGATTCAAACTGAAAAGAAAACCAAACCTCTACAGTTTGTTTGTTCAAGTCATCCTAATGCACTTCTCTATTATTAACTTCAAGCTTTATAAATCTGATTTCATTTTCCCAAACAGAAAGGCATGCAAACCAAAATTATTTGAGTACCTAAGTGTAACATTAGGGTCCACTGGAGGCAAGTTGTAGTGATAAAGTGTAGTTTTATTACAGCGTAAGCAAATACAAAATTAAACTAAACTTGACTTGAAGACAGACTTGACTACACTCACTAACAGCGGGTTACACCAAACAATACTTGACAAAGACTCTTCTTCTTATTCAAATTTTATTGACAGCTTGCAATCTTTCTGCATTTACAAAGTAGGGGTTGCACCGACTAGTCGACTAATTGACTAGTCGACCTTAATGCTCTGTCATGACGCTTTAAGCTTGACGTCGACTAGTCGCTGGCCTATAGAGGGCGCAACAGGATAAACAATTTCCTGACACGCAGGCTCTGTTTTGAACAGTTAATAATGACAAATAATTGCATACTTCAAGAGCTCTCCACAAGACATGTTTGATTATACCATCTGGATGCTCAAAATTGATCAGGAGAATGCAGGCTTATTGTACCCGTAAGTTAATCATCACGCTAAACTAATGCGTGCTGCATTGGAACACACACACATATCCGATCGCACATCACGCGGAGATTCCGCGTGCCTCACAAAACCGTGCATTCAGTAGCGCAGAAATCTATCAACACTGTTCTGTGATCTATTAGTAAAATAGCTTAGAAACTGAAAAGTTCTAGCATATATTTCTTGATAACTAAACTCACAGCTTCACTATTAGTAGAGAGACGCGGCCAGGTAGAATTAATTTACACGCAATCACTCACTAATGCATTCATATACATGTAATCTTTATTGTGCTACTTATCTGTATCTTATTCAGAAAGAGCAGAAATCTGTGAGAAATATAACGACCATAAGACAAAAGAACTGATACAAAAGCTGTTATGTAGGATTAATAACCTTATGAGCAGCTCTGTGTCATATGCCATAGCTGTCCTGTGCACAAGAAGACCAGAGTTCCTGTCTCAGATCGAGGCTCGGGCTTTTTTGTTAATTAATGACGTCATCAGCGACTAGTCGACTCAACTTTCATCACATAAATGTCGACTTTAAAAAAATGGAAGTCGTTCAACCCCTATTACAAAGACACATGGCAAACATGAGGGCTTAAACACACAAGGACTACTGACTAGACAAGGGACACCGGTGAACAATGAATAAACAATGAACCAATGACAACATGACACAAGAACACATGAGGGCATTGGAAACACATGACAATGGATCACATGACAAAACCAGGAAACATGAACAAAAACATGACTGAAATAAACATGAACAAAACCCCAAACACACCGTGACACTAAGCCACATTTAAGAAAGTATGACCTTCATTGTATGAATACCAAAATATAAAACAAAATAATGCTGGGCATGCTACTTCCCCATTATTCTTATTAGAGGTGAACCACAATTGGTTTTCAGTTGTGCATTTCTAAATCACAGTTTAACATTCTTCCCTCGATCATAAATATGTGATTCTGTTATCAAGAGATTTTTTTTTCAGTAAAAAGTGCTACATAAGAAGCTCAAAACAGCCACATAATGCTTTCTTTGTTAAGCCTGATATCTCATCCCTTTATACACAAACATACACAAACTGAAACTTCCCTCCATCTTTGTTATAGTACTCCATAGGGAGTTCATGTTCCCTCTACCAACCCCTTGTTTACAGACATCTTGTCCAGCAGCCCTGTGACCACTCGGAAAGAGCAAACCCACAGAAAAAAAAAAGATATTATGCTAAGGCCATTGCCAAGAGTATTAGCCCAAAGAAGACCGCAACAAAAGGAACCACAGATCTACTGTCCATAAGAGTTCATACTGAATTGGAGGTAGTGGATGAATGTACTAGCTGTAGTGGTGATACTCTGAGCACTGAAGAGCCCATTAGATGGGATAATCTACACGCTACAGTACTTACCAGATACCCAAACATACATTTTCAAACCCCCCTTTTAAGAATGTCACAGTTCACCTCCAACAACAACAATAGTTACAGAAAAATTACTGACTAGTTTTAAACACAGAGATCTTTTTTTTTAACCTAAAGCCTGCTAGAGTATAGTCAACTGGGAATTGTCAAAAACAGACCATTTCACTGAATTGCCTTGTTTTTTGTTGCTCCATGAGAAAGTACAGGAGCGGTTGGATGCAGTCCATGAAGTTTGCAGTTCCACCTTTCCATCAGCACTGTGCGTCTCCCACGGAAAGGCGGGCATTCTGGTCATGTGACATGGTTTCTGGGGACTTCGGATCTTCCCATGATGCTTGTGTTCCTTCGGGATGCCCCAGGGAATGGGGAGGCTGAGGGACCGGTTTCAGGAGAGGGCCTGAGAGACTGAGATAGACCGAGATAGCGAGAGAGGCACTGAGATGCAGGGAAAGGGGAACTTGTAGGGAAATGTGTAGGGGTGAACGAAGGAAAAAGGGTAAAGGACAGTCAGAGACGGAAAGAGAGAGGGGCGTGCTTTGACGTCATCACAAGTTCACAATTGACAAAGTGAGGGAAGTTAATAGGGAGTGAGATAAAGAGAAGTATATGGGGGGAGGGAGAGATGAAGACATCTGCTTCTCATCTGGTATGGGAAAATCCCCCAAATCCGTGAGGATTAGGCTGGGATCCCTCGAATGAGGTTGCCCAGTCAGTTCAAGATTCTCAGATTGTTAATCAGGCCTGAAAGAGGATTCTAGTGTCTCTGCATTTAGATTATATGCCAGAATAATAATAAACCAGATTTTCACATTATCTAAACCAATTATGAGAATTAACTTACCATTGCAAGAGTCGCTTTCACAATTCTATATGGGTTGTTGCCATTGCTCCGGTTACTAATGTGTTAAAGTTGGTTTTTAAGATTTTCTGGCCTGTTGTTTAAGTCAAGCCCAGTTCACCAGAGCTCACCGTTAGGTGTCATATTCTGGATTTTGATATGGTCGCTCATTAGTGCATGATATCTTTTTACACATTCACATTTCACTATAGGCTAAATGCTAAAGTCTGATCACTTCTAAAAGTAATAGTACTCCTCTTCTCAACAAGTTGAGTGATGGGGACACTATACTGTCAAAGAGCACTGTCCTTCGGATGAGACGTTAAACCGAGGTCCTGACTCTCTGTGGTCATTAAAGCTCCCATTCTTTGCGATTCCATCTTTCAAACTTTAGTTAGTGTGTAATGTTGCTCTAAGAGCATAAATAATATCTGTAAAATTATAAAGTTCAAAGTTCAATGCCAAGCGAGATATTTTATTTAACAGAAGTTCCCTTTCAAAGCCTACAGCGAACGGCCGGTTTGGACTACACCGCTGCACTTCCTGCTTTAATGACGCAACTAAAACCGCATGTTGAAGAACCCTCCGCCCACAAGAACACGCAAATTCGGGGGCGTTGTCCTTTTGCTCTCGCAGGTCGAGATTAGGAAGCGTTGTTTTTGTAGAGTGTGTTTGTCGCCATGCCATTGAAACGCTGTTATTTTCATCCCGGAGTCAAATCACCTTTGTTTGGCCTTCCCACGGACGCTGTACAGAGATCAATGGCTACAGTTTATGGTTAACTCAGTTCCGGAAAATTATAATCATAATTTAAAACTATGTTCAGCACATTTTGCTGAGGACTACTTCCTCTATCTCAATCAGTTTAATGCCAGATTCGCAGAAAGATTATTCTTAAAAGATGATGCAGTTCCATCTTTGTTGTTTATGGACCACAACCGGTAAGTGTATTTTATTATTTAAGTCAGTCCGTTTAACAGTTTATGTAACTCATGAGACAAAGTGCAACGCTGTTTAGCTTTGTTAACTAACGTTAGATGGTAATTGAAACTAATCCGAAAAACTTAGTATATAAAATTGTAGTAATTCATTCAGACACCATCGATTGTTGGTGTTTGTAATGATCAGTTTAAACTACTGAATAGACAGCTTACCATTCTGAAACATCCAGCAAAAGTCTTTCCTGAGCAGGTTGTAATCGATCCTCTTCAATATTCTCCGGGTCTGATTCCGGCTCAAATTGATAAGAGGCGGGACCTTTCCGGGCAACGTGCTAAGCTGCTGTCCAATCACAGCACGGGAAGCGCTGGCCTAATCAGAGCTCGTTAGGTATTTTTGAAGGAGGGGCTTCATAGAACAAGGAAATCATCAGGCCGTTTTTAGGACAGAGGAAACACCGGTATACAGATAAGTAAATTGTGTCAAAAATACTGTTTTTTTTTTACACGCGAAACATGAACTCATGTTATATTGCACACTCTAAACATAATCAAAGCTTCGAAAACACGCGAAGAATGGGACCTTTAAAAATCCCAGGATGTTGTTTGGAAAAAGAGTAGGGGTGTAACCTCGGAATCCGGGCCAAATTTGCGCATTGGCCCATGTCCATGGCCTCCTAATCATCACCATATACTGAATGGTTTCATCAACGTTCTGGCACAATATGGCTGCCGTCGCATCATCCAGGTGGATGCACATTGGTGGTGGTTGAGGAGATTCCCCCCTTTAATGTAAAGAGCTTTGAGTGCCTTGATCCACTGAGTTTAGTTTTTACCCTAATCAAACACACCTGACTGTAATGATCAAATTACCCGCGTTCCAATTGACAGGGTCCTTGCAATTCGCTGCTCCTTCCTCGCTGAGCACAGGGACATCTGGTGAAGTTCACTTTACTTGACAAAACGCCTCCATTCAGAACTTCATCAAACACAACGACACTTCATGCATATTAGAGGAGTTCATAAATCACCATACATTTATGTAATATACATGAGTATACAATACATCAGTGTCTATTTATATAAATGTATTGTTCATTTATTTAATATAAACTTTCAAATTTGAAGGTGTTGAACTGAGGGATAAATGTCTGTTGTAATATGAAAATAAACACAATTTGGTATCATAAACATGATAACTGCATTGTAAATGTTGCATCTGGCACACCGACAACACCAGGGACTAATTAAATGTAAAAAAAAAAATGCTGTTTTTAGTAAAAGTTTTTTTGCAGTACTATGGAGCTGTTCCATTGCAATGAAAATTGAAATTTCACAATACAATAAAATTCTGTCATCATTTACTCACAAGTTGTTCCAAAAAATGTTGTTCTGCTGTAAACAAAAGAAGATATTAGAATTTGGGGAACTAAACAGATGATGGACCCCATTGAATACCATAATATTTTGTTTCCCCTACTATGGAAGTCAAAGGGGTCCATCAACTGTTTAGTTCCTCATATTCTTCCAAATATCTTTGTTAGTCTTCTTTTGTGGTTATCGACATTCATCAAAATATCTCTGTTTATTGTTCAGCAGAACAAAGAAATGCATACAGGTTTGGAACAACATGAGAGTAAGTTGATGATGGTAGAATTTTTATTTTTGGGTGACTATCCCTTTAAGATTGCAGAATAGATGGCTTTATTAGCAGGTTATGATGATTAACTATTCTTGGAACTGCTAGTCATGGCCCTCTAGGAACAGAATTGAAGATCCTACACTGTAAAAAAAATAAAAAATAATAATGTCTCCAATTGAAAATGTTCTAGTGACTGATCACATCTACATTTTTCAGTTGACCAAATTGAATTTTTGTGAATTGATGCAATTTAATTCATTGAAATTCAATTTGGCCAAGTGAAGAATTTAGATGTGATCAGTCACTAGAACATTTTCAACTGGAGACCTGGATTTTTTTTTTTTTTTACAGTGTACTATATTTATCGTTTAGTCATTTTTTGTCTTTTGGGACATTAAAAAATAAACAATTGTTACTATAATTTAAAATATTTAATTGGACCAACCTCACAGTTTCACTGTAAAACATTTCTCCAATTTAAAATGTTCTAGTGACTGATCAAATAAATTTTTTACTTGGCCAAATTGAATTTCGATGAATCATTTTGTATCAATTCACAGAAATTCAATTTGGCCAACTGAAAATTTTAGATGTGATCAGTCACTAGAACATTGTAAAATCTCTTCAATTGAAATAATTTTTTTACAGTGTTGGTAAAATTTTCCATTGGCTCAACATATTATTTCCAATTGAACCCATGTTTACAGACTGTTGCAACAATTGATAAAATTCAATTCACAGAAATTCAATTTGGCCAATTGAAAATTGTAGACATAATCTGTCACTTGAAAATGTTTAATTGGAGAAGCCTGAAGATTTGTACAGTGTAGGGATCCCCAGTGTAAGTCCCCAAGTCACAGCAAGCACCTCTAAAACATGTCTAGGCACCTGTTTGAGATTTTTCATAGCAGAGGTGTGTTGACTATTATTTATATATTCATGTGGTGTAGAGTTGGTTTAAAGGAGCATTCTAAATAGGGCCTACATTTTTACTAAAATAGGCCCCTATTCCTTGGAAGTTATTTATCAAGATGAATGCCAGCCCTTCATTCCCCTTCTCTGTTATGGCTGCTTGATAAAAGTGTTGTGTTGATTATCTCATAAACCCTCCAGAAGTGCAATCACAACCTTCCTAAAATCTCCACTTTGTTCTGCTTTGCTAAACATTTCCATCATCAATAAGTGCCAGTACATGTCTAGCATAACAGTATTTTCCCCCACTGGCCAAATGCTCAAATTAAATAAATAGATGTAATATAAAATTTAATAAAGGGTGACATTAGACTCTATTAGACTTTTAATCTTTAAAGAAGCATTGCCCCCCCCCCCCCCCCAAAAAAGTTATATATGTAGCCTTACAATATGTTTAAGTGTGTATTACAATATATATTTTTGTCTGTTAATTAAAAAGTTTTTCCATAGTATGCAAGCTATTTAAAGACTTAGGCTAGTGTATGAACAATTATGTTCTACATTCGGTTTTCTCTATAATCAGGAGGAGTCCCGGGGTGTGTGTGGTTGTTTAATGATTTATGCCCTGGGGCATGTCCTGTTCCTCTGATAAGATGGCTGTCGTCCTTTATAATGAGTCTCCAACAGAGATGACTTAGGAGTCTCACCAGAGTGAGTCTAATACAGCTGGCTCAAAGCTGGATTGTCCAAAGCCGTGTAGCTTTTAGTGCGTTACAGAATGAGAGATACAGATACAACGGGGACAGATAAAGAAAATACAAAGATACCAGTGCAGACAATGAAATCATGAACTTACTCATTTTATGTTATTTATTATATTTTATCATTTTATTTATTTATATGGGTGTAATGTAACACGTATTCATACCGAACCGTTACGGTACAGGTCTTCCGGTACAGTGAACATGTGTACTGAACGTAAGAATGCAATCTTTAAAAGTTAACAGACGGCTTGTTTTATGCAAGGAACACACTTTAATCCGAGGTCCCAAACAAACATAGTAAGTATTCAGTCCATTTCATCATGAATTTCAAACGATAAATGCCGTTTGACTCTTTAATGTGACGTGACAAATCAATGTAGGTTCAAGTTCACTGTATATGCACTATATTAGCTAACCTGTTACTGATGTCTTGATTAATTCAAGTATGTTAAAATTAACCTGTCATGAAAATGATTTCCACAACGAACTGGAGTAAAAACATAGTTTTATAATTCGATTTAGATTAGAAGTTAGTGCAAAAACTGCCTTATTGGAAGTTTACATGTTTCCATAACTGAATTTAAGCTAATAGTTTGGGCTCTGTTATTATTAACCTTTAATATTACAGTAAATGTGCAAAGAAGTGCTCCCATATAGTGTACAGCATTATCTTTAAGAAACATTGCTATAATTGAAACCAGTTAAGGATAGACAAAATTTGCTCAGTAAATCACTGTTAGTTAAATTTTTTATAAAAAGCAATTCTATTTTCTCTCCCCTGCTGTTGAACCGTGACTTGAAAACCGAGGCCGAACCGTCAGTTTTGTGTGCTGTTACACCCATATTTATTTGCATGCATTGACCAAAGCATATGTGTGCGTGTGTGTGTGTGTGTATATATATTTGTTTTTAAATATTTTAATAACTAATTTTTGTCTTCTACAAGGAAGAACATTTTAATTAATATTTCTGCTGTAGCATAGACACATTTTTGTCTACAATTTAATGATACAATTTCTAAGATACATTTTTATTTGTAATTTAATCAGACATTCCATACATTTTTCAGCATGAGGCAGGGAAAGTGATACAAGTTGTACATTTCAAAAAAAAAAAAAAAAAAAGACTGAAGTTGAATAATCAGTTTGTACAACCAAACATTTGTAAGCATTGGGTCTCTAAGAGACAGGTCAGGCCTCTCCATTCTCACAATCCTGCTCGCGCCATCCTGGAGCTTCTCTGTTTATTTGTTTACACAATATGAGGGAACCGGTCATGGAAAGTCAAACATCACACTGAGGGCAATGTGACTGAGAAGTCCAACTGACATACATCAAGACATGAACAGGCACAAATCTGTGCAGTAATGGGTATAGGGGAGAAAAGATTTAAAAAATGATAAAAGGTGTTCATGTTTTATAAACAAATATGTGTTGAACGTCCAACTCTGCCATTTTAAATCTGTAATTCTGGCTTGCTAATGGGCAACGAATCTACTCAAGTTGTGTTCTGGATTTGTTTCTTGATACTAATAAGATCAAGTAGCGTACTCATTTCTGCATCAGTTCCAAAACCAAGCTTGCCTCACATGTTCTGGAGTTGGTCTATGACTAGTTCCTGAAGGGTGTACGTCCATCTCGGGCCAGTCCTCTTCACCAGCCCCCTTGGACACATGGCACCAGACCAGTCCATTATGAGACAGGAGTAGAACAACAAACTGACAATATCAGAGGAAATCAAATCCAGTGTTTCAGCAAGTGCACAACAGCCCTGGAGCTCTCGTCTCCGTTAATAGCCAGATCAGCCACAGTGAGGAGTTGCGCCGCTGCCAAATTCTCATCGTCCGGTTGCGCTGTGTATTGTTTTAAGATATTAACTTTCCGAAGCACTAAACCCATCATCCTGTTCCTTCAGCGTTCCCTTTTCCCTTAGACCCACGACAGACCGCCACCTCCCCTGTTCATGTTCTACAACTGGAGGCAGTGGTAATAACTATTTAGGTAGTTGTCTTTCCCCACACAAAAAATAAACTCCAAGAAATAATTTTGCTTGGCAGCGGTTCATATAAACACAACTCCAGCGGATGGATTTCACCTTGCATTCGCCTCTGGCATGTCCTACTTTAAACTCTTGTAACGGGATATGCTGAGGATCTCAGCCTGACAACCCTCCCTTAACCTTACATTGTGTTGATAAAGATTAACCGAAGTGTTTGTGCAATAATTAGACCTACTTCCTGTGAGGGGAGATTCTGTGGATTGGATTTCAATGGGTTTTGTCACTTTATGCAGAAGAAAAATCATATCTTTAAGGCTTAAAGCATGAATTATAGTATTACAAAGTAAAAATATGACCAAGGAAAAAAGTTATATTATGGGTTAAACAAAAAATAATTGAATTAACACTTTATTTTAAGGTGATGAAGTTACTACAAGTATTTACTGTAGTAATAACAGTTAATTATGCATAATTACAAGCAAATGATGCTAAACCAAACCCTAAATATAACTCTATAGTAAGTACTTGTAGTTAATTAATATTACTCAGTACTTATTTGAGTAAGTACAGTGTAGCTTTGTTACCTTAAAAAAAGTGTAACCATTATTTTTAAACATCACTCAGTTTAATTGCATTCACTTTTACAGTAATGTGCTTATAATGGGAGTCTAAGGGCCAAAATCAAAAACAGGAACTTCACTTTTCTGGTTTTAAACCCTGTAATTTGTAAAACGTGTGTGTGTGTGTGTGTGTGTGTGTGTGTGTGTGTGTGTGTGTGTGTGTATATGTGTGTGTGGTCCTGGTATACTTTGTTATGGAGACAAAATGTCCCCACAAAGATGGTAATATCCAACATCCTTGACCTTGTTGGGACATGTTTTGGTCCCCATGAGGAAACCAGCTTATATATCATACTAAATTATGTTTTTTTTTTGTTGAAAATGTAAAACTGCAGAAATTTTTCTATGATGTGTCTGCTTAGAATAGGGGATAGAATATACAGTTTGTACATAAAATCATTATGTCTATGGAAATTCACCAAAAGTGTGTGTGTGTGTGTGTGTGTGTGTGTGTGTGTGTGTGTGTGTGTGTGTGTGTGTGTGAGTGAGCCTGTTTATATGGTTTATGAGGACACAAATTTGTATAACTACATGGGTATTACACTGGTATTACACTATAAATGTGGTTTATGAGGACATATCAAATGTCCTCATAATTCAAATGGCCTTAAAACATACTAAATGATGTTTTTTTTGAGAAAGTAAAAATGCAGCATGTTTCCTGTGATGGGTAGGTTTAGGGGCAGGGGCAGTGTAGGGGGATAGAAAATACGGTTTGTACCGTATAAAAACCATTACGCCTATGGAGAGTCCCTGTAAACCACATAGACCAACGTGTGTGTGTGTGTGTGTGTGTGTGTGTGTGTGTGTGTGTGTGTGTGTGTGTGTTTATAAAGCATAGAAACCTTTTAAAACTCTTACATTTCACCCCAGGGAAGAATAAACTTATTAGTAGAGAGAAGACATATTGTTGTACTGTAATAATAAACAGTGCCGCACCAGAAGAGCAGAAGTCTTAAAGACCACAATGTTTTTGTATGACTCTTGCATTTGCTAATGTCATTCAAAACAAATACAATTAAGCTGCTGTCCTGCGGCATCAGTGTGTGTGGGAATACTACTCCTTGACGAAATAAAGTTTCTAAATTAATTTAAGAAAAGTTTTCACATTTTCTATATGAATGATCTCTCATTGAGGGATGTTTTCATCATTACTCAACCATGTTGTTCTAAACTTGTATGTTTCTTTCTTTTTTGGAATACAAAAGGAAAAATTTAGAAACATGTCCCTTTTTTTCATACACTGAAAATCACTAATGATCAGTGCTGATCGAAGTTTGAGCTCTGATCTTTGACATTGCTGTTTTCACAAATTTGTGTTTTTGTAGTTCACATGAAGATGATAACGATATATTTTTAAGAACTTGCACTTTGAAACCTGTTTTAAAAAGTTAGCATTTTCAGGCCCCCAAAAGGCTGCTGTGGCTAAAATGTATAAAAAGTTTAACATTTTTAGTTAAAATAGTGTTGTGGTTAACAAGGGGCAGGTGGGCAAAATACGTTGCTATTGTAACAAGCAGGCACACACTGGGAACTAGACATTCATTCGGAGATGCATATACTACTCTTACTGTTTTTATCATATATTTATATGGCAAAAATAGTAAGAGTTGTATGTTAGTATACAGTTCCGAATTCAGCATTGGTCAACTAAGATAGACAGGAAATAAACACAGGAACCAAAAAACACAGAGAACGTAGAACTAAGCTATAGAATCAAAATAGGAGTACCGAACCAGAATATAAACCTGACACACCCTATTTTATCGATCTGAAGCGCATGGCACAGGTGCACTTAGGGCGTGTCCGAATCCGCTTTTGCTAGATTAACATCGGAAAAAACAGTCGGCACACCAGTCTAAAAGGGTTGTACCTATTCTGTTAATGAGTCATGGCTCTGTTTTAGGCGTGATTTGCAATAAATCAATCAGTCTCATCTCCCATTCCTTTAAAAAGCCAGTTGTGCTTAGCCTGACAAGCCAGACCCACATCAAGATGTTTGGTCTGGAAACTCACCATTGACAGCTCAATCCGAGGGGCGGATAAACGGTTGTCTTTCAAACTCCCTCTGCACGCGATAGGATAGCTTCAACCAACCAGAGCAACGAAGGGGAAGCGGAGCTCGTTGATAGATTAAGCATTCACCGTATCCGGTCAGCAAAACTCTGAACACATCTTCCCTTTTTAAGAATGACTTCAGTGCCGTTCTTTGTTCTTTTCTCAGAGAAAAGCTTCACTCAAAGTCTTCAGAGTCGCGGTCAAAGCTGATTCGAAAGGCCGCCGTTCGCCAGTTTCTGTGTTTACTAGAAGCAAGCAAACGCAACTCGGCCGTCGTCATTATGGCCCCGCCCACCGACTCTATACATGATGTGATTGGCCCGGCAAGAGTTTGGCGTTTACAGCTCAGAAGGGTATTGAGAGTTGCTAGACGACACTCGCGGGCAGATTAGAATTGCTGCCGCTAAGGTGCGTCTAGATTTCTAGGCTAAGTTGTGCTTGTACCATGGCGGATTTTTTATTTACATGGTAGAATTTGTAAGCAGAGACTGAATGCTTCTCCAGAGAGGAATCCCCGTAGAGAATGTATTCCCGTTGTGTACCCGCATATTACTAACATGCCATTTAAACCACACAATACTGCAGTCGTTTTCAGTTGCCTCAGAATAGCAACTCGTCAACAATGTGTCTGAACACATCTCGCTATCAGACCAGCACAGGGTGAACAGATGGGCGCGTGTGCAATGTGCATATTGTTGCTATTTACACAAATGTAGCGTTGGAAATGAATATGATAACTGAAACTAAATAATAGGCCTGAAACTAGCAAAAAACACTTGCGCTGATGCCACTGTAGAAAAAAGCAGAATGAGCCATGAATAATTTATTGGACAAATGAAAGTGTCTGTTTAAGTAGTATTTTACCTAAATGTGATGTCAAAGTACCATCAATTATTTTAGTACTCAGTTTTATAGTACTTTAATCATATTTTAAGCAGAAGTAAATATACACCAGCATTCAAACATTTGGGATCGGTACGAATGTTTACCGATGGCTGCATTTATTTGATCAAAAATAGTTACAAATATTATTACAATTTTAAAACAACTGGTTTCTATTTTAAAATGCAATTTATTCCTGTGATGGCAAAGCTGAATTTTCAGCATCATTACTCGAGTCTTCATGCTTTAGAAATCATTCTAATATGATGCTCAAGAAACATTTCTAATTTTTATAAATGTTGAAAACAGTTGTGCTGCTTAACATTTTATTAAAACAGTTTTTGTCAAAATTCTTTTATAAAAGTTCAAAAAGACAACATTTATTTTAAAACAGGAATCTTAACATTACAAATATCTGTAATTCCATATTTAAGTACTAAGTTATATTAATTAACTACGTGTATACTATATAGGGTTATGGTAAGGTTAGGGTTTGGTTGAGGGTTAGCTGCTTGTAATTAAGCATAATTTACTGTGTGTGGGTGTAAGTGAATATGTGAGTGTGTGTGAGAGTGAATTTGTGTGAGAGTGTGTGTGTGTGTGTGTGTGTGTAAGAGTGAATGCGTGAGTTTGAATGTGTAATGTAATAATGTAAAAAAATAATGTTTTGATCAATTGAATATGTCCTTGCTTAATACAATTATTAATTTTATTAAATACATTTTTTAAAAATTATATGAGCCTAGATCCTCCTTTCCTCCCTTAAAAATGAGACACATACAGTATGCAATATACAGTATGTGTCTCTTTCTTTTGCTTTTATGGAAATGACAGAAGGTGTCAAGAACCGTGGCAAATGACTTACGAGCACCTGATAGATGTTCCGTTTGGCAATTGTTTATGTAAACTAATCCAATGTGACGCATCGCTGTCAGACAATAACAGCACGTCAGACGCAGTGCACGTGTTAAGGGGAACTTCCTAAATAAACACAAAAATCCCAAGACCACAATAGAGCGGAATGCCTGAGGAAACCGCTCAACACCTGTCGGCCCTTCAGACGTGAGGAACAGTCACCTCAGTCTTGTAAATAGGAAATGATACACGGAAAAGCACAAAACTATTGCCGTAATATCAAAGCCATTTTTAGCAACAATGCAGAGGGGATGGAGACTGGGTCACTTCCAGAGCTGCCCAATCTCCTATTTGTGCTCTTGTCGGAAACAGCAGGTGGAGAGTTAGAGCGCAGACGTTTACATGGCCGAGGCCGGTCAATTGCAGGAAGTTGATTCATGTAATATCCAGATGAGGTGCTGGCCAGATGGTCTACGGTAATGACAATCTCCAAAACACATTGCAGTAATGAAGATTGCCGAATACCTTTAAGCTTCATGAAATCCGGTAATTTCATCCCAATGTTTATCATGTCGACTCAGATTAGTGTTCCCATGTGTAAAATGAACCTTCCTCAGAGGAAATCAGACCTTCTAAACAATGATGAATGGATAACTTTAATGTAGATCGTGCATTCCCCCTTTACAATCTGGGAAAATGAAGATCCAAGGGGAATATACACAGCCCATCCATTACGCCGAGATCACCCTTAAAACACTTCTGATAATAACAGCAATGTGAAAGCCGGTGTTTGTGAGGCTTTATCTGATAGACTGTCTCCGCTTGTTGTCTCTTCAAATTGCAAATACATGTTATATAGGCCAGTGTAGTGTATAGTAGGCCAGTCCTAGTTTTTTTCCTTTAGGACTGTGGTTCTGTTCATTTCAAAAGCATACAAAAGTCCAACAGTATGCTAAAATATTCAAATTGACAATATTGAAATGGTCAAATTTCCTTGGTACCATATTCAAACATTAATTTCAGCAGTGCTTATAATAAAAAAGGAAACCTTTTACGGAAAATTAAATTGATTCATTATTGATTATCAATGCTTGCCTTTCTTTTAAGAAGACAAAGACCTTAATTTCCCCGCGGGGATCTCTGTACTGAGAGTTAATGTAATGTGGTTTTCTTGAGTCTTGTCTGTGGTTTTACACCACCATGTATTGCATCACTGGGTATCTTATTGATTCTTCAAATAAAAAAAATGCTAACACTGAAATCTGGAAATTAGTTCCAATCCAAACAGACACATTGACATATGAGTAAATCTGGATTAGATGGTGCATATGTAACGGAGGCCAGCTAGTAGTTGTTGTGCAATTAAACCTCACTCCTCTGACCTCAAGGCTGCATTTACACTGCAGGTCTTGATGCACAATTCCGATTTGGTGACTATATCTGATTTTTTTGATGACCCGCTTACATCATCTTTTCAAAAGTGACCCGTATCCGATATTTGCATTTACACTGTACACTGGGAAAACAGCCCAAGACGTTCTTAACCGGTGAAAGGAAGTAAAACAGCGCGATATGCGATGGACGCAGACAAAATGATTGCACAATGTTTTGCTGTCTGCACTGTTCCACACATCTTTAAAGTCGGCAAAACATTTCTCTCTTAAGACGGAGAAAAAGAGGAGAGCCCTTGACGGGGTTGCCAGGTTTTTTACAACAAAACCCGTCCAATTGGAACTCAAAACTGTGTTAAAGTAGCCCAATTCCGCATGAAAACCGCAGACTTGGCAACACTGGATCGCAGTTTGTGTCCACCTGAGTTGACGCCATTCGCCTCCGTCCTTTTTTCAATGACGTACAACTCGCATTTACTGGGGAATATCCGATTTGACCGCTTACATGGTAGACGCTAATGCACACATCCGAATCATATCGGATTTATTACCACATATGAGTGAGGCCTGAATCCGATCTGAGGATATCGGAATTCATTCGTTTTTTTACTGCTTACACGTTCACATGTCGTATCTGATCTGTGCCACATGAGAGGAAAAAATCGGAATTGGGTCACTTGAACCATGCAGTGTAAATAAGGCCCAAGAGACGCTCCAGTGACTGACGCTAGAGGTTGCATCCTTTAGCCTCCTTGTTAGAGCGTCCGACTCTCATGCCGGCGGACCCGGGTTTCAATCCCGTGGAGCCCTTCTGAGGCTGAATCCCTTGGAGCATGTGGTTCGAACAGGAGGGGTTACACACAGAAAAACACAGAAGAAAACAGTTAAAGTTTCTGTACTGTACGCATCACAGGATAGTTACTCTGCACTGATTATCTTAAATATAAAGACTTTTTATTTCCATAGGTACCATTGATGCGCGGGTCAATGTATAAACAGCCCGCATATGACCGACATTTTAACTAACCTGCCCGCAAAAAAAGAAAAGAAAATATTGTACCTGCTTTCTGACCCACATTTTTTTAAAGTAGTAAATGCTCATCATAGCGTCATTGGGCCATAGATGTAGGAACTAGGGGTGCGGGGGGGACATGCATTATTTAATCAGATTACTTTTTGATTTAATGAGTAAAGTAAACCATTACATGTAACTTGCATTACGTACCCAGATTACTTTTTGATGTAATGAGTAAAGTAACAATTTACAAGTAATTTGTTATTTTACTCATAATTTGCATCATGTTATTATACTTTTTTGATGTTATGAGTAAAGTAGTGCATTACAAGTAACATGCATAACGTAATCAGATTACTTTTGATTACATTGCATCTTAGATACATTTGAGTGTGTTGACACATTAGGTCTCCAATTGAAGATTTTCTAGTGACTGATCACATCTAAATTTTTGCGTTGGCCGAATTGAATTTCTGTGAATTATCAATTCACTGAATTTCAATTCAGCCAACTGAAAAATTTAGATGTGATCAGGCACTAAAAAAAATTCAGTTGGAGACAAGTTTTTTTTTTTTTTTTACAGTCACAAGTCAACAAAATATAGAACACTGTTCTAGTGTTTTTTGGATATTTAAATCCAAAAATCTATAATATTTTGTCTTTAAAGAATAGGCAAATCCTGTATTTTTATAATATTTATAAATATGTATTTATTTGGTTTTGCGCACCCTTAAAACACCCTATTCCATTGTGGCAGCAAGTTTTGAACAGGACACTCAGATGTCCTCTATATTTCCCTTTAAAAAATATAATGTTCCTGTTAATATATACTAAATAACACAATTAGTTCAAAAGGTCTTTTCCAGGCTGAAAGCTCACTGACTTTCTCCATGGGGTTGGTGCTCAAGAGCAAGTGCTGTGAGAATGGGTAATCTGAGGCAGCGGAACTTACAATGTTTGCTGACACCATCTACCAAAGCGTGCTCTTTACAATAACACATAGAGGCCCTGTCAGTCAACATGGCGTGAAGAATGCAGTGAAACTGAAGAATCTCCAGCCTGTGCATTCCTGCGCTTACTGCAAACACCACAGTTGTATATAAACGTTGTGTGAGTAAGGAAAGAATCCCTACAGCTTACTCCATTACCCTAAACCACACACAAATAGGCATGCAAACACAGTGACAGACTATGGAACGGTACATCTCCATGCATCGTCTGATTTATTGTAATAATACAGTCTCAAATGTCTTCTTATGAGAGCGCTTCACTATTGGTAGGCTACTTTATAATAATACAGTGCACTCGGTGAAGGATTGTGTTTGTTTCTCAGGGTGTCTATTCTGAGCTTGTGCTTTTTCGGATCTGACTGGCTCTGGACCCCATACTGCTTTACTCAGAATACTAGATGAATTCTGAGACTTTGACTGCTCAAACTATTGCTGAATGGACCAACATCAACATACATACTTTAAAGTTTGTATATTGTCTTAGGACACGATAACGCAGTATAAAAGACTTCAGAAAACTTTAGATGCTGCATTTAAACCACCATAGGTTATTAACTTGGATCTTTACTTACGTCAAATATGTGCATCTCTTTATATGATTTTGTGTTTTTTATTTATAACAACACAAATTCAAGTATTGAAAGTGTAGATTGTGGAATATTGGTGCCTTTATTGAAGGAAAGAGTTTGTCAAAAGTGCTTTATGGCTGGAGAGAATAGGAAACATGGAGGATGATAGTGAATTGTTGTGCAATGCCTGCTCTTTTAATTATTTAAAACATGTATAATATATAACAAACAAACAGTAACATACAACAGTAACAACAACATATATACATAAATAAATATGACTGAGACTTTGGGTGCTAAAAAGATATTTTACAGTGCTCCACATATGAGTAAATTATGCATAATTACAAGCAATTAACCCTAAAAACAAATCCTAACCCCATAGTAAGTACATGTAGTTATTAACATTGCTCAGTACTTAAATTACACAGTAACAAGGGCTCCTTATAATATTAATATTACTCAGTAATTAAATATATAATTACACTGTAACAATGACACCTTATAAAGTGTAGCCACTTTATAAGGTGTCATTGTTACAGTGTAATTATATATTTAATTACTGAGTAATATTAATTAACTACTTGTACTTACTATACACTTAGGCTAGGATTGGGGTTTGGTAAGGGTTAGTTACATGTAGTTATTAACTTTTACTATGGTACATGAAAAATGTAGTAAGGACACTGTAAAACAAAGTGTAAGTATAACCCAATATAACTGTATTAAAAAAAAGAATAATAATAATAAAATATATACATTAACAATACAAACATCAACAAATATATAGATAACAGTAAATCATTTTGTTATATATATATATATATATATATATATATATATATATATATATATATATATATATATATATATATATATAAATAAAATTATTTACTGTTATCTATATATTTGTTGATGTATTACTCTCTTAAAATTGAGAATAGTGAACATTTGTTTTGAGGTATAGTAATTTGTAATGATGCTTGTGGATAACACTTTACAAACAACTTTAGTTAACTAATGTACATGAGCTATAATAATGAATAATGCTTCTACAGTATTTCTTCAGCAACATGAACGTAAACTTTTATTATAACATTAACAAATATTAATACAGTAAGTGCTATATTATTTGTTGGTTAACGTTAGTTTAATGCATTACAAACGAGACTTGTAAAGTGATACCATTTTGTGTATTGAAACTATTAATATATATATCATTATAGATTTAAACATAATTATGAAAGTTTAAAACTGGAAAAAATGTGCTTAAAATAATTTGTGAATAAAATAATTCAGATGTTATCAGAGGTATCCTAACATCTAAACTATAACAGATAATTTTTTTTTTAAATATTATATATTATTTATTTTTATTATTATTTAGAAAGTGAAATAAAGTGTGAGCTGCCAGTTCATGGAGGGGAGGGCAGTGGGAGGACAGTATGAGCAAGGCTTCGGGAGGAGAAGGAGGAGATTTAAATGATCAACTTGTTTAAAGGTAGTCAGGGCGCTCATGTGGAAGTGTGCCACTCTATTTGGGAAATGCGCGAGCAGGAATCTTGCACTAGGAAACAGACGCTGGATTTCCAGTAGCACGTGAGAACGATTAATACCTGCCAACTATAATTAAAAACACGTGTTACTCTACGAGGACCTATTTTAAACATTTTACAACAGATATTCGCGCAGAGGCGATATACATTGGATGCAATTAAGTGACGTACCAGCACTGATTTTTTTGTTTTTTTGTTTATGAAACCAAAAAGATAATAAAATATATAGGTTAGGTATATATATATTTGGCGATTTGTACTAATTGTTTAATTTTATTTGGACGCTTTGAGGAAGCTATCACTTTACTGCTGACGAGGAAGGCACGAGTTGGCCACCCAGAACCGTTTGTGGAATATATGTTCAAATTTCCATATTGACATAACTATTTGGATGGACTACTGTTTGGATTTTTCTATGACGGGACTCGTCCTGGCATTCGAGATGAGTTATTTGACGTTACTGTTACAAATAGTAGCTGCGGTCCAGTTGAGCATTTTACCTGCACAGGTGAGCATATGAGCTTTTTCCCCTTCTTTTTCTTTCTTATTTGTTTGGGTTAACCTGCATAAATTATAAACCATGTTGGATACGCTGCAAGCGAGCGATGTTAGGTTACACAATAAAACAAGGACGTTCTAGTTGTGCCGCGTATCACGCAAAACGCGTTCTTGTATGTAAGTAGGCCTATAGCTACATAAAGTGTGTAGGCTACATGTAAAGTTTGCGCATCTGTTAATTGTTTGTCTCGGTGTACGTCAAATAGATGTCGCGCATCTACGTTTTAGAAAAGCCATGCCCAAATTAAAAGTAATAAACTATTTTTAAAAAAACTTAAAGAAAAACGTAAAAGAACTTGTAGACTACACTTTGAATGTCCCTTAAGATTTGTGTGTGAGAATGTAAACGCTTTGAATGTGTTGCTGTCAGTGTAGCCTACGTGTCCAGAACAGAGATACTCTTCTGATAGGTTTTCCTTTCTAAAAAGTACTAATGAATTAAAGAGGATAAGGAGGATTTGAACAGGTCTACGTGCAGCTGACAAGTCATGAAAGAACTGACTGAATGAATGGAGTCAGTTTACTTTTGACACGGCTCCTAGTAAAGCCTCGCAGACGGCTGTTTTTATAACGCCCTCTATAACTTGATCCCTTTTTGAAGTGCTGCAAGAGAAAGCGTTGAGTCATGAAACGAAACGTGACGAACTGCATCACCTCCTCTAACCCACAGGCGTGTGTGACACACATACACAGTAGTGATGAATGAATGCCAAAAATAATCTAAATTGGTCAGACGATATCTTTACATGATTTCTACTGTTGTCAAAGGTAACGAGAGACCAATTAGGCAATATTATGTCGTCAGACATATTTAAACTAGAATGCGTTCTTAACTAATATCAATATTTAAAAGAAAAATGACACGCTGCCTATATCTATTCAAACTATCCATTATGAAATGCAGTTTCACAACGTTGAATAAAAAGATAACTGTCCCACAGCTCGCACCTCACATCATGTGAGTGATAATAAAGTCTAGTCAAGGAGAAATGTTGGCAGGAGAGTCTGCCTCAACTTTCTTATCTATTCCTTCTCATCGTGCTTGTGTTTGACGAGCACAAATGGGCTCAGGCACCTGTTAGTCATAGGCAGTGTTGGGGAAAGTTACTTTGGAAAGCAATGCATAAAAATATTGCATGAAAAAGTAACGCAAAAGTCACGACCTAACTGCTTTACTTCGTTACTTTTTCTTTCCCTGGCTGGTCTTGTTTTTAGGATGCAGGAAAGGAATGTTTAACAGTTCACAAATAAAAAACAAAAAATCTAAAGTCTTTTTGCTTATGGTTTAACTGAATCATCGTAGGTCAACAGCAAGTACATTGGTTAAAAAAGTGAGATTAAATGCATACAAAATATTTATTTTATATAACAAATTTAATTATTGGAGGTTTGTTAGTATTCCGATTTTGCATTTCTCTGATTTTCTTCATTTTGAAGAATACTGAGAACTACTGTGCAAGTGAGATTAGTAAATGTATGCTTACATTTAGCCTAGAACTACGATAATCATTATGTTTACACACAACAGGCCCTATCATACACCCAGCGCAATGCGACGGCAGGTGCGACCTAAGTGTTTTTTGCTAGTTTCAGCCTGACGCGGTTATCATTTTTACATCCAGAGACGCGTTGATTAAATAGCAAATGCACTTGCACCCATCTGTTCGCCCATGGGCATGCTGGTCTGAAAACGAGGTGTGTTCAGGCGCATTGTTGGCACGTTGATATTTTGAGGCAACAAAATGACTGCACCATTGAGCAACAAAAACCTGCTCAATAGCTCAATACTTTTTGGGTTATTTACATGCATACACTGCTCATTACACACACAGGGATGCGCAGCAGCACACAACCATTTTTAAATATTAAATATAAAATCGTTTTTCTGCTCACAAATTTCGCCATGTAAATAATGAATCTGCCATGGTGTGAACGCAACTGGCTTTTAAAGGGAATGGAGGATGTGGTTTATTGCATGTTACACCCAAAACACACCAGTGGCTCAGTAAAAGAGGTACAACCCTTTTAGACCATGTGTCTGTATGCAGACCGGTTTTTCCATCGTTAAACTAGCAACAGTGGATTCGGACATGCCCTAAATGTACTTGCATCATGTGCTTAGACCATGTGCTCAGATCGTTAAAATAGGGCCCATTGCCTCTTCACTCAACAATTTTTCTCAACATGGGGAGCTGTCAGTCGAGAAATGGGGAAAAAAAAGTAATTTGTGCTACTTATTTGAAAAAGTAACTTTGTAAATTTAAAAGCAATGCATTACTTTACTAAGTAGTTACTTGAAAAAAGTAATCTGATTATGTAAGTTACTTGTAATGCATTACTCCCAACACTGGGTGTAGTTCCAATAGCCAAACGCTGTTAGTTAGACATATTTGGAAGAGCTTCAACCTCATGATTGACAGTTTTTATTACTCATGTAGTTATTTGTGTCAAAGCAGATTAAAATGGCTGTATAGCCTACACACGCACTACAACTGAAGCATTCATCTGATTTTAAAACTTTATATCCATCTTTCATGTCCTGTTTATCATTTCAGAGAATAGTAAAGAAGGGAGTGTTTGCTGCAAATCTAGTATTCTCTAGTAACAGAAGCTTAAAATGAGCAGTGACGAACATTAAACGAGTGAAAATGTTATGTACTTTTGTCATTCACTATTAATCCTGCTAGTGGCAAGTTAGAACAGAGTTTATCGGGCGTAGTAAAACCAAAAACCACACACTTCTTCCAGACCCCACAAACGACTTACGCCTCCATTCATTTTCCCAAATACACTAATGCCGTCTCTCATATCTCTGGCCATGCACCAGTGTGGGTGTGTCAGAGTGTGTCTCTGTCTTCTCTTGTCCATCTCTGTTGTGTTTGCGTCAAACCTTTGATTTACGTTATTTCAGGAGCTACAGAAACTTCCCAAATGGTCACCGTGACCTTGCCAATCAAGACATGTTCTTGGATCAACATGTTTAGTTGATCCTGGGACAGCATTCCTGTCAGAAATGTTGTCCTATCCCTACCACTAAACCCATAACCTATCCCTAAAATCAGAAATGATAGGTGAATAACACTGATGTAGAAGCGCCTAATCCTGGTTGTAAGTCTAAACTTGACATAAACTGTTAACTCAAATCTGATTGGTTAATCATAATGTTGTTCCAGGATCAACAAAGATGTTGATCCAGGAACATGTACTTGGGGAAATGACGTGACCGTTGGGGAAACACCTGCTGTTACTAATGCTGGTGATTATTTTAAAGAAAATGTTGAAGTCTTAATGCTTTAAAAAGTATCATTCATTTTACATGGAATCTTTTTTTTTCAACCTTTTTACAATTAATGTGTACACTTACATTTATTCAAGATGCAAAGACAATATACTACTACTTTGATGGTTGATAGATGGATGTTTAAACCACATTATGTTTTATAACATAGTCTGAGAAGAGCACGTTCAGTTGATTTACCCAATCAATGCGAGAGGAGGCTTATAATGCTGACTTACCTCTGTTCCAGCATCCCTCCTCCACCCCAACTCCTCACTCTGGATTATTCCTATCCCCAGGGAGTGCTCTGGGTTCAGGCCAAATTCTGAGATCAGATCCCTCTGCTTGGACAGCACGCCAAATACACATATTTTATACTATATCTGATTATATGTTAGTGTGAACTTGTGAAATGACATTTTCAGAGCCCTCTTGTGCTCTTCGGTCACTTTTTGACCCCCCCAAAAAGTAAAATTTGTTTGTTTTGGATTTTTTTACCTCATCGGAATGGTAGGGAACTTGTTAAAGGTTTTAGCACTTGCCATGTGAACGTGCAAAAAAAATAAAAATAATTAATAGATATGATATGACACGGTTAAAGGGTCCTAAAAATAGTCACACTTGAACTGTTCGTGGTCAGAAAGGACCACTTTGGAAATGAATGGGAAATACATTTCTAGCGCTAACTTTTGGTAATGCACCCAAACAAAATCTCACTCAAAGCTTTTTTTCTGAGAAATCAAGCTCAAATTTGAAACACAACTTGTTTAGATTTATCGCTTTGATTTTCTTGAAGTTTTAAAGTTAAACATGTTTTGGAAAATAATTTCATCTAAAAATTTAAAATGGTATTTTTGTTCAGTTTCCAAAACAATTAATGTAAAATTCTATAACTTTTTTAAATATGTTTTTAAGACTTTTTTCACACCTGTGCTACAAAGAATTCAAAATGTATGACTGTTTAAGTTCGCTCAGAAAGTGAAATGGATTATAACTACTGCATAAATATATAATTTAGTTCCATAAAATCCTCTAAAATGCAAAACATTAAACTAAAACCATTGAAAAAAGCATAATAGTTATTCTTTGACCCTAATACTTTTTCATCTTCCTTGAAGGCATTGCCTGTTGACAAATGTATGGAAGTAAAACTGTGCCACTGGATTTTGAATTCTAATTTTTAGCACTGAATTTTTTTACATCGAATTTTTAACACTGAATTTTATTTTGCATCTAAATCAGACTTTGAATTTTAAAAGCCATCGAATTTCTAGCTCTGTTTTTTTTTTGACTATGACATTTTTTCAATGTTTTAAAAAAATTCAGTGTAAAAAGAAATTCAACGTCTCAAAAAATTCAGTGTAAAAAAATTCAACGTCTCAAAAGATTCAGTGTAAAATAATTCAACGTCTCAAAAAATTCAGTGTAAAATAATTCAACGTCTCAAAAAATTCAGCGTAAAAATATTCAGAGTCAACATCCGGGTAACCAAGGAGAAGCAATCGATCCCTGTATCAAATCATCCAACATCCAGCCAATCATTTACGCTCCATTGGTCATGTGATGCTGAAACAGGAAGGCGGGGAACAGGGCCGTTTCTAGCCTTTCTGGCACCCTAGGCGAGATTCATATGTTGCACCCCCCCCCCCCCCTTTTTTTTTTTTTTTTTTACTTCAACTTATTAAGTAAATATGACTTCCTTATTTCATGGGCATATTGTACATGCATTAATCGAATAATGTAGCTAGGTTTATTATCTCTGAGATCACAGATGTTGGGGGGTTCGGGGGCATGCTCCCCCGAGAAAAATTTGATTTCTATGATCTACATATGTGTATTTTAAGATGTTCTGAAGGCCAAAAAATTAGATAACAATAGCTTGAAAACCATGTCACTCGGCGCCGCTGCGGATTGAAGAACACAGTGACACAAAGACTAAAAGACGGGACGAAGCAGTAGCCGAAGCCTTGCGCCAGTTTCATGTTTTAAAGGTTAATCACATATTTTTTTAAGGGGGGCTGATGCATAAGTTCATAAAAAAGGGCCTAGTGACGCCCATGGTTATGACAGTATTAGCCTACTTGATCAATTTACACTAAACAGCTATCTCTGATGTAAAAAAAAAAAAATATTCAAATTAACTGCTATAATGTTCTGCACCTGAAATGAGCATGGCGTGTGGTCTGTCTGTCCATTCAGTGTAATGTTTTGCTCAACATTATGATAGAGGGACCAGCTTAGTAGAGAACAAGTAACCAATAAGTAGGCTATATCTGTATATTTCGCTTTCTTTTTACGATACTGAGCCCCTGATGGCTTTGACCTTTTCATGATGATGAAACTAAAGCACGCTGTAACGAGTAGAAATATAGTGTGGCCCCTTTAAGAGTTGCGAGCGCTCCCTGCAAACGAAGTCTGCATTTTGTGAATGTGCGCACTGAGTCTTGAGCTCCCATGTGTGGGGATTATTTTCTGTTTTCTGTTGCTAACAGTTATTTTGTTTTATTAAGTAATGCTGTGGATGGAAAGGGAGTTTGTGATGAGAGTTCAGCGGGGAATAAAGTACGATCTGTTTGATGTTAATCGCCTCCGTGTTTGCATCCACTACAGTTACATTAAGTGAGCTATCCGCATTTTTCACTCGGACACAAGCGTTACAATGCCACGGATGACGACGTTCCCTGCCGCCCTCTACATGATCTCATTTCATTACAGCAGCTCCACTATCACCATGGCGACTTCACTCCATAATCGCAACTAATCATAATGCCTTGAAATAGAAAAAGTACGAAATATTAATAATAAAATATATATGAAATAACTAAAAAATCTTGTTGGGGCGGGGGCTCATTGACGCCCCCCAGCTGTTGGCGCCCTAGGCGACCGCCCAGTTTGCCTATGACTAGAAACGGCACTGGCGGGGAAGTTCACTTCAGGTGAGCTCCAGAGCTCAGCAGCATGGCTCAGAACACACACGATGGCGCTTCAGTGAGTTTACTCATGACCAATGGAGCGTAAATGATTGGCTGGATGTTGGATGATTTGATACAGGGATCGATTGCTTCTCCTTGGTTACCCGGATGTTGACTGTGAATATTTTTACACTGAATTTTTTGAGACGTTGAATTATTTTACACTGAATTTTTTGAGACGTTGAATTATTTTACACTGAATCTTTTGAGACGTTGAATTTTTTTACACTGAATTTTTTGAGACGTTGAATTTCTTTTTACACTGAATTTTTTTAAAACATTGAAAAAATGTCATAGTCAAAAAAAAACAGAGCTAGAAATTCGATGGCTTTTAAAATTCAAAGTCTGATTTAGATGCAAAATAAAATTCAGTGTTAAAAATTCGATGTAAAAAAATTCAGTGCTAAAAATTAGAATTCAAAATCCAGTGGCACAGTTTTACTTCCATACAAATGAATGGATATTCACATTATTCACATATTATACAATGTGTTCATCTCCTGTTCATTCTTTGATTCTGCTGTTCCCTGTTTATGTAGGATCTGTATGAAGCACTCTTGTAATGATCACTTGTGTAAGGAAGGGAGTTTCTATGTCATTCCCAATGGTGGATAATCATCTCACAGATCAGATGGTTTCTTTAAACCTGAGTAAACCTGTCAGGGAAATTTTAGTGTTTGTGTGAAAGAGATTAAAATATACACAGCATATATCAGTTCGGTGATTGCAATAATTGTACAAAGTTTGATTTAATATATAGTTGTATTACATAATACATCATACTGCAATTACAATACAGTGTTACCACAAGGGGCACTGTAGCAGGTTATAGCATAAGGTGGTTTCTTCTATGGGCTGTCACAACGTCACATTTTTCTTTACATGATTATTGTAGCCAAAAAAATTACTGATAAAAATATTATCTTGATACCATTAGAAAATCAACAACAACAACAAAAAAACTATCAGCGAAATTCATCACGTTCTCCAAATGTGCCACAAAAGTCCTAAAAGATGAAGCCAATGCATTTTGATCGCCCTGGTGGCTGGCCACAGTATAGGTCTTAAACCCCGCCCTCTCCATCTAATCGAATGGGACGTGAGCCAAACAAAAAAATCCAATTATACTTCAAGTAAGTTTTTGCCCAAAGATAGTTTCTGTCATTCTAGTTCTTATCATGTAGACAGATGTTGAAGGGTCACCCCCCTCCCCCCCAATATGTTTGGTTTTAGCTAGTTATTTGATGCTATAAAAATGGGGTATAAGTTCATGATTGACAGCTGTGCTTGCAATTGAGACTGAGGCTCCGAAGGATGAATAGGCAACGACCCTTACTGGGATATTTTGGCTTAAATTTTCTTCAGTGGGATGAGGCGGAGATACGCTGTCCATCTTTTTTTTAAATTTTATTTTTATTTTTATTTTTTACAGTCTATGGTTTTCTCCAAAAACCAGCTCTAAGCTTTAATACTACCACCTGTGTTTGAGTGTCAACCAGTTACTGGAACTAGATTATTTATGAGTACAAACACTCTTTGAGTAGGTAATTTTAATATTATATATTAAAGTAATTGCATAAGTATATGAACATGTAATATGAATGTAAGCCAGATATACCACATTAATGTACTGTATACATGTAATTGTGGTCATTGTCATGTGACGTTTTAGCCTCAGTTGCGCCTCTTCACTGCCATTCAAACACCCTCTCCCATGGCCTCATGGGATAGTACATTTCCCATTGGATCCACACTTTTCATCTACTTACTTAGGACATGCTTCTCTTTGCTCACATACTGTTTTTTGCCTACTATGAGACTCCCTTCTAGTAGGGAAATATGTGATTTTGGATGCAAGCCAGTGTTATACAGTATGTGTATATTAACATTATTTTCCCATAATATTTCATTTTTGAACAGTTATCAAGGTTATCATTAATAAAGGAATATTGTGACAAGAATCTTTAGCTAGCTAAATATTCTTGCACAATAATACATCTGGCCCTCTTGAGCACATTTTTGTGGGCACTCAAACGAGTGCTATTGATTTTAGCACTTTTTCCCCCTTTTAACAATTATTTGTAGACAATAACCAGTGCCAGAATGCACAGATGCTCTACATTACAGTCTTAAAAAGCTCCATAAAAAGAGCTTGAATGCATATAATTTAATGCATATTTTAAATTTAGTGGATTGGGCATGTAATAACCTTTAAATGGTTTACTTATGTGCAAGCTCAGTTGATGGAAAAGATTGGTCGATGCAACAAAAAAAGTCCTAGTTATCCCGGTATTCCAGCTGCCTTCTTCCAGTGCATAAATATAAAGCATTAGTCTTCAGTTTGTGTATATTAATTAACCAATGGACACACACTGTCCCGTTTGGATGCAGCCAATGGTTTACACCTTTGAGTTCCAGCTGAAGTTATTTTGGTGCTGATACTGAATCTTTATTAAGCCCTTTGCTTTGCAGACTGGCCATCTACTGCCAACTGGTGCAGTGCATTCAGATCACCTTTTGCCCCTGGTGAAATGAAATGCAATTCCCAATGGACCAGGGCAGAGTGTGTGCTGAATAATGTGAGCTCCCTCCCATGGTTTTTTTTTTTTTCCTCAAGGGAGAGATGTCTCCTTTGTGCTGCCTGTCTCGCCCGTCCCGCCTGTCTCATCTGCTCTGCCACTGTTAACCATTTCTGGAGAAAGGCAAACAGAATGAGAAAGTAAATATTGCCCATGTGGTTGTGAAGACATTTATAAATGTCTTCTCCTGCCCTCTCGTGTCGGGCGGAGTTTTCCCGAAATATGTTGAGTCAGGCACTGGGGAAAAATTCTTCCATGTGTCATTGTTTTATATGCTGTCCTCAGCATAGGCTTACGTGTCACCCACGATTATGTGTCTGTAATGGGAGCTGAGGTTTAACTCTTACAGGTCTGCACAGTTTTGAGGCCCTTTAGAAGTTTTGACATGCTCTGACATTTGTGTCAGTTTTTACTTCTTTATTTTACAAAAGCACAAGGTTTTGTTGTTATTGTGAGTGTACACAACTCTTTACAGATTATTATTAGCAATTAATTTAAAGGGTTAGTTCACTAAAAAAATTTAATTCTGACATTTTCACACCATTATGTCATTCTAAACCTGTAAGACTTTTGTTCATCTTCAAAACACAAATGATGATTTTTTTTTTAAACTAAAATCTGAGAGATATCTGCGCTTACATTGATAGCTACTCCACTACCATTTCACGCTTCAAAATGTTCATAAAGAAAGCTCTGCTGTAGGTCTTCCTAGATCTCCAGCTTTTCTTTAAAGGAAGTGTATGTAAGATTGTGGCCACAACTGGTACTGCAGGTGTATCCCCCTCCCCCTCCCCCCTGACTTCAGGTTTTCAGATAGGCTGCAGGATCAGCAGGAACGTTTGTAGCTGCAGCTGTGGTAACTAGAGTAGAGCTGGCAACCCGGATGCCCAAATACTACTGACTTTGTGATTGGTCGATAGGTGGCGGGTGGAGCTTCAGGCCATAACATCAACATCAGTTGAGGGCTGCAACAACAACTTTTAAATGACAATATTCTGGCCGGACTTCTGTTGTCAGTGATATAAGTATTTGAACTTATTTTTGAACACTACTTTAAGTCTAGTAGTGACATATCAGGACCATTTTATGATTGATTGAAATACATTTCTTACATACAGTTTCTTTAAAAAAGGTAATCTTGAAAACGGTGGAAATAATAAATTAGCAAAATTTTCCTCCTCATTGTTGCTTGTGGTTTCCATAACGAATAGCGTTAGATTCATTTATTTTTTCCTGATCGTGTTCCTCACAGCGGGCAGAATAAGAATTATTTATTGATATGTGTAATATATAATATGAGAAGTTTTAGATGACAGGCATCATTATAATCATCTATTTGGTACTAGTGGTGCATGACACGACTATGGAAATATACTCTATATTGTACTTATTACAATACATAGTCTTTATTTTAAGCTGTTATAGCTGCAAATCGTGGGGGCCAACTCCATATTAAACCCTAAGGATTAAGAATGAGATGTGATTAAATTTGTAAAGGCAGGTATCCCAAATCTTGGCAATTTATAGTGTATGTGCATAAGCAGTGCTTCTATCACTCATATCTGCTTATTCTTCGCCTGTGTTTTGATATAGAGACTCTGCACTCTTTGAGAAGATGTGTAATAGCGCCTCCTACAGTATAATAGTGAAAATATGGAACGCCAGAAAATTCTGTCAGTGGCGGGGTGGAGTTAAGAGGTACAGACTCTTAAGAACTCTGTAACATCTTTTTCCCTGAATGTTTAGTGAATAAGCTGAAGTATTTCTCTAAGTAAGTACATTTGTTGTTACTGTGATTGATTGGCTAAACAGCAGGGTCATGCTGATAAATGCCAGTTACCTCATAGATTCATTGATTGCTTTACTGAATGTGCAGGTTCATTTGTTCATTGCTATTTTTGCAGCCATTCTATTTTCTTCTTTTCCTGTCTTTTTTACCTTCCTGTCTCCGGTGTCATCTGCAGTGTGCACTTCCATAGTCTTTCCTCCAAGTGTTAATACATTTTCTGTTTTGGGGGGGGGGGGTCATGCGAGATGCCAGCTTTCATTTCCTTCCTCATTGTATCATGTACATTGTCTTTGTCCCTTCATGTAACTTTATGTTCTGGTGTTCTACATGTTTGTCTTAGATCTTAGTCCCTCTGGACATGATAGTGGTGCTGAAATATTTTCGAGGCTTTTGTGTTACTTCACAGATTCTAGCTTCCTGTTAAAGTGAATGACCTGTGTCTGTTTTTAAAAGTGAGGATCATGCCAGTTTTGTTAGATACTTCTGTCATCTGATCTTATGTCAGAAGATGATGTTGGCAACATTCCCTCTAAGCGCATTTGCGATGTTGCCCAGATCCAGTAATTCCATGTTGAGCGCAGACTCAATAAATGTGCTAAAGATTCTTCAAAAACGAATAGGCAGTGTTACAGTATGGAATGGACGTTGTGAGCAATCTGTGTGGAATATGCAGATTAATTTGTTGGATAATGGCAATATTCTCTTTTTGGTGAAATTGCAAAATAAATAAATAAATAAATAAAGATTAAGGAAACAAGAATAAAGAATGTAAAAAATGAACAGTGTAGAGAATTAAAAATATATATTGCCTTAACCCAAGTTCTGTCTTTTAGGTGATCCCAATTCTCAAAATGTCAAAATCTTATGAAAAGTTTGGTTAGATGGATAGTTATGCACAGATAGTGTCTAATATTAAATAATCAAATAGTCGACATAAGTTTTTGTTTTTCTAAATGTTTCCAATATTTATTACAGTTAAGTAAATTAAATTATATATATATTGTATGTGTGTGTGTGCGTGCGTGCGTGCGTGTGTGAGTGTGAAAATTATATATATATATATATACATACATATTACATATACATATTTATAATTTGTTTATTATTATTTATTTTTTTAACTCATGAAATACAAAATACATACAGTAATTGTACATAATACATATATTGGAGTGAAAACACAATAGACAACTGCTATATAATGGGAAATAAATAAAAAAAAGGAAAGAGGGGAAGGGAAACAACAAACAAACAAACAAAAAGATAATGAAACTTTCAGTTAGAATATGTATTTAGGGAGAAGTTAGGTGTTGTTTTAAAGGGTATTAAGTAATTCATAGAAATGGTATTCCCTGGTGCCTGTGGCCTCTTTCAGAATTCAAAATTCAGCTCTGCCATCACTGCCAAAAATAGAACAAGGTTTTGCTCACCAAGTCAAGATCAGAAGTTTGGAAGACAAGATTATTGAAAATCCTCCAGAATTGTCTCAGACAAAAAAGAAAAGAAAAAGATTTATGATAACAAAGAGGATGTGGTTCAGACAGCACAGAGCAGTATTTCAATATAAACATGCAGCAGATAATAAAAGGCTGAAGAAATGAGTCAGGAAAATCCCACCAAACAAGGGATGAGAGGTGAGAGAGTGACAGGAGCGACAGCACGCGTGTTATCAGCACTGAGGCTCGCAACAGGATTCAGTGCAGGTGTTTCCTCTCCGTCAACACTTACTGAAAAAAATATATACTTGAGGCTGACCATCTGTGTCTGCTCAAGCTTCCTCTGCCTCCATAACATGGAGTGGCAGCTTTTTACTCAAGCTCCATTGACGGACTTGCTGGCAAAGTGAACACCTGAGCCGATACTGTCAACTGATCCCTGCTCAGGCTTCCAGCACTGCCTTCACTTTACATGAGGACGAAGTGTTCCTTCTTTAATGTTTCTAGTGACAGCACATTCAGTTCAGATTACATTTCTTGCATTGTATTTTTTCTACACTGTGTGAAAGCATTGTTGTTCTTTCCACCTGTTTCAAAAGAACGCTTCACTTATGCTAAAGTGCATGAAACAAATATGTCCGCAGGGATCCCCTTTGAGTGTGTAGAACTAGAAGAAAACATGAGTCAACATGCACACAGCAACACCTCCCTAAAGATTCCCTAAACAATTGGATCTGGGCTAGCCTGACGTGACCATACTCAGTTCTAGTCAGAATATGAGTCTGAAACTGCTCCATTGGGCTGTGATTATGGGGCGTGTTTCAACCCAACCAGGAAAGACATCAATTGGACAGACCGACAACCAATCAGAGCAACGAAGCGACGCATTACGTTAGTTGTCAAATGTCAACAGAGCTCAACTGCACTGTGTTGCCAAGTGCACGCTTTTTTCCGCAGATTGTTTTCCATGTCCGCGGGTTGAAGCGACCTCAATTATGTGACATATAGACCCATGAGTGCGAATTTTAGCAGGCAACATTGCCAAAATAACACACATTTTACCCCCCAAACACCATTTTTTCCCCGGTGAACCCCCCGAGAAGCTATTGTTTAGGGCTAGTAGTTGGCGGGTTTTGATCTAAAAACTTGGCAACCCTGTCTGCACGTGCGCTGAAATCTTTGCCGGTGTTGTAAAAAAATAAAAGAATTTAAGGATACACAGAGTACTTACCCAACATGATCATCATTTCTGAGAGAAATAGTGAAGGTGAATGCAGATACAAACAAGCTCTCCGTTTAAGATTTGAACAAATATAATCCAAGCCCCTTTGATGACGCGCATGATTACGTTACTGTTGATAATCTGTCCGTCATCGTCTAAAGCCCGCCCTGATGATTTCATTGGTCCAGCAGTTTGTGTTCGGGGATAATCACTCCTCTATGGATCAAGTCAAGGATCAAGTTTTTTCAGCATTTTTAAAATGTATTTATTGCTCAATATAACATATGCTGTGACCGTGAATTAAATTCAAACAAACAAAAAAACTATAAAATGTAATATACATACATTTCAAAGAATTAAATATAATTAACGCTTAATTAACTTTTTAAATAATACCACTCAAATAAAATAATATAAATATATTGATTATCAAAAAGTTATTTTAATAAAGCACACAACTTATTTAAAGAATAATAACAATTATTCATATCAATTGCATAATTATTAATACTAATTATAGTGACAATAATATTTTTTGTCATTTTAAATTTAGAATACATTTCATGTTGTATGTTTAAATAGCTTAAATTAATTGCTAAATATAGCTCTTATATGGAATTTATATGGAAATGATCAGCTTGCAAATGAAAATGCAACATTTTTAAAAACGATAGCGTTATCGTCTCCGTGTAAACTACAAAAACATGAATGTGTGAAAACGGAGACGTCATGCATGTGTGTATTGTGTGTTCGGACTATAGGCGTGTTGTGTTTCTTTACAAAGTGATCACCAACTACTGGCCTGGCATGAATAAAACAGCATTTTAGTAGCTTTCCCTGATCCGTGTAAAGGAGGATCATTTTGACAATGTTGTCTGTACGCAAAAACGCAAAAGAAAAAAACCTTTCTGTTTTTAGTACGTGTAAGCGTACTATCATATTGAATATAGGAATACGTTTCTATACCCACATAACTGGTAATGTGATTTTTTTTCAACACGATCACATGAAAATGCGTATAAAAAAATACAAAAGTGCAATATTGTGGAATGTATACGAATGAGTTTTGCCGTACATATGGTTAGCAGTTTTTCGCATAAAACACACCAACATACAATTATCATCACACAATTTAATTGAGTGCATTATTTCAGTTGTAGCAAATAGATCATCTCGGAATATAATGATTTTTAGCTTGAATTTTCAAAAAAACTTCTACTGACCTAGATAACCTTCTACTTATCCCAAATATGAAACCCTCATGAAATACGCTGCCCGGCTTTTTTCTCTTTTTTTTTGGATCGAGCCATCAAGGTAATTATGCGTACGTTGAGCATCGTTGTCACACACCCGAATCGAGTCACAGCGAACACCCAGTACATCGTCACCTCAACATGTCGAACGAAAATGTAAGAAAATATGACAGTGGCAGGGGCGGATCTACCGGGGTTTTAACTGCCACCCTAAAAGAAAGACCATTGCCACCCCAGCAGGCAGCCCAAATTCCCCGCAAAAGCTTAGCCCAGGGCCCCGCAAAGGCTTAACACGGCCCTGGCTGCAGCCCCTTCCCCGCACTGTGTATTCCTTCATCTGCACATGCATTCATTGACACACACACACATGTTTCCAGACGTCTCAGTTAGCATGAGTTGTTGTGGTGACAGGACCTTGGCTCTTTCCTGTACGGGCCTGGTTATAGCCCAGGGGACGAGGCGCAATCACAATCAGGAAAAAATGGATCTGTCCTTCCTTCAGTGGCACTCAGGGGACTGTCATCCACTCTGTAGGCTTTAATCTCTCATCTGGAGGCAATTTGCTACCATTTACATAGCCACAACAGGGCCTACTGTAATAAGGAGCACAATTATCCATGGTTGACCAATTTCAAGGGAGTTTATGTGGAGATGTTTTTGACCAAAGAAATATTGTTTGTGTTGTCCTTCAGGATTTTACTTACTGAAAATTGAAGAAATGTTCATTAACTAATGCAATCTGGGCCAGTTTGACCCGGAAGAGATACATAACATAGTTTAAAAAAATACATAGTTTTAGTAAATAAAATAAAAAATTACCTCTATATAAGTGTTAAGACATAATACACATCTGTGTGTATTTATTATTTTTGTGTATTTATTTATCATTATTAGGGTACATAGCACACGGTTTCTGCCATTCTCATGTTAATCTTGAGTACCTCTAGTGTAGTATTGCATCCCTCATATCTCAGAAGAGTCTTTCACTTTATCAAAAGACAGATCCGCTGTACCAGTGCAGTGGGCAGAGTCATGAACACACACACATCCTGGCATTATCCCTGGATAACTTTCGATTCACTCACCTTTTTTGGTTTTGACCAGGAACAAACGCACTCGCAGAACTCCGTTACTGCTCCGGAAAAACAGACTGCAAATCGGCTTTGGTCATTTTTTTGAGCACTGATGCTAATGGTCTAATATGATTCAATGATGTATGCTAAGCTATGCTTAAAGTGCTACCACCAGATACAGAGATCGGCTGAATGGATTC
This sequence comes from Pseudorasbora parva, assembly GCF_024679245.1. NCBI lineage: Eukaryota > Metazoa > Chordata > Actinopteri > Cypriniformes > Gobionidae > Pseudorasbora > Pseudorasbora parva. Next base: position 8,672,707 of record NC_090181.1, read on the forward strand.
AAAAATGGTTAAACTCAACTGTTTTACTCTAAAGGACTTGGAAAATGAGCCTATTTTCAAAAAAAGTGTAGTGTTCCTTTAAGAGAGTAGATACAACCCTTTTAGACCATGAGCCTTGTGTGTTTGTGCAGTTTTTTTTTTTTTTTTTGGTCATTAAACTAGCAAAACTAGATTTAGACAATAATATAATAGAAGTAATCATATTTTAGCCAGCATGTTAGAACAGATCTAAAAGTCTAACAAAAACAGTACCTTATAATTTAAAGGTGGGATAAGTGTTATTTCAAAACCGTTTTAGAAAAAGGACACGGGCTGAGTGGAATAACAAACTTGTAGCCAATCAGCAGGTAAGGGGCGTGTCTACTACTGATGGTGAGAAGAGCGCTCGCTCTCTGTGCACGTCATTATTCAAAACACACGAGTCACACCTGACGGACATTAGCCGAGAACTAGTCTAATATATGCTGCTTCACTATGGTTGTGTGTCATGTTCGCTTGTTAGTCCATTTGCGATCGTATTGTGGCTCACTTCAGTGATGATAAAGACCCGTTCATTTCCACACCGTATGGAGCATCTAAATCTCCTCACTGTGCTTCAACCATCAGCTCACACAATGTCTCCGACAAGTAAGATAGCTACTATACTCCTAATATATGTTTGCTTACTCTTTTCAGGATCTATATAACCCTTATCCAGTCATAGTTGTAATATGTCGTTAGTTGGACTGTCGGCTCATGCTATAGAGTTGTTCATGAGAACGGTTTGTGTGTGTTTTTGTGGTTGCTGTAACTCTAATCTTGTCATAATTTTAATATATTCATTAGTTGGACTGTCTTGCTCGTGTACTATCGAGTTGTTCACAAGAACAATTTGTGTTTTTGTGATAGAAGGGATGACTTCTTCATTGAATATTCGAGCTAGATTAGATACACAGAGATTCTGCCATAGCCATGGATGCCTCTGGGTTACGTATGTGTGGGGCGGCGCTATCAAAATAGGGGCGAGACCCTTTTGGGGGTAGGGGCGTGTTTGTTTTGGTGATTTGAAATATCACCAACGGTTACCAGATAGCACTTACCCTACCTTTAAGAACAAAGTTTAATATAAAGCTAAGGTCATACTTTAGATCCACAGTAACCTAACTATATTAACTATGACTTTTGCATCAATAAACTCCTAATTACTGATTCTTATTAGTTAGTAAGGTTATATATATATATATATATATATATATATATATATATATATATATATATATATATATATATATATATATATATATATATATATATATATAATATATATATACACACACATACACAGGATATATAGAAGCAGATGCTTTGTTTTTGTTGGGTAATCTAGTTATTTGTGAAAATAGCAGAAATTCTTCTGGAAAATGTTTTTTTTTTTTTTTTTTTTTACTGTGAAGTTTGGATTAATGTAACCTCAAGCGAAAGCCTGCATGAAATCATGATCACAGGATTCTGTTCTTATTATTAAGGAGCTCGTGGTTATTACACATCATTGAAATATTCCTGTGATCCACCCTGTCTCACTTAGTTTTGCCAGTAAAGGCGTACAGTCTGGCACCAGTTTTATAGATTTTTTTTTGTTGTAATTTGTGATGTTGAAGTAAAAGTTCCCATAGACATTGTGTCTGCTTGAAGTCTTTTTTTCAGTTTACTCAGATTCTTCCTGTCGAAGCAGGCCAGCCCTCTCCCACACTGCTGGATCAATTGGAAAAGACAGGATGGAAGGATACTCTTTCTGCTTTACTTCAGGTCACTGTGGATTAATATTTAAGAGACTGACCTGAGCGAAATCTCTCAGAGTTACAGTTGGGTGTGAAAATAAATTAGCATTCATAAATCGAATTGATTGCTTATATATTATCTCTGTGAAATAAACTGAAATGGCAGAAAATATTTTAATATAAAAAACTTTTTTAACCAGTCAAATTATTCAAGAAACGAAGCCTAATTTCTGGAAATTCATGAGACCGTTCACAGCACATCAGAACCAGTATTTCAATATAATCCTCCATCACTGGAGCCAGCACATTTTCCAAAACAGCCTCTCATATTTTCCTATTTACATTTGTAATGCCCTCAGTTTCTATCATAATTCACATTTTTAAGAGGAGACAAAAGTCTGCAAGAAATGTTTGGTTACCATTTTGTTTGCTTTCCTATTTTTCTTGAAACTTCCTGCCTCGCATCCTCCGGACCGCACGATTGGAGGTTATTAAACCTGATGTTTCTGCTTGTGTGAGACCCTGAAGTTCACCTCAGTCTGTTTATATGCACAAAGTCTTATAGATAGATAGATAGATAGATAGATAGATAGATAGATAGATAGATAGATAGATAGATAGATAGATAGATAGATAGATAGATAGATAGATAGATAGATAGATAGATGACGGATGGATGGATGGATACTGACGGATGGATGTATGATGACGGATGGATGGATGGACGGATAGATAAATGGATGGATGATGGATGGATAGATACTGACGGATGGATGTATGATAACGGATGGATGGGTGGATGGATGAATGAATGGATGAATCGATGGATGAACAGAAGGAGGACAAATAGACAGACAGATTAATGGATGGATGGATGGATGGATGGATGGATGGATGGATGGATGGACTGACAGACAGACAGACAGAAGGATTGACAGACGGATAAATGGACAGATATGGCTGGATGAATGGACGGAGAGATAGACAGATATAAATAGACGGATGGTTGGACAGATGTGGATGGACGGACAGACGATCGGACAGACAGACAGACAGACAGACAGACAGACAGACAGACAGATAGATAGATAGATAGATAGATAGATAGATAGATAGATAGATAGATAGATAGATAGATAGATAGATAGATAGATAGATAGATAGATAGATAGATAGATAGATAGATAGATAGATAGATAGATAGATTATGTAATTTTTTCATACTTATTCCAAGAGTGTTAGTACTCAGAAGCATAATTCATAGTGAGTTTTATGCTCCCACACCACAATGTTTTCCAGAGCAGTCTGTCCTGTCGGCAATTTAAATAATGGCCTAAGGCGCTGACATGGCCTCATCAAAATAAGACATTGAAATATTACACACAGGTGGATGTCAACACTTACCACACATAACACAATCATGGTGACAAGTTAAAATGAGCTCTGAAAAATGAGCACTTAATAAAAACACTGAAAGTGACAATAAATACAAGACAATAGAACAGTGAGTAATCTCCATTGCATTGCATGCTGGGAACTCAACTACACCAGAAGGTTTAGGGGGGGACGCTAGGTAGCTACTAGTCCCAATCAATATTTTAAGATGGCAAAATTGTCCCCAGCAATATTTTAGCGAACTCCTTCGTGCTGCTATATGGATCGATTCTGACGGCCAGGACGAAATGAAACGGTTGCCACCCCGTCCCTTGAAATACGGAATCGTCCCGTGTTTACAAGAAAAATGACGTGTCCCGTGCACAAGATTGCGTTTTAGGGGCTTTGCTGCCATAGCAACGGAGTCTCGAGAACATGCGCTGGAAACTTGCGCGTTTTTTTAAAAACATGTCGACCTCGCGTCCACCGTTTGAACGCAAGAGGATTTCCAGATATAGGGCTGAATAGAAAAAGGTATGAATGGGTCTGTCCAGTAAATTGCGATGAACCTAAGGCGAACTGTAGCCTGGTTTTACCAGACTCTCGTACATTTCATTTGTACATAGAGTCTGGCCACTCTCCATTGACAAGGGTTTATTTCCACGAAGGCGGGCACCCTGTTGTGGTTTAAAACTATTAAATCTGCCCTGAGCCACTCTGGATCTGCCATAACCAATCGCTAACGTTTAGTCGTGACGTATGTCATGCGCCCTTCGCCTGTTTCACCGATGGAAATCTAAAAAAAAATAAAAGTGCACATGTGCATGCCACCTCAGTAATAAAACTATAGGATAATACCTAAAACTCGTGCATTTGGATTGTGATTTATTCACGCCATGGTGGACAGGAGAGCTTTGTGATCGGGAATGCGGCGCTCACGTGGTCCGTAACATCATTGTATGCTGTAAATAAAATGTCATATGCTTATAATAATAAATGCTGCTATTAATAACGGACCAATTCAAATGTTTAAGTGCTTTTATTTTAATTTGTTTGAGCGGTGATGAAATATATTGCTCTTCTAAATACTTGCCAGCATTTTTAAGGAAATACAATTCTATAAATGCATCCTAATAACAGCAAAGCAACCGTATGGTGTTCTGCAGTGGTCAAAAATGATTACAAACAGTGAATTTTTAAGTGATATATTGTTGAAAACTCAGATTCTGACAACTATTACATCAACACGACCTTGCGTTTGTCAAAAGCAGTAGGTAACTCGGCCGGGGATTTTTACGCGGGTGGTGAGAGACGGACGGCAATAAAATAACTGACCAGTCCCTGTAACTTAAAGGGGGGGTGAAACACTCAGTTTCAGTCAGTGTCATGTCAATCTTGAGTACCTATAGAGTAGCATTGCATCCTGCATATCTCCGAAAAGTCTTTATTTTTTTTATAATTATATAAGAAAGATGCGCTGTTCCGAGTCTTTCCGAAAAAAGCCGAGCGGGTGGGGGCGTGTCATGTGAGCGGAGCTAAATAATGACGTGTGCAGCAGCGCGCTGCAGTGAGGAAAGTGAGTCGCTCTGTGAGGAAAGTGATTCGCTCAGTGAGGAAAGTGATTCGCCCGCCGCGTGAGGAAAGTGATTCGCTCTGTGAGGAAAGTGATTCGCTCTGTGAGGAAAGTGATTCGCTCAGTGAGGAAAGTGATTCGCCCGCCGCGTGAGGAAAGTGAGTCGCTCTGTGAAGAAAGTGATTCGCTCAGTGAGGAAAGTGATTCGCCTGCCGCGTGAGGAAAGTGAGTCGCTCTGTGAGGAAAGTGATTCGCCCGTCGCGTGAGGAAAGTGCTAATACAGATCGACCGCCGGCCTATCAGTGGGTAAGTCAGTAGCTACTGGTTATATCACCTGTTTAGCATCCTACAAGCCAGCGCTTTGATGGGCGTAGCCTGTTGCTTTCGCTCTCTCTCTCTCTCTCTCTCACGCGCTTCCGGTAGAATTGTCCGTAAGGCCCATACAAGGAAATTCCGCCCCCGTTAACGTCAAAGGGGACGCATGATCTCAAAAAACTTGCCGAAACTTATGACTAACCGGAAGTAGTATTTTTGACAAAGAAATACTCCCATCAAACGTCCACCTTAACTTTTGAAACTTTGTCTATGTTTAGTATGGGATTCCAAGTCTTTAACAGTGTAAAAAGATCAGTATGCATGAAACAGCATTTCACCCCCCCTTTAAATGATGGCAATACCTTCCGACCCCAAGAGAAACAGTTATCGTCCGAATACAGCAATTCCTTCATCACTAACGGAGCGAGCTGGAAAATCAAACTTTTCCCCAATTCCCTCTGTTGGGGAGGAGGGCCACAACATCATGGCCACCAACAAACCCCAGCAAAGACTGTTATTGCTCCGGCTTTAACTTCTGGATATTCGGCAACGGTGCCACAACGGAATGAATGGTTTTGTTTGCATCTTTCTCCGCCGCCATTACTGAACTACAACTCAAACTAGCGCATGACATCAACGCCATCATTCTCAGCCACTTCCTCTGTTTGCTGATTGGACCGGTAAAAATTTGTTCTGAGAAAACCTAAGAAAACACAGCAGTCCCAGACGTAGTACTGAAGGAAAATGAAAATTGAGCGGAAGTACGTAGGAGGGCAGAGCCAGGCTAGGCGAACTGCACACTTTGCAGAGAAGCATTTCAGTGTCTCAGAGTCTCTGACTTAAAGCAGCAGCGATGACCGACACATCCTTGCTTCTAAAAGTAGGCCTATTGTTTTTTAATGGATAATATATTAATGTAATATTCCATACATTATCAAAGCTTGGTAGACTTATTCTTCTAGACATTAGACCAGTTAATTAATATATTATAGCCTAATTTATGTTATTAAATTATAATTTAGCAGTTTGACATTTAAAACATATTTAGAGAAAAATGGGACAATTAATTACATAATAATATAGTCATAATAGTAAATTAATAAAGAAAATTAAATATTTTTGAATTTCAGAATTGTCAGTAAAGTGGTGGCTGGTTCAGAATGACTGCTTAAAGAGACAGTGCACCCAAAAATTAAAAATCTGTCATAATTTCCTCACCCTCAAGTTGTTTCAAACCTGTATAAATGTCTTTATGTTGAATACATAGGAAGACACATTCCTTCCATGGAAGTAAATGGTGCCCCCAAAGCAGCCTGGTTACAAACTTTCTTCAAAATATCTTCTTTTGTGTTCAGCAGAAGAAAGAAACTCATACAGGTTTGGGACAACATGATGGAGAGTAAATGATGACAGCATTTACATTTTTGGGTGAGCCATTCCCTTTAAAGTGCACCAATATAGGCTACTATAGAGTTCTTTAGAAATAAATAAAATAATCAAATGTAAAATAATATAAAACGTGTTCTGTTGCAAGTTTACATATTTGATTCCATGTTTATTGTTGAGCTGTTGTCATTGTTTAATAGTCACTCTTATCACTCATATCACTCTTTAATTGCCAAGTTCATAAATGATTTTCAAAAACTGATTCAAAAACATACACACAAAATAACTTATTTTCAATATAAAAAGTGATTGTGGACTGGATATTTTTTTACCTTTTATCACAGTCTTGGACATGCTTCGATGCATTGTTAGTTTTTGTGCAGCATCAGATTTATTTATTTTTCTCATTTACAGGATATTATACTCTATACAAAAGCCAGAAACTCAGGCCCCGTCCACACGGAGACGCGTTTAGCTGTATACGTATACATTTTGTACCGTATCAGCGTTTCGTCCACACGGATCTGGCGTTTTAGAAGCATGCATCCGATATTTTCCGAAACCGGGTCCTAAAGTGGGTAAATCTGAAAACGATCATCTTCCATCTTCGTGTGTACAGCGAATCCGTATATTTTCTGAAACGGTGATGTCATCACACTACGTCCATCGCGGTGAAAGAGGTAAGGGATACAACTACGGGCACTGGGCATGCGCACATCAATATCGCGTCATTTAATTAACGTATCTGCATTTTTCTAAGGGTATGTTTTGGGTTGGGGTAGGTGTAGGCATTAATAAAACACATCTGTTAAGTAGCAAATGTATTTATTGTTATTTTATTGTGAGATTTTGCCTCACCTCTGACCACTGCTATACCCCTGCCTAGCCACAACTCTTCTTCTCCGTTTTTAGTGTATTTCTGTGGCAGAATTACAGCGCCACACACTGGCATGCAAACTATATCGTTTTTAGTCCGTTTTTGTAACCTCGTGTGGACGCAGATATTTCTTGAAACGAGGGGAAAAAAAGATCGGATTGGGAAAGTGCTGGCTTTGTGTGGACAGGGCCTAAGGTTGTTGTTTTTTTTTTTTTTTGGGGGGGGGTTAGCACCTATCTAAAGGGTTAATGGTGCCACCTGGTTATCAACTGTAAAAATTACACATTTTACCTCTTCCCAACAGGGAAAATCACCAACAATCAAGAATGCATGAGTATATGGCAACATGTCTTTCCAATCAAAAACTGTGGTTATAATGGAAGTCAATGGGGTAAAAACAGCCACGAACAATAAATGAGGGAGAGAAAAAAATCTGATCCTGTACAAAAACTAACACTGCATCAAAGCTCAAGTTGTTACTAATCTTTAACATGCCTATACTGTGATAAGAGGTAAAAAAAAATCCAGTCCACAATCACTTTTTATATTGAAAATAAGTCATTTTGTGTGTGTGTTGTTTTTTTCCAAATCAGCTTTGAAAATCTTTTATGAACTTGGCAATTAAAGAGTATTTTGTTTAATTATTATTTTGCTACTTGATAATATACCTAAAGAGCCTCATAAATTAATAGATGTATTAATAAACTATGGTTAATTTCCATACTCAGTAACATAAATAATAGACTATATAATCTGGGCAAACCTGGTGGCATGTCCCCACCAAAGCTGAGACCAAACCTACGCCCTTGAACTACACAATAAGCTTTACAATGTGCGATGTTCATTAACTTTGTGATTTACAAAATTAATGGAACCAATTTTATTTTATTTATGCGTGTCATTTTATTTTATTTTATTTTTTATTTAAGCGACTCAACCAATATAATTTGAGGTTGCTAATGCGTGTCATTTTATTTGATTTAATTTTTTATTTAAGCGACTCAACCAATATAATTTGGGGTTGCTAATGGTGCCAAAATTACACTCTATACCTTTTTTTTTTATTTATTTTTTATTTTATTTTTTTCACTCTATACCTTAAGCATTGATCTTGTGTAAATTCCTGGTGGCGACACTGGGGCAGTTCTCTCTATTACATTCCCATTCAGGATTTATGAGCAGTATAGAACCTTCATGAGTACTTTACTTTCATGCAGACCATCTGGTTACACACACACGGACAAAGAGGTGCTACGTGAGGTCCCTCGCATAGCTGAGTTGACGTGCCAAGATTTTGTGAACCTTGCTCTTCTGTTCAAGACCAAAGGAGCATGGAGATGCCTTCTCATGTCTGAAAGACCTGCAGTGTAGAATAGGCCTGCCTTTATCCCTGACTGCCACTGAACTCTTGCTGCCTAACTAGACAGCGTTCATAAGCATGTTCTATATTAGGCAGCATCATTGTGAAGCTTAATTAAGACTCAAGGCTGTATGCGGGCAAGCCCAGAATATACTATGACAAGCTTGGCTGGGAAAATTATTAGCATTATTCATTAACCCTCGTGTTATGTTACAGGTCAGTTTGACCCGTTTTGATGTTTAAGGTGTCAGAAATAGCAGTTAAATTTTTTTCTTCTTTTTTTTTTTCTTGAAATTTTGTGACTTTCTCATTTAGGCTCATGAATGCAAAGTCTCCACACGCTGATTTGTTTTGAAATATACACACAAAATGACTGTTACGTTCATGATGTTCCCGGATCAATTTGACCTGCATATTTTAACGTTCTAAGACAACTGTAGAGATCACAAAATAATTTCTTCTTTTTTACTAACCTGTGAAGCTAAAAAAAAAGTTTTTCCACATTTATTTCAATACAGAAATATTTTTTTGTATGCCACAACTGCTAAACATTAGCTATAATTTCTTTTTTCAATCTATCTGAAATACTATCTAACCTACATTGTTTTTCTTGAAATTGTGTGACTTGAGTGTAAGACTTACACTCTTGCTGTTCATGGGTCAATTTGACCCATATAGACAGCTATTCAAAAGCAACTGTACAGACAAAAAACAAGTTGATGTATATCAGAGCTCTTCAACTCTAGTCCTGAAGTGCCAGTGTCTTTCTGAGTGTAGCATCTTTCTATTTTCAACATTTGTGAAAATAAAAGGTTGTTTTACCTGTTTACTGTCTGTCCCACTTTTAGAGCACAGACTTGAATATGACTTTTCCAACTGAAATTGTTAAAAATCTTGAATACTTCAGAGCACAGACTTGTTTTGTACCTTTTTTAACCTTATTTAAAGGGAACATGGCACAGAGTATTGTAAAAGTAAAAGAAAAAAAAAGTTGTAAAAGTAAAGTTTAAAAAAGTTATAGAAGTTTAAGTTTATGGACATGTTAAATATACAGTATAACATATATTTTTATATTTTATATCTATACATTTTACAAAACATGTTTAACTCTAAAACAAGAAAATCAAAGCTAAATAGCTAAATATAAAAGTTCTGTGCCAAATTTTAGGTTGAAATCATTCAGTAAGATGTTTTTGTGCACAGTATGGGTGCGTTTACATGCACGTTCTTAAGCCGATTATGCCCAATAAGCCGACAATGAACATGGTCATGTAAACGCGGTAACCCGTTTTCTTTTATCGGAGTATGGTCATAAACAGCGTAAGCATAAACCGGTCGGGACAGGTAGTTTTCTTCCTCTTACTCCGATGTCGCGCTGCATGTAAACGCATTAACCTGCTTTCTGTCGGCTTATTGGAGTGCGCATGTGTGATAGGTGACAAAAGCGCAAACTTAGAGCAGATTTAAACGCATCCAGACAGAGCGAGCTAGCGTTTTGCCTGAAATAAGGACATATATCACAAACGCAGATTCTTTTAAGACCCAGAAAATTGTAAAGATGTGTTCAAGCAGCAGAAGTAGAAGAGGTTCAGTCAGAACGCTGCATCTGGAACTGCATGAGCGATAATATGAGCCGTAAATCTCCCGCTGACACGGTACACGCTTTATTTAACATCTCAACTGACGTAACATTTGGAATACTAACATTATTATTTTTGATGTCACTACAAGGAAATAACCTGGTTTTTCTTAATAAAGTCATGTAAACGCGGTTTACTTGCTTTGTCAGTTTGCTGGTTTGCATGTAAACGAGGAAAACTGATTATTTCAATAAGCTGATTTTTTTGAGTTATCAGCTTACTGGTGTGCATGTAAACGCACCCAATGGTTTCCACTCGATTACTAGTCTAGAAATCTAGACACACCCTAGTGGCAGCAAATCTAATCTGCTGCAAGTATCGTCTAGCAACTCTCAATACAGTTCTGAGCTGTAAAAACCAAACTCTGGTCAGGCCAATCACATCGTGTATAGAGTCGGTGGGCGGGGCTTAACATAATGACGGCCGAGTTGTGCTTGCGTACTTCTAGTAAACACAGAAGCTGGCGAACGGCGGTCTTTCGAATCAGCTTTGACCGCGACTCTGGAAGACTTGGAGTTAAGCTTTTCTCTGAGAAAAGAACAAAGAACGGCACTGAAGTCATTCTTAAGAAGGGAAGATGTGTTCTGAGATTTGCTGACCGGATACAGCGAAAATTTTATCTGTCAACTAGCTCCGCTTCACCTTCGTTGCTCTGATTGGTTGTAGCGATATCCTATTGCGTGCACGCCGTGCAGAAGGAGTTTGAAAGACAACCGTTTATGACAACAAGACAAACATCTTGATTTGGGTCTGGCTTGTCAGGCTACTAGATTGCATGTAGACTCTTTGATTTCCATATATGGTTTGAGTGATCTAAACCATATTTTCATACTTTTTAAAATATTTATGAAGTAGACATCCTACTTTCTATTCGGGCAGTAATGTTGATATTTAATTTGAATTCAATGAATGTCTTAAAATGCATAGACAAAAACATGGAAAGAGTCAAAGCGTGCATTATAGTTTGGCACTGCATCACAAATGAAGAATCTATCGCTATTCATCTACTGCGCTGTCATTTCTCCAAAAACTAGACATTAGAACCGAACAAGAAACCGAGATTCTTGAGAGCTATCAAATGCTATATAGTTTATCAAAATTACTTAAGGTTTAGACTAAAATATTATCGTTCTAAATGTATAATGGCAAGTGTTCCACAAGTGTCGAGGAAGGCAATCTTAAAAATAGTGGTTAAAATGCTTTTATTAATTGCAAATTCAGATATTTATTATTTTTTAATGTGTGAAAAGTATTGATATTAAACGTTAATTGCATGTACCTGATTGTATGTATACCTGATTGTGTATTGCTCCATTATAAGCACAAATAAAGGGTAAACGTGATTTCCCAAAGTACAGCATGTTCCTGGCTCAACATCTTTGTTTCTCACAAAATTGTATGAATGGTTCTTTAAGCTCCAGCTGCTTTTTTAACAGGGAACTGGAAGTTAAAAGTTCTGCACTGTTTTATAGGGTTAATGGAAGTACTTACTCTTTACTGTAAATGTCTCAGTAAATTCCAACTTTTTAGCATCAAAATCACAAACAGCAATCACATTGACCCCGCAGGATTTCCCTTCCACTTTCACAATGAGCGCCTTGCCCTGGTGGCTGAACGCTTTGACCTCTAGGCCGTCAAACTCTGTGAATAAGACCCAGATCCTTTTTACTGCCTAACCATGACCTTAGTTTTTCTCATTTATCACTGCAAAGAGCCTGTAGCAATATTTCAGTGTAAAAACAATGTTTATAATGCACTAGTATATAGAACTTACAGACGGTAATACAATATAACATAATATATTGCAGAGAAAAGGTTTGGAGATTTATGAGATGAATTTAATTCTCAAACACTGTTTTATATTTCCTCCATATCTCCGATCCCAAAGTATCGCATACTGTTTCCCTCAAGGCGCTGACTTAAAACCACACTGAATCCTACATTTTCTGGCTGATAGAAAAGAAAAACCCATGCTGTTTATCAAAGGATCAATTGAAAATAACCACAGAGGGAGATGAACCAATGGGAAAATAAATAACTAAATCTTATACTACAGGAAGCAGATTTTGACTTGAACAGACGCACACTAACAGGAATACGATACGGCTCAGCTTTTTTTTTCTGGCACACGTTAGAGATTTTCACACAGTAAATGAAAAACAAAAACATGCTTTATTGTTTCTTTCCACCAGAGAGGGCTGTTGTTTAAAGGCCCTGTCGTTTAAGTCGCTGTAAAAATCCAGCATTGCTGGTCACCAGCGTAAGGTATGATTTTTCATGCAGGGACTAGCATGGAAAGTGGGAGTACAGGAGGACTAGCTACACCATCTCAGTTTTGCTAGAGAACAGAATGATGTTGGTCCACCAGCTAGACCCGCATAACCAGCCTGGACCAACATTACAGCCACGTTTACATGCACACTTTTTTTGTCTTTCCAATTAAAATAATTCCGATTGAAAGATTTAGTGGACTGTTTACATGAGACCGCGTGAGACGTTATCTAAACCGATCTGGGGTTTACATGTGCTGACTTTCAATCGCAATCATCACAGAGCAGTTTGTCTGCCGCTTGAGAAATGCGCCGCGGTCCTCTCAGCTGAAATGTGTTCACGGATGCCATAGCAACTCTTAACGGCCACCAGGACTTATACGGTTTTATGAAAGCTATTTATTTGTTGTAAAGTCTTTTGTCTTTGTTTGAAATTCTTCTGTCAGGAGCAGTTGAAGTCAAAAGTGCCTGGGGCAAACGCTGTCAAGATGAGAGGATGTAGCCAGGCTATGTCTGTGTCATTATGCCAACATTATCTTCATAACTTCTAACGAAATAAAAAATGTACCCCTCAGAAAAATTTACTTTCCTCTCAACATTATAGCCTGCGTGTGAGCGCGGTGCGGTCAGTGGTGAAGGCGAAAGCTGTGTATCACGTCATATAAGGACGCACACTGAAAAGTAATCGGGTCAGGTCGTATACATTGTTACATTTTTGTTTGATCGGTTCATGGAAAGGTTTATCCCACCCCTCTCAAACCGATTATAATTTCATTCGGTTTGGGCATTTTTATTCCAGTTGAGGTGTTTATATGGAGCATTTTAATTCGGATTGGACTTTTAAACCGATTACAGTGCTTCATGTAAATGCACCTATTGAAACTATTGAGGAGTAAGGTTTACATGCACCACTCTTAGGTGACCGCTCTTCTTACATCATTCCCACCCGGGTCACGGCGCCAAATGTAATTGGTCCTACTTGACCCGCTCAGAGTGGGATACGAACTGGGGTCTCCGCCGTGGGAGGTAGGAGCAAACAAGGACGCAGCCCTTAGCATGAGTCTCTAGAACGCCTTATGAGGCCATGGGAGTGAGATTTAAACACACAGCTCTTACTGGCTTACTGAGGGTACATATACCAGGGCGTGGTCTCAAAATGGGCATGTTCTCAAAATTAAAGGTGAATGGTGCAACATAACGCCAGCAGGGGTCACTCAGTCATAGCCTACTTTGTTACATATATAAAGATTCAGGTTACACAAAAATGGTTTAATATTTAGGTAACGTTATGATACAATTTAATATACTCATAAAGCTGTGCCTCCAACCTTTTTTGTTTTCCCACAGTCCCATTAAAAAGGCTCCTGTATCAGAAAAGTGAAACCAAGTAGACCCTATTGAGACCCTGCTGAAAAAACCCAGTTTATAAAACGGATAGTTCCAGTCCTTGATTCTGACCTGTGAGCTCATTACATCAGTATTACTGCGCCACTGTGTGTTGCTGCAGACGCATGTATTATGTATTTCAGCAAAATGGCATGTTCTCCAGAATTTTTTACATTAATAAATGAGGTCACACTTTTTTTTTTTTTAAATCATGGCCTTTAAGTAGGCCTATGCTCGTATAGATTATCAAATATTTTTTTCTCTTGTCTCTTTTTAACTTTTTTTTTTTTTTTGCAGAGTTCCTCCTTAGTAAATGTAAACAGCACTGCTAAAGGTAAGAGGATCAGCTCATTAAATAAAACATTAAATGCGTTTACATCAGTATATTTGGTTTATTTAGCCACACTTACTACATTTTTACATAACTTTTTTACATGATACACTCTTAGAAGAAAGTGTTCTGTATAACTGTAAAGGGTTCCTTCAGCCGCTTTATAGAACCTTTTAGGTGTTCACATCGTGGGATTTTTTTTTTAATTTTGATTAATATTTTTAAAGGTTCTTTTAAAACTGACTTAAGATTATGGATCACCATTTGACCTTTTTTTCATAAGAGTGTGTAGTTTAAAAAAGAAAAAAGTTCCATCTTTGTTCAACATTTTTCTCTTGGTTATGAGGATCAGACAGATGAAAAATGCATATTTTTCAGAAACTGTACAAAGGGGACATTACAATATAAAAGTCATTTTATTTCCCATGTGTTATTTATTTAGTAGAGACTTTTTGGCTGTTTTTTAAACAAATTTACTATCAAATAAATATTTATAGCCTCTTTATTTCAGATGTAAGAGAGATTCTTACAGTAATATGACAATAAAAGTCAAAATTGGTAATAAAGAGCCAGTTTTTCTGTTATTTCAATTTCTCTGCAAAACCCCATAGGACCTTCTCTTTTGAGAAATCCTGATAAATTAAAAACAGGATATGCACACACACACACACACACACACACACACACACACACACACACACACACACACACACACACACACACACACACACCTGCCTTTCCCAGAGATTTTGTAAAGAAAATATATTTTAGATGTACATTTCTGCCGATTTAAATGTGGGTCACGTATACATGTGCTTTGAGAAATAAGAACAAAAGTATGAAGCTATACTATAATGGGTTGAACCAGAGTGCGAGGTTCAAACTTTTAATAACAATGAAGGCACATTATTACTAATGAGGCGCATTGTTATTGGTTAATTATGGATTCTGTGACAAGTTCTCATCACACATGAATGGCTAGCATTTTTATACATCTTAACAATAGCTTATATGTTGAGCAATGATTCCTTCCAAATGTTCAGTGATTGCAGCTTGTGTATTCTTGCACTTCTTAAAATGTGATTATCTCATATTTCTTTTGCTGTGTCGCAGTGATGCTCTTTCAGGAGGTTTGGGGGAAGAGCTTCTGCCGCACTATAGAGAAGCTAGTGGAAGTGGTTCAGGAGTACCCAGGGGAGGTGGAGCACATTTTCAGCCCCGCCTGCGTGCCATTGGTCCGCTGTGCTGGTTGCTGTGGAGATGAGAACCTGGAGTGTCACCCAACGCTCACTTCTAATACCACTATGCAGGTAACAAAAAAATAACAGTTTGAAAGAAGCGTAATTCCGACTTCATATCTCACATTGTGTCTTTTCACATTTATCTAAAAAATGTTTTTACTTGTTCTACTCTGAGGAGAAAACTGGCTTCCACAATGCACTTAGACTTACCCTAAATATTACATTATATTATACACTCACCAGCCACTTTATTAGGTACACCTTACTAGTACGAGGTTGAAAGCCCTTTTGCCTTCAGAACTGCCTTAATTCTTAATGGCACAGATTCATTAAGGTGCTGGAAACATTCCTCAGAGATTTCGGTCCATATTGACAGGAGAGCATCACGCAGTTGCTGCAGATTTGTCGGCTGCGATGTGATTGAGATCTGGTGACTGTGGAGGCCATTTTAGTACAGTGAACTTATTATCATATTCAGAAGATGTGTGGTGTTTAAATGATGCTCAGTTGGTACTAAGGGTCCCAATGTGTGGTAAGAAAATATATAACACACCATTACACACCACCGCCAGACTGAACCATTGATACAAGGCAGGATGGATTCATGCTTTTCTGTTTTTGTATGCCAAATTCTGGTCTCATGTGAATGATACAGCAGAAATTGAGACCAGACAACATTTTTCTATTCTTCTGTTGTCCAGTCTTGGTGAGCTTGTGTGAACTGTAGCCTCAGTTTGCTGTTCTCAGCTGACAGGAGTGTCACCGGTGTGTCTGTAGCTCGTCTGCTTCAAGGTTGGATTGCGTTCAGAGATGTTCTTCTGCAGACCTCGTTTGTGTTGAGCGCTTATTTGAGTTACTGTTGCCTTTCTATCAGCTGAACCAATCTGGCCATTTTCCTCTGACCTCTGGCAAGAACAAGGCATCTCCACCCACAGAACTGACGCTCACTGGATATTTTCTCTTTTCAGACGATTCTCTATAGTCCTAGAGATTTTGTCAAGTTGTGTGTGAAAATCCCAGTAGATCAGCAGTTTCTAAAATACTCAGACCAGCCCGTCTGGCACCAAAAACCATATCATATTCAAAGTCACTTAAATTACCTTCCTTTCTTTCTGATGCTCATTTTGAACTTCAGCAGTTCGTCTTGAGTTCCTGCCGTGTGATTGGCTGATTAGGTATTTGCGTTAAAGAGTAGTTAAACAGGTGTATCTAATAAAGTGGCCGGCAAATGTGTAATATATCATATTATATTACATTACATTATTACACTCACCTAAAGGATTATTATGAACATCTGTTCAATTTCTCATTAATGCAATTATCTAATCAACCAATCACATGACAGTTGCTTCAATTTATTTAGGGGTGTGGCCCTGGTCAAGACAATCCCCTCAACTCCAAACTGAATGCCAAGAAAGGTGATTTAAGCAATTTTGACCGTGGCATGGTTGTTGGTGCCAGACGGACCAGTCTCAGTATTTCACAATCTCAGTAACTGGGATTTTTTACGCACAACCATTTCTAGGGTTTACAAAGAATGATGTGAAAAGGGAAAAACATCCAGTATGCAGCAGTCCTGTGGGCGAAAATGCCTTGTTGATGCTCGAGGTCAGAGGAGAATGGGCCGACTGATTCAAGCTGATAGAGGAGCAACTTTGACTGAAATAACCACTCATTACAACCGAGGTATGCAGCAAAGCATTTGTAAAGCCACAACATGCACAACCTTGAGGCGGATGGGCTACAACAGCAGAAGACCTCACCGGGTACCACTCATCTCCACTACAAATAGGAAAATGAGGCTACAATTTGCACGAGCTCACCAAAATTGGACAGTTGAAGACTGGAAAAATGTTGCCTGGTCTGATGAGTCTCGATTTCTGTTGAGACATTCAGATGGTAGACTCAGAATCTGGCTTGAACAGAATGAGATCATGGATCCATAATGCCCTGTTACCACTGTGCAGGCTGGTGGTGGTGGTGAAATGGTGTGGGGATGTTTTCTTGGCACACTTTAGGCCCCTTAGTGCCAATTGGGCATCGTTTAAATGCCACTGCCTACCTGATCATTGTTTCT
This sequence comes from Pseudorasbora parva, assembly GCF_024679245.1. Taxonomy (NCBI): domain Eukaryota; kingdom Metazoa; phylum Chordata; class Actinopteri; order Cypriniformes; family Gobionidae; genus Pseudorasbora; species Pseudorasbora parva. Next base: position 8,690,294 of record NC_090181.1, read on the forward strand.
GACCATGTCCACCCCTTTATGACCACCATGTACCCATCCTCTGATGGCTACTTCAAGCAGGATAATGCACCATGCCACAAAGCTCGAATCATTTCAAAATGGTTTCTTGAACATGACAATGAGTTCACTGTACTAAAATGGCCCCCACAGTCACCAGATCTCAACCCAATAGATCATCTTTGGGATGTGGTGGAACAGGAGCTTCATGCCCTGGATGTGCATCCCACAAATCTTCATCAACTGCAAGATGCTATCCTATCAATATGGGCCAACATTTCTAAAGAATGCTTTCAGAACCTTGTTGAATCAATGCCACGGAGAATTAAAGCAGTTCTGAAGGCGAAAGGGGGTCAAACACAGTATTAGTATGGTGTTCCTTATAATCCTTTAGGTGAGTGTATAATGACCTAATATATAAAAATTGAATGTTGAAGGTAACTTTGGCATTGTATGCTTTTTCACTAAAGTAATATCTGTAGGAGATAATGTTTTGTCTGTGTCAGGCACACTGTTGTGATGGATATTAATATTATGACTTTTTCAGTTATTAAAGATTAAGCCAGCAGAGCAGGGACAGGAATATGTGGAGATGACCTTTGTGGAGCACAAAGCCTGTGAATGTAGGTAAGGAAAAGATCAATTCAGTTTATGTAACCGCATGTTTTGCATGCAGCAGTTTTTTGATACAGCTGTGTATTTTTATTATAGCTATGAATATTGAACATAAATGTTGAATGTTTTTCTGGATGAACTGAATTTATCAAGTACAAAAAATGTTTTTGTAATAGTCCCTCTGCTTTTCTTTTTGTCACTGCATGATTTCTCTTACATTGTGATGCCAAGACTAAGAAAACCTACAACAAAACAAGACAGGTAACAATTCATACTACACTTATAGACAATAACACTTTGGTAATTTATGTTGGATTACAGTGATGATTTATTTTGTTGTAGATGGAAACCCAGAAATAGAGGGAGAAAAAGGAAGGAGAAACAGAGAGTGAAAGACTGTGACAGGTAAGTTTAATACTGATGTTGTAGCTAAGCTAGAAATGTAATACTCTAATTAGCATAAATAAGCATAAAGTACATTGTACACTTACGGAATATACATTTTGAACTATACTTTTCTGAATTAAAATAAATCTCTATATATATTTTTTTCTTTTGTTACGCAGCACGTTTGAGCTTCAGCGAGAACCAATGAGGTTCATTCTCTCTTTACGCACCACGTTTGAGCTTCAGCGAGAACCAATGAGGTTCATTCTCGTGTTACCCATCACGTTTGAGCTTTAGCGAGAACCAATGAGGTTCATTCTCTCTTTACGCACCACGTTTGAGCTTCAGCAAGAACCAATGAGGTTCATTCTCTCTTTACGCACCACGTTTGAGCTTCAGCGAGAACCAATGAGGTTCATTCTCTCTTTACGCACCACGTTTGAGCTTCAGCGAGAACCAATGAGGTTCATTCTCGTGTTACCCATCACGTTTGAGCTTTAGCGAGAACCAATGAGGTTCATTCTCTCTTTACGCACCACGTTTGAGCTTCAGCAAGAACCAATGAGGTTCATTCTCGTGTTACGCATCACGTTTGAGCTTTAGCGAGAACCAATGAGGTTCATTCTCTCTTTACGCACCACGTTTGAGCTTCAGCGAGAACCAATGAGGTTCATTCTCTCTTTACGCACCATGTTTGAGCTTCAGCGAGAACCAATGAGGTTAATTCTCGTGTTACGCAGCACGTTTGAGCTTCAGCGAGAACCAATGAGGTTCAGTCTCGTGTTACGCACCACGTTTGAGCTTTAGCGAGAACCAATCAGGTTCATTCTCTCTTTACGCACCACGTTTGAGCTTCAGCGAGAACCAATGAGGTTCATTCTCGTGTTACGCAGCACGTTTGAGCTTCAGCGAGAACCAATGAGGTTCAGTCTCGTGTTACGCAGCACGTTTGAGCTTCAGCGAGAACCAATGAGGTTCAGTCTCGTGTTACGCAGCACGTTTGAGCTTCAGCGAGAACCAATGAGGTTCAGTCTCGTGTTACGCAGCACGTTTGAGCTTCAGCGAGAACCAATGAGGTTCAGTCTCGTGTTACGCAGCACGTTTGAGCTTCAGCGAGAACCAATGAGGTTCAGTCTCGTGTTACGCAGCACGTTTGAGCTTCAGCGAGAACCAATGAGGTTCAGTCTCGTGTTACGCAGCACGTTTGAGCTTCAGCGAGAACCAATGAGGTTCAGTCTCGTGTTACGCAGCACGTTTGAGCTTCAGCGAGAACCAATGAGGTTCAGTCTCGTATTACGCAGCACGTTTGAGCTTCAGCGAGAACCAATGAGGTTCAGTCTCGTGTTACGCACCACGTTTGAGCTTCAGCGAGAACCAATGAGGTTCAGTCTCGTGTTACGCAGCACGTTTGAGCTTCAGCGAGAACCAATGAGGTTCAGTCTCGTGTTACGCAGCACGTTTGAGCTTCAGCGAGAACCAAGGAGGTTCATTCTCGTGTTACGCAGCACGTTTGAGCTTCAGCGAGAACCAATGAGGTTCAGTCTCGTGTTACGCAGCCCGTTTGAGCTTCAGCGAGAACCAATGAGGTTCAGTCTCGTGTTACGCAGCCCGTTTGAGCTTCAGCGAGAACCAATGAGGTTCAGTCTCGTGTTACGCAGCCCGTTTGAGCTTCAGCGAGAACCAATGAGGTTCAGTCTCGTGTTACGCAGCCCGTTTGAGCTTCAGCGAGAACCAATGAGGTTCATTCTCGTGTTACGCAGCACGTTTGAGCTTCAGGAAGATTAAGTTAGTTCTCTCTCAAGCAGGTTCAGTTGAGCTTCTGTTTATGTCCACTGATCAATGTTTATATGTGAATAAATGCCTAAATTAAATATATTCATTAACTAAAGTGATCAAGTGTCTTTAGAAAATTTGGATTACATGTGCTCATTTGGCTCCGTTCATATGGATTATTTTTACAATCTCTTTTTGAAGTCAAAGTTAAAGTGTCAGTTGTGTAGCTGTCAATGGAGGGATAGAAAGCTCTCAGATTTCATCAGAATGATTTTCCTTTGTGTTCTGAAGTCTTATGGATTTGGAACAGCATGAGTAATTAATGACAGAATTTTTATTTTTGGGTGAACTATCCCTTTAAGTGTTCACATTTCAGTGACATTTAAAGAAAATACATTTTTTTTAAATGTATTTAAAGATCACAAGGACAAAGAGTGTGTTGTTTTCTGTGCTGCACTTACCTTGAATTGTGTTCTCTTACAGGTGTCAACCTCCCCGTAGGTAAACGCTGTGTCGCCGTGATGCCAGCCAATCACGCGCGCCCGCCCCCTTCTGCGCGACCCTCACCATCATCATCATTCACTTATGGATACTGCCACTGCTCTGCACCCCATGATCCCAGATGCAGAGTTGTTATGGTGACGGGGCTTCTGTCAAGTGATCCATAAAGGAAAGTCCTGTTGTGCTAGTCTCTACAGAAGAAAAACAACAGAAGAACAAACCTAAAATCTGAGACGGACTTATATTATTATAATATAATAAGATTGCTATTTTATTGTGTTATATTGATAACATTAGTAGTAGTAGAAGTAGTATAGAAGTAGTAGTGGAGCTGGTTTAGCTGGCAGCTTTTCCAAGTCTTCCCTCTTATTTATTAAAATCCACTGAAGTACAACTGGTTGTGTTCCATTAACCAATATATAAAAAAGCCATTGTGTATTTGTTCAAAAATCCAGGAGGAAACACGGAACAAACAATGCCAAAGATATTCTGTTTTCATCTGTCTTATCACAACTATTCCTAGACTATATTACACTTTAATAATGTGAAAATATGTTTTCATATGTAATATTTTCTTTTTGCTTAATTTAAAGCCTCTCTGTGGGTTTAGCCCTCGACTTGAGCATCAAATAAGTGGATTGACATACTGACCTCTAGTGGTAATAATAAAAGAACTACATTGACAACGCATTCTTAATAACACTGATCTGAAAGCTATCTCGTAATAATATATAACATTATAGTTTTTCAGCTTTGGTAATAATAAAAGGTTTGATGTGTGCACTGTGTAAGGACTAAGACTTTGCTCTGAAAGGGCCAGTCAACAGAAACCGAGACAGACGTTCATCACGATGTGAGTGGATGTTGGTGCTTTGTATTATTGTGAAAATGACTGAATTTCCCCCACTTTGGACTCTGGTCTTTAAAGTGCCGGAATTAAACCAAAGAAGCATTATTATCTATGCTGCTGACTGACTGTAGGGCCCTTAATATAAATGCAATATTTTTTTCACCAAGGGGCTATTTAATTCCCAATGTATAAAATTGTTGTATGTTTTTCAAAAAACTTTTAAGTTGAATTATATTAAACAAATCTAAGAGTACCTTTTAGAATAGAGTGACTATGGTTTGTTATTTCTGATTATCATTAAAAAATATTTTGTGAAACATTTTGTGTGTGTGTGTGTGTGTGTGTGTGTGTGTGTGTGTGTGTGTGTGTGTGTGTGTGTGTGTGTGTGTGTGTGTGTGTGTGTTCTCCACATTATGGGGACCAAATATCTGCACAAACACCACGAGGAAGGAAGCTTATTATTGTAATGGTAGTAAATAAAGTTTTTTGAAAATAAAAATATAGAAAGTTTTCTATGAGGTTTTTGGTTAGGGAATAGAGTAGAAAATATAGTTTGTACAGAATAAAAACCCTGATGTCAATGGAAGGTCCCCATAAAACGTAAACCCAACGTGTGTGTTTGTGTGTGTGTGTGTGTGTGTGCGCGCGCACATGGGTGTATCTGTCTGTATATATGTGTGTGTCTGTCTGTCTGTATATGTGGGTCTGTGCGTGTGTTTGTGCGAGTATCTGTATATGGGTGTGTCTGTTTATGTTCGTTTACAACTTGTACAGTATAAAAAGCATTATGTATGTGAAAAGTCCCCATAAAACACAAAAACACAACATAAATTAAATAAAATAACAAAAGATGAAAACAATAAAAAAAGATTTAAAATTTAGTTTAAAGGGATTTAAAATGTAACATTTTTTGTCACAGTTTAACCTATTATTAAATGCGTATGTCAGTCATATACTGTAAATCATATCAAGTAAACAGACCTGTTTGTGTGTCACATTCTGCATAGTCAATACATTTCAATAAAACAGATAAAGCCACTAAAAGGTGTTTTTATTTATTTATTAAGAATGTTCTGTTCTCTTCGTGTATCCAGTATCTAAACTCCACATGCCAATTGATTTGATGAATCTGATTTACATTTTAATACATTTTTTTGGCAATGAGTAATAGAATAGAATCGTCTACCATGATGACTTCCTGAGGTTTGAGTTAGTGAAATTACCCAAGAGGCATTTCTGGGCCCGTTGGGAGAGCAATTCTGTGGATGTTGCACCTTGCCAAAGTCCATTTACTTTAGAGCATGACCATGTGGAACGAGAAGTTCATTTGTGTTTGAGAGAGGAAACGTAGGATCAGTTTTAGGTTATGTAGAGGTGAGATTTCGAATCACTTGTCATTCAAAAAGAAGGAACACTTAATATTTCTTGATAAATTACAGTTTTAAATTTGAAGAAGTTTGATCAAAGCACCCGTGCACGTGTCAAAAATAACGACACATCCACCCAATTTTGATTTATTTATTTACTGACGTTTGCACTATGTGAAAAAATCACAATAGTTATGTTTTTATGACGTGGCTTCCATTATTATTTGCACAAAATGTTTTTATTTGTTAAATATAATGGGATGGAGAGGACGGTGACGCCGCAGCGCGTGCTAGATCCACTTTAGACCCGGCTGCAGTGCAGATTTCAGTGTGAAAAATGCACACCACATTTTACAGTCACGTTTACAGTCGCAAGGGTTCAACTCTGCACCAATCAGAAGGCGATATGCAAATGTAAGGCGGATCTCGCATCATCAAGCAGGTGACGATTATGCTGTTCCCCCGGTAACAGCCATTTAAGTCAGCCGTGAAGGCGGAGCTACGTTTGTAAACTCACGTTGCACTCTGGGCAGTTGGTTCCCACAACAACAAAAATATAAGCTTAGTTTTAGCTCGTCAAGCGTCATTTCACACACAAGCTTTAACAAGAGAGGGAGTTTAAAGAAAATCGTTCTTGGTAAGTATTGAAAAACGTGCGTTTTTGTGGTGTTTGTGTGTATTTATGGGTGAGTCTCGTGTTTGGCATCGTGTATCAAGTGCAGCAGTAACTGACTCGCGACATTCGTGTGTATAAACTATTCACTACTACATATAAAATAAGGTGTTACTGTTGTTTTCAATCTGTATTTTAAGATACTGGGATGTATTTTGTTCTGTCTGCAGTGCATTAAGATGTTTTCATGGCTCTTTACAGTGTCTGCTTGTTATTTGTTCATGGGCGGTTTATTGACTATCAAAAACTGTTTAGTAATTTGACAATTCATTATAAAGGTATTCTTGCACTAATAAACCTTATATTTGGTCTTTACGTGAGTTATGCTCAGTTTGGTGGTGCATTTCATTGACTTGAGTCATACATGTGCTCATGTTACACTAGACTATCGTATTTCAAGGTTTTGACTTTCCTTTATTTAATCCATGGCTCTGTCCTTCTCTCAGTCTGCCTGTTTCAGGGCTGTACAGATGGACTGAAATCAAACAAATTGGACCACCAGAGAAGAACCAACATGGGCAACAAACGAAAAGCCTCCAATGAGACCGACAAAGACTCAGGTTTGTCATTTATGTGTTCTGTTTTATATTGTTGATTTCTCAGGTTAAATTAGATGAACAAACTCCATGAAGGTTAGATGATTTTATCTTCTTTTTTAAATTGATGGAACAAAATCACTATATAGTAATTACGTGGAACTAACCATAATCCTATATAAAGTACATGTTGTTTACTATTATGACTCAGTACTTAAATGTATAAATATACTGTAACATGGACACCTTAAAATAAAGTGTAACCCAAGATTTACACACAAGGTTTATACACGTTGCCAAATAGGTCAATTCAGGATGACATAGAAGTTTTTTAATATAAGGAGAAGATCCACCAACATGTTCTCTTTATCAAAATCATATATTCCTGAAACAGTTTTTTTTTTTGTTGCCCTGTTAGAAACCTTTTTTACTCAGTTACCACTTTGGAAGACATTTTTAATTAAGTTAGACCAATTTTTTTTTTAAATTGTGGAAAAACTGCATATAGGCCGATAGATAGATAGATAGATAGATAGATAGATAGATATAGTGGCCATGATTTAAAGGGATAGTTCACCCAAAAATGAAAATTTTATGTTTATCTGCTTACCCCTCAGGGCATCCAAGATATGAGTGTGTAGTTTCTTCAGTAGAACACAAATTAAGATTAACTCCAACCATTGCTCGTAAAATGCATGTCAATGGGGTATTGATGTCTAATTGTAATTGTAATTAGACCCCATTGACGTGCATTATACGAGCAACGATTGGAGTTAAAAATCTTAATTTGTGTTCTACTGAATAAGTAAACATGCCTACATCTTAAATGCCCCGAGGGTAAGCAGATAAACATCAAATTTTCATTTTAGGATGAACTATCCTTTTAACAATTCAGTCCCACAAATTAGAATTCGTTGTCCTGTTTTAGTAAATTGTGGCCATGATTAACGAATTTGTTCATTTGCTTGAGTTAGAACGTGGCCATAAGTTAAGAATTCCAAAAACATATTAATTTGCTCTTTTGTTGTGATTTCACTATAACGAGGGAACAAATTATTATATCCGTGCCACAACTTACTTTAAATCAGGGAACGAATGAGTAAAACGTGCTGACATAATTAGTGAGTCCTGGAAACAAATTGTTAATATACAGTATATTCAATATACAGATTGTTTTCCCACTTCATGTGCGTGTTCCTTAAAATAATAATCCATTTTAAATGGATTTATCTATTTGAAAATAGATTTTTAAAAACCTGATATAGTTTAGTTAAGTCACTCCGTGAAAGTAGCCACGGAAGCCGGCATGGTGTTAAACTAAATCTACATGAGAGCGTTGATTTCACAGCCCTTGTTTTTCTGTGTATTACGGTTTGAAGATAAATATAGTGCCTTGCCTTTCTCAACTGCAGGGATGTAATTATACACAATTTCCCAATTACTAACTATATTTATAAAATATTGTCCATAATTAACTTGTTAAAGGTGTATAACTGCACATAATTACTCGATTTTGCTCTTAACACTATTCTCCCACCATAGATGCCAGCTCAGGATATTATAGTGCTTTGGACCAGACAGATTTTGAAGACATGGGACCAACCAGTACTGCAGCTCAAAGCATGCGGACAGCTCCTCGGGTGCCTTTCATTCCTGGCTCGCATCCAGGCGTCTCTCGCATGATCGTAATGAACAACCTTGTCCTCAAGCAGGTATTACACCCTCATACATTTCTGAATGTCTCCATAGTTGCTTTTCTGGAACAGCAGTTAAGCACATGACGCACATCTGTGTTTGGGTTATAGTATTGAAGGGTTAGTTCACCCAAAAATTCTGTCATTAATTACTCACCCTTATGTCGTTCCAAACCCATAAGACCTTTGTTTGTCTTAGGAACACAAATTAAGATTTTTAATGAAACCAGAGAGCTTTCTGACCCCAAATAGACTGCAAAGTTATATAAAAAAAGTGTTCTCGTCACTTCATAACATTAAGGTTGAGTCACATGGACTCTTATTCTAAAGGGGGTCGCACACCGGACGCGGAGCTCGGCGGCGCGCCACGTCTTTAAAATTCGAACACATTGTTTTCAATGAGTGTACGCACACCGGTGGCGGCATTCGGCGCCTGTCCGCGGCGACTCAGGAAGTTGTTCTAAATCCTGCCGCGCCACAGAGCGCCATTTCAAGGCTTTATATTAAAAGTATATTATCGTTAAGGTATACTGATTTCAACCTTTGCTACAAGACACAATTGTTTTACATTCTGAGTTCAACAGCTTGAATAAAGTCTAAACATATTTTGGGGAAATGTATAATAAACGTAGCCTTTTAAAATGTGCGCGTCTGGTGTGCGATACCTGAGACGCTGCGCGGCGCGCCGCCGAGCTCCGCGTCCGGTGTGCGACCCCCTGGAGAATGTCTTTACTACCTTTATGGACCTTGAAAGTTTCAATGATGTTGATGCCTATGGATGGTCCTGAAAGCTCTCAGATTTCATCAAAAATATCTTAATTTCTTTTCTGAAGATGAACAATGGTCTTACGGGTTTGGAACAACATGAGAGTGTGTAATTGATGACAGAATTTTTGGGTGAACCAACCCTTTAAGTTTCACCAGAACAATACTATAAGCCAAACACAGATGTGTGTCATGCGCTAAACTGCTTTTTTCTTCTTCTTTTTTGGGTGAACTAACCCTTTGAGCTTTGCTTCTTGCATGTACAGCTGTTTTTGAGTTGCATTTTTACTGACCCACCTGTTATTGTTGATGAGAACTAAAGAGTATTTATCTGTTTTACAAAATTGCTCATTGATAATTCTTATTTCAGCCAAACTCTGTGGCCCCTGCGTTAAAACCTTGGAGCTTAAACACTTCAGTAGACGTGGTTCCTCAGTCCCAGCTGCTTTTCCTACAGCCAGTCATACCCACTAGTGACTGTAGCAGCCAGAGCTCTGACAAGCAGAAACTTTCCAGAAAGCATGTTCCCATGCAAAGCACCTTTGCAAAAATTGTCCCACACCCTGCACAAGGGTCTACAGACGACCAGGATCCCAGTGCCATCAATAAGAGGGCAAGCCACAGCCATGGTGGTAGACATCAGCGACGCTGCTACGATGATAAACCTTTCCACAGTGACTCCTTGAAGCAGGATGACTCCGAGACATTTAAGGGTTATGGAGTAGACCCTAATATGGCTTCTTTGGGAGACACGGATGTGGAAAACTCCTCATCAAGACTTTCTGACCTCCAGGAGCCCCATACCACCACTTCACCGTTCTCACCTTACACTCACTCCTTCCTCTCTTCATTCCCTCAGAAGTATCCCAATGCTTCAGTCACCCAGAGCAGTGATGGGGAGAATACCTCAGAGGACTTCTCTCCAAGCTCCAGCAAACGCAAGCGCTTCTGCAACACGTATAATATTCTGAATCGGTCAGGCCTGCTGGGGATCACACTGCGCACAAAGGAGCTTATTCGTCAGAACAAACGTTCCCAGGCCCAACTTCAGAGTCTGCAGGCTCAGACTGACCTCTTCTTGGAGGCCATATATAGTGGAGACCCCAAAGTCTGGACCAGATTGCAGCTCATCCTCCAGAACTCTAGAAACAGTGAGGAGACTCCAGTGGAATCACTGGGGGACTCTGTAAGGGATGCAGACGAGGATACCACTGATGCGACTTGTTTGGTGTAGTAGCAGGTTCAGATATTAATATTTCAACTGTTGTATTCTGCAATTTATGAACCTGCAATTTTCAGCTTCAATGTCAAAAATGTGAGACTTCAGAGATCTAGTTATCAGTATCACATCATATGTGACCCTGGACCACAAAAGCACTCATAAGGGTAATTATTTGGCCGAGATAAAACTGAAAATCTGGAATCTGAAGGGGCAAAAAATATATATATTGAGAAAATTGCTTTTAAAGCTGTCCAACTGAAGTCAGCAAGTCATATTACTAATAATAATAATACTTTTTTGATACATTACAGTATAAAATTTACAAAATATATTCATGGATCATTAACATTTACTTAATATCCTAATGATTTTTGGCATTAAAAAAATCTATAATGTTTACCCATATAATGTATTGTTGGTTATTGCCACAAATATATGATTTATGACTGGTTTTGTGGTCCAGGGTCAAATGTTACCTATCCAATATAAGTCATCCTTATACCTGTGTTTTGTCATACAAATATAAATACAATGTTTAGGTAACCACTGCATCTGTTTCTGATTGATGAAGTGATTCATTAGATAATGAAATACCGCTCAATTGCAGAGTTTATTAGAAGTGTATTCCCATTGTTTTTAAATATGAAACGCTATTAACCGTGTTTTACTGGAACACCAGAACTGGACAGTAAAAGTAGTTCTGCTCCGAATGACAGAAATGATAAAACATTTATATTCTAATCTAATTTCTGTCTAAGAAATGCCTTTTACGAATGACAAATATTTGTGTTTTAACTTTAAGATATTATACTTAAGTGCACAATAATGATTTTTTGAATTCAGTTTAAAATGTGAATTTCAGATTCATCCTTGTGAGTATTTGTAATATTGTCTTTGTAATAAAAATTAAATGTTTTCTTATCTCCGAGTACATTTTCTTGTTGATATTGTTCTATTAGACTAAGAGGACTAATAACCATGTGTGTTAGTCAGGATTTATTTGAATGTGGGTAATATTTGTAATGCCTTGTGTTGAATTTTTAAGTGCTTAAGAGAGAGTGATTTTATTTCGGTTTGGGTGTGAATCTGCAAATTGGCAAATGTTTTTCCCTGTAGCAATCTGTTCTACTGCATGCATAGACTGTGGTGTTTGGGAAAACAGATCCTATTAAGCCTTGATCAAGTGTAAGGAGAAATGAATGTGCTGTGTGGTAGCATGTACACTCAACTGAATTTTATGGGGGTTTTTTTCCATTATCAGAACTGTACTACACGGTTTTTTTTTTACTGTAGAAATCTATGCAATAGTCTTGCTTAGTATTAGCATTGTGCTGAAGTGCAGTTTTGTATTCTGTATGTGTCATTTGACTCTGTGCCTTACAAAATAAAGGCATTTGAAATAAATTTCAAACAATTCCCTGGTTATTTCAAGTTTGAACAATAGTTTGTTCAGTAAATTGTTTTAAGGACAGTTCAGTCAAAAATTGTCATCATTTACGCACACTCAAGTTGTTCCAAACCTGGGTCAATGACTTTGTTTGTGCTGATCACAAAGGGAGATATTTGGAAGAATGTTTGTAACCAAGCAGATTCCACCCCCGATATATATTACTCATTACATGTAATCTGGAATATGTAATCAAATTAAAATGAAATACTTGTAATTAGATTTCATAATTGGACTTAACTTTTTTATTGATTGCTCTACATGATTATGTTATTCTCACGATGGCAGTAAATTATTCATAATTCATTGATTCTCCCTACTACTACTATTATATCTTTTCTACTACTATTTCTACTACTATATCCTACTACTATTATAAATTTCCTTTGTAAAATAGCCTTCTGCTTAAATATTTTCAGAAGCTCTTCTGGGTTTGTGGAATCGCGCACTCACTGAAAACAGACCATTTGAAAACAGCATTTAATGACTGGATTTGCAGAAATAATTTCACTTAAGAAGGTTCTTCTCACCATTGCATATCTAAAATAACTCCCGATGAACACATTTAAACATGCTGCTGTCTTGGGAAGGTTTTTGTCTTTCAAACATTAAAATGTACAAATTTATGTAATTTCATATCTACATGCAATGCAGGGATTCCCCAACGTGTTTTTGTCAGCTGAACCTCTGACCTAAAGCAGACCTGAATTACTCCTGAGATTTTAAGTGATTCAAATCAATGCGATAAACAAGTTAGGTCAAAAGTAATCTAAAAGTAGCATTATATAGTGTGATGTGAATACGTTACTTACTAACATTTTTGTCATGTAATTTGGAATCAGTAACCAACTACAATATGTAATAATGAATCAACTTGTGAGCCAAAACATTATGACCACCTGCCTATTATGCTTAAGCTGTTGGTCTTCTGCATGCTGCCAAAACAGTGGTGACCCGTCCAAGCATTGACTCTATAAGACCCCTAAAGGTCGAGGTTAAGTGAAGGCTTGTAGAGCAGATCTAGAATAGATCTTCATCATATTCCTCAAACCATTACTGAACAACATTGTCCTGAAGGTGTGTTCTGTTTCGGTAGGTGGAACTGTGGCAAGTGTCATCCGGATCCAGGGTTTTCCAGATCATTGCCCAGAACATCACACTGCTTCCACCAGCATGTCATCATCCCAAAGAGCATCCTGATGCCTTAATTTCCCCAGGTAAACTGCACACATACACAGCTGTTCACGTGATATACTGTAAAATAAAACAGGCGACCCTTTTCCACTGCTTCAAAGGTCCAGTTTCGACGCTCAAGTGTCCATTGTAGGAACTTTCGACAGTGCACAGGAGTCATAATGGGCACTCTGAATGATCCGTGGTTACGCTGCCCCATTTTGTGACTAGTGCCACAGTAGACCTTTTGTTGGCTCTGACCAGACAGGATAGCCTTCACTGCCCTCGTGCATCCATGAGCCTTGGGCACCCAACACCCTTTCTTCGGTTTGTCCCTCCTCCACTTTTGGTATATTTTCACCACTCCTGATCAGGAGCAAAGCCTTGCCATTTTAGAGATATTCTGCTCCAGTCGCTTGGCCATAACAATTTGGCCCTTGTCAAAAAATGAATGCGCATTTCTCCTGCATCCAACACGTTGATTCTGAGAACTGTTTGCTTACCATCTAATCTACCCAGACCATAATATGGCACCTTGTTAGGAGATGGTCAACAATATTCGATTCATCTGTGACTGGTCATAGTGATTTGGCTCATCAGTGTATATATAGAAATACAAATGAGCCAAAACATTATGACGACAGGCGATGGCCCTGTATACTTTATCAAACACATAAAACGTGTTTGTGTTTTGGTTACAAATAAATAAATCACAGAAAATGTATGTTCATTTCCATATTTTCCATGCATCAAATACAGATAAATTAATTCACAACAGTTTGACTTTTAAGTAGGTGGTGGTACAAAAATGAATATATATGAAAATATCATCATAGCTGTGCTGGAAAACCTCCTGTTTCTGAACACCTAAACCAAACATAGACAACTAATCGAGTCTAGATAGACGTGAAGAGTTAGGGTGTTTTGATAAGATCTGTTTCTTAATTCAACTAGCCAAAGGATGTTGAAGACCATGTTTCAAAACATCAACTGGTTGAGAGCGAAGCACTCGCAAGCGTGCACTTATAATAATTTAAACACTGACATGAAACTTAATAGTGGATTGCTGTTTTATAAGAGGGTTTCAGTTACAGACTGTGACCATCCATTATTACTAATTACTTTAACCGTGTTGGATAAGGAAACACGGCAAAAACACACACACAACTATTGCTTGTTGTAAATCACCACAAATTGTTCTTGGTAATCTGTTGTCTAGGGGAAATATTGTTTTTAAAGACTATTTTACACAGACTGTAGATGCTTTTAAGCGTGGTCTTAAAACCCACCTTTTTAGCAGAGCTTTTGATTGATTTGTTACTTCTTCATTTTTTCAGTTTTATTTATTTATTTATTTATTGTTGATTGTTTTAATTCTGTAGCACTTTGAGATTTTGTTTAAAATAAGTGCATTACAAATAAAATGTATTATTATTTATTATTACGCAGCTCTGTGAAATACTTGATTCTGATTGGTCAATCGCACATTCCAGCGGTATGTTATTTCCAGATAACAACCGCTCATCCGGGTACTAAGAGTTATCTTGACCGGTACTACTTATGCTTAACGTTGGCGCCGTCTTGTGGCTTAAACAGCCGTGGGTTACAATGGAAGACTTCAAGGCAGGTTTCCTTCATAACGTTTTTAAAATAGATATTTTTCTTAAACAAACGCATCGATTCGAATCAGAAGGCTCTATTAACCCATCGGAGCCATGTGGAGCACGTTATTTGACGGACAGCTGCATTTTTTATGGACTTAAAAAACAGCTAACGCTACAACTACTGCTTGGATTAACGTTAGCCTGGACTTTTTAAATATAACTCCGATTGTATTCGTCTGAAAGAAGAATGTCATGTGTATATGACATTCTTCTTTCAGACGAATACAATAGGAGTTATATTTAAAAAGTAATGAGTCTAGGATGACTTGCGGGTGAGTAAATCATAGGTTTGGTTTCCTTTTTGAGTGAACTAACCCTTTCAGCATTCATTTTCAGCATTTAGCAGCAATAGATAAAGGCTTAAAGCAGTTTGGAACAGTTTTTCTTTGCGGAAGCTTTGCGGAAGAGCTAATAAAATATTTAATCTCAAGACAATATTTTGTGTCTAATTTATTTGAGACTAGTAGCCGTGTAATAAATGGGATAATGTACACCCAGCCGGTTGTTATCGCAGAATAAACCCCTTCAGAGAGATGCTCCGCTTCACGTCGGGGTCTTGATCACTCTGTCGGGGTTTATTCTGCGATAACAACTGGCTGGGTTTACATTATCCCTTACTTATTATTATGCAAGTCACTGAGCAGTACAGTCAAGCTAATTTACCTATTTAAAATGTTTTGCCTTAGAAGTCATCAAAATAATAAAAGAAAGAATGACAGACCATTACTGCCAAAGTAGGGGTGGGCAATACAACTAAAATCGTATTATTCATAATATATCTTATTATATCTTTGTTATCAAAAATAATATACAAATGTAAAAAATAAAACACTAGACTTTGCTGTATGAATTAAATATACAATGATTCTTAAATCTACTTAAGTTAATCAGTCAAGAGTAGTAAGAGTAGTGATTCTCTCTTTGTGTTTAGTTTTTTGATTAATATTCATGACAAATTGCACTAGGTTTATTAGGCTGCTGTCACTTTAAAGCCTAATGCACAGATCTAATATACTAAAACAAATGCATATTTCTCAATTGCAAGCTTATATATTACAATTCAGTGATTAAAAAGTCTGAATTGCGAGATGTAAACTCACAAATGTGAAAAAATGTCAGAATTGTGAGATAAAACGTTTTTGTTCTGTAGCGTAAATAAGCTTCCATAACATATTGACACGCATCTAAACTGTTTGAATTCATTTAAGATAAATGACTGTTTAAGTGCAAAAAGATGATAACAAAACTTAACACAAAAAAAGTTTAGTACTCAAGCACTGTGTGACAGGCTTTTATACGAGCACTTCAGGTTTTCACGCTAAGAAAAGTTTATGTCAGAACAGAATGCGAATAAAAAGTTTAACTGGCAAGACTTTAAAAAGCATGCATGCTGAAAAACTGCGATGTCAGGAGCATAACCCTACCACTGTTGCTAAACACAGAAACATGTGATGTGAATGTATGTCAAGTTGTACATAATATTTGGACGGAGGCACCAGATCTTCAACTGATAGACTGTGCAATCACAATATTACGATCTCTATTCAAAAGCAGATCATGGAGACATTTTAATCATTCACAATCTAAAATCATGATATCGCACACCACTAGTCAGTGTATGCTCAGTTCAGAAATATAAATTCCAGTTCAGTATCTTCTAATTTAATTAAATTTAGATTGAGATAGCAAACAGGAGTTTTCAAATATTGAATGGAAATGGAATTAAAATGAATTGAAATATATTGTTCATATATACTGCAACTTTAATATTTAAACAGAAATACAAAGTTTGTGAAGACACAATATTATTTAGCTTTTGATGCACATTTTAACTTAGCATTATAACCACAAATCACTGGTCAGGAAATTAGCAAGAATTGCACAAATACTGTAGATAAAGTGACTTAGTACGGACTAGCCTTCATCTTTGTTTTCTTGAAATGTTTATGCAGGAGGATAAAATTGCAGACAGCTTTTTCACAGGAAGAAGAGTCAGTGGCGTGCCACTCAACATTAATGGCTTCAAACAGTTCATAGTTGAAAATGTCTCCCAGTTATTCTGAGTTTAATGTGCGACCAAATATTCTTTACATGGTTCAAATCCAGACTAACCAAATGACCAAAACTTGAGCCTGATGGACTCCACACAACTCTGCTGAACCACTCATGTTCTGCCAAAAGCTTTAAAGGAGTGCATTTCCTTAATCCTTGATCATTTTCTTACCAGTAATTTGTGATCAGTAAACTTAGTGTTCAGACATTTTTATTTTTATGCCCAGAGTGTAGACTACCATTTAAACTATTTTAAGAAGTCTCTTATTCTCACCAAGGCTGCATTAATCTGATCTAAAATACCTTAAAACAGTAATATTGTGAAATTATTACAGTTTGAATCAATGCTGAAAAGAGTTGTGTACAATATTCAATGGAAACTGCGATAGATTTTTTTCAAAGTTATTTTATGAATATAAGGTTCAAAATAACAGCACTTATTTCATTTTTAAATAATGTTTAGCATTCTAAATGTCTTTACTGTCACTTTTGAGTTTAATGCATTCTTGCTGAATAAAGGTTTTGAAACTTTTGAAGGGTGCTGTACTTTGCATGTTGATTTTTTGTTGATTTTTAGTATTTAGTTTTTCACTTCATTTTATATGTATAATCATTTTGAATTTCAATTTAAATTACAATTCAACTTCCTGAATTAAATTCAGATTAAACTAAGGCCCTGTTTACACTAGTGCGTTTTCACAATCGACAACTGTTAACACATTCCCGGTGTGCATGAATGGTCATGTGATGTGTGCGGTCGTGCAGTGTGGAGGGAGATTTTTTTTTTAAACCCAGTGGCAACACCAGTATGGAAGAGGATCGTTCATAAATCGGTTTTAAAATGCTGTGCTAAAATGAAAACGCACTAGTATGCCTAAAATTGTCTTCCACAATTTAGCAGGCCACTTGTGTAAAAGTGTGCTGATTAGTGTGTGTTGTTTTGTAAGTATCCATCCTTTACTCCTGGCCTCCTTCTCTTATGTTACAGCTGCTAATCACTGCTGGCCTAAAGTAGGGCTGAAATTGAGTTTCAGTAGAGTGCTGATAGACATAGATATGGGGGTTACTTTGTGACATAACGCTCTCCTAATTTGCACAGTGATGACAGAAATCCACTAAAAAGGTAGATCAGTTGCATGAGCTTATACAAGTCATATGAACTGGAGCCATTATCACACACAATATCAGCTCCAGATAGGGCAAATGATGATAAACACACTGATAGGGTTTTCAGTCATGTTTGTGATAATGGTAGACCTGCCAATTCCCAGGTACGGTCTCAACAGTCTGAACTGGCAGGAAAAGGCCCAGAGCCCAACGGGAACCGAAAACATCGGTCAGGTTGGCACGCCAGGTACCGCGACACTCTGACAAATGCCCTTTTTGCAGCTCACACCAGGTCTGCCCTCGGGCTACTAGTAGAAGCTGTTGACAGCAGAAACCGGCGCTCACTAGTCCGATACCCAGCCAGACGTACAGCATTACAACCAGAAAGAACTGGAGACCTGAAATCAAGCCTGAAGAGAGGAAAAGAAACAATTGTCTTATTCTGGATTTTCAAAGCTAGACAAAAATCAAGAAAGCCTCAAGCAAGACTGAATTATGCGGGGTTCAGACTGCACAGTATTTGTGTCTGTTACCATAGTCACTGTGTCAGATTATACGCTTTTGACTCCTAAATGCCATGTCGTGGACAAGAAACATGTCCAGCCACCTTTCCCCCTATTCCGACAAATGACAAGCAAGAGACGGGAAGTCATTCATTTTCAATGGAGAGTAGGGAGCTGCATGGAGTTCCGACCATACGCCTATGTATGTGTAATTTCCGCATCTGATTTGAGCTCCTTTTGGGTTCAAACCCAGAGTATTCCCCCTGTATCTCTGGTTATGATAGTATCCAGGCAAGTGTGAGGAGATCAATTTGATAGTTCCATGCGACTGCCGCTAGGGGCGAAATGCAACAATCGTATGCAAATGTCGGAGGTAGGGGAAAGGCGGCTTGAGTCTACACGTTGCTTCCCGAACAGTCATCGCTTGGTGTCAGAAGGCAGAACTAGCTACTGACTTCTGGAACCAAGAGTGTAAACAAACTACTGAAGCGCCATGTTAGCTTAATGCTAATTCCAGAACTCAGCAAGTTGCTGAAGTGCCTCCGCTATTGTTCGCCAGTATTTTTTCACCCTGTCCCTCGAGGAAACATTATAACGCAGGAGCATTGTTGCAATAGAACCACAAACCTTACCTCCATTGCATTATTCAACTTAGCAGCACCAAGAGCATCGTCTCACTCTCAGTCTGTCATGTTTGAAAGCTGTGTCCGGAAAAGATTCTGTGCTCCTATTGGTCAACTTTACAGATGTGATGGAACGCATCGTGGAGGATTTTAAAGATTGAACAATAGGCATGTTCTACTTGAAGCAGCGCTGCGTTGACTAATCTATATATTGCATATAAGTACTGTGCAAGCGAAATTCATGAAATTCAAAATTCATGGCCGAAGTATACTCTGGGCTTTACATTCGGTGCCGTGACCCAGGTGGCAATGAAGTTTAGGGGGGTGAGTGGACGTAGGCCAGTAAGATCTGTGCATGTAAATCTCACTCTACTGGCCAAAAGAGGTACGCTAGCAACTGACGTTAGAGAATAGTTTTTAACATCCTTGTTGGCACACCCGCCTCTCATGCCGGTAACCCGGGTTTGAGGCCCGCTTGAAGTAGGATGAGAAGGGCCGGGTTCATTGTGACCCAGATGGGAGTAAGATTTTTGGGGGCAAGTGTAATTGACGTAGGACGTAAGAGCTGTGTGTGTAGGGGTATGTTTACATGACACTGTTTTCAACAGAAAACTGATTTTTTTTAAATGTTAGCTCGTTTTGGTCTTTAATAATGTAAAAATATGTGTACCTTGGATGCAATGTATGTCGCTTTGGATAAAAGCGTCTGCCAAAT
The DNA here is from genome assembly GCF_024679245.1 of Pseudorasbora parva. Taxonomy (NCBI): domain Eukaryota; kingdom Metazoa; phylum Chordata; class Actinopteri; order Cypriniformes; family Gobionidae; genus Pseudorasbora; species Pseudorasbora parva. Next base: position 8,709,958 of record NC_090181.1, read on the forward strand.
GCATAGATGTAAATGTAAATGTCATTCACACGACAACGACATTTTGGACCGATTACACATCCTAAGACCCTACGTCAAACAGATAGTGTCAGCCAGGCTTATATTGTGTAGTCTGAACCCGGCAATAAACTTACCAAGGAAGAAGTAACCCGTTGTGAGTGGCAGAAGAGTGAGGAATGTCAGTGGGTTCTCAAAGGAAATGGAGTACTCCACTGTAAGATACGCCACCCCAATTACCAATGAATAAAGACAACAGCAGGACGTATAGATGCTAAACATAATAAAGTAGCGCATGTTCCTATTCCCAATACAGTTTCCTGTGAAAAAGCAGTGGTGGTCCCGTTTTAGAATCACTTTCTTACACACTTTACAGAAGTGGCGTCCATTCAGGAGGTAGTGTGCGTCAATTCTGTCTGGGCAGTCAGGTGAACAGACTGGAAAAACTGTCTCGTTGGCACTCTCAGATGGGTACCATATAGTCATTGTGTAATTACCCAGCGCGTTCCCCATGAGGAATAGAAAGACAGCAGTGTGTGTCAGCATGGTGGGATTTAACATCACATCTTGCCTTTGGAATACAGTGGGCGTGAAGAGGAGGAAGTAGAGGGCGAACGTGACCACGGTTGCCGTGTAGAAGTATGCAGGTGCAATCGTGTTGAGTAGTCTGAGTTTTACCATCCTGAGCAACATACCTGTTAAATGATATAAAAATAAAAGTCAACTGAAGATGCTAAAATCATACATTTCATCTTGGCTTTGGCATCAGCAGTTCATCAATATGAAAAGCATCAAGACGAAAATGATGAAAGAAACTGCAAACTTAGGAACATGCACTTTTTTAAATGGATATATTACATGGATATTACATACGTGGTTCAAATGAACTGAACTAGAACTCTGTCTTGGTATGTGTGGCTGAAAAAAATTATATATATATATATATATATATATATATAATTTTTATATATATATATATATATATATATATATATATATATATATATATATATATATATATATATATATATATATATATATTGTTTATTAAGGTGATGAATTAAACCATATTTTCAGAAATAATGTGCGTTTCAAATATCTTTCATAAATAGTCCCCGGTCTTCCATTGGTCGGCAAAACAGATAACCCCGCCCCAAACTCAAGCCATTGGTTGAGCCCATGTTGCTAAGTCGGACTTACACTTTTAAAGGAATAAATAGCCTAAATTGCCCAGACTGCTTAATCGACTCTGCTCATTTAACTGTGCTGACACGGAAACACAATACCGTTATAAGCTTTCATACACCATGTTATCAAGAATGGACAAGTAACCCTAAAACATTAGCTTAACGGAACTCAAAACACCACTATTTGTTACACAGCACAGAATCTAACGTTACATCACATAGCGTGTAAATATCTATAGACATAGCATTAGTGACTGTAAGCTAAATTATGCATAATGGTTTTAGACTGGCGTGAAGGATGTGGTGAACAAAAAGGTATCTGAACAGGTCTAATACAGAAATACTAAATTCTAATACAAACAAGCATTTTATACACAGGGTTTGTGATGATGAGGCCCGAAACATATTTGAAAGAGACGCGTATTGTGGATCTGGATGAGGAGATTGCTCGGTTAACGTTACCTGACGCCGGTTACACCAGAGAAGGAGCCGTTGTATCAGCACTGGAGCTCAGCTCATCCCTCACACACGGTGCTAGGAGATAAACCACAGTTAATTCATTCAGAAATAGTAAATCAGTTATCATTCTGTTATACTGAGAGCGCATCTGTTCGTGATGTGTCTCAGTGGTTTAGCACCGCCGCCTGTTGGTGTGTGGGTACAACATCACCCTTTACTAGAAATAAGAAAAACAGACAAGCCTGTAAAGCTAAACTTGTTTTATAGAAATGTTTGTCTATTATTTTCTATGGATTTGTGATTTTATATCCCTATTTTATATGTAAACGTCGACTCATTATTATTATGAATGGGCGATACACACCAACGTTCACCAGCAGATGGCAGTGCAAGCCAACACTTATTTAGCATAGGCTACGTTTATTTAAATTCTCTATCCGTTTTTTATATATACATATAGACAAAATCTTAAGACTTGAGGCTTAAGACAAAGTTAGCATTATATGATGTGGGCCATGCTAACAAGATCACATCATGAGCAGAAACACGCAGTCAAAACTTTAAGTTCGCACGACCCCTTAGTTTCCGTGTTTGTTGATGGAGCGTCACTTCGCACACGGTCCCTAAACGGAAGGGCGCTCCCCGTGTGTGGTGGTGCTGATGCAGACAGACAGAAGCATCTACCCGGACATAAACCACAGGAGGTGTTTTAAAGGTAAGCAACACTATTGTTATATTCACATCGCTTCTTATGAACTGTTCTCAGTTATATCGCACAAGAAATGATTCAACAAACGATTCAAGTGATTCATTCTGAACTTCAACGGGTTTTAAAAGTGGGCGTTTTGTAGCAGTTGAAGCAATTAGATTTAAAACGCTATTGCAGCAGAGACACATGCATGGGTGCTAAACATAGAAGGAGGGGTGATACTTGAATAATTTAACCGTACGAGGTTAAATAGGCATTGTGATGGCATTAGATTGGTTTTCTTTGGCTTGTTTGTTTACCGTCTCATGTAAAACATCACCAAGATCCCCGCTGATTTATTGTGCCATGGGATCGCGCACGTTGTGCATTTATTGTCAAGCTCAAGATCATAATATCATCTTTTTAAAGTTATGGTTGCTCTGCTGCTGATGATAATGGCTGTATTAGTGCGCACATGCTGACAGCAGGGAGTTTAATGTCTGGATAATATATTGAATGGGGAAATCAGAGGATGGGGGCGGATAGATTTCTTCACGTCGTTGCCAAGAAGCTGTGATGTGATGATGCATAATAACTTTCACAATTAGAAATGTATTCTCTAATCTTCCCTTTGAGAATCAAAAAGTGTTATTTTAAAAGGAAGAGGCTGTGTATACACACACACACACACACACACACACACACACACACACACACACACACACACACACAGCTCTGGAAAAAATTAAGAGACCACTGTAAAATTCTTAGTTTCTCTGGTTTACTATTTATAGGTAGCCTATATGTTTGGGTAAAATTAACATGTTTTGTTTTATTCTATAAACTACTGACAACATTTTTCCCAAATTCCAAATAAAAATATTGTAATTTAGAGCATTTATTTGCCGAAAGCAACAACTGGTCAAAATAACAAAATGGCTGTGTGGCATGGATATTGTCCTGTTGGAAAAAACAGTCCTCAGAGTTGGGGAACATTGTCAGAGCAGAAGGAAGCAAGTTTTCTTCCAGGACAACCTTGTACGTGGTTTGATTCATGCGTCCTTCACAAAGACAAATCTGCCAGATTCCAGCCTGGCTGAAGCACCCCTAGATCATCACCGATCCTCCACCAAATTTCACAGCAAACCTCAGCCTGCCTCTTCTTTGCTTCTCTCATTGATGAAGGGCTTTATTTCTAGCTTAGCACGACTTCAGCCCTGCCCCTAAGAGCCTGTTTCAAACCATCCTCGCCGTGCACTTCACCCAAGCTGCCTTTTGCCATTTTTTTGTAGATCACTTGATGTCATACTACGGTAGTTGAGTGATATTCAAATGAGTTAGCGGTCATTCCGGTCAGTGGAGAGTCGTTTTCGCCCTCTGCCGGTCTGTAGCTTAGTTGTCCCCAATGTCTGCTGCTTGACCTTGTTCTTATCAAACCACCGCCTTTGAAATTTTGAGGATGGAAGCAACCCGACGCTCACTGTATCCCTCTGCCAGTAAAGTCAGAATAAAACCCTTCTTTTCCTCATTAAAAACTTTCCTTTTCAACTTTTTTGGTATGGGCAATAGTTATTTTTTGATTTCAATAACTTTTGAGGTACTACTAGCACTTTTTTTTGCCATCCAGCTGGTCCTAGAGGATAGTGACAAACACAGAACTGTTTTTATGCTTTTCCTTATTAAATAATGATATATATGTATATATATATATATATATATATATATATATATATATATATATATATATATAATATACGCACACATTTACATTGAGAAAGAATTAATTATATTAATGATTTGATATAACATTGTTATTAAATATAAATTTTAAATAGCCATTCATCAGATTTAGATATCATGGTAGAATTTGTTGTGTACCTCCTTTAATTTATGTCATTATCAATAAATAAAACTAATACAGTGAGAATCTAATGAGAATATTCACTGTGATTAAAAGCAAATACCTCAAAAGTAATTCATGTCTAAATACATTAAACCATCCAAACGGCAATAAGAATTCTGGAAGCAAGTGTGAATTGTTTTACAATGCATCTTTTAATGCTCTGAAAAACGAGAAGCAATATTGCATAATATTCCTTTTTACATATATTGTATCATTGTTGTCAAGGGGGTTTTCAGTACCCAGTATGCTTGGCATGAGCCTGGAGGAGAATAATAAAATAAGAAAGCTGTGTTATTTTATGTGTTTTTGAGCAATATGAGCAGGGGGAAATATGTGACGCAGAATTTTAGGGTTTGGTGCTGTTGTGAAGAGTAAAGTTTGTGATCTGTTCAGAAGGGGCTAATGTATGCTAATGCTAACACTGGTATGTTTTTTTAATAGTAAACTTCAGTGCAACAACTGGTCTCTGCTGGTCTAGTATAATATGCTGTTTCACTAGCGATACTAAGATGATAAAGCTAGTTAACCAAAGTATTTCTTTATCTAATGAAACGGCTCCTGCTAGTTAAGCCAGTCAAATAATATGATTTTATTACTTGTCATAACCAGGTCTAATCAGAGTAAATCTGATCTTTTATCAGATCATTTTTGTGTCACAACAACAATAGGGCATCTATATCATCCCAGATTTATTAAATGAACAAATAAAAATGTCAGACAGAGAGAAAAAAAAGCGGTAACAAGCCTGCTGTCAAACACAACATACATTGAAACAATATTGGTATATACAGTTTTACCTTTAAAAGAGCAAAAACCTAATGACAAGTTATATCAAGCTGAAATAAGATTCTAATCCTCGGTGGCATTTGCAAGACTCGTCATCTGTAGGTCAATGGTTCTCCCATCGAGTGATGAATGGTCAGTGTCCATCTATAAAGGATAAGGCACAGTTATGGCACATGTTTCCTAGTCACCACTCAGATTGTCCATCTAAATAGAGCAGCATGAAATGATGTTCAGCAATGCATGATTACCAAAGACTGTATAAAGCAATTAACAGTAGTGGAAATGTCACTGCACTTTTGGCAGAATGTTGGTTGAAGGTCATAGTTGGATCATGAATAAATCATCAGAATAAACACCTGCTCTTGGCTGATGTCTCTTTCAGCTCCTAGCCCTTACTAGGACAACAATTAGTGGCACCTTGCTCAAATTGTTTTTTTCTCTGCAAGTTTCATCGGAGGGGTGAAGTGTTGTGTGGTGGATCACGCAAAATCTCCTCCCCGTGTTTGGTTTTCATGTTTCAAATACTTTTGATGTGTGCATGGTTTCTGGATTAAAAACATGTGAATCAGCATTACCTTACTTTAATCAACAGGCAACACATATAATAATAGTTTTACATTTTTATATCAATATATTTATTTAAACCAAGTCCATTAAAGTCTCATTAAAGGGTTAGTTCACTCAAAAATGAAATTTCTTTCATTAATGACTGACCCCAATGTCGTTCCAAACCCGTTTATCCTTGGAACACAGTTTAAGATATTTTATATTGGCGAGGCCTTTCTGTCCTTTGAATGTAAGTGTATGCCCACTTGCTGTTCACGTCCAGAAGGTTTTCACATTAGTTTAGGTTTTGGTTTGTTTATGTCTGATGTCTTTTATTTTGAAGTTTAGTCACAGTCATGGTTCCTGTTAGTCATGTGATTTCTATGTGATCCTTGGTTCATGTGTTCTCATTAGTTCATTGTTTGATTGTTCACAGGTGTCCCTTGTTTAGATGTTTGTCTCTCTGTATATATAGCGCTCATGTTACCATTGTCTCTTGTCCCTGTAAACTGGTGTTGTGTTGTGTTGTGTTGTGTTGTGTTGTGTTGTGTTGTGTTGTGTTGTGTTGTGTTGTGTTGTGTTGTGTTGTGTTGTGTTGTGTTGTGTTGTGTTGTGTTGTGTTGTTATCCTCAGGTAGATTTAGGTTACAGGTGGTTAGGTTATGCATTTTATTTTTGGAAAAATTCCTCCCTTGACGCAAATTGACGATATTTGCGTCATCTTTAGAATGTTTGTCCAGAGGCTAAAGACTACAGCCAGCAGAGGGAGCTATTTCCACATGTTTTCAACTCGCACATGGGGAATGGGAGATTACACTCCCAGCTCAGCAGCAGGCATGTAAGTGTTTTAACGTCTCAAATTAATTTCTATGAAAGTTAAGCTTCCATAGGCATGAACTGAAAACACGCCATGACTGAACACGCGTTGTGAATGTATGTTGTGTGATCGCGATTTCCTCAGCTCTCATCACGAGAGCTCATCAGCTCATTTATGACGTTAAATGTAATCTGACTCCTAATCTGAGTTAGCGCTGTGAGACTCACGCGGCAACTCGATTGTTATATTGAACAGACACGTTCAGTATTTAATTGTAATGTCTGTTCTCTATCGCAAACTCAGTCACAGTAATCCAGTAGCGGTGGCTTTGGGAATGGCTTCACAGGGCAGCGAAGCATTCTGGGAATTGTAGTCTTTCATCCCCATGAGACAAAAATACATTTTCGGTCTTTTCTCAGTCTAGAAGGCACCAAATTCAAAAATAATTTCACATTTCTACTACATTAATGACCCAGTTTAAATACAGGTTTCATCTTTTCAGCGCTGAAGTACCCCTTTAAGGAATTTTTAAAACGTGTGGGGGACACGATTGGTTCTGTGTATCATCCTGTCTAGTGGGTGGCAGAAATTCACCATTATTATTCTTCTGCCTTATCTGCCTCTATTCTTCTGTTTTAATGGTAGTTGGGCAACAAATGCAAAACATAGGCTGCGTCCGAAAACTGGAAAATGCTGCATTTAGATGATGTATTTCAAGGTATGAATGCATCAAGGCACGTCCGAATCCAATGTTAGCTTCATTTCCTGCCTCCTTTTTTTTATTTTATTTATTTTTTATTTTTCCCAAGGCAGCATAAATGTTTCCATCGTTCCATTTGATATTCCACAATCCTATGCGTTACATTCATTGAGAGTTGAGCTAGAAAAGAAAGATGGCGTCTATAAGTTGCAGTTGGTCAGTTTGTGTGTAAATGTATGGGTTTTTTGACCAATGATTTTTCAAATCTGGTGTCATTTCTAGTGTGAAATTACTATTGTAGTAATTAAATATTTGCTTAGTTCTCACCAAAGCTCACTCAATTTTTCTGTAGATCATTAACCGTACCCATACGTAACCGTACAGAGTCATTGCCTGATAAGGCAGCGAGACATCAAGTCTTAAAGGGGGGGTGAAATGCTGTTTCATGCATACTGAGCTTTTTACACTGTTAAAGACTTGGATTCCCATCCTAAACATAGACAAAGTTTCAAAAACTAATGTTGGACGTTTGATGGAGTATTTCTGTGTTAAAAATACTCCTTCCGGTTTCTCACAAGTTTCGGCGAGTTTTTTTCGAGTATGGGTCTACTTGACGTTAAATAGATCGGAAGGTCCTTGTATGGGCTGTACGGGCTCTTCTCCCGGTAGGGTGCGCGCGTGCGTAACTAGAGGGAGAGAGAGGAAATGCACGCCGTAAACAGTCTCTCAGGTGCAGATCCAGTCGTCCGTGAACACTTATGACGCGCCGCGCTCCACTTTATTCCTATGGGTGACGTCGAGCGACTTCAACGCTTCAGCACAGCATTCCGGGAAGGCAGCGCTGCATTTGAACCGATTTGAACGCAGAAATGACGGGAAGCTTCAAGGCATCGCTTCAGTCGCGTCGCAAAGTGGATTTCCACGCCACTGCTGTCACAGGACTTCACCAAATCATACCAAAGAAGTGTGTTTTTGACAGAGCGGTCCCAGCGATAAAGGTTCGGTCCTGCTTTGGAAGCAGCCGGTGAGTAAATCAACTTCAAATGTCTCTGCTATTGGCTACCGTCGCATGAGTAAACATCAGTAAACGACACGATCGCGTGCTTCGTCATTCAAATGCGCTAACGGTTACTCCATTGTTGTTCTGTATAACGTTACACTATTCTGACTCTGACGTGCAAAACAGTTTTGCTTGCTACCTCTAAGGTCTAGTCGCATACAATAGTTCATAAACCGAATCATGTCCTCATAAACTGCGCGTAAAGACACACAAAGGCCCCTAAATACAGTACATACCACAGAGACGGACATCCTGATGTTGCCGTTTCTCCTGTTCAATTTATTTCAGCCTCAGATTTGATTGTGGATCATTATCTGTATTAGCTGAGATAGCGATGGGTTTCTCCACGCTTGAGGACGTCACCGCTTTGTGCACATTCGTCATTCTTTAGCTCCGCCCAAACGATACGCCTCCAGGCGCTCGGTTTTTTCCGGAAAGACTCGGTACAGCCCATATTTCTTTTATAAATATGATAAAACTAAAGACTTTTCGGAGATATGAAGGATGCAATACTACTCTATAGGTACTCAAGATTGACATGAGATTGACTGAAACTGAGTGTCCCCCCCCCCCCCTTAAGCTTTTGGATGCAGCCATGCATTTCAGCCACCTCCATAAAACATATATTTTTACATGAATGTTTATGTTGTTAGTCTAGTTAGACTTGAATGCATTAGTATATGGACAATTTGATTGCAATCTCTGATTGGTTTCAATGACATCTTATGGTTATCAAGCCTAGAAATCTAGACGCACACTAGTGGCAGCAAATCGTATCTGCCGCGAGTGTCGTCTTACAACTCTCAATACCCTTCTGAGCTGTAAACGTCAAACTCTGGTCGGGCCAATCACATCGTGTATAGAGTCGGTGGGCGGGGCTTAGCATAATGGCGGCTGAGTTGCGCTTGCTTGCTTCTAGTAAACACAGAAACTGCCGAACGGCGGTCTTACGAATCAGCTTTGACTGCGACTCTGGAAGACTTGGAGTTCAGCTTTTCTCTGAGAAAAGAACAAAGAACGGCACTGAAGTCATTCTTATAAAGGGAAGATGTGTTCAGAGTTTTGCCGATTGGATACGGCAAATGTTTATTCTTTCAACTAGCTCCGCTTAACCTCCGTTGCTCTGATTGGTGTAGCGCTATCCTATCGCGTGCAGAGGGAGTTTGAAAGACAACCGTTTATCCGCCCCTCGGATTGAGCTGTCAATGGTGAGTTTCCAGACCAAACATCTTGATGTGGGTCTGGCTTGTCAGGCTAATGTTTATCAGCTTTATAAGAAGAAAATTAGAGCAAACCAAAATAGCATATATATATATATATATATATATATATAAAATATATAAATATATAAAACATCCTGATTAAGCATCTTACTAATGGTCTAAATTTCTTGAGATCATTCTACATCAGTGACAAATATGGACCAAAAACATATTTACCTCATTGATACAGTGCGAGGAAAGAGGCAGATGTAAGTAGGCGTTCACAGATGAATACTTCAGCGAAAACAGCTGTTGGGAATTGTGCCAACCCATTAATTTAGCCAGCAGGTGTGACTACATCATGAGTGGCTTTAAACAACCTTTTCTTTAGTTCATAAGGTGCTTTTGCCGAGTTTATGCTGCTTAGTCATTTTCTGAGACTGCTGCTTTCTCTCCAGTGGTTCTGTGATCAAAAGCTTGTAATACATTGCTGAGAACACACAACAAATAATCCTCCGTAAAATGTTTATCTGGCATCTCTACGCAGCACAGGCATGAATATTTGATGGTGCACTTGGCTGAGATTGAAAGTTGATACATCCCGCTGCAGTACACAAAGTGTACAGAGTCTGGAGTGTGAGCTATAGAAAGTTCACATAGGTAGATATGGTTAGATGGAGCGGTTCATTTTTCATTCCCTTATGCCTTCACAGAAACATCCAACAGCTGGCATGACAGTTTGTGGCCTTATTTTTCACTACTTTGTCATCATTGCAAGGTTTGTTGTGTAAGGACCTCATATGCGTTTGTTTCTAACATTATCTTTGCTGCAATATTGTCTCGTTCTAACACCCACACACACACACACACACACACACACACACACACACACACACACACACACACACACACACACACACAAACTGATGCCTTGAGACCTTAGGCCTTCACAAAGTGGAACAGTGACTGTGTAAGTAAGAAATAGTAGTGTCCTTGCTATCAGAAAGAGGTTAGGATATCCGTCTGAGAAATGAATGGCCATCATCTGGGCCAGTTATCATACATCAAAGGTTACTAGTTAAAGGGTTAGTTCACCCAAAAATGAAATTGATGTCATTAATGACTCACCCTAATATCGTTCCACACCCGTAAGACCTCCGTTCATCTTCAGAACACAGTTTAAGATATTTTATATTTATGTAACCCCATCATCTAACAAGAGATGAGGAGAACTCAAAAAGGGCAACAACCACAGTGTGTTTCTTTGCACATATAACAAGGTTTATTATACAACACTCACAAATAGCCCCACAAGTAACCAGAACTGGCAAAGGGTCAAAACAATAAAAAACAAAAACAAACTTATAACCATTACAGACAGGGTTCCCAATCATATTCAATGGAAATCGCTCTGCAAGTAAGTGCACACTCAAATCACCAATAAAACACCTCTTCACTCCAAACTCCAAAGCAAAAGTAAATCAAATCAAACCACTACAAATTGCTCCCTCCCATCTTAGAGTAAACCATATATAAGACACTGGGAACCCCACTGGTTATGAGTACAAAACAAAAGACAACAAAACAAAAACACAAACACTTTGCCACTTTGATACACAAGACACCAATCAATATTAGTCTCTCTTCAAATACTCATTTAGCCATAAACACTTTCAATAAAGTAAACGGCAATCATGCATCATCTGTAAAAACAAAGAAAATACAAATCATGATTACCCTATAAAAGATTAGGAATTAAAACCCTTAAAACCATTACACATAAAACACAAATTACAATATAAAAACCTTAAAAACAAATCTCCCTATTCAGTAAATTAACTTAATAGAAATACCTGTGTTGCTAAATATATCTGCTTAATTCTCTTAGGCACCAGTCAACACCATTCCCTCAAGGACACTAAAACAAAGCAAATACAAATGTTAAAACTAGATATTCTCTCTATCTATTCATCATAAATCACAACCCTTACCATCACATTTCAGTTCTATGCTGCTCAATCACTGGTCTTTTCATCTGCCATTATACAAGCATGAGAAGCAGTGATGTTTTTTCAAACCTAGCACATGGTACCACAAAGAGGAAGCACCAACATTTCCGATTTCCTTTTATAGTATGTTGACTCATGGGGTTCGTAGTCCATCTAATTTGTAGTCCTACAACTACCCCATTACATTTAGTTCGACAGCGTATCTAAGTGTAGGCACACTATACTGTCCATGTCCAGAAAGGGAATAAAAACATCATCAGAGTAGTCCATATGAGACATCAGTGGGTTAATTAGAATCTCTTCGAAAATACATTTTGGTCTAAAAATAACAAAAACTACGACTTTATTCAGCATTGTCTTCTCTCTGCGTTTGTTTTCAAACCACAAATTAAGATTCAAACGGTCATGAATCAGCGTATTGATTCATGATGTCCGAATACATAGTATTTGAAAAACAGGCAAAAAGTACCTGGACGACCTACTACTTATGCTGAGAAGTGCGCATTTGATGGACACTTCACTATCCCATGAGGCCATGGGAGAGGATTTATGAATGGCTGTGAAGCATTTAGAATTTCAGTCAATGTTCGGGAAAGAGTAAAATAGATTTGAAGTAAATTGCTATGTACACTACCAGTGGACTAGCCGACACAAAATTCAGATACTCAGAATCAGGAACAGGAATCTCTTTTCTTTATAAATCAATATATTTTCAAACAGTGTAAGTTTATAAGACAATATTAAAACTATGTGGAAAAAAGTATTTAATAGGCTACTCAATCAGAAGAGTAAACACAAGACAATTATATTTAGAATACTTAATTATACTTTGAAATCTATAGTATTGATCAAAAGATTGAGCACATGCATAACCCAAATATACTTTTCTGTCAGTATGAGTAAGTGCTATTTTAAGTATATTTCTGAGAAGTACAAAAACGTAGACTGAAAGTATACTTTCTTATATCATACTTACCCACATTCATACTCTAAAGAACATACTTTTTTAATGGTGGTGAAGTAAATTCAAATTCAGATGTAGTACCTGTCATACTGTCATCCTACCTGTCATACTGTCATGCATACATTTTTGGATATCATCTTTGTTTTCTTTGTTGCATTTACACTGTAAACCTTGATACACACACGCACACACTGCATCAGCCAAGCCTATATTAAAGATAAAGTGTGCAAGTTTAAAAACAATAAAATAAAGCCATACACACCAAGGAACATACATAACTATTTACACTGTATTGATAACAAAGATAGCATTTGAATCACTTTCAGAACAATTTTGTTTCCTACTGATACTATAAAAACATTAGCTGTGTCCAAAATCACATACTGTCTGAGTAGGTAATAATAATAATAATAATAATAATAATAATAATAATAATAATAATAATAATAAAAATGCGTTCTATTTATATAGCGCTTTTCAAGGCACTCAAAGCGCTTTACATAGAAGGGGAATCTCCTCAACCACCACCAATATGCATCCACCTGGATGATGCGACAGCAGCCATATTGCGTCAGAACGCTCACCACACACCAGCTGATTGGTGGAGAGGAGACCTAGTGATGACAGTATGACGTTTCATACTTGCACACTTTATCTTTAATATTGGCTTGGCTATTCACCTTCGTTGCTCTGGTTGGTGGTAGCGCTATCCTATCGTGTGCAGAGGGAGTTTGAAAGACAACCGTTTATCCCGCCCCTCGGATTGAGCTGTCAATGGTGAGTTTCCAGACCAAACATCTTGATGTGGGTCTGGCTTGTCAGGCTAGTGTCATTCATTTAAATATGTACAATTTCAATATTGTTATGGTTTAGCATGGAAGAGAAGAGGCAAGGATCTATTGGCAAGCACAGACATTTATTCCACAAGCACACAAATCAAGGTAATCTAAAATATGAAACATAAATCCAACCAGAAAGACGAAGATCACAATCCAATGGGAGAACAAGAAACGTCATACTGTCATCACTAGGTCTCCTCTCCACCAATCAGCTGGTGTGTGGTGAGCGTTCTGACGCAATATGGCTGCCGTCGCATCATCCAGGTGGATGCTGCATATTGGTGGTGGATGAGGAGATTCCCCTTCTATGTAAAGCGCTTTGAGTGCCTTGAAAAGCGCTTTATAAATCGAAAGCATTATTATTATTATTATTATTACCTACTCAGACAGTATGCGATTTTAGACACAGCTAATGTTTTTATTGTATCAGTAGAAAACAAAATTGTTCTGAAAGTGATTCAAATGCTATCTTTGTTATCAATACAGTGTAAATAGCTATGTATGTTCCTTGGTGTGTATGGCTTTATTTTATTGTTTTTAAACTTGCACACTTTATCTTTAATATTGGCTTGGCTGATGCAGTGTGTGCGTGTGCGTCTGTGTGTCAAGGTTTACACTGTAAATACAACAAAGAAAACAAAGATGATATCCAAAAATGTATGCAGAACGTTTTCTATGTTGGGTAGGTTTAGGGCTACGTTTAACCAGGCTGGTTTAATGGAAGAGAATTGATTATACAGTTTGTACAGTATAATAATCATGATGTCATTGGAAAGGCCCTAATAAACATAAAAACCGTGTGTGTGTGTGTAATTGAGTGAGTGATATGCCAGATTGCTGCTTGGATGTCATATTACAGCATTTATGACTCACATCCTTTCTCTCAAGAATTGATCTTAATAGAACATAAAGAACATGCAATAATCATCACTGCACATTTTATGGGAGAAGAAAGTCTATATAAAATGTGCATCATTCAAATTTTAACCAAGATATAAGCACTTCTGTGTGACCATGATACATTATAATTAACATAGTTTGCTTAGGCAAACATCACTATTACTCAAAGCCATTTTGGCACCATAGACGAGATCCATATTTATTGTTATTTTGCTGTTGTGTCATTCTAGCCTAGAAATCTAGACGCACACTAGTGGCAGCTAATCTAATCTGCCCGCGAGTGTCGTCTATCAACTCTCAATACCCTTCTGAGCTGTATTCGCCTAACTCTTGCCGGGCCAATCATATAGTGTATAGAGTCGGTGGGCGGGGCCATAATGACGACGGCCGAGTTGCGTTTGCGTGCTTCTAGTAAACACAGAAACTGGCTAACGGCGGTCTTTCGAATCAGCTCTGACCGCGACTCTGGAAGACTTGGAGTTAAGCTTTATGAACAAAGAAATGGAAGCTTCAGCTTAAGTTCTGCCAGGAAGACTTAATCACTTCGTCACTTATTAACCTAATCTCTGGCCAATCACGTCTTCATATTTTCTGTATAAAGGTCGTACTTACACATGTTTGAGTTCGCAGATGCTGATGCGACAATAACCTCCATCCTCCCCACCACCACCAGGATGGTTCCGTCCATACCTCCAAAGGGGGGTCGGCTGCGCCCCTGCCTTCATCTTCAGGCAGGAATATGCTGATCCGCTACCCTTGGATTATAAACTATGGACGGGGCCTATGCCAAAACTTTATTATGCTTGCTGGGCTGTCAATAAGTGTATGCTTCATTCATCATTCTATCTCCTGAGTCTTTCTGGTAGAACAGCAATGAAGTCATTCTTAAGAAGGGAAGATGTGTTTGGAGTTTTGCCGACCGGATACGGCGAATGTTTAATCTGTCAACAAGCTCTGCTTCACCTTCGTTGCTCTGGTTGGTGGTAGCGCTATCCTATCGTGTGCAGAGGGAGTTTGAAAGACAACCGTTTATCCCGCCCCTCGGATTGAGCTGTCAATGGTGAGTTTCCAGACCAAACATCTTGATGTGGGTCTGGCTTGTCAGGCTAGTGTCATTCATTTAAATATGTACAATTTCAATATTGTTATCGTTTAACAGGGAAGAGAAGAGGCAAGGATCTATTTGCAAGCACAGACATTTATTCCACAGGCACACGAATCAAGGTAATCTAAAATATGAAACATAAATCCAACCAGAAAAACGAAGATCATAATCCAATAGGAGAACAAGAAATGCAACAGTTTTACATGTCTATGTAAAGACAAAGATCGATAAACAAGGACCCTGTCCACACAAATGCAGGTATTTTCAAAACCGCTACATAAATGAGCTATAGTGCCCTGCACCCACTAGTAAAAAATTATATCTGGTGTCTGAATAATTTTTGGTTTGACTGTATATATATATATATATATATATATATATATATATATTCATCATATTGGACTAATCTGTGTCAGGGCATTCCAAATGAACAAATATAATCAAGTGAAGTGAACTTCTACAGACACCCCCTGCTGAGTTTGTATGGAGCTGTGAAACTGCGTGGGGACCCTGTGAATTGTAACACGGCTTTAAACTTTGATGTCCAACAGCATTTGTGCTATGAACACAGTATTCACATCAAAGAACACAGTACAAGCTACCAATAATCGCCCTAGCAACCACCCAGAACACCCTAGCAACCGCTTAGCAACATGCAGTAACACTCAGAACACCTTAGAGACCCTAAGAAAAATCTCTGTCACTCTTATTCCTCAATGCGTAACAACAGCGTTTATGGTTGTGTTCTATTCTAATTAGCATATTTAATTTAACCAAGGCTTTGTCAACTGACAGATCTTTACAGATTCATTACTCCACCAAATCTACCCTAGGACTATGGTCTTTAAGATCTCTGGATTACAGACTGAAAGATGAGAATGTCAGTTGTGGGTGGTGGGGTCTCTAGAGGAGGGCTTCTTTCATCTTGGCAGGATGCTCCTTGGATATTCCGTGGCTAATCCATCCGTTCAGTCCCACCGATTCAAGACGAATGGATTTCTGTCTGAAATTTGAGATGTGAAAATGGGAAAAGTAATACAATATTTCTTGCATTGAAATGATTTTCGACATGATAGTCCATGATATAACACTTTTTAGGTTTGGATCTAATAAATCAAATAATTAAAATCATATATGCTTTGACTTAAATACACCTATGATAAGCATGTTTTTTTACATTTCTATATTAAAAATTCATGTTGATATATTGAACAGCAGCAGCAATAAAAGCAGCAGCAATAACTGCAGCAACAATACCCAACAGCAGCAATAACACCAATAACTCACAGGAGCAATAACAGCAGAAGCAATAACAGCAGCAATGACACCAGTATCCCCTCAGCAGCAATAACAGCAGTAGCAATAACCAACATCAGCAATAACAGCAGCAGCAATAACAGCAGAAGTAATAACCAACATCAGCAATAACAGCAGCAGCAATAACTAACATCAGCAATAACCAACAGCAGCAATAACCAACAGCATCAAAAACAACAGGAGTAATAACCAACAGCACCAATAACCAACAGCAGCAATAACCAACAGCAGCAATAACAGCAGCAGCAATAACAGCAGCAGCAATAACAGCAGCAGCAATAACAGCAGCAACAATAACAGCAGCAGTAATAACAGCAGCGCCAATAACAGCAGCAGCAATAACAGCAGCAGTAATAACAGCAGCAGTAATAACAGCAGCAGTAATAACAGCAGCAGCGATAACAGCAGCAGCAATAACAGCAGTAACAAAAACAGCAGCAGTAATAACAGCAGCAGTAATAACAGCAGCAACAATAACAGCAGCAGTAATAACAGCAGCAACAATAACAGCAGCAGTAATAACAGCAGCAACAATAACAGCAGCAGTAATAACAGCAGCAGCAATAACAGCAGCAGCAATAACCAGCAGCAAAAATAACAGCAGCAGCATTAACCAGCAGCAGCAATAACAGCAGCAGCAATAACCATCAGCAGCAATAACAGCAGCAGTAATAACAGCAGCAATAATACCAGCAGTAATAACAGCAGCAGCAATAACCAGCAGCAGCAATAACAGCAGCAGCAATAACAGCAGCAGCAATAACAGCAGCAGCAATAACCAGCAGCAGCAATAACAGCAGCAGCAATAACAGCAGCAGCAATAACAGCAGCAGCAGTAATAACAGCAGCAGTAATAACAGCAGCAACAATAACAGCAGCAGTAATAACAGCAGCAACAATAACAGCAGCAGTAATAACAGCAGCAGTAATAACAGCAGCAGCAATAACAGCAGCAGTAATAACAGCAGCAGCAATAACAGCAGCAGTAATAACAACAGCAGTAATAACAACAGCAGCAGTAATAACACCAATAACTCACAGGAGCAATAACAGCAGAAGCAATAACAGCAGCAATGACACCAGTATCCCCTCAGCAGCAATAACAGCAGTAGCAATAACCAACATCAGCAATAACAGCAGCAGCAATAACAGCAGAAGTAATAACCAACATCAGCAATAACAGCAGCAGCAATAACTAACATCAGCAATAACCTACAGCAGCAATAACCAACAGCATCAAAAACAACAGCAGTAATAACCAACAGCACCAATAACCAACAGCAGCAATAACCAACAGCAGCAATAACCAACAGCAGCAATAACAGCAGCAGCAATAACAGCAGCAGCAATAACAGCAGCAGTAATAACAGCAGCAGCAATAACAGCAGCAGTAATAACAGCAGCGCCAATAACAGCAGCAGCAATAACAGCAGCAGTAATAACAGCAGCAGCAATAACCAACATCAGCGATAACAGCAGCAGCAATAACAGCAGTAACAAAAACAGCAGCAGTAATAACAGCAGCAGCAATAACAGCAGCAGCAATAACAGCAGCAACAATAACAGCAGCAGTAATAACAGCAGCAGCAATAACAGCAGCAGCAATAACAGCAGCAGCAATAACCAACATCAGCAATAACAGCAGAAGTAATAACCAACATCAGCAATAACAGCAGCAGTAATAACAGCAGCAGCAATAACAGCAGCAGCAATAACAGCAGCAACAATAACAGCAGCAGCAATAACAGCAGCAGTAATAACAGCAGCAACAATAACAGCAGCAGCAATAACAGCAGCAGCAATAACAGCAGCAGTAATAACAGTAGCAGCAATAACCAACAGCAGCAATAACCAACAGCAGCAATAACCAACAGCAGCAATAACCAACAGCAGCAATAACAGCAGCAGCAATAACAGCAGCAGCAATAACAGCAGCAGCAATAACAGCAGCAGTAATAACAGCAGCGCCAATAACAGCAGCAGCAATAACAGCAGCAGTAATAACAGCAGCAGTAATAACAGCAGCAACAATAACAGCAGCAGTAATAACAGCAGCAGCAATAACCAGCAGCAAAAATAACAGCAGCAGCATTAACCAGCAGCAGCAATAACAGCAGCAGCAATAACCATCAGCAGCAATAACAGCAGCAGTAATAACAGCAGCAATAATACCAGCAGTAATAACAGCAGCAGCAATAACCAGCAGCAGCAATAACAGCAGCAGCAATAACAGCAGCAGTAATAACAGTAGCAGCAATAACCAGCAGCAGCAATAACAGCAGCAGTAATAACAGCAGCAGTAATAACAGCAGCAGCAATAACAGCAGCAGCAATAACCAGCAGCAGCAATAACAGCAGCAGTAATAACAGCAGCAACAATAACAGCAGCAGTAATAACAGCAGCAACAATAACAGCAGCAGTAATAACAGCAGCAGTAATAACAGCAGCAGCAATAACAGCAGCAGTAATAACAGCAGCAACAATAACAGCAGCAGCAATAACAGCAGCAACAATAACAGCAGCAGTAATAACAGCAGCAGTAATAACAGCAGCAGCAATAACAGCAGCAGTAATAACAACAGCAGTAATAACAACAGCAGCAGTAATAACAGCAGCAGCAATAACAGCAGCAGCAATAACAACAGCAGTAATAACAGCAGCAGCAATAACAGCAGCAGCAATAACAGCAGCAGCAATAACAACAGCAGTAATAACAGCAGCAGCAATAACAGCAGCAGCAATAACAGCAGCAACAATAACAGCAGCTGTAATAACAGCAGCAGCAATAACAGCAGCAGCAATAACAGCAGCAGTAATAACAACAGCAGCAGTAATAACAGCAGCAGCAATAACAGCAGCAGCAATAACAGCAGCAGTAATAACAGCAGCAGCAATAACAGCAGCAGCAATAACAGCAGCAACAATAACAGCAGCAGCAATAACAGCAGCAGCAATAACAGCAGCAACAATAACAGCAGCAGTAATAACAGCAGCAGCAATAACAGCAGCAGTAATAACAGCAGCAGCAATAACAGCAGCAGCAATAACAGCAGCAACAATAACA
The DNA here is from genome assembly GCF_024679245.1 of Pseudorasbora parva. NCBI lineage: Eukaryota > Metazoa > Chordata > Actinopteri > Cypriniformes > Gobionidae > Pseudorasbora > Pseudorasbora parva. Next base: position 8,729,501 of record NC_090181.1, read on the forward strand.
GCAGCAGCAATAACAGCAGCAGTAATAACAGCAGCAACAATAACAGCAGCAGTAATAACAGCAGCAGCAATAACAGCAGCAGTAATAACAGTAGCAGCAATAACCAGCAGCAGCAATAACAGCAGCAGCAATAACAGCAGCAACAATAACAGCAGCAGTAATAACAGCAGCAGCAATAACAGCAGCAGTAATAACAGCAGCAGCAATAACAGCAGCAGCAATAACAGCAGCAACAATAACAGCAGCAGCAATAACAGCAGCAGTAATAACAGCAGCAACAATAACAGCAGCAGTAATAACAGCAGCAGTAATAACAGCAGCAGCAATAACAGCAGCAGCAATAACAGCAGCAACAATAACAGCAGCAGCAATAACAGCAGCAGCAATAACAGCAGCAACAATAACAGCAGCAGTAATAACAGCAGCAGCAATAACAGCAGCAGTAATAACAGCAGCAGCAATAACAGCAGCAGCAATAACAGCAGCAACAATAACAGCAGCAGCAATAACAGCAGCAGTAATAACAGCAGCAACAATAACAGCAGCAGTAATAACAGCAGCAGCAATAACAGCAGCAGTAATAACAGTAGCAGCAATAACCAGCAGCAGCAATAACAGCAGCAGTAATAACAGCAGCAGTAATAACAGCAGCAGCAATAACAGCAGCAGCAATAACCAGCAGCAGCAATAACAGCAGCAGTAATAACAGCAGCAACAATAACAGCAGCAGTAATAACAGCAGCAACAATAACAGCAGCAGTAATAACAGCAGCAGCAATAACAGCAGCAGTAATAACAGCAGCAACAATAACAGCAGCAGCAGCAATAACAGCAGCAACAATAACAGCAGCAGTAATAACAGCAGCAGTAATAACAGCAGCAGCAATAACAGCAGCAGTAATAACAACAGCAGTAATAACAACAGCAGCAGTAATAACAGCAGCAGCAATAACAGCAGCAGCAATAACAACAGCAGTAATAACAGCAGCAGCAATAACAGCAGCAGCAATAACAGCAGCAGCAATAACAACAGCAGTAATAACAGCAGCAGCAATAACAGCAGCAGCAATAACAGCAGCAACAATAACAGCAGCTGTAATAACAGCAGCAGCAATAACAGTAGCAGTAATAACAACAGCAGCAGTAATAACAGCAGCAGCAATAACAGCAGCAGCAATAACAGCAGTAATAACAGCAGCAACAATAACAGCAGCAGTAATAACAGCAGCAGCAATAACAGCAGCAACAATAACAGCAGCAGCAATAACAGCAGCAGTAATAACAGCAGCAGCAATAACAGCAGCAGCAATAACAGCAGCAGCAATAACAGCAGCAGCAATAACAGCAGCAGTAATAACAGCAGCAGTATTAACAGCAGCTGTAATAACAGCAGCAGCAATAACAGCAGCAGCAATAACAGCAGCAGTAATAACAGCAGCAGTAATAACAGCAGCAGCAATAACATGCTCTCTATTTCTATTTGGGATGCAAAAATACTTCCAAAATGCATCAAGTGAACGTGCAATAAGAATGTGACGCTGTGACTCATTTGTATTCATGAGTCTTGATGATCTGAGAGCTGATTCGAAGGAAACAGAAATGTAACCTAGATTCAGTGACTTTGCAGTTAAAAGATGCAAGCACAACACAAAGAGCAAGCACTGTGAGGATAAAAGCATGCTCAAACATGACTCAGTGATCTCCTCGGTTGAGCGATTCAGACTCTGATATTTCATTAATGGTAATTGTTAGTCGTTTAATGGGGGCGTAACACTCTTTTATCGTTATCCTTCTGATTTGACAAGTTTCATTAAGAGAGTCGATTAGAGTTCACAGTGTTATGTCTTGCTTTTTGCCATCTCTTGTCTTTCTCCGTTTTTCATACATACTCCAAGATCATGTGCTTGCTCAAGCAGTTAATGGGACTTCAGCTGACAAATGGTTTTCCTCTGTGGACAAGCACTGAAGTTGATTCTTGTGGTTCAGAGTTCAGGAAAATCTAATATTGAATTCCAGGCCCAGAGGCTTCATATATCAAAACAAAAACAACTAAACAATATAAGATAATCTAATATCTTGTAGTGGATCACATATCATCATGGCACTGCTGCATGTTTTTCTGTACCATCATTTGGGGAAACTCAAAGTTTTCGGAGAAAATATCTAGAGGACAAAACCTTGTGCAACTTTGCTAAAAGTTAAACATAGCTTTCAACAAGGCATTTTAACTTTTTTATTAGAAATGTGCCCCCAGTTGTAAGCCTTATATACACCGATCAGGCATAACATTATGTCCTAATAATGTGTTGGTCCCCGTTTTGCTGCCAAAACAGCCCTTACCCATCGAGGCACTCTACTAGACCCTTGAAGGTGTGCTGTGGTTTCTGGCACCAAGATGTTAGCAGCAGGTGCTTTAAGTCCAGTAAGTTGAGCGGTGGGACCTCCATGGATCGAACTTGTTAGTTCAGCACATGCCACAGATGCTCGATTGGACTGAGATCTGGGGAATTTGGAGGCCAAGTCTGCACCTCATACTTGTTGTGCTCCTCAAACCATTCCTGAACCATTTTTGCTTTGTGTCAGGAGCATTATCCCGCTGGAAGAGGCCACAGCCACCATAGAATACCGTTTCCATGAAAGGGTGTACATGGTCTGCAATTATGCTTAGGTAGGTGGTACGGGTCAAAGTAACATCCACATGGATGGCAGGACCCAAGGTTTCCCAGCAGAGCATTGCCCAAAGCATCACACTGCCTCCGTCACACACACTCTTGCCTTCTTCCCATAGTGCATCCTGGTGCCATGTGTTCCCGAGGTAAGCGACGCACACACACCCGGCCATCCACGTGATGTTAAAGAAAATGTGATTCTTCAGACAAGGCCACCTTCTTCCATTGCTCTGTGGTCCAGTTCTGATGCTCACATGCCCACTGTTGGCACTTTCGCTGGTGGACGTGCGTCAATGAGCCTTGGCCGCCTATATCACCGGTTCACCACTATTGGTTTTTAGTTTATATATTTAATCTATGTAATACATCTGGTAGATTTCAAGCTTAATCATTAAATACCATTTTGATATTAAAGATGTTTTTATTATGTCCAGAATAGAGGGAAGACGTGGTGAGCGTAGTGGATATTTGAGCAGTTTAAACTTCATTTTACAAAACAAAAGCGAGTAATCCAACATGAGACACAACAGAGGGGAAACATCATGTTAAGAAACATTCAACACCAGACAATGAACAACTAAAAACTGATTTGTTTTGGCAAAAAGTTTTGGCTATCCAAAACACGACAACATTTTGGGGGCCTGAAAACACAAACCTTTGAAAACAGGTTTCAAAGTGCAAGTTTATGAAAACGATAAAGATATTGTCTCTGTGTGACTACAAACTACAACTACAAAAACACAAACAGGTGAAAACAGTGACGTCATGCATGTAAGAATGCATATAATTCATTTGAACTGTTGAACACAGAACTGTTAGGTGAAGTGGTCATAGCTGTGTTTTATTGTGAATCAAGGACTGGAACTAACAGTTTTATAAATTAGCATTATTGCTGCATCCCAATTCGCCTACTTATACTACGTCCTAAAAGTATGCACTCTTTCTGTGAAGAAAAAGTATATACTTTTGAGTGTGTAGCAGAAAAGTATGCAAGCTTCGGGACATACTACTTCGCCATCTTTAACAGACTCTGTCGCTTAGTTACGAGCATTCCGTCACCGTTTAACTGCCCTGTCAATTAGGGATGCACCGAATGTTCGGCAACCGAAATTATTTGGCCGAAAATAGCCAAAAAAAGTAAAAAGGAATAAGTAAAAAGGCCGAATAATTTTTGCCGAACAATGACGTTTTTAATGACGCGATCAAATAGTAACCCACGTAGAGTGAGAGGCGTGCGCTTTATGCAGCAAACATGTCAGCAGTGTGGAAGCACTGTTTAGTGCTGCATCTCATGTCATCGATGAGAAGAGGAACCGACTTTCATGTAAGAAAGCAGAGAAGCTACTTTTCATAAAGAAGAACCTGCCACTTTTCCTGAACAAGTAGGCTTATGTCTAGGACAGTTATTTATTTGTTGTGGGTTCATCCAAATTTTTTGCACTATTCAATGCACATTTGTTGTTGTAGACATACAGAGTTACATTCTTTCAGCAGTCAGTTATAGGCCTAACATAGGCTATTCAAGAAGGGGGGCTTCAAAGATGGCCAAATAAAAATATATTTTTTATTTTACTAATTATTTATTTTAAGTTATGTTGTGCTTAGTTTGTATAATATCTGCTGGAATGTTAAAAAAAGTTCAGTGTTAAATAAATATTTTTAAATTGTATTTTTTTATTTGATTTATTTCTCTGAAAAGCAACACAAAATAGTAAAAAGCAAAAAAAATTGTAATGGTAAAAAAATTGCCAAATAATTGGAAAAAATGCGAAACACCGTGTTCGGTATTCGGCCTTCGGCCAAGCAATTCATTATTATTCGGTTTCGGCTTCGGCCAAGAATTTCATTTCGGTGCCCCCCTACTGTCAATCATCGTCAGATTCGTCCCAGTTCAAATCCTCCACATTCAGTTAAATCTCCTACCGTATCGGAGAGAAATGTAGCCGCACGTTGATCTGCCATGTGTGGGTCAGAGACTCTCCTCATGTGTTTGCAGTAGAAATATAATCATGTATTTAAAAGTTAATGGCCAAACGTGTCATTACAAAAGTTCACAATGCTGCTGCTGCAGGTGAAATATAATGATGAATTTAAAAGTTAATGGCCAAACGTCTCATTACAAAAGTTCACAATGCTGCTGCAGGTGAAATATAATGTTGACGACACTGAATAAATATATTTTTGTCAGGTTAAATATTGATAGTTGGTCACTCAAACCCCTTTATCTAAACTTCTCTACTTAATAACCGTCTGATTCGCACATCCATCATGTTTGTAGTTTTTTAATGCTTTTTATCCGCGTTTGTAGTTCTAATCGAATCCTTGTCCAACTCGCAATGGGTTGTGGGCAAAATCAGCCGTTAGAGTGCACATTGATCCATACTTCGAATTCGGACTGGAAATAGTAAACCATCCGAGAATCTTTGGAATACTCTTTTCAACATACTATGATTTGGGACATGCTAATTCTATTTTCGAATACTATTTAGGATGGATAGAAAGCAAATTGGGACGCAGGGTAAGTGTTCAGTCTATAGACGCTTCGTGTTTCTAGAACATGACGTCGCCAACTACTGGTCTGGCATGCATAATGCAATGTTTTTAGTCGTTTTTATGTATACATGTGAATGGGGATTTGTTTGTCAACATTGTTATCTGTACGCAAAAAAAATCCCAATTTTTAGTACTTTGTCGTGTAAACGTACCCTAAAATTTCATTAAAATGTAACTGAAACAATAACTGACATTTTTCCCTGGTGATTTTGTCAAATATGTTACAGACAAACTGTATGCCATCACACAGTCTGATTAAGTACTATGCTTCAAGGAACACATTTATTTAGTCTGTTCTGCCTTTTGTACAGCATTTGTTTTAATATTTTAAAACAAAATATTTTTAGTGATATTCTCAGCACAGTCACTAAGGACAGGATTTTTTTTTTTAAATGTGTTCATGTTATTAATCTGCCTTAAAGATACATTTGGTAAATGTAAAAGAAGTTATGCAAAACTCCAACCTTTCTGGATATAAAATATACCCTGAAAGGAAATGACAAGCAGCACTGTAGCTAAAAAATAGGTAACAGTTGACTGGACACGCTCATGATGTTAGCGCATACACTGTCCACTTTGACCCAAAGAAGGTTAAAATAAAAACTTTTGTGAACACGAGCAAAAGAGCTTTTTCTGAAGCTTTCAGTAAACTGAAACAAAGGTTGCACAAGATATTTGTGTAAGATTATAATATTATAATATGCTTTCCCCTAATTAAGAATATATTTCTGAAGAAATTTGTTAGAAGGAAAAAGATCATCAGTGTCCCATTTTGCTATTTTCAAGCTTCAGCATATGTTGCGTTGTTCAGTGTGCAGCAGTGAAGGGTCTGTTTGTGCTGAACACTTGGCAGAAATGTTCTTCTCATGTTGGATTGATTCTCTGCCGCATGAGAGGTGTCTTTGTGCCATTTTTCCAGCGTGTCATCGGGAGCTCAGGTGGCTTTAGCTCTTTGTATCTCCAGCTGCTCACCCTCACAACATTGAGACTGCGAGTGTGTTTCTTCTTTTACTCATTCTCAGTCTTTTCACATAAACTACAAAACACCTAACAGAGTGAGATGACACTTCTTTTTTTCAGGAATGTCATTAGATTTCACTGTTAACATGATCGAATTAACACATGATAATTGATTCCTAATAGTATTTGGGTGGTTGACAGATAAGCAGTAAAAATATATTTTTGTAAAACACCACTTTTGAAGAAAAGAAGTCTGGTGTTTGGAAAATAAAAGGGGTCACTAACTTTTTCAATTCTTTAACTGTTTTTGAACTTTTTTACTGAAATGTGTCCTTTAGTGCAACATAGAAATAATTAAGAATATAGTGATGTCGCACCAAAGGACAACAGAAATGAACACTTTTATAGTGGTTCCAAAAAAAGTGAAATATTTGAACAATTCTAAGACCAAATCTTGTCATGGGCTTCACAGGGGGCTTCAGAAACGCGACCTTGAATGGGGGACTCAATTAAACGTGTCAGTGGAATTGCCCAATTTAAAATCAGATCTGGTGTCACATCGTAGGATATGGCAAACACAAACTGTTATCTATTACTATCTGTTATCTGAGACTCTTTTATGTAAAGATTTTTTACTGTAAAGGAAATGTGAAAAAAAGGACATTGGGAAATTATTTTTTAGCATATTCACTTGTAAAAAATAGTGTTGTTTTAGTAGAAGAACAGATTGTTTATGTGTTGTACATCATTTCATAGTATAGTATACAGGGAGTGCAGAATTATTAGGCAAATGAGTATTTTGACCACATCATCCTCGTTATGCATGTTGTCTTACTCCAAGCTGTATAGGCTGGAAAGCCTACTACCAATTAAGCATATTAGGTGATGTGCATGTCTGTAATGAGAAGGGGTGTGGTCTAATGACATCAACACCCTATATCAGGTGTGCATAATTATTAGGCAACTTCCTTTCCTTTGGCAAAATGGGTCAAAAGAAGGACTGGACAGGCTCAGAAAAGTCAAAAATAGTGAGATATATTGCAGAGGGATGCAGCAGTCTTAAAATAGCCAAGCTTCTGAAGCGTGATCATCGAACAATCAACCGTTTCATTCAAAATAGTCAACAGGGTCGCAAGAAGCGTGTGGAAAAACCAAGGCGCAAAATAACCGCCCGTAAACTGAGAAAAGTCAAGCGTGCAGCTGCCAAGATGCCACTTGCCACCAGTTTGGCCATATTTCAGAGCTGCAACATCACTGGAGTGCCCAAAAGCACAAGGTGTGCAATACTCAGAGACATGGCCATGGTAAGAAAGGCAGAAAGTCGACCACCACTGAACAAGACACACAAGCTGAAACATCAAGACTGGGCCAAGAAATATCTCAAGACGGATTTTTCTAAGGTTTTATGGACTGATGAAATGAGAGTGAGTCTTGATGGGCCAGATGGATGGGCCCGTGGCTGGATTGGTAAAGGGCAGAGAGCTCCAGTCCGACTCAGACGCCAGCAAGGTGGACTACTGGTTTGGGCTGGTATCATCAAAGATGAGCTTGTGGAGCCTTTTCGGGTTGAGGATGGAGTCAAGCTCAACTCCCAGTCCTACTGCCAGTTTCTGGAAGACACCTTCTTCAAGCAGTGGTACAGGAAGAAGTCTGCATCCTTCAAGAAAAACATGATTTTCATGCAGGACAATGCTCCATCACACGCGTCCAAGTACTCCACAGCGTGGCTGGCAAGAAAGGGTATAAAAGAAGAAAATCTAATGATATGGCCTCCTTGTTCACCTGATCTGAACCCCATTGAGAACCTGTGGTCCATCATCAAATGTGCGATTTACAAGGAGGGAAAACAGTACACCTCTCTGAACAGCGTCTGGGAGGCTGTGGTTGCTGCTGCACACAACGTTGATGGTGAACAGATCAAAACACTGACAGAATCCATGGATGGCAGGCTTTTGAGTGTCCTTGCAAAGAAAGGTGGCTATATTGGTCACTGATTTGTTTTTGTTTGGTTTTTGAATGTCAGAAATGTATATTTGTGAATGTTGAGATGTTATATTGGTTTCACTGGTAAAAATAAATAATTGAAATGGGTATAAATTTGTTTTTTGTTAAGTTGCCTAATAATTATGCACAGTAATAGTCACCTGCACACACAGATATCCCCCTAAAATAGCTAAAACTACAAACTAAAACTTCCAAAAATATTCAGCTTTGATATTGAGTTTTTTGTGTTCATTGAGAACATGGTTGTTGTTCAATAATAAAATTAATCCTCAAAAATACAATTTGCCTAATAATTCTGCACTCCCTGTAGTATAAATGTGTGTGTGTGTGTGTGTGTGTGTGTGTGTGTGTGTGTGTGTGTGTGTGTGTGTGTGTGTGTGTGTGTGTGTGTGTGTGTGTGTGTGTGTGTGTACGCATGTGTTATAGGAAGGAACTGCTGACTCGTCTAAATTAATTTCTTAATCATGTCAATCTTGAGTACCTATAGAGTAGTATTGCATCCTTCATATCTCCGAAAAGTCTTTAGTTTTATCATATTTATAAAAGAAATATAGGCTGTACCGAGTATTTCCGGAAAAAACTGAGCGCCTGGAGGCGTATCGTGTGAGCGGAGCTAAAGAATGACGAGCGCACACAAAGCGGTGACGTCATCAAGCGTGGAGAACATTTGTGTGTGTTTACTCGCAGTTTATGAGGACATGATTCGGTTTATGGACTATTGTATGCGACTAAACCTTAGCAGTAGCAAGCAAAACGGTTTTGCACGTCAGACTAGTGTAACGTTATACAGAGAACAACAATGGAGTAACCATTAGCGCATTTGAATGGCGAAGCACGCGATGGTGTCGTTTACTGATTTTTACTTACGTGACGATAGCCAATAGCAGAGACATTTGAAGCAGTTTTACTCACCGGCTGCTTCCAAAGCAGGACGACTGGATCTGCAGTTTGAGAGAGTGTTTATGGCCGTGCATTTGCTCTCTCGCTCTAGTCACGCGCGCGCACCCTACCGGGAGAAGAGCCCGTACGGCCCATACAAGGACCTTCCGCTCTATTAACGTCAAGTCGAGCCATACTCGAAAAAAACTCTCCGAAACTTGTGAGAAACCGGAAGCAGTATTTTTGACACAGAAATACTTCATCAAACGTCCAACATTAGTTTTTGAAACTTTGTCTATGTTTAGGATGGGAATCCAAGTCTTTAACAGTGTAAAAAGCTCAGTATGCATGAAACAGCATTTCACCCCCCCTTTAACCTGTGACTAATGGCTGTTATAGTTATGCTTTCCTAACCTATGACCAGAGGATGAGAGTCAAATTGTAAGAAAAAGAGCCATTTATACACCATCTGTCTGACTGGAAGAGCTCATCTTTGTTAGCAACCGTGCAGCAACTAGGGGTGTTATTGGTAATTTATTTGAGCTGAGCTGACAGTAGTAAATTAGTGAGTTATGGGGGATGTTGCATCATTTTCTATAAACAAGAAAGGGAGCTTTTAACTCATACTCATTGCTTGCTGTATGAACTGATTTAGATACCAATAATTTTAAACTATAAAGATGGTTGTTTTGCTTGTTGGTTTTATTTCAGAGCCTCAAACAACAGGAAATGACAGCATGATAATCCATGGATATTTCAATAATGTAGAATATTATATTTAGTTTGAAAGATTTTAATTTTAGTCGATTAGATTTGCTAGTCAAATTGACATTGCATGTCTTGAGGATGATGTAGCTTCAAGAAGTGATTTTATGGTGATTACCTGACAGATGTGATGTGGCAGTCTACTGTATGAGTGAGTTGGGAGATGGTTTGTTAGTACTATAGCAGCAGTTTAAGACAGCATTAATATCAACAAACAAACCAATGAGCACTGACCCTGGTTTGTGTGTTCCTGTTAATGTGCTTAAGGGCAATATTCATAAAGGTAATTGAAACACACCTGTTAAACTGAATGAAAATGGTGCTTCAAGCTGCCCCAATGTTTGTTCAAAGGTTTAGAAATGTTTGTTCAGAATTGCCCCGTAGCCAGTACCATTTGCTTGTTTGCTAAATGAATGCACAATGCTGCTCAAACATGGACAGGCTACCGTGTGAAGATGATATGGTCCTCACCATCAGTGTCAGCACGAAACTGAATATTTTTCAGTCTTCTTCCGAAGTTCAAGGCATATGTCTTCTTAACCTTTCATACTCTTTTCTATCAATACATTTTAAAATGTAACTTACTCCTATGTTGGCCCCGCTGTATTTTCAGCATCATTACAGTGTCACTTGATCCATCAGAAATCATTCTAAAATGCTGATTAGGGTTAGAAAGACCCTAGTAATAGTAATCTCAGTCTGCAGTCAAAAGTCAGAGATTTATATTTTAAATAATGCTATTTATTCATATTTGTAATTAGCTTTTTTTCCCACCTTTAATTTAAGTTTATATGGTTATTCACCCAAAAAAATTACTCACCCTCATGTTCTTCCAAACACATAAGAATTTCGTTCTTCTGTCCCTCCATTGACAGCTACGCAACTACCAATTTGACACTCGAGTAGTTTAGTCCAAATTTTCTTCATTCTAAAGAATTCTTCAATTTGTTCATCATATAAAGTGATCAAGACTTTTCAGAAAATTCAGACTAAACCACTCAATTCATATGGATTCGTTGATCTATTTATGAACTTTTTGAAGTGTCAATGTGGTAGTTGCGTAGCTGTCAATGGAGAGACAGAAAGCTCTCAGGTTTCATCAAAAATATCTTATTTTGTGTTTCGAAGATGAACGAATGACCTACAGGTTTGGAATGACATGAGTTATTAATGAGAGAATTTTCATTTGTGGGTGAACTATCCCTTTAACTATAACACACACAAACAAAGTAATTTAAGTACTTCGACTTATTTAATTTCAACAAGCCTCTGAGGGTGTTTTATAATTTAGTATTTTTTGTCATCATTGGACATTATAGTACATTCATTGTTATTATCTTTTCAAATACTCTACATCTCATTGATATTTCTTTGTTTCCTGTCTTCTCTCCTCAGTGATGCTTTGACAGTTTGAAGGGCTTTTTGAGACCTGCGCCACTGCCATGGCGGTGCGCTCTGACCTGTTGGGTACGGCTCAGCCGGCGTTTGAGTCCTGGCCTGCAGGAGGTGGCAGTCCTTTGGAGGAGCTGGACGTCAGGAGTTTCCTGGGCTCACTGATGGAGGAGAACAGCACAGCAGAAAGATGTTATCGCTCTCAGTCCCGCAGCAGCGTCCTGCAGGGCCTGCCCTTTGGAGGAGTCCCCACTGTCCTCGCCATCAATGTCGTTGTGTGGCTGGTACAAGATCACTGCTAACAGTTTTCATTGTTTTGCTGCAACTGCATGACATTTAGGGCCATATTTACAAACAGCTTGCGCCAGCACAAACCCTCTTTTGGCATTAAAAACTACCCTCAATATTTACTAAGGACACACTGAAAAATTGGCACTGAAAGGGGATGGACAGGGTTATTTTTGCGGCTGACCTTATTGCATATGCATACATAGTTTCACTTTCAAACGCAAAAAAAGGCGCTAATTGGTAGATTGCGCTTGCCATTATAGAAATTATTACAATTGTTACTCGCGTTACAAGTAATGAGTAAAGCATTTCTTTTAAATTTACAACAAAATATCGGAGTTACTTTTTCAAACTAGTAATGCAAGTAACTATTTTTTCCTATTTATTGTCTGACACTGACATGCTTGTCTCCATGTTGAGAGAAATTGCATTGTGTGAGGTGTTGTGTGCGCTGTGTTTAGTTCACTAAACACATTTTTATTGCAGTTCACTATTGTAGTTCACTTGCATAAAAAGCAAGTTTAGTTAAATTTAGTTTAGTTAATTTAGTAAAACACTACAATTTTTTTTGCATCATTTCAGTTTTGGTGTGAAAGGGGCTTTACATCTGCCAAAAATTTTACAAAAAATTATAATAATGCAAAAGTAACATAATGTATTACTTTCCATTAAAAGTAACTAAGTAACCCAATATATTTGTAACCCTTGATATTGTAACACATTACTTTTAAAAGTAACTTCCCCCAATAATAATAATAATAATAATAATACATCATTAAAAGTATTATATATGTTGGCTATACTTTATATTCATTTTATTTTAATGAAAAAATATTGGATTATTTTCACTAATGAGAATTTGCTAATTTGTCATGAATATAATATCACAATATAAAAAGTCCTAATGTCTTAATTTGTTATTTGATTTTGGGGTGGAATATGACAGATTCTTTCCCATGGCATTCACCCAATCTTTAAAAAAAGAAAAGTTAACACACTTTAATTAATTTGAAGAAAAAAAAAGCAATGACCTAAAAATTTTAACATTTAAGGTTTATTTAAGTCAATAATATGAAATGTTGCTAAATCAACCTAAATACATGGATTTGTACCACCAAAACTACATTATATTCAGGTAGAATTTGCAGATTACCACTTTTTTTGCAGTGTAGGCTATATACTGTATCTGACTGTCGATTCTCCAAAGGTTTGGTGGTATATTTTTAAGAGAAGTCTCCTACACACACCAAGGCTGAATTTATTTTATCAAATATTAAGACGTTTTGAAATAATACGGTAAAGCTGAAATTTTAGAAGCCATTTCTTTTTTAGTGTAACATGATCCTTCAGAAATGATATGCTGATTTGGTAAAGAAACATTTCTTAATATTATCAATGTTGCAACAGTTATTTTTTTTAATAATCTTTACTATAGTCTTTACTGTCACTTTTGATCAACTGAATGCATCTTTGCTGAATAAAAGTAATCATTTCTTGTTAATTAAATACTTACTGACCGCATAGTGTATATTTGAGTTGAACTCAACAGCAAAAACGGTCAAGAACGAAGCGCTCATGATTAAATGATAAACTTTGCAGTTATTTTTGGTGATGCTAGTGGGGCAGAAATAACACTCTTCACCTATTCTAAGGTTTAGAATAAGTTGCTAACCAGGAACCGAAGCAAAATAGAGACTTGTAGCTTCCCAGTAGTCATGTTGTCTTTTTATTGACTGTTCCTTCCGGAGTGGTTATGAACACAAGTGTGCATGCAGACCGCACTGCCTGTTAGTTTCCAAGACAACCACACACCTCGTTTCTCTTTGGCCAAAGAAATGGCTAATTATTACTGCTGCCCAAGGGGTCTAGTGAGTGCAAGGGTTTACTTCTGTTTTTATACCATAGCTTTAGCACACATTTAAAGTGACACAATGTCTTCTGTGTATATTCTGGAATATTCACATCTTTTAAAATGCATAAGCATCAGATTTTGTTCCCTGTGCGTGTAATTTACCAGCAGTTGTGCCGTTTTTATTAACAGTGTGCTGATATCACTGAGGTTTGGTGTATTTTTATTGTAGTTTCTGCTTCTGATCTTCTCCTGTTTGAGGAAGGCAGCGTGGGACTACGGCCGCCTGGCTCTTCTCATGGAAAATGACAGGTATCATCTCATAACTGTTTGCAGAATGCATTAAGATGTAAATAATTGAACAACTGTGTGTGATTGTTGAGTGAACTGAATGCTTAGCAGGTCAGTGTGAGATCCTGGCGCCACCTGCTGGTTACACAGGACATCGTTTGATTATTTGATTATTTTGCATTGTTATTATACATTTTATATATATATATGAGCACCTTACGCTCAATGACACCTTATGATGATCCAGTTATGTTCATTCCTGTGTTATGCAGCATGTTTCAGCTTCAGTAAGAACCAATAAGGCTCATTCGCGTGCATCAAGCAGGCTCGGTTAAGCTTCTGTTAATGTTCCCTAAACAATGTTTATGCATATATAGAAAGAATAGAAATAGAAAGTTCAAAGAAAAGCAAGTGATTAAAATTATTATTTTTTGTAACAATATGTCTTTCCTGTCACTTCTGATCAATTTAATGCATTTTTGCTTAATAATTTCTTGTTAATTAAATACTTAGCCTACTGACTGTGTAGAGTTGAACTCAACAGCCAAATTGGTCAAGAACGAAACGCTCATGATTAAATCATACACTTTGCAGTTGTTTTTAGTGACGCTAGGGGGGCACAATAACACTCTTCACCTTAAAGGGGGGGTAAATGGTAAATGGACTGCATTTATATAGCGCTTTTATCCAAAGCGCTTTACATTTTTGCCTCACATTCACCCATTCATACACCGACGGCGATGTCAGCCATGTAAGGCGCCATCAGCTCGTCGGGAGCAGCTGGGGTTAGGTGTCTTGCTCATGGACACTTCGACACTTGGTCAGGTGGAACCGGGGATTGAACCACCAACCTTCTGGTTTGTAGACAACCTACATGAACCACTGAGCCACTGCCGCCCCAATGAAATAAGCCACTGCCGGGGTGAAATGCTGTTTCATGCATACTGAGCTTTTTACACTGTTAAAGACTTGGATTCCCATCCTAAACATAGACAAAGTTTCAAAAACTAATGTTGGACGTTTGATGGAGTATTTCTGTGTCAAAAATACTCCTTCCGGTTTCTCACAAGTTTCGGCGAGTTTTTTTCGAGTATGGGTCTATTTGACGTTAATAAGAGCGGAAGGTCCTTGTATGGGCCGTACGGGCTCTTCTCCCGGTAGGGTGCGCGCGCGCGACTATAGCACGCTGTAAACAGTCTCTCAGCTGCAGATCCAGTCGTCCGTGAACGGCGCCGCGCTCCACTTTATTCCTATGGGTGACGTCGAGCGACTTCAACTCTTCAGCACAGCATTCCGGGAAGGCAGCGCTGCATTTGAACCGATTTGAACGCAGAAATGACGGGAAGCTTGACAACATCGTTTCAGTTGCGTCTCAAAATGGATTTACACGCCACTGCTGTCACAGGACTTTACCAAATCATACCAAAGAAGTGTGTTTCTGACGGAGCGGTCCCAGCGATAAAGCTTCGACGGTGAGTTAACTTAAACTGCTTCAAATGTCTCTGCTATTGGCTACCGTCGCATGAGTAAACATCAGTAAACGACACGATCGCGTGCTTCGTCATTCAAATGCGCTAACGGTTACTCCATTGTTGTTCTGTGTATAACGTTACAGTATGCTTGCTACTTCTAAGGTCTAGTCGCATACAATAGTCCATAAACCGAATCATGTCCTCATACACTGCGAGTAAACACACAGAAATGTGGAGAGGCCATTAAATACAGTAACTTACATACCACAGAGACGGACGTCCTGCTGTTGCCGTTTCTCCTGTTCAATTTATTTCAGCCTCAGATTTGATTGTGGATCATTATCTGTATTAGCTGAGCCACGGGTTTCTCCACGCTTGAGGACGTCACCGCTTTGCGCGCTTGTCATTCTTTAGCTCCGCCCACACGATACGCCTCCAGGCGCTCGGTTTTTTCCGGAAAGACTCGGTACAGCCTATATTTCTTTTATAAATATGATAAAACTAAAGACTTTTCGGAGATATGAAGGATGCAATACTACTCTATAGGTACTCAAGATTGACATGAGATTGACTGAAACTGAGTGTTTCACCCCCCCTTTAAAGTTTAGAATAAGTTGCTATATATAACCAAGGCTAACAAAAGGCAAACTTAAAATGTTGTGTGAGTTCGAGGGAGACCAAGAGTGAGTGCTAAAGACGATGTTAAGGTACGAGTAGGGGTGTAGATGTGAAGAAGGCCAGATAAGTATGAAGAGTATTGAGTGTATAATGTTAGGAGTAGGATTTTAAAAACAGTACGGTATTTAAGTTTGTTGAGAAGCTTTGAAGGAAGGCTGTAAGGGTGTTACAATAATCAATAAATGTGTGATGTCGCTAAAGCATGAATAAGATTAGCAGTGCTCTTCACTGAGAGAGCAGGACAAAGTTGATAATTATTACGGATGTGAATGTTTGCAGATCGATTGTCACTATTTATATGAGCTTCAAATGATAAAGCAGGGTCATGCACAGACATTCAGGCGCTGAAAAAGGACACCCTCTCATAATTATTTAATAAAGGTAAATATTGTTGATTTATCTTTTAATTAATTGCATTATTTACCACTGTATAGGGCTGATGAAACAAAGTTCATCTTACCATTAAAAAACTTTTATTGCAATTGCCTAAATAAGTGATCAATGTTCTAAATATTGTATAACATTTTGAGTATAGAAATATTGACTTTTAGGGAAAATTAAATGATATTTTTAAATATGAAACTAAACCTGCTAGTAGGTGGTGGCAAGTCATAATTAAAGCTACACTGTGTGATATTTTCCCCCATCTATTTTATTTTAACTCCTACGGTGGCCAATTTAGTCCAAGATTAACATGGCTTCCAGTTCGACCTCGTCAATGAGTGCCATCGAGTGTTAAAACCATAGACTGTAAAAAAATATGGACGTAGTGTCCGTGACGTCACCCATAGGATTCTGATAAGCCGTTCTGAAGCTTAAAGTATGGGCGAGCTGGGCATTGCCATCTTGTGAGCGAGTCAACGCGTGTCACTCCCGGATAACAGAAAATGGGCAAAAAGGCGGGATGTGTGCGGAGCTGAGGTGACGCAATAACTATAGACGGCGGATAAATGGCTATCCACTTGTAACCACGCCTTTAATTATGCAGAACCTTAAGGCTTTATATAACGTAAACAAATGAGTTATAAAAAAATTCACCCCCCTCAGAGTTGTCATGAAGATCAAAATTAGCCTTATAAGCCAAAACCACAATTTGTACCAGGCTGTAAACATGTTTTTTTCTGCTTTAAATTTGAGAATTTTAACATGGGGCTCAATGAGATTCTGCTCCCTTCTGGAGCCTGTCCCTCGTGGCCAGTTGAGGAATTGCAGTTTACATTACTTCCGTATTGGCTTCAAGAGAGATCGCGGGAGGTTGCCGCTTGGTTAAAACACGAAAAGCGAAGCTTGAATTTATGGGTATGTCCCTCTTTGGCTAATGTACTTTCAAGATTGAGGGGCAACATGGCGACCAGCATTCGAACCCCTCACCCGTATGTATTTTCAATGGCATATTTTAAACCTACGAGAATACTTTATTACTTCGAAGAAGTAAATATACATTAATGAGCACATATAAGTGTTTTTAGCTAAGAATAAACTAAAAAAAAGTTACACAGTGTAGCTTTAAGTGAATCACTGGGGCCTTATTTTAATGATCTGAGCACATGGTCTGAAGCACATGGCCCAATCCACTTTTTCTAGTTTAACAACAACAAAAATGGTTGGCATGGTCTAAAATGGTTGTCCCTAGACTCTTAATGAGTCATTGGTGTGTTTTGGGCATAACGTGCAATAAACCAATCAGAGTCTCATTTCCCATCCCCGTTAAAAGCCAGTTGTGCTTGCACCAAGGCAGATTCGCTATGTACATGGCAGAAAGACTGAACGCTTCTCCAGGGAGAAATCTTTTTATTTTTAATATTTAAAAATGTTGTGTGCTGGACGTCCCTTTGTGTGTGTAATAAGCAGAGTGTATGGACGTTGTGTACCCGCCTACCGGCACATATTACTAATGTGCCCACGGGTGAACAGATGAGAGATTTGATGCAGATGCATTTGCTATTTAAACAACATGTGGCTCTGAATGTGAAAATAACTGTGTTGGGCTGAAACATCAGCAAAAAATCAGTTGCCTCTGCCTGGCATTGCATTACCCCGGGTTTGTGATAGGGCCCATAGAATTCAGCCGATTCATTCAAACCAGCTGATTCATTCACGAAAAAGCACGTGTCCACCGACTTTAAGTGGGGTCATTGAATCACTGACTTACCCAGTTCGTTCAAAAATAGTGGATCATTCCACAACGAAACGCAGTTTTGCTTAGGAACTTTCCTGCTTTGTTTGACCTAAATGACCTAAACTCAAACCCGCCCCTAAACCTACCGGTCACTGCGGTTTAGACAAATCCTACGAATTCATATGAGACGGGTATGAATTAGCCACCTAGTAAAATATGTATGAATTGTCGTGAGATCGGGTTGGCAAAAATGGTAAAAATTTCCATTTCAAATCCATTTTGCATACCACTGAATTTTTGCTCATATTTGAAAGAAACCTGTTAGTATTATTAAAACATTTCAGCTCTCACACACAGTGTCCCTGAGGGAGAAGTGGGTGGAATTTGATCATAAGTCGAAAGATTCATGTAGTTCTGTTCAGGCAGTGTTGCTTTATTCTGCATCAGCATGTAGCTTTAATGTCTTTGTGTATGCGAATATGCCGGTGATTTTCACTGTGTATATTTGCAAAGCATTGCATCAGCCCACAGAGCAAGTGCTGGCCATCACAGAAATTATATTTTTACATTTGCGAACACTAGAATTTTACCTGATGAAAGACTTATGGGTGGAAAATGTTTACACTTTTCTGATCTTGAGGCTAATTATACTTGAGTAATTTTGGAAGCAAAACTGATATGATAGCTATATAGAGAAGGCAAGGGCTAATTGTTACATGGGAAGTTTTCAGAGTTTTTATATCTCAGTTATTCAGTAAAAGGTTCAGTTAATGCTTGGTTTATCTGTGGTTATCAAATACTTCTTTCTGCATAACCATGTTGGTAACACTTTACAGTAAGGTTCCATTTGTGAACATTAGATACTGTAACTGCATTAGTTAACATGAACTACAATATAAAAAATACTTCTAAAGAATGAATTCATCTTAGTTAATGTTAATTTGAGCATGTATTAATACATTATTCATGTAGTATTTTGGTAACACTTTAATTTACAGTGTCTTTTTTTAAACAGTGAAATAGGCATAATTACATGCAACTAACCCCAAACCCCAAGCCTAATTAAAGTCCCCATAGTAATTACATGTTGTTAATTGAAATTATTGCTACTCAGTACATAAATGAAGGCCAAGTTTACACTTCAAACTCATTGTGCTCCTCAAACCATTCCTGGACCATTTTTGTTTTGTGTTAGGGCGCATTATCCTGCCAGCATTATCCTGTCGTCTAGCCATCACAATTTGGCCCTTGTCAAACTCGCTCAAATCCTTGCACTTGCCCATTTTTCCTGCTTCTAACACACCAACTTTGAGGACAAAATGTTCACTTACTGCTTAATATATCCCACCCACTAACAGGTGGCGTGATGAAGAGATAATCAGTGTTATTCACTTCACCTCACAGTGGTCATAATGTTATGCCTGATCAGTGTTTATTCTACATTGGAATAATATTTCCAAATTTCTAACAGTTTGTGATTTTTTTTTAAGTATATTTTGTGAAAAAGTATTACCTGTCCATTTTATTGTTTGTCTTTGTTCTGTAGCTTGACATCTCTATTCTATGGAGAACAAAGTGAGAAAGAGAAAACCCCGTCAGAATCCAGCCCATCAGACTCAGAGACCAAGGACACGGTGAGAATCTTTTGTAAAAGAAAGAAAGAGAAATAAAGCATCACACACATTAAAGAAATGTTTGATCAGAATCTTCATTTTAATTTGGCAGTGCAAAAACCCTCTCACATCATAAGGCCTGCACTTCGTTATCGATGCAGTCCCTGTAGAAACATAGAAACGCATGAGTAAAACTAATAGTTTTTTTAAGGATTCTTGACATGAAAAATCAAAATTGCCCTGATCTTTTGACATACAGTGAAAGTATTCAGACCCCCTAAAAATGTATCTTTGTTATATTGCACCCATTTGCTAAAATAATTTAAGTCAAGGTCAAGTTTATTTATAGAGCCCTTTAAAACAGCATAAATGCTGACCAAAGTGCTGCACAATATACCAAACAAAACATCCTCATACAATACAATTTAAGCACTAATAATACAATATCAAAAGAAACCAAACAAAAGTAATACAATTAAGACAAGAACATCATGCAATATAAAACAATATTTAAAACTTAAAAATGTGTATAATTTTTACTTAAACATTTTTACCCATAAAAATGTAAGTTAATTTTGTTCTCATTAATGTACACAGAGCACCCCATATTGTCATTTCTGGTTTGATGGTAAACGTTGGTGGACAGAGATGCTGAATTGGGTTTAAGTCAGGGCTCTGGCTGGGCCATTCAAGAACAGTCACGAAGTTGTTGTGAAGCCACTCCGTTATTTTAGTTGTGTGCTTTGGGTCATTGTCTTGTTGGAAGCTGAACCTTCGGCCCAGTCTGAGGTCTTGAGCACTCTGGAGAAGGTTTTCGTCCAGGATATTCCTGTACTTGGCCGCATTCATCTTTCCCTCGATTGCAACCAGTCGTCCTGTCCCTGCAGCTAAAAAACACCCCACAGCATGATGCTGCCACCACCATGCTTCACTGTCGGGACTGTATTGGACAGGGGATGAGCAGTGCCTGTTTTTCTCCACACATACCGCTTAGAATTAAGGCCAAAAAGTTCTATTTTAGTCTCATCAGACCAGAGAATTGTATTTCTCACCATCTTGGAGTCCTTCAGGTATTTTTTTAGTGTCTTGCACTGAGGAGAGGCTTCCTTCGGGCCACTCTGCCATAAAGCCCCGACTGGTGGAGGGCTGCAGTGATGGTTGACTTTCTACAACTTTCTCCCATCTCCCGACTGCATCTCTGGAGCTCAGCCACAGTGATCTTTGGGTTCTTCTTTACCTCTCTCACCAAGCCTCTTCTCCGCCGATAGCTCAGTTTGGCCAGACGGCTAGCTCCAGTAAGAGTTCTGGTCGTCCCAAACATCTTCCATTTAAGGACTATGGAGGCCACTGTGCTCACTGTGCCTTGCCACAATTCTGTCTCTGAGCTCTTTAGGCATTTCCTTTGACCTCATGATTCTCATTTGCTCTGACATGCACTGTGAGCTGTAAGGTCTTATATAGACAGGTGTGTGGCTTTCCTAATCAAGTCCAATCAGTATAATCAAACAAATCTGGACTCAAATGAAGGTGTAGAACCATCTCAAGGATGATCAGAAGCATCGGAGTTAAAATATATGAGTGTCACAGCAAAGGGTCTGAATACTTAGGACCATGTTCAGTTTTTCTTTTTTAATAAGTCTGCAAAAATGTCAACAATTCTGTGTTTTTTTTGTCAATATGGGGTGCTGTGTGTACATTAATGAGAAAAAGAAATTAACTTAAATGATTTTAGAAAATGGCTGCAATATAACAAAGAGTGAAAAATGCACACTTACTCATGTGCACTAGCAAGTGGGTGTTGATACTGTTTCCTATGCAATGACATTACCCAGTCATAACAGTGGCCGTTTACTGACCAGCCTTAAAGGAGCCGCCCCTTAAAAACAGGTCATTTCAGACAGAGGGTATATACTGTATATACATTTTTTTAAATAATATTGAACCTCAAGGAGCATATTAAAACAATAAAACAATCCATGTCATGACCCCTTTAAAGTCACTCACTATCATCTTCATGTTGAGGAAAATTTACAACTGCTGAAACGTAAAGACATAAAGAGGCACATGTAAAGTTCAATCTGTCGGCGTGGATTAGTCAGCCGTTATTACGAAGCGTCGCCCCAGAGCTGATGTCATATAAAATAGCCTGTGCACTTAGACACTATTTTCTTTTATGCACACTATCTGTCCATTTATATTCTGACCTCACTTTGTCTCCTTGCGTTTTATGTGCAATGACAGCTCAAGACATCACAGCCATGTTAAAGATATTGCATGCATTTGCATGGCTTTTTCCACTTGTTACGCTATCCGTGTTCACTTAAAGAACAAATGATTCTGACAGATGCTAAACTAGCCAGACGCGCTCTGTTTTTTTATTTGCCAGACCTTTTTATGACACCGTTGTCTTCCCTCCCTCTCTTTATAGGGCTTCTGTTCCTGGCTCACATCTTTGTACCACATGAAGTAAGTGTGCAAGAAGTGGTGATGTCATCAACCGGCATCCTGTTTGCTCATGTTATATCTCATTAAGAAGGGAAAACACAGGGTGAAGGTGGACCGGGCACTTTACCAGCCTGGATACGCTCAAAAGCCTTTCAGAACCGTAAACCAGCTGCTAGTCTGTCTCCACGGTTGCCGAGATGTTATTTGGACGAGTCGGATGGCATGATGGTGCCATATTTAGCTGGTTCCTTTAAAAGCTTCTTGATCTCTCTGGAGACCGAGAGGCCATGCTGAGAGTTTCCTCACTCTGTGTGAGGCGAGGCTGTGTGTTTTTGTGTGAATGAGGGCTCCTTGTAATCATAATATCCCTCAACGCCCTTATGTATTTGTGTGGTCTTTTAAAGGGCTGCTACACATACTGTTTATTGTATATAATTCATTGGAAACACACTGAAAACTCTCTAGTCTAGAAAACTCTAACTAGTAGTGTAGCCAGCAAAACCAACCTCAAGCTCAGAGAATTCAGATGGGTCGTTGACATATAAGAGTGTGCAAGATTAAGAAAATTAAAAGTATGTTAAAAGGAAAGTAAAAAAAAAAAAAAGTTTTCAATGTGTGCCAAGTTTGTCTTCATGTTGGTTTCATAAAACTTTAATATACACACAGTTCAGAAGCTTGGGTCAGAAATATTTTATATATATAAATATACTGCAAAAACAGTAATATTGTGAAATATTATTATCATTTAAAATAACTCTTTTCTATTCCTGTGATCAAAGCTGAATTCAGCATCATTCCTCCAGTCTTCAGTATGATCTTTCAGAAATCATTCTAATATCCTGATTTGCTGCTTAAGAAACATTTCTTGTGATTATCAATGTTGAAAACAGTTGAGCAGCTTCATTTTTTTGTTGATGAACAGAACAATTATTTTAATTTTATTTCATAAAATTTTATATAAAGCCTTTACAGTCACTTTTGACAGTAATGCATCTTTGTTGAATACACGTTTTAATTGGTTTCTTTAAAGTAAAAACTTACTGACCCCAAACTTTTGATCAGCAGTGCAATTTTCAGTTTAATGAATAACCATTAAGGAAAAAGTTATAACATATTTTCCTTTTAGTACATGTTAGTAAACACATATAGTTTATAATATTATTATATATTTTAGTGTTGTTGACTTTTTTCTTCATTATAATATCAGAATGATTGACGGTTAAAATATTTTCTTTCATTAGAATAAAAGTATATAAGGTCATATTATAAGACTTCAAAATAATTTAATTCAGAAGATTAAAAAAAGTATATAGTGCATTTTTTATGTATTTTTGTATAAATAAATGAAAAATATTGTTGATGCAATGTAAGTTTCTTTAGATGAACGTGTTTGCATAATGAAAAAATGCTATATTTTTAAAGAAGCTTTTTTTGTGCCTATTCTTTTCCCACAGGGATGAGGAGATCCGCAGTAAATGTGGCATTGACGCGGTCACATATCTGTCTTTCCAGCGCCACATCATCCTGCTCATGATGGTGGTGTGTTTGCTGTCGCTCACCATCATCTTGCCCGTCAACCTCTCCGGGAACCTCCTCGGTAACTCCACCAGATCCTCAAATGCTTGGTTACTATTTGCTCTAGTAGTGCTCAGCCATAAAGGATTCATGACAACAGACACAACACTTTTGGTATCCAGGAAAAGGCAGTATACTTGAAAAAAAGCATTACACCAACATTTCATCTTAATTCATCAGTGTGCATCCACCTAAAAAAGAGTCTTTGGAAAAATCTCATGAATTAGTTTTGACAGATTGTCAAGGTTTCTTTCTCTGATAGAATTTGTCCCGGGCGACCTGAAATGACTCTTAAATGCACGATTGCATGCTCTGAAATTGATCTAAAGTACATTCTAAAGGGGAAATAAAAAGGTACTGTATGTATTTTTTTTTACTCTACTAAAGCATAAAATACCATAATATGTGTGCAGATATTTAGGAAACATGTTAAGTTAATAATTCAGCCAGTTATTCTACTTTGAAATTTCAGAATGTCTGATTTGTTTTGGTCTGTGCGATGCCGCCTGCTGCCAGTTTACCCAATAGTAAAATGACACTCTGGGTTGACAGTTGGCGGAAAACTACGTATTACAACCATGGAAGCCGGCAAACAAACTGGGTCAGAGGTCACAGATTCTACCTGACCCAAAAGCCTCGGCATCCATCTAAAAATTAGAGCATATTAAAATACGGATAAATCAACTCACTAACTTAAAGTGTGTAATCTCCTCGGCTTTCATTGTCAATTGCGCCTGTTGCGTGTCCTGGAAAGGAGGTGGCAGGAGAAACGACTCTCTACAATATTTTGAATTTGGACTGCAGTACCTATTTCAACCACTAGCTGTCAATATTACATACTGCACCTTTACATTTTAAAGGGATAGTTCACCCAAAAATAAATATTTTGTTATAATGTACTCACCCTCAAGTTGTTCTAAACCTGTATTAATTTCTTTCTTTTGCTGAACACAAAGGAAGATATTGGGAAGAATGTCAGTAACCAACCAGTATATGGACCCTACTGAGTAATTTTGATTTTATTGAAGTCAATGGGTCCTGTCATATTTCTGGTGACACATATTCTTCAAAATATTTTCCTTTGTGTTCAGCAGAAGAAAGAATTTCATACAGGTTTGGAACAACTTGCGGGTGAGTAAATAATGAAAGATTTTTCATTTTTTGGGGGGACTATCCCTTTAAGCATACAATTATCAAGCATAGCATCAGTTCTGGTAGGTCATATTAGTCAAGCTTCAGCTGGCTGTCAGCTGATCACGTCTACCTATAGGAATACGACAGCTATCACAGCATACATATATATAAGCTCCTTCAGTACTATCAGCAGCTTCTCCAGAGCTCATTTACCCTCCTCCAGGAATTTGGTATTCTGGTTCCCCTTGAATCAGACTAAAATTTCGAATTATTTTGTACATTTAATATGAACATTAAAGAGCGGGTGAAACACTCAGTTTCAGTCAATCTCATGTCAATCTTGAGTACCTATAGTCTCCGCGTCGACGTCATTTTTGCCGCGCGCACCCTCGTGCTCATGCGGACGCGTCGAGTATAAACAAGGCTTAAAGTGGAGCGCGGCGCAACAAAAGTGTTGCACGGACGAGAAGATCTGCAGCTTGAGAGCAGTGTTTATGGGCGTGCATTTCCTCTCTCGCTCTAGTCACGCGCGCGCACCCTACCGGGAGAAGAGCCCGTACGGCCCATACAAGGACCTTCCGATCTATTGACGTCAAGCCGAGCCATACTCGAAAAAAACTCTCCGAAACTTGTGAGAAACCGGGAGTATTTTTGACACAGAAAGTGCAGTTTTTCACCCCCCCCCAAAAAATGTTAAAACACTTTCACAAAACCTTTAAGACATTCATAGATTATTTTCCGTGGTGTAAAAAAAAAAGATATGCTCGGAATGGAGTACTAGTGTTAAAAAAAGAGCCATTAACAAGATAAGACAGCTTTTGCAGAGTTTACATACATACATATAATGTCACAACATATTTTTATTTCAAATAAATGCTTTTTTTTTTTTTTGCTCTTTCTATTCATCAAAGAATCCTTAAATCCAGTGTACCCAAACATATTAATCAGTACAAATGTTTTTAACATTGATAAAAAATAATAATAATAAATAATAAAAATATTATTTAAGCAGTAAATCCTCATATTAGAATGATTTCTGAAGGATCATGTGACACTTAAGACTGGAGTAAAGATGCTGGAAATTCTGCTTTGATCACAGGAATAAATTACATTTTAAAATATATAAAAAAAAATTAAACAATATTAATGTTTTTGCTGTATTAAAAAAACAATTAAATGTAGCCTTGGAGAGCATAAGAGACTTATTTCAAAAAGAAAAAATCTAACAGACGCTTAAACTTAAAATCTCAAACTTTTGAAAAGTAGTGTACATTTTCTGAGCTGATTCAGAGGGAACTGGGGAAAATGTAATTTAAAAAAAATAAAACTGTGTATGGCAGGAAATCTGCTGAATTCTGCGGATACAGATTCCGTGTGGGCCTGCCGATGAATGACTTTAGGACAGGCCTGGGAAAACTCAAGAAGATGTAGAAGGGCTCCGTCTTAACCCTCTATTAGTGGATGTGTGTAAAAGCATAATTCAGACCACCCTACAGTGTTTGAAGATGGTTGGGTGGCACGATAGAGGGTTAGAAGAGCCAAGTTAAATATGGGAAAGGCCTTGACTGTCCACGCCACAAGAAGAACATTGTGAAAAGCCACCAGCTTTACCTCGTGTTGTTCTCAGACCTGCAATAATCTTTTCATGTGACCTCGGTGGCAGAAGTTTACTGTGGCCTTCTAAAAGCGTTAAATGTGGATGTGTGGTAGACCATTCTGTGGTGCAGCTTCGGGGCCGGCTGGTTAGAATAGGGTGGGGGTTTTGATGCTGACTGTCATCTCTATGCAACAAATTGACACTGTATTTGTGAAATAAACCAGCACATTCACAAATTTGTCCTAGCAACCAAACCCAAAGCATAATGATTTGGGTGTAGAGAGGTTTTTATTCCACATTCACAGGCCTCAAATTAGAGTTTAATCAGAGTTTTATTTTTGACACTGGCATGTGAGAAGAGCTTGAAATGTTAACACAACTTGTTTATTCCTGTGCTTTTCAGGAGATAGTCCACAGAATTTTGGCCGAACAACGGTGGTTAATGTCCCTGCACAGTAAGTTTGTTTATTATCATGGATGTACTCCTAAAAAAAGCATTACCTTGTGGTGTGTGTACAGTACATATTTATGATCGTAATAACTCTCCTCTTGCTTTAGGAACACTTTTCTGTGGTTGCACAGTATCTTTGCTCTGCTGTATTTTGTGATCACTGTACTGTGCATGATCCATCACTCCTCACAACTGAAATACAAAGAGGACGAGAAGGTCTGTGAACAGCTGTATTATGTGTATATGTGTTGTTACACCTAATTTCTGTTCCATAGGTGCCACTGCGCTTTATAGTGCTTGCAATGCGAGCTAGTGAATCTCAAAAAATAAAAATAAAAACATCCATAGTTCCTCTTAAACTTAAAGGTGCAGTGTGTAATATTTAAGAGGATTAAATAAATGCATACCCTGAGAGCGCTCCACAAGATATGTTTGATTATACCATGGATGATCAAAATTGATTGTGAGTGCACGTTTTATAAACAGTTTATTGTATACCTAAATGTTAATCACCGTTCTAAACTAATATGCTGCTGCATTGTAACGCACACACATACAGACACTTGCACTAACACAGTGCCAACACTGTTCTGTGATTTAGCAATTAAACTGAAAAGTTCTAGCCTATATTTCTTATTAACTAAAACCCACAGCTTCACTATTAGTAGAGAGACACTGGCAGGTAGAATTAATTTTCTCTCACTAATGCATTTATATAAATCTAATCTTTACTGTGTTGCTTTATCTGTATCCGATTTAGAATGAGCAGAAATCTGTGAGAAATATAACAGCTCTTTATTTTTTTATTTAATTTTTATTTATTTTATTAAAATAAATGTACTACAACATATGCTATATAAATACTCAAAAGATCAAATTCAAACGATTAATCGCATCCAAAATAAAAGTTTGTTTGCATAATATATGTGTGTACTGTTTATAATAATGTATATTTTAATACACACAAATACATGTATATATTTAAGAAATATTTCCTTGTATATATTGTATATATACAGTATAATTATATTATTATAGTTATATTTACAGTCCCTGACAAAAGTCTTGTCGCTTATCTATTCTCTAGAAATACCTGATATTAACCTGACTTTTAATTAATTCATTGGTGTTAGAAATCAAACCCTCCCAAATGATGTTTAATGCACTGAAATAAATAATTTTCACAGAAAAAATATTTATCATTTAATCAAGACAGAAAGGTCAAATTTTGGCAAGACAAAAGTTTTGTCGCCTATACAGAAATTGAACAAATTTACTGCAAATACAAAAATATGTCAGCAAATTAAGTTGTGGTGCTGTGAGATCCAAATTAAATATCTTGTATGACTTCCATGAGCTTGAAGGACTGCATCCATGCGGTTTGGCAAGGATTCATACAATTTATTGATGAAGTCATCAGGAATAGCTAAGAAAGCAGTCTTGCATGCCTCCCAGAGTTCATCAATATTCTTTGGTTTCGTCTTCCATGCGTCCTCTTTCATCCTACCCCACATTTGCTCAATGATGTTCATGTCTGGTGACTGGGCTGGCCAATCCTGGAGCATCTTGATCTTCTTCGCCTTGAGGAACTTTGATGTGGAGATGGAAGTATGCGATGGAGCACCGTCCTGCTGCAGAATTTGGCCTCTTTTATGGTTGGGAATATAAGAGGTAGCTAAGATTTCTTGGTATTTTAGACTATTGATGTTGCCTTCCACCCTGCAGATCTCTCGCACACCCCCATACTGGATGTAACCCCAGACCATGATTTTTCCACCACCAAACTTCACTGTTTTCTGGGTGAATCTCGGATCCATTCTGGCTCCAGTAGGTCTCCTGCAATATTTGCGGCGACTGTGGTGTAATTCAACAGAAGATTCATCTGAAAAATCCACCTTCTGCCACTTTTCCTTCGTCCATCCTTTTAGCAGGCTCTGGGCCTTGGCAAATGCCACACGGTTTTTCAATTGTCTTTTGTTTAGTGCTGGCTTCTGGGCACTAATTCGACCATGGAGGCCATTTCGAGACAGAATCTGACAAACTGTTCTGGTTGACACAGGGACTTCAGGTGACCAGGTCTCGTGGAGCTCTGCTGCAGTGGAAAATGGGCTGGCCTTGGATTTTCAAAACCAACAAACGGTCCTCTTGAGCAGTTGTCTTGCGGGGTCTGCCTGACCTGGGCTTGTCAAAAATGTCTCCAGTCTCTTCAAATCTTTTTTTTATCCTCTGTACTTGACGCTGAGACACATTGAAGGTGTCTGCCACATCAGCAATGGATCTGGTCTTCAGCCTCTTGATAATCAAAACTTTAGTCTCAGGGTGAATCTTAGGCATGTTTGCAGAGGTCTATTTGCAGTTGATGTGAAGGTCTAGCGTACTGGGGTTCTTTTATACACACTTGAGACCTAATTGATCCATTATTAGTCACAGGTGAAGCTCATATGACAAGGTGACAACACTTATGTCTTTGCAAAAATTGACTCAATGGGCTTTACCAAGCTGTGAATATTAGAATACTTTTTGAAAGTTTAGTTTTTCACTGAAACATTATCACAAAAGCTGGTGGGATTAAAATGAGCCATTTCTTGTAAAAAAATCTTGATTAGAAATATATTTCAGCGGCACTTTAGGTCAATTTGTACACAAGCGACAAGACTTTTGTCAGGGACTGTATATAAATATCTTATAAATAAATATAAAAAGATTATTCAATAAATCCTTGCGTGTGTGTATTTGTATATACATAATAATTATACACACACACACACACACACACACACACACACACACACACACACACACACACACACACATCTTAGAAACACACATTTTTATTTTGTATGCAATTAATCGTTTGGCAGCACTTTTTTTGCCATTACAACTATGTGAATTAGGTGGGAAATATGCTATTAATATGAAAGTAAATATAAATAAGTATCTTTCATTGATTGTACTGACAGTGTTTACCATTTAGATAGTACCTGTGATGATGATTCATTAGAAGGCATAATTGATCGCATTTCTACAAAAAAATATATATACATGTATATACAGGTATATACCCCACTGTATACATGTAAATACAGTGGGCCAAAAAAGTATTTAGTCAGACACTAATTGTGCAAGTTCTCCTACTTAAAAAGATGAGAGAGGCCTGTAATTTTCATCATAGGTACACTACTGTGAGAGACAGAATGAGAAAAGAAAATCCAGAAAATCACAGTCTGATTTTTAAAGAATTTAATTGCAAATTATGGTGGAAAATAAGTATTTGGTCACCTACAATAAAGCAAGATTTCTGGCTCTCACAGACCTGTAACTTCTTCTTTAAGATGCTCCTCTGTCCTCCATTCGTTACCTGTATTAATGGCATTGGGTATTGAAGATGAAACGTGGCTGGGTCTTTCAGCATGACAATGATCCCAAACTCCACCCGGGCAGCGAAGGAGTGGCTTCGTAAGAAGCATTTCAAAATCCTAGAGTGGCCTAGCCAGTCTCCAGATCTCAACCCCATAAAAAATCTTTGGAGGGAGTTGAAAATCCATGTTGCCCCAAAACACTGCTCTAGAGGAGATCTGCATGCAGGAATGGGCCAAACTACCACCAACAGTGTGTAAAAACCTTGTGGCGACTTACAGAAATGTTTGACCTCTGTCATTGCCAACAAAGGGTATATAACAAAGTATTGAGATTAACTTTTGTTATTAACTAAATACTTATTTTCCACCATAATTTGCAAATAGAATCTTTAAAAATCAGACAATGTGATTTTCTGGATTTTTTTCTCATTCTGTTTTTCATAGTTAAAGTGTACCTATGATGAATATTACAGGCCTCTGTCATCTTTTTAAGTGGGAGAACTTGCACAATTGGAGGCTGACTAAATACTTTTTTGCCCCACTATATATATATATATATATATATATATATATATATATATATATATATATATATATATATTAGTATTTTGCTGTCCTGCAAGCACCAATATTTGCTTCATGTACTTGTAGCTCACATATATTTATTATTATTGCAGGTGGCCAGAACTCTAATGATAACGTCAATTCCTAGAGAAATCTCTGATCCCGGCCTAATCACGAAACACCTGCAGTGAGTGAAGAGCACACATCTGTTATCCACAGAACTGCAACTATTGCTTAATCTCCATACTTCAGCATATCGGAGATTAAATGTCAACACAACTGAGGGCATTCATTTTTCACTTGTGTAAAAGCCAATGTCTCTTCTATCTCCATACAGTGAAGCCTACCCCAGCTGCACTGTCACAGACATCCGGTTCTGCTTTGACGTACAAAAACTAATGAAGCTGGACTCAGAAAGGTCATTTGCATTCACACATCTCCTGAATGTCAGAGAGCTGAGTCTCGTAAATATTGCTCATTAAACCCTATTTTAACACCAAGGATGATAATAACTATCATGATAACGGAAAAGACAGTTAAAAAAAAAATATATATATATAAAAGAATAGCAGAGTTCACATCATGATAACGGCACAGAGAAACTATTGTTGCAATCACCTTCAGACATTTTTTTTTTTTTACAGCTGATGAATGATTTAAAAAAAAAGACAGTCAGTCCAACTTTAAAGAGATTGAGCATTTAAAGCACCAGATGACTTAGAATAAACAGAAGGATATCATGAGTTGGTGTGGACTCTATAGTTATTGTTGTTGGTTTGAACATGCCATAAAACTATATCCTGTACAGGCGAAAAGCAATGAAAGGAAGGCTTTACTTCACAACCAAAGCTCAGAAGGATGGCAGGATCATGATAAAGACACACCCCTGTGCACAGATCTTCTGCTGTGATATATGTGGCTTTGAACAGGTAAATGTCCCTCACACACGAGTTATAGTTGTAAGAGTGAATATATTTGTACATGTACAGACTGTATACATATAGAATAGTGATGTGGCTGGTACTGCAGCTCCTCATGTTGGCCACTGGAGATCACCATACACCAACTGACAGTCATGAACTGCTCAGTGAGGAGATCTGATACTCTTCTTCTCATGTCTTGTCATTGTCCTCTCATCAGGTGGATGCAGAGCAGTACTACAGTGAGCTGGAGGAGAAACTGACAGATGAGTTTAATGCAGAGAAGAACCGGATCTCTATGAAGAGGCTGGGCATTGCCTTTGTTACCTTCAGAGATGAGAGGATGACTGCAGTGTAAGTGTTCGGGGTTAATGGCTGGTTATTGAGAATCAGTATCGTCCGCCAATATATCCTGTAATGAATACCTATATTTAAGAAAGTATTTTTATTTAAATGGTATTTTATCAACATAAAGCAGATCTGCTGACAGCGGAACCACTAGACTCTAGCTATCAGAAACAATGTATGTGATTTCTTGGGACTATTAAACTATGGGTTTTCTATATAAAAAGTTACCTGGTTGCCTTAAAATTTTGAGTTCATTGAAATTAAAATTTTGAGTTAATACAATGAACATTTTTTGAGATTCGACAACCTTTATTAAAATATTATTCAAAGATTTTGTAAGCATATTGGGTAATTGTGTGTGTTTTATTTCTGATGATGCAGTGAAACATGCCAAATAGTGCTATTTTCATGATTTATCACATTTTGTATGTGGTTCAGATACAATAATATTTTGAGTTTCTATTTATTTAACAAATTTCCATCATTGTATCAACTCAAATTTTTAATTTCAATAAACTCAAAATTTTAAGGCAACCAGGTTACTTACTTTTTTAAGTTAAACCAACAAAAATTAAAAAGTGTAATTACTGTAATTATTAACTTTTCATCTTATTAAAAACCTCACAAACTGAAATTATGGCCAGTTTGATACAAGTGCATAATATAAGTGCAATTAATTATTAGTTCATGTTAACTAATGTAGTTAACTAATGTTAACTAATGCTTGTGAAGTGTTACCGTTTAAATATATAAGCCTCTGTGATTATGTTTTTAAAGTATTGTGAAAGACTACAGCCGAGCTCACTGCGGCCACAGACCCCAGCAGTCCAGCATTACCACAGTGGTGCGCTCCCATCACTGGGGCGTTTCTTATGCCCCTGCCCCTAATGACATCATCTGGTAAGTCGACACAATAGCCACATCTATATCTTGAAATAGGAAAAAGTATAGAAATAACCACATGAGCACATGCTTTTATGAAATGGTCCAGATTTACAATGTTATATTTGATGTTTTATTTAACGTTTTTAAGTATAAAGTTATGCTAACTGTGATCTGCACAGTTGGAGTCATATATATTTTTCATGACATCCTTTGTTCCAGGCCATTACACTTGGATTTGAGAGATGAAATTGGATTAATTAAGTCTCAATCCGAGTGTGTGCCTAGACAGCCACTGTGAAAGCCATTATATCTCTTACATAATATGTGTTGAGAATCATATATTGAGTGAGTGTTAGTGTGTGTGGGTGTTTGTGGAGGGGGTGGGGGGGTAAGCGTCAGCCGTCTTTCTGCTTGACTGGACGTGTGTGTGTGTGTGTTTGTCTGAATTCAAGACTTTCTTTTTTATGGATATAAGCTCTAATGTTGTAGCATGTTTGCTTGTTATTAAAACAATGTATCGAAGTGTGAATATTTTCCAGTTCAGTGTAGCCTAGCCCATGAGTTCAATGTTTTGTAGCACTGCATTTATAGAGCAAATGGTTTTTCAGTTTTGGAAAATTATACAGTGGAATTGAAAGGTATTTTATTTGCACTTTATGTAAACCTCATTGTCATTTCTATTCCTTTCACGTGCACTGCTTCCAAACCTCCACTGTAAAAATCTCAACTCGTTATATTTTGGTCTTTTTTTGGTTTTACTTACTTCCTAAATTAGAACTTTTTTTGTCAATTTAAATACATTAGAAAAATCTACTGGAAAAGCACAGTAAATTAAGTTTAGTTTACAGAAATCAAAAGAGAGTGTGTGAATGTTTTTTTTTTATGGAACAGAAATAATAATACAAATTTTGCTAGCCCTTTATTTTACAGTCCTGTTCCACATACACGTACGTACTATGTACTTATTATAGCAATTACAATAATTTGGTTATAACTAGATACTAACCCTAAACATATCACTAAACCTAACATTAACCCAGTAAGTTACCTTATATTACCAGTACTGTCTTGGGTAACTACACTGTAAGTAAAATAAAGTGTTACCAACATTTTTATTTTAATGTCCATACAATGAAAGGAAATGAGGGTCTGTGTTGTTTCGAACCCTTTTGACTTTCTTTACCTGGACAGAAACTGTTTTCAAAATGCTGTTTGTGTTCTGCAGAGGAAAGAAACTCATGAAGTTTTGGAACAAAATGAATCTTCTTAGGGTGCGTTCACACTTGTCATGTTTGGTTCGATTAAAACGAACCCTGGTGCGGTTGCTCGGTTAGTGCGGTTCATTTGAACATATGTGAACGCTGCCACCCGAACTCTGGTGCGCACCAAACAAGCGGACCGAGACCGCTAAAAAGATGGGTCTCGGTCCGCTTCCAAACGAACTCTGGTGCGGTTCGATTGATATATGAACGCAACACGGACCAAAGACATGTAAACGGACCAAAAACCGGACGTATAATGTCACAAGATGCCACGCATAATGCAGCTGATTTGACGACGCGGAAAGATCGGTGTACGTTATCCAAAATGAGTAACTTTAACGTTAGAGGGCAAACGTAGAGCAACGAGGAAGAGCCTCATCAATATTTGGTCTGACGAGCATGTTTCGAAAATGCTAGAAAAAAAACACAAAAAGCATACCTGGCTCTTCTCATCAAAGTTCCTGTGTTGCCCATTATTAGCAGGTACAGACGACAGAACGGCCGTCTCTGCACAACGGAGGATATCCTGCTGCTGTTTTGAATGTTTTGAACATTTTATGAGCTCTTCATGAGTTCTCAGCGGGTAAAAATAACGCCATATGTGTTACACGCATAAAATGATCGCGTTTAATCCAGCACACAGCGTTGTTTTGAATGTTGTGAACATTTCATGAGCTCTTCATGAGTTCTCAGCGGGTAAAAATAACGCCATATGTACACGCATAAAATGCCCGCGCGTGTAATCCGCACACAGCATTGTTTTGAATGTTCGGTAAGCGAGCTTCTACGTCATATAAACCGACCAATCAGGTTGTGAGCGTCTCCCTGTGCCTTTGGTTCGGTAACTTTAGGTTCGCTGTTAAAAATGCCCGTGTGAACGCTAAGCGGACCAGGACTATTATGTTTGTTTTTGTTTTTTGGTCCGGACCAAACTAACCAAACGAACCGAACTACAAGTGTGAACGCACCCTTAATGTCAGAAAGTTTTTTTTTGTGAACATTCTTTTTAACCCTTTAAAGTCCACTCACTGTATTGTATTTGATACACAAAATTCTAAGGCCTAAATGATCAATGATCAAAACTTCACTCTAAAAAATTCTGGGTAAAAACAACCCAATGTTGGGTCAAATATGGACTCACCCAGCAGTTGGGTTGTTTTAACCCAGCGATTGGGATGTCTTAAGCAAATATTAAACACAACTGCAGGATTAAAACAACCCAATCGCTGGGTTAAAACAACCCAATTGCTGAGTTAGTCCATATTTGACCCAACATTGGGTTAAAACAACCCAGCATTTTTTAGAGTGTTCTATTGCATATCTTCGGTTGTCTGATTGATAGTTTTTTCTGTTCTAGCAAGTGAAAGTCCTTTTTTTTTCTCGTGCTATCACCAGATCAAGCTCAATCTTTTAATATTGAACATTGGTGTGGGGAGTCTGCTCTGTATTTTCTACTGTACAAGAGGTGTGATCAACGAGCAAAATTCAAATGACTCTGTACGCAATTGGATAGTCCTTCAACCAATCAGACCAACGGTCCATCGCTTCTCTATCCTGATTGTGTTAAACCCACCAAGAGCATGCCAGGTGGATAAGTCGGGTTGTGATTGGTCCCTGCAAATGTGTAACAGAAGCAGTATAAAGGGTATAAACTGTAGACTTTTCAATGGAAATGAACCAATACACCTTTAACTGGCCTGAGCATGTTTCAGATGCTTTTAGGCACTTTTGTGCTGGAAGACCACTAGCTAAACCAGCTGAATACCAGCTTGGTCAGTCTGGGTGACCAGCTAACCAGCTTAGGCTGTGTTTTCCAGCACAAACCCTCCCATGTACGTAACAGAAACTAAACATCCCACTTTTTCTTGGCAAGCACACACTCTATATCCTGTAACTGTTGTTGAGACCTTGTCGTGTTGATTGGTGCTTGTGTTCATCCAGGGAAAATCTGTCAGTGTGCGGTTCTCGCTGGTGGCTCCGCTGCGTCCTGCTCAACATTATGCTCTTCCTCTTGCTCTTCTTTCTTACAACCCCTGCTATCATCGTAAACACTATGGACAAGTTCAACGTCACTCGGCCAGTTGAGAGCTTAAGGGTCAGTGACCATCAAAGAAATTTTATAACCGTACAGCTGTATTACGCCACATTAGAATGTAAAATAAAACTGAAAGTGTTTTTTTGTGTTGTTTTCGGAAGTTGAATGTTTTGAATTTGATCTTTTACTGTCTTCTACTGTCTAGAACCCAGTAATTACCCAGTTCTTCCCCACCCTGCTCCTGTGGGCCTTTTCCATTCTCCTGCCCTTCATTGTGTACTATTCATCTTTCTTTGAGTACCACTGGACCAGGTATGATACCATTTCCTCCGTCTGACTTTAAACTCTTCTAGTCTGTGTATAAATATGAGAAAGCTATGGCAGGGTGGTCTTTTTACTCCAGTATATATTAAAATGACTGATTTGTTTTGATTAAATTTGTAAATATAATTAGAATTAAATGATTGTTTTATTAACACAATTACTTATTAAATACATAGTATTACCACAGTTAGTTACTAATATGTTTCCTGTTGGATGTTAAAGCTACACTGTGTAACTTTTTTAGTTTATTCTTAGCTAAAAACACTTAGTTCTTTTAAAAATATATGTGCTCATAATGTATATTTACTTCTTTCAAGTAATAAAGTATTCTCGTAGGTTTATAATATGCCATTGAAAATACATACGGGTGAGGGGTTCGAATGCTGGTCGCCATGTTGGCCCTCCATCTTGAAAGTACATTAGCCAAAGAGGGACATACCCGTAAATTCAAGCTTCGCCTTTCGCGTTTTAACACTCGATGGCACCGTGTCGAATGTGAAGAGGGGGATTGCCATGTTAATCTTGGACTAAATCGGCCACCTTAGGAGTTAAAACGAAAGAAGAATTGAGAGGAACAGAAACTATTATTCACTGGATGGTTATATAACTTTTCACCGCTAGATGGGGGAAAATATCACACAGTGTAGCTTTAAAGGGACAATATGTAATTTTTCACCGTTAGAGGTCACTTATTCAACACAAAGGCGTAGCTTGGTGCGCATTGATTTCGTGGACTCATGGGAGTTGTAGTCTCTACAGCCGATGGAAAAAGAATCCAACGGGGTTTGGGCAGAAATCATATTCATGGATGAGCTGATGCATTAAATATTTCTTAACATTACTGTAGTATAAACCAGGGTAGAGCTGAAAGCCGTTGGAGCGGTTGCTAATAAGAGACAAGCTTATACAGTGGGTACAGAAAGTATTCAGACCCCCTTCAATTTTTCACTCCTTGTTATTTTGCAGCCATTTGCTAAAATCATTTAAGTAATTTTTTTTCTAATTAAACACAGAATTGTTGACAATTTTGCAGATTTATTAAAAAAGAAAAACTGAAATATCACATGGTCCTAAGTATTCACACCCTTTGCTGTGACACTCATATATTTTAACTCCGGTGCTGTCCATTTCTTCTGATCATCCTTGAGATGGTTCTACACCTTCATTTGAGTCCAGATTTGTTTGATTATACTGATTGGACTTGATGAGGGAAGCCACACACCTGTCTATATAAGACCTTACAGCTCACAGTGCATGTCAGAGCAAATGAGAATCATGAGGTCAAAGGAAATGCCTAAAGAGCTCAGAGACAGAACTGTGGCAAGGCACAGATCTGGCCATGGTTACAAACATATTCATTATGACTTATGTTCTTCTGTGGGACACACATGAAGATATTTTGAAGAATGTTGGTTTCTCAAAATATTTTTTATTGTGTTCGACAGTAGAATGTAAGTCATACAGGTTTGGAATGATATGAGCGTGAGTAAATGATAACAACATTTTCATTTTTGGGACAACTATCCCTGTACACACCACAATAATACACATATTCATACACATATATGATGGTTACAAAAATATGGTGTTGTCCCAATGGCAAGGGTAAGTTTGCACTTGCAACGCAGCTTAAATCTATTGCATAAACATGTTCATATTGGCGCACAAACATATTGCATAACTGCTAAACATCCCCCAACCCAGTCTCAGTCTCCCACCCACCCATGCACAGCACGTTTACATGGTGTCCCTCTCTCTTGCACTCTCTGCTTGCCTCTCCAGGCTTGTTGTCATAGTGATCACAACACGGGAATAATCATATGCAGACTGGCGGCGTCTTTCACAGTCACATTATAGTTCATGTGGATCAAACACCCAGTATTGTGCAACTGCAGTACCTTCAGCAAAACTGTTGTGCACCTGTTGTGTTTACAGTAGAAACACTTCAATGATTAATATACATCCCACATGAAATCAGGACTGAGTATTACATAAATAATTAGCATTTTTATTTGAAATACGTCACATTAGGCTGATAGGATTGGGCTGCATGCATGGTTTTATATGGACTTTAACCGCAAACAATCTGTCTAGTAGAGGAACTGGTTGGAAAATATAAAAAAATGGAATTGAAAAATCAGATAAAAATATGGAAATCTATTTTATTTCGACATAAAAATAGGAGTCTTTTCATCCCTG
Organism: Pseudorasbora parva; assembly: GCF_024679245.1. Lineage (NCBI taxonomy): Eukaryota > Metazoa > Chordata > Actinopteri > Cypriniformes > Gobionidae > Pseudorasbora > Pseudorasbora parva. The sequence continues at coordinate 8,768,131 of NC_090181.1, forward strand.
TTGTGACGTATATTCATGTGAAATGGCTTCTTGAACAGGAAAAGTAGAGTAGGACTTGATTTTGTTTATCTGGAATTGATTGGACGGTTGTTTTTTGCTATTGGTCGATCTTATGTGAGTGACAGGTTGCCCCGCCCTCACGCCAGGAAACACACCATCAGAGAAGAGATGTCACTACAAGAGGGAGAAGTTTTTTATAAAATTAAAGATTATTAGAGCACATGAATAAAAAAAAAAAAAAATGTAAATGATGTGCAGGAAAAATTTCTTAGAATGCTGCAATATTATATAAGAATTGTCAGTTTTGATATCATGATGACTTCAGATTGTTTGGTTATGTTGTAATCAGTTGGATCTTCTTGTGCTGTGTGTCTCTCTCAGGTCCGGTGAGAATCAGATCACTATGCACAAATGCTTTTTACTGCTTGTCTTCATGGTAATCATTCTACCATCACTGGGTCTATCCAGGTAAACATCCCATAAACTTCCTACAATTATATATCATGCTGATAAAAGCATGTAATGGTTTTCATATGTCTATCGTGTTTTGTCTATCATTTTGTCTCAGAATAAAAATGTCCTTTATATACAGTACTATATACAAGTATATGGGTCAATGACTGATAAATAAGGATGTCCTACTTGTCACAAATAAATAAATAAAAAATAATTAAATACGGGTATTTTCCTTTTCACAATCCCCAAACAGTTACACCACCTTAATATGTTTGAATTTTGAGCCCCACAAAATTATCAGAATGACTTTCAACTCAAATATTTTTCAAAATGTTTTTTATGTACCTCGTTTTTTAAATTCTTTCATTTTTAGCAAGCATGTGTTTCATCTATCTGGACACTTTTTGGGTTGCTAAACATTAATGGATAATATTCATAGTTAGTTCACCCAAAAATTTATATTCTGTCATTAATTACCCCTAAGAATTCCGTGCTCCAGTGGACACCAGTGGTTTAACCTCTATTTTATAAGCAACGTTTGTGCTTTGTTTGCGCAAAAAAAAAACAATTTACCACTTTATTTTCGAAATATTCATATCCAACACACGTTCACGAGTGCAACACGTCAAGTGTGATGTGTTGATGCAGGAGCAGAGGTGTGAACTTGCATAGGAGATTCATATATTGTAAATAAAGTGGTAAATAATGTTTTTTTTTGTTTTGTTTTTTGCGAAAACAAAGCACTCCCATCGCGTCATATAACTGAGTTTAAACCACTGACATCACATGGATTATTACAATGATGTCTTAACTGCCTTTCTTGACATTTTTAATTTTATTGCTCTCAGATTTCATCAAAAAGATAAATGAAAGTCGTACGGGTTTAGAACGGAGTGAGGGTGAGTAATTAGCGCCAGAATTTAAATTTTTGGGTGAACTATCCCTTTAATGTGATAAATTACACCTGTGGTTACTCTACTAGGACACTATAAGGGTAAACTGATGCCATACATCCACTTAAAATCAGTTTTAGACCAGAGGTTGAGACTTTTACTGTTTAAAGTGTCCAAATAATGCTAAGTATTGTATATTCTCTTGTCTGCTCGCCAGCTTGGATTTGTTCTTCAGGTGGCTTTTTGACATCCACTTCCTGGATGAAACAGATGTAAAGTTCCAGTAAGTTCTCACTGTTCCCTAAATCTACATCTCTTGGTTAATTTATTTCGAACATGCATCATTTTTTGAGACACACTTTATTTTGTCCACTTAGGTGTGTGTTTTTGCCTGATAACGGAGCTTTTTTTGTGAACTACGTGATCACGTCTAGTCTGATCGGAACGGCCATGGAGCTTCTGCGTATTCCTGCTCTACTGGTGTACTCGCTTCGCCTTTGCTTTGCCAAGTCTAAAGCTGAGCGCATCCACGTTAAAAGAGTGAGTGAATGTGTACAGAGAGTGAGCTGTGTTGGAAATGCTCGACAAGGCTGCATTTTTTTTCTTGTTGCAAAAATACAGTAAAAACTATAGTTGACTTGATAATACAGACAAATATGCCTTACACAGCTGAACGGTGAAATAACATTTAATAAACACCAGGAACCCTACAAAGATACATACTAGCATGAAACGTTAACACAAAGCAAAGAACAGACAAAGACTTCTGCATAATAAAAGTTCTCAATGCTGTTGCAAATGAAATATAATGTGGATAACATTGAATAAATATATTTTTGCCAGGTTAGATACTGATTATTATTCACTCACATCCCTTTATATAAACCTATTCTTAACCATCAGACTCACACATCCGTCATATCTGCAGTTTTTCACTTTATGTGAACACTTTATTAGTTTTTGTAGTTCTACACAAATCCTCGTCCAACTCACAATTGGTTGTGGGCAATATTAACCATCAGAATGTGCACGGATCTTCACTTCAGATTCGATAATAGTAAACGGAAATAGTAGACCATCCGGGTATCTTTGGGATACTCATTTCAACATACTACGATTTGGGACGTGCTAATTCTATTTTCGAATACTATTTAGGACAGATAGCATGCGAATCGAGACGCACCGTTAGGATTTAAATCCACTAATCATTGAAACAATGAATAACTATGGCAATTAAGGAAACTAAACACACAGAAACTGAACACAGGCAAAACAAGACAAAACAACCTCGAAATAAAATCCAGGAACACAGAAACACCGGGAATCGTGCTGACAATAATATATTGAAGACTATTTTCTATTTTAATATATTTTAACATAATTTATTCCTGTGATGGAGAAGCTGAATTTTCAGCAGGCATTACTTCAGTATTAAGTATTGCATGATCCTTCAAAAATGGTAATATGCTGTTTATCGATTTAATAGGCTTATTATCAACATTGAAAACTGTTGTGGAGGCCTACATGTGTTGCGTGATGTATTTTTTTTTTCCAGGATTCTTTAATGTTTAAAAGAACAACATGTAAAAGTCTTGACTGTCACCTTTAATTTAATGCATTCTTGCTAAATAAAAGTATTGATGATAGTGTGTTTATACATAAAATACATTTATAAATTAAACTTATACTGATAGTAATTATCTAGAGCAGTGGTTTTCAAACTTTATGATGCCAAGGACCCCCAAATATGATGAACTTTTAAGAGGGACCCCCTTCCTAAAATTAATCTATTTTTATTTAGGCCTATGAAAAACAAAAAACAAACAAACATTGAAACTGTTAGATAAATTGTGTGACATTATATAAAAAAAATATTGTCCAAACTTAATAAATTGGCTATAGCCTACTTAATGTTAGATGTAAAAACCTAAAGAAAATGTTTCAGTTAAAAATTAGGGCTGTGCGATATTGAAGAAAAATGCGATATGAAATATCTTGTTAAATAATGCGATGTTCGATATGCGATACAATATTCCTATTAGTGTGTAAAATCTATTTAAATCATTTATTTTTTTAAATATTAAAAACTGAGAATGATACCATTCATGTGCTACACATTCTTTCTGGGAAAAGAAAACATCGTTACAACTTCTGAAAGTGACCAGCAGCATTTTTGCAAAAATGTATGTCATAAATCTGACAATATAATTTTAACATCAATGTAAACAAACAAAAAATTAATGGCAATATATAAATATTAAAAAATCTTTGCTTGACTTGGTAATACATAGTTATATCAACCTAAAACTTAACATCAAGAACATCCAGGTTAACAAAGACTCCTGAACTAGGGATGGATTATTTTTGTTATTTTAATTTATCTTTGTTTAAAACATTTACATTTACATTTTACATTTAATCATTTAGCAGACGCTTTTATCCAAAGCGACTTACAAAAAAGGGGAGAGTAATAGAAGCAACGAAACAGACAAGGCCAACAGGTTGTAAGAGCTGTAAGAAATCTCAATTAATTAGCACAATACACAACAATTATTTTTATTTTTATTTTTTTTTAATTTTTTTTTAAGACATCTACAACAAAAACTCACGTACGCAAAATGCCGAATACTGGATTTTGATAGCTATGATAGCTTAAAAAAAGAAAGAAAATAAAACAGTAGTCTTTACATTAATTAAGATACACTGATACATAATAAAGCTACAAAGGATATTCAGCCAAGAGCACTGAGTAATATTCTCTTTTTGTTTGACAGACAGCGGCAGGTTTACTGTATTAGTCGCCTGTCACTTTAAGAGCTAATGCACAGATCCTATTGACATGCATTTGGTTGATATCGTTCACTTAAAGCGTAATCGACTGTTTACGTGAATACTTAAGACAGCCATTTTGACATAACTGTGTGTGTATTTTCACAATGTTGAAGTAGCCTATTAAAATGTTTCAGATATTGCTTGCCGTTGCGATATGGATATTGCGATATATACATTTGCGATATTTCGATAATTTCGATATATTGCATAGCCCTATTAAAAATCATTTGTAAAAGCATCTTTCACAATAAATGCCTTACAACCCCAGTGAGCAAGATAAAGGGGACTCAATAGAAAGATACAAAGCAGACATACATATATTGTAATAATTGTAGCCAGTGTTGGCTAAATCTGGTGCATTTTTACATATTTTATGTATTATTTATGTGTACTGATTAAATAAATTTATATATGTAAAGTAGCCTATGTATATGGCAAGAAAGGAGAGAAACATTTCAAATGAAAATGTTTGGTTGACTTTATCCATTTTTGCTTTGTCTTTTTATTCTCTGAAATTTTCTGGGGACCCCAGGGAACCTTCTGGAGGACCCCTGGGGATCCCCGGACCCCTGTTTGAATACCCCTAGCCTCTAATGGAAAAGTTCACCTATAAAATAATATCTCTTAGATCATTTATTCACATTCATGTTGTTCCAATCGCATTCACTGTTATTTTTATTGTGGCACACTAACGCTGCATTGACAGAGGCAGCGTCTGAAGTTTGGTGCTGACGATGCCGCCGTCATAGTGACAACGGGCAAATATATTACTTTTCCAGTGTTGCATGAATGCAATTGGCTGGCGTTTGCACTAGGGCATTACTTTTCCAGTGTTGCATGGCTGTGACGCGACGCAACAGAACCCACAATTTGGTCCAGCAATGCGTGACGTCACCTATTCAAAGTAAATGAGAAGCTTTGACGCCGACGCCCCCCATGTGAATGCAACGTAAAGGAGAATCTAAAGAATCTTTTGCATACAACAGCTGTTCTTAGTGATTGTTAATCACCAAAACATATACATTAAATGTCATTAAATACACTAACAAACTATTTCTCCATTCTCACCCTCAGAGTCAGGCCTATGAGTTTCAGTTCGGCCTTGAGTATGCCTGGACCATGTGCATATTTTCAGTCAGTATGACCTACAGCATCACCTGCCCCATCATTGTACCTTTTGGTGAGTGCGTAATTTGAGGGGTTTTATTTTTCAACAAACAAACTTTTCTTTTAGGACTTTTTGTTCCCCTCCCTAATTCCACTTTCCTCCCAATTTGCACTCCACTCCATTTGTCTATCGTCTCCACTGCACCATTTTGTGTCATATTTTTTTCTTCCTTTCATTTTGTCTGTTCCTTTTTACCCACAGCTCTCTTTTTTCTTTCCATCACTCTTCATTTCCACCTCTGTGCATGTTCTAATACCTCGTTCCCGTCCTCAGTCAGTGTGTGGGCGTCTGAGCCGTATCTCCAACAGTATCTCAGTATCGCGGTGTGACATGGCCGCTAGGTGCGAACCCGCTGTAGCCTTCCAGACGCTCCGGCCCGTCTAGCCGAGATCCAGACGCCCACTCCACGCCTGTTCTGTCACCAATACACACCATGACTGTTTATTTACTATACGCTGACATCCATCATCATGATTTTTCACTTACTTCTGAATTCATTTGGCAACTTGCACACACATGTGGTCTATGTAGACAGGTAAATAGATAAATATTATGTGCAGTAGCATAAAGGAAAACTTCATACGAGACAACTTAACCTACAAAGCATAGCTGCTGGATAACCTGAAAGTCGCTTTTATGACTAGTTAATTTTGATAGATAAAAGCTTATTTGATAACTCCAGCTCTATTCTTTTTGCAGGGTTGTTTTACCTTGTGCTGAAGCATATGATAGATCGGTATAATATCTACTATGCCTATATACCCACAAAGCTCAGCCAGCGGATCCATTCAGCCGCCATCAGTCAAGTGGTGGTGGCGCCCATTCTCTGCATGTTCTGGTTGCTGTTCTTCTCTGTGCTCAGACTGGGTAGGTTCACACAAAAACTCAGAACTCAGATTTATGCAAGTGGATATTGAATCTAACAAAATTAAGTTCTTAATATTTTTACAAAACAGCTATCAAAATGTGAAAGCTGTTCTTTTCTGTAAAACTGTATATAGTCTGGGTATAACCAAGAACACTGGGTATTTGGAAGAAAAGTCAGAAGTAGTATTACATATCTTAACTATGTACAATGACTGTGACAAAATGTCTTGTTGCTCACTAGCTTGCATTGACGTAACTTTCCCGATTCCAACTTTTCAATTGACGGTGCATTGACGTAACTTTCCCGACGGAACACGCTCCCCCCTCAGCCGGATTGAGTGGCAAAACAGCTGCTGCATGACTGGATTTAATAGGGAGAAACTGCGAGTAAAACAAACGATTATCAGTTTAAACTAAAGACGCCATAGTGTTCCTGTCATTTATATGTGAAACACTGTGAAAATACAGTGCCTTGCGAAAGTATTCGGCCCCCATTCTAACACCTGGATATGTTTATTTTTGAACCATTCCATTGTAGATTTTGCTTTATGTTTTGGATCATTGTCTTGTTGGAGGGTCCCAGTCTCAGGTCTTTTGCAGACTCCATCAGGTTTTCTTCCAGAATGGTCCTGTATTTGGCTCCATCCATCTTCCCATCAATTTTAACCATCTTCCCTGTCCCTGCTGAAGAAAAGCAGGCCCAAACCATGATGCTGCCGCCACCATGTTTGACAGTGGGGATGGTGTGTTCAGGGTGATGAGCTGTGTTGCTTTTACGCCAAACATAACGTTTTGCATTGTTGCCAAAAAGTTCAATTTTGGTTTCATCTGACCATCTTCTTCCACATGTTTGGTGTGTCTCCCAGGTGGCTTGTGGCAAACTTTAAACAACACTTTTTTTATGGATATCTTTAAGAAATGGATTTCTTCTTGCCACTCTTCCAAAAAAGCCAGATCTGTGCAGTATACGACTGATTGTTGTCCTATGGACAGAGTCTCCCACCTCAGCTGTAGATCTCTGCAGTTCATCCAGAGTGATCATGGGCCTCTTGGCTGCATTTCTGATCAGTCTTCTCCTTGTATGAGCTGAAAGTTTAGAAGGACGGCCAGGTCTTGGTAGATTTGCAGTGGTCAGATACTCCTTCCATTTCAATTTAATCGCTTGCACAGTGCTTCTTGGGATGTTTAAAGCTTTGGAAATCTTTTTGTATCCAAATCCGGCTTTAAACTTCTCCACAACAGTATCTTGGACCTGCCTGGTGTGTTTCTTTGTTCTTCATGATGTTCTCTGCGCTTTAAACGGACCTCTGAGACTATCACAGTGCAGGTGCATTTATACAGAGACTTGATTACACACAGGTGGACTCTATTTATCATCATTAGTCATTTATGTCAACATTGGATCATTCAGAGATCCTCACTGAACTTCTGGAGAGAGTTTGCTGCACTGAAAGTAAAGGGGCCGAATAATTTTGCACGCCCAATTTTTCTGTTTTTTTTTTTTTTTTAAAGTATGAAATATATAATAAATTTCGTTCCACTTCATGATTGTGTCCCACTTGTCGTTGATTCTTCACAAAAAATTACAGTTTTATATCTTTATGTTTGAAGCCTGAAATGTGTCAAAAGGTCGCAAAGTTCAAGGGGGCCGAATACTTTCGCAAGGCACTGTACCTCTTGATTTCTTGTCAAATCTCGCAAAGCTCTTTCCCGTTTTATATGTGTTTTGTGTGTTTTTCGCAGCATTCACACTTTAAACCACTCGGACTGACGGTGATCTCACGTGCATACCCTCTATTTCTGCGGCATTGAAACTCGGTTGCCCCACCCACAGCGTAATCTCATTGGTCCACAATGTTCCACAGACATTTTTACTAAACTAAATACATTATAATTAGCTGCGATTGTGCCACATTGCATTAACATAATAATAGCATTAAAGTTTTTTTTTTTTAAATAGCACCAAACCACATTAAAAAAACAATAATGTCAAATAAAATCAAAAAAAGTATTGCTAGAATAACTGTGACTTGAAATGAAAACCTGAATCGTCTGACATTAGGATGTGTTCAAGTTTCACTGCAGAACACGTGTTCACTTTGAGTCAAGAGCAGACACTCCAAGACCTAGACCAACACCAGACCCCATAAGACCCCAAGACTAGACCACTCAAGGCTTAGATCCAGACCAAGATCTCGGCCCCAATACTCAGACCGAGAACCAAACTGGTCATTTTAATGAACTGTAATGGAGAAAATGTGGAATTTATTGCAGCAAATGCTGAGCCACTTTGACAGCAGCTAATTAGAGTATGACAATCTTTGCAAATTCTTCATAATGGTTAAGGTACTTTGCTGATCTTTTTTTGTGTGTGTGTGTGGAAATTGCAGTCGGGACTATGGTCTTGTCTAAGGATATAATAATTTACATTTCCAGAACCAGACCCAAACCCAAACCATGAGACTATTAATGAGACCCAGACCATGTTTACTGTATGCGGTTTTAAGAGATCTTAAGACCAAAACCACAAAAGCATGTCTCCAACTCTGTTCCATATTAAAGCATTACCTCATGTTTTATCTCTTGCGCAGGTCCAGTGCAGCCCATCACTCTGTTCACCTTCGTAACTCTCCTGTGCAGTATTGTCTTCTCCTGCTTTGGCTTTTGTCTAAAAAAACTACGACCTGACAGATCAACAAGCTATCAGGTCAGCCATGTAAACCTTGATCTTGATGTTTGGTAGAGACATTTTGTATGGTGAATATGCTTGTAAAATTTTAACATTCATGAATTATGAGTGAACATCAAGGTTATGTGTTTTTCTGAAAACCAGTGCCAATTCAGCCAAAATCATCATAAAAAAAAGACAACTAATGCATTTGGACAACCAAGCTCAATTTCCCCCACAATTTTTATGACTTAAATGCAAAAACTGTAAAGTATTTTTATGGTGAAATATGACCCTGGCATATCTTTACAACATTAGTGGAAGTTAACGAGGGCTTTGTCCAAAAATGCCTCCAAAAATAATACAAATTGCCAGCAAAATTAAAAATATGGAGGCAAAAAATGTCCTTTAAAGAGCTCTTGTTTTTTATATTTATATCATATGATATAGTTAAGAAATATCACGCAGGCAGAGTGTTTTTCCTCTGATTTTTTTATACGACGATTAAATAAACAGGAAGTTAATATTAAGTGACTTACATATTAGACACAATATTAAGGATATTGTCTGTTTGAAAATTGTTCCAAATACAGCCACAGCATAAGCGTGTGCATTTCCAAGCAGCACAAAGTGGTATTTCCTTATTCAAGAGTCAATTGATTGAATGATTCAATAACTCAATGTTACATGCTTATTCCTAAATTATCTTAAGTTTAGATAAATGTATCTTTTACTCCTGAAAAGCTAATTTAATGAGGCACATTTTATTCAGGGTCATGGGTTTGAGTCCCAGAAAACATGCCCCAGGGAGTGCATAAACAAAAAATTATAAATGGATTATACCTTGAATGCAATATAATTTTGTGTTTGCAGTTGCCCCAGCCATGTCTCAGCCGTGATTGCTCGCTCATGTACATACACTATATGGATGAAAATATAGAGAAATACCTCTTAATAATTGAATTCAATTCAAATAAGTGTTCCAATCAGACCGATTGCCACAGTAGTATAAAATCAAGCACCTACACTGTAAAAAAAAAATTCATGCCCCATTTGAAACTTTTATAGTGACTAATCACATCTAAATACATTTTTCAGTTGGGCAAATTGAATTTCTGTGAATTGATGCATATTAATTCACAGAAATGTAATTTGGCCAACTCTGGCTTTGTGAAAAAAATGGCTGTTCTTAAGATTTCAGTGAAGGGTGGTACTGTGATAGGATGCCACCGTTGCAGTAAGTCAGTTCGTGAAATTTCATCCCTTCCAGGTATACCAAGGTCAACTGCAAGTGGTATTATTGAAAAGTGGAAGCGTTTAAGTACAGCAGCAAATGTACATTTGTAACGTCCACATCAACGTTTGCCAACTCTGCTGATTTCATAGCTGAAGAGTTCAAACCTTCCTTTGGCATTAATATCAGCACAAAAACTGTGTTTTGGGAGCTGTGTGGAATGGGTTTTCATGACTGAACTGCATGCAGGCCTCACACCACCAAGTACAATGCCAAGCTTTGGATGGAGTGGTATAAAGCACATGGCCACTGGACTTTGGAGCTGTGGAAATGTGTTATGTGGAGGGACGAATCACACTTCTCTGTTTGGCAGTCTGATGGGCGAGTCTAGGTGTGGCAGATGCCAGGAGAATATTACCTGCCTAAAGGCATTGTGCCAACTGTAAAGTTTGGGGGAGGAAGAATAATGATATGAGATTGTTTTTCAGGGGTTGGACTTGGCCCCTTACTTCCAGTGAAAGGAAATCTTAATGCTTCAGCAAATCAAGACATTTTGGACCATGTTTCCAACTTTTTGGAAACAGTTTGGGGAAGACCCTTTTCTATTCCAGAAACATCCATAAAGATGGTGTGGAAGAAATTGACCGGCTTCAACCCCATCGAACACATTTGGGATGATCTGGAATAGAAATTGCAAACCAGGTCCTCTCGTCACTGCCTGACCTTACAAATGCTCTACTGGATAACTGGCAAAAATTCCCACAGAAACACTCCAAAATCTTCCTCCCTAGATGTTATAGTTGCAAAAATAAGATCAACTCCTAATTAAAATCTATGTATTTAGAATGGGATGTCATTACATTCCCTGTTGGTGTAATGGTCACGTGTCCCAATATTTTCGTCTCTATAGTCTCTACTGAGAGTTGTGGTTGGAAAACAATAATGTTTTTGATTTTGACTGCTTTTAGGAGAATAATGTCATCAAGCAGTAAAACATGATTTCAATTCTGCTTTGTTTCAGATGTCCGATCAGACGACAGAAGGAGGCTTCAGTGATGCAGAGAGAAGCACTGTTTCCACCACAACCACAGCTAATGTACCTGCTTATCCCGTCACAGCTTATTTAATTCACCACACTGTCATTTCAAGTCCCTCTTATGAAATTAATTTCTCTCTCACCTCTCATCTCCTCTAAGGCTTCCACTCACTGTGTCAAAGGCACTTCACATGTAGCATGTTGCATAAACAAAAAAAAGAAGCTCTTAAAATAATGACACTCTTTTGCTTTCCACCTACTCACCTCTCATTCTTTCCCTCCTCAGCTTTTTATAGCCTCCGTCCTGCTGGAGCCAGAGCTGGGCCTTACTCCCATGCCCTCTCCGGCCCACCAGAGCTATGGCACCATGGGGAACAGCCAGAGTTCAGTGCGTGATGCTGAGGAAGTGGAGGAGAAGGATCTGGAGGAAACTTTGGAGACTGAACTCAAGGATGACCCAGATCTCAGTTGCCCTAGCCCACTCATGGACAGTCCTGTGGGTTTCCAGTGACCAACCTGCCCAACGTTCCCACTCCCTAACTAACGCTCAAGCCCCATGCCTCATCTTAGCTAGTTGCTGATACAGAGGCACTATGCTGCAGAAATTTTCCTCTAAAACCTCCATTTACATGTAAAAGACAACAAATTGCGTCCGTCCAAGCAAACTGCTTGAAAAGCTTGTTGGGAATTCACTGACATGGCGGTTTTAGTTCTAAGTACTTTGATGAGCTTTCAAAGAAATATCTGAAGTGGATAAAAGCAAAGATCTGTCAAAAAACAAGACCAGTCCACTTCTCTTGCTTGGACTATGCTTTCTACTTTCTGCTATATTTTTCTTTTCTCTCTAATGATGGTAATGGGTGTCTGGCGGTTTGGTTGACTGAAGCTTGGAACATTGTATTTTTTGATGTACTTTTTTTATGCATAGTCACATCGTAGAGCTTTAAAGAGTTTAGGCAATGCTCCAGACCTGCAAATTTAATTACCGTAATACTCATTTTGCTGTTGTTGCAGTCTGTGCTTATTATTGTTATTTTTATTCAATACTTGTATTTTAGCAATGCTACGTAATTGTGCAACATTATGCTGAGAGGCTGTTTTCATGTGTTTACTATTAGTAAATTATTATTATTACTGTTATTAACACCCTCAACCTTTTTTTGCAGTGTGGGCCAGAGTCAATCGCTTTCAGCTATTGTTTGTTTTTCAGTGACAATAGCAGTTGTGTTGTACATACTGCAGTCAACTGGCACTACAGTAGATTTCAAAGTCAATGAGGCACTTGTCGCATAATTTCTTTTTCAGTCAGTAATGTGGTCTATGGAGGAGATGTGAGAGGACATTCGAAAGTTAAGCTTTTTACTAAATAATATACAGTCTAATTTAGCAGACTCCAAAACCAACTTAATGAACTAAAAAACTTTGATTCTCAATTTCTACAGTAATGCACTTATAATGAAAGTCTATAGACCATTACAGAGGGTTTAAAGATCTGTGAAGCTTAAAAATCACTTGATATTAGAGCTCCAGACAAAAAATAAGTCTGAATTGTCTTTTTTGTAGTTTTTGTGACTGACAACAGAATCGCTAGATAAAGATGATTTAGTGGCTAATTAAGCTATAGTCACTATTGCATGTGAGGAAGATAGTGTAACGATTTAAGTTATAATCCGATTTTTTATTATAGGCCGAGTTGTATAGTACAAATTTGTTTCAGTTGTTGTCACTCTATGTTTGTGCCATTAAAACTAAAGTTTTGTAAGCATACTAAAAAGTGACTCATAGATGGTGGCAATGTTCTCCACAATCAACTTGGGCTCAATGATTTTGGAAAATGCAGCCCAGAACAGTTTCCTGACCGAGTCTGATTCAAACAGCTAAATAACGATCGATTTTGTGGCTTTTTCGTGATCTTTTTAACAGAAAGAACCGGTTCACAAGAGTCATTTTACCGCGAATCAGACATCACGCACGCTCTATTGAGTCACGTGCACAAAACATTTGCGCGCATTCCATGATGTCTGACAATCCGCATTTGAGAGAGAAAAAAATCGTTAACGACTTGGTTTTAAATTATAATTGTGCTTTTTATTCACAGTCTGGAGCCCTAAATTGTGTTATTTGAGCCGTACGTTCGTTTACATGGTCATGACAGTTGAACAATTTGCTTAAACAAGGTAAGCTATTTTGTCTCTAGTTTCATGATAACATTTTGTGGATATAACGTTACATTCAAAACCGTGTGTATTTTAACATGTATTCTGATGCAATGCTTGTACCACAGTCTTTTATAGTAAGTGCATTGCTGTAAACACATTTTGCTGTTTTTGCAAACCATTTTTGTTTTTGTTTTGAGAACTTAAGGGGATAGTGTAGCCAAAAATAAAAATTATGTCTGAATGAAAATTCTGAAAATGATTTACTCACGCTCATGTTGTTTTAAACCTGTACAAGTTTCTTTAATCAGCTGAACACAAACGATATTTAATTTTATGGAAGTCACAGTTTGGTTTCAAACATTCTTCAAAATATCATCTTTTTTATATGTTCATACAGGTTTAGAACATAACAAAATTTGAATTTTAGGGTGACCTATCCATTTACCAGGCATTGAAATCAGAACATTCCTTTAAAGATAATCAAATCCATTGAATATTTTCAGGGTAAAACAATGTATTTGTTTAGTGTTCAATGGCACATTGGTTGATCCTGCTACACAAATTCTAGTCTCCAACTGCATGTTCTTTTACTCTGTCACATGCTCAAACCAACCTGCAGCTCTCTTTATATCTGTCAAGTGTTGCTCTGGCTTCTGTAACACTTTAATTTTCTTAGTAAATTTTGTATTCTTGGTCTTTGCTGCTAGTGGTTCTAGGACTGGAAGGGAAGGGGTGGGTGGAGTGTTTTCTTGCCAAGCTGAATGTAAATGAGTTGTGATTTGTACCGTGCTCTCTTGCTGTGCCTTGAAGAAACAGATCTTACGAAGAAAAAAACATGTTATGTCTGACAATCCAGCATGACCTGCAATATGCTGCATGGATTAAAGAGCAAGATAAAACAAAGGAGCTGAATTCTAAAGAATGAATCAATCGAGAGATTCCAAACATGTTTGAAACTGACTTAGCCCTGAAACATACTCTTTGCAAGTATGCCAATGGTTCTTCCTAAGTCGATTTTGATTTCTGAAATGTGTCAGACTACTACTGATAACGATGCTACAATCCATATCATTGTTAGCGTTCTAAATACCTCTATAATGAACAATGTTGTAAAACATTTTTTGGTGCAAAAATGTTGCATTTGTGCCCAAGCAGCAGTTTGAAGAGGATATTGTTGAGCAAGTTTAAGGGTTACCCAAAAATCCATTCCTCAAGTCATCCTAGGTATTATTCTTTCAGACAAATACAATCAGAATTCTATAAAAAACTTTATAATGGCAGTGAATAGAAACCAAAAATTAGAAAAGTGCATCCATCCATTATAAAAGTAATCCACAAGACTCCAGGGGGGTTAATAAATGCAGTTCAAAACATTAATGCTACATGTGACATCTTCCGTTATGTCAGTTAGGCATTTTCCGTAAGTTGAATGCGGAAGTCGCATGGCGGAAGCTAAATATTTTACTTCATAAAAGTTTTAAATATGGATATTTTTCTTACACATAAGCATCACTTTGCTTCAGAAGGCCTGTATTAGCCCCCCAGAACCTTATAAGTACTTTTATAAATGGTTGGATGCACTTTTTTGGGCTTCAAATTTTGGGTTGCCATTCACTGCCGTTATAAAGCTGGGAAGAGACTGGGCATTTATTAATGTAACTTCGATTGAATTCAACTGAATGAAAAATGTCATAAGATGGCTTGAGGATGAGTAAATCATGGGCTAATTTTCATTTTTGGGTGAACTATCCCTGTATTGTAAGTGGTTTACATGTCCAATGCTAGCCAGCTAAGCATATTCAATAGGGCAAATGCACTGAACAAATATTTGTGTCTGCCTACTTGTGTAAAAGTATGTTTCTGGCCATACTGTTTAACAGCCAATTAAAATAATAGCATCCCAAATCGCATCGAATTCATACCAATTTAAATTGGTATCGTATATAACAGTCTATAAAAACAGGTAAATTCACACAAACATGTACAAAACACTCTTACGCCATGTCTCAAATAGCTAGGTACCTGAAAAACTGCTCTTATGAGATACTTCTTTAAATATTTGTTTCGTTTGTTTCGCAAGCTGTTGATATGCACTGTGTGTTTTCATTATTCAGTGTTAGGGGCCGTTTACACGACACCTCAATTGCGTTTGGCCGTTCATTTACACAGCAACTTTTGGACCTTTGGTGGCCTGAAAACGCACATTTTTGAAAATGGGTTTCAAAGTGCAGATAAAAACGATACCGTTATCGTATCCGTCTATACCAAAAAAAGTGAATTTGTGAAAACAGTGATGTCACGCGCATGCGTATTACATGTTCAGTCTATAGGCGCGGAGTGTTTCTTTACAAAGTGACCGCCAAACTACTGCCCTGGCAGCAGAATAGTTGTAATAGTTGTTTTTGCAGATCCGTGTGAATGGGGATTGCATTATCGTCTGTTCGCGATACATTTTTTTCAGTTTTTTGGACTTTGTTGTCGTGTAAACGTACCCTCAGTTTACGGAATGTGGCTTGAGCTGCCATTGTCATGTGACGGGGCGCTTATGACAAAGTAAATTGCTGTACTTTGTTATATTGCAGCAGCACAGCTTTTAAAGGTATAAAACAAAATTTGCAACAAATCAATGCTGTCGAGTTGTGTCTTTATTTTGTTTATGTATATATATATATTTTAAACAATTCCTAACCAAAGGCCCTGATATATACTTAAAGCAAAATCGAAGAACTGGTGTGATGCCATTTAGAGCAAAATTAGACCAAAACGAAGTTTGTTTGGAGAGCTTGTGAAACAGCTTGCTGGTAAAAAAAAAACTTCGAACTACCAGCTACATGATGATTACATAATAGGTTAGTGTGTTCTGCGCTCAGCCTTCAGTAATGTGGAAATCTTCCTTCATATCTTCTGTTAAGTTTGTTGAAATAAGACACAAGTGAAAACATACGGATACTGGAGAGCTGATTTATAGTAGGAATTGAAGTTGCAATTTAAATTTAAAAGTGACACTGGCATTGTTTTTCATGTTTAATATTGTAAAGCTTGCTTTAAAGAAATATATTGTATAAAGTGCTGTATAAATAAATATGGTGTGACTTCATTGCAGAGCTATTGGCATTGAGTGCCAAATTGCAGAGCTAGTGCAAACATATTCACATCAGTTACTGCTGTTTTCTCACCGCTGTCATTTCTGTTGTGATTGTTATTGAGAGGAAAGCCTACAGCACATATTTATATATTCATGTAAATGCCGTTCCCAGCAGCATGGGCAGTACACAACAGTATACCGCTGCTCATGCATTTCAAATTTCTTTGTCCCTAAGCCAAGAATGAAAAACAATTTTGCTTTGAGTATATCGGGGGCCTTAAGCCCTGGACCATTTGTGCTATGTGTATTAATACCTTGTGTGACTTGCAGGGAGCTGCTATTATTTTTTCTATTTTTTTCCTACATTGAAGGTGGGACCAAGCCATAGAGATATAAGGGGCTTTCGCACCGGGTAGTTTTAAAAATGTAGTTATAGGAATTAACCACCAGCGTGATCCCCCTGAGAACTAAAAATTTCCCTAGGGCCATTTTCCTGGTTGCTTTCGCACCGCCAGTAGGAACTCTGAAGCCGCGCTTGTTGTTGTGACTTTTACTTTGGTGCTTAGAACGCCAAAGCATGAGAACACGGCTCTCACATTCTCCGTCTCCATTAGTATACAATCTGTTTAACAGTCCTGTCTGATATGTTATTAGAACTGTTATACAAAGACAGTATATGAAAAAGTATTAGCGTTTGCCGTGTGGTTGATGTCCAATGTCACTAGCTGAGCAGAAATACATAATCATGTTTCGCTTGGTTCCCTAAAAGGCTGCAACACACTCCGCAAGAACAGAGAAAAAAGTTCTCGCTCCCAGGGCTGCGAGAACAAAATGACGTCATTTTGTTCTCGCAGCCCTGGTTTGAAAGTTCTCGCAGCTTGTTCTCGACACATCGCCTGAGCAGAACTTTTTTCTTGTGGGTGTCCGAGAACTATTGTGTGATTGGTCAGAGATTTAAAGTGGGCGTGGTTAATGTGGAGAAACGCAGATGATCGGCACCTGCTTTTCTCGTGAAGTATGAATGTACTGGCCAAAACGAACCACCTCAAGAAAACGAACTAATTTCTTTGTTCTTGCAGAGTATGTTCCAAGCTAAAGTCACGTTGGAAAGTTTCTCTTTAGCGTAAAGGTTGAGAGGTCTATCTATCACTGTTTTCCATGTTTGTAGAGGAGTAAATATACAGGCTATAATCTCTGTGTGTGTACACAGCTTTTATTTAAATGGCGGGTTATAACGACTGAGACAAATCGGATACAATTATTTGTTAAAATCTTTAAAACTCACTCTGGAGTCTATGGACCCATCCCCCAAAAGACCAACTAGGGCAAGAAGGGCCTCAGTTACCATAGATACCAACTGATAAGACAGTTTATTGCTGTAAAATAAATGTGGTCACGTGGCCATAGGAAAGACACATAGCACATAGAACGGACTTTCATGCATTCATTTATAGAAAAATTTATTTATAAAAGAACATGCACCCCAGGACATTGTGTTTATGATTATTACTGTCTTATGTAGTGTTTTCTGTATGGTATCTTTGTTTTATGCATATTTTATGATAGAACTAACGGTCAATGTAACCTCACCTATACCATGTTTGGTCTCTATATATTTGTACTTTGAAAATTGAAATGATCGTGTATATGATGTGCATATTAGAATGACAAGAATCTTTAATAGTTTCTTCATCGGCAACCAATCCAGCTGCACATGCAAATAAGCACGCTTGAAACAAAGAGCCATAAAATCTCCAACAGAGAAATCTTCCCACTTGGAAATAGGACCTTTCTGGTTGGTCAAGTCAACCCTGAGAAGTGTGACTTTTCCCAGACTTTAAAGGGTCATGAAACCCCAAAACACTTTTTTTGAGATGTAAACAGATATGTATAGGCTGCACATCATTGAAAACACTAAGGGTACTCATTAAAGGTATTAATATGTGAAAATAGTTATTTTTGCATTTTTCAGAGCGATTTCTGTCTTCCGGTTTGAAAAGCTTAGTCGGAGCAACGTCACAAATGCTGACGTCGGCACGGCCTTTTCGGCCCAAGTATGGGCTGCTGGGCACATGCTGACGTCGACCGCTCCGAGCGATTCTCGATATATATTCATGACATAAAGCTCATTCAGTCCAATCACTGCACTGTAGTATGCATACAAGATAATTTAGTTAATATGCATGAGACAGTCACTTCTGTCAGGCTCGTCTTCCCTCATTATTGTAGAGATATGGTGGGGAAGTTTTGGAAGCAGCGTGCCGGAAAAGTCACGGAGGAAAGCTAGGCGTTGTGCTGATACGAAGTAACGTAAAGGGCGCCGAGCGAGCTGTAACCGGCGCCGTCTGTGGAAGCCTTTGCTACAAAGACTCGGTAAAGTAAAATTCACCTGAGGAATCGCACGCCGAACCTGCAAGCGTTGACTATCTATGTCAGGAGTGCAAAATAACCAATCTGTAATCTGTAGGCTAATGAACAAAAGCCACGTCCTCTCCGTTTTATTTGTCGTCACAGCCATGCACTAAACCGCATGTGTTCGGGCTCTTAGTGAAACAGCGTGCTGCATATTTGGACAAATATAGATTTAGCTGCCGAGTGATAGACAGCGCGGATCGTCACGGCACCCCAGCGCGCGTCGCTCTGCTTCAGATGCGCGGTCGAGACTATGAAGCCTCAAACCCCTTCGCTTTTACCCCGATCTAGAATTACACATCTCTATCGCATCGCATGTTGGGTGGTTCACGTTCTCTTATCACGTCGGCGCGTTGTTCATCTTGCCAAACAGCGTGCATATTTGGACAAATATAGTTTTATCACGTTTGCAAAATATTTCGTCACGCAGAATAACTTTTCTTTTCATTTCTCACTGAATTATGCTGGTTTGAACTTTGAAGAGCTGAATGATTTGCGATCTCTGCTGCACGCCACTCATAGCTCTCTCATTCGCTGTACTCATCCCTCATTTAATCTCACTGTGGTAAACTATGCCAACGTGAACCAAGAACATGTCTCAGAACCGCTGTAACTGCTGCTATTGGTATCGCTAATCTTAATGCACCTACTGACAGACACTCCCCTATTTATGCAAACATTCCCTCTTTCCACACAATACCATCCCACCTTTTCACAGTCGACCACTCCCCTTTTAACAAGCTTTTTCAAATCGAAGGTGTGAAAAAACACCGCTGCAGCAGGGGGGTTTCATGACCCTTTAAAGTGCCAGGTAAAGGTCCACACATTCTAGTCTTCTTTCTACTTCTGCTTCTTCTGGTTGATGTGTGTGGGGGATCCCACCGGGGCCCATGGGCGCCAGCAGGCTTCAACCACGGCCTATTATGACTTCCCTTTCTGCCTGAGAGAGAGAGAGAGAACCCTTCCAACAGAATCGGGCTGAAGTCCTCATTCCAACCCAAATCAGAAGTAAATTGCAACTTCACCGTTTCTGAACTGAGAAACCATCAGCGCTCTTCCTGCTTCTCCTGGTTGTTGTGCGTGTGTGTTTTTTCGGTCCGACCACATGGCCGCTGGCTGGCAGGCCCAACACCTCAAGCCACGTGCAACTTCCTTGACCATGACGGAGTTGAACTAACCGTGCAAGTTCATCATATCCTCTTCAGTCAACGCAGAAGAAATCAATGGCAACTTCAACACCATCGACTCACAGAACCATCATAATGAGTTACAGGGTACTCATTTTTGTTTGCTACTTTTTATTCTCCTTCACTTGGCGTTTGGCCAAGTGTATGTCACTGGTAGTTCCTATTGTGATGGGTTAGACCATACTCTGAAGTAGGAGCTAAATTAGTTTCCCCAAAAGAAGTTCCTAAAGGGCCTCCCCTATTATCTTCTTCTTGGTGGCAGGTTTAGCATGGGAAAGCTTTTTGTTTTTGTTTTTTCAGAAAAAAAGAAAAAAATTGTTCCATGCTGTGGTCTCAAACACATTTCCCTGTAAGTGTTCTTCAGATTCAGTCTCTGAAAATGAAATGTCGGCCCTTAATTAAATCTCCTGCCATGCCAGAAGACAGCCAGTGGTCACTTGACTGGTCAATGCTTGAAAACTGCCAATTATGTTTTTCCTGCACACTAGATGTCATTACCATCTGAGTGCTAGTGTTATGGGACACCACAGCAGCACAACAACTGACGCCGCACATGAGAAATGTTTCCGAAAAGTAGGACATGCATAATAGGGCCGAATAAAATGTGTACTCTGACGTTCTGCTTCAATGAGCTTCTTACATGGCCTTTTCAAATTCATGATTTCTTCTCTTGTAAATATCTGTTCTTTAGACTTGTTACAAAGACCACAAATGAAGATTACTAGAAATGAATATTCCAGGATCTCAGTTATGGAAGTTTCCGTTTCAATATGGAAAGTTTTATAGATTGAGTAGCACTGATAAATGGAATTCCATGTGTCCCACCATAAGATATGCTTGTGGAAATATGAAATAAACCCATAAACATGGAAGATATTTTGATATATTGAATTTGAATTTGTTGAATTTGTTGAATTTGTTTGAAGTTTGATATATGAATTTGCCCTTTGAATCACTGTGACTGTCCATCCACAAGCAGTCTTTGGTTTATTTAGGGTATTCAGTGGTTTTTATCACAGCTATTATTTTCCTTTCTTTTGCAGAACTGGCAGGAATTTCTGACAGAAGGCTGAAAATGGATACATCTAAATATCTAAACATTTTTTCAGAAGTAACAACTCCGAGACAGAAACATTCTATAATTCTATACTAGGATGTTTGTTTGCGCGACTGCTGGTCTGTATGCATGTGTTGAGATGTGCTCATGTGAGGACATTGAGCCAATCATGGATGGATGGATAGATCACTAACTTAACTTATTTTAGTGTGAAAGTTCAAATGTTCCGATTAAAATAATCCTCTGTGGACATAGTAGCACAACTTGCCTTTGCCAGGGCTTTTCGGGATTAATTACACTGATGTTTACCTTTCAGTGGGGTAAGAATTCCCTGATGGTTGCAGTGATTAATATGTTGGAACCATCAAATGTGGCTGAGTATATGCCACAGCTCACCTCTTTAATGACAGGCTGTGAAGAGCAGTGAGTCTGCATACTAATTACTGCAGTTTGGGCTGGCCCTGCATAGAGTCAACCTAATTATCAATGTGCCCGAGCATGTATTGCTATAGAGAGATGGACAGTTGCCAGTTTAAAGGATTGTAAGAGTCATGTTTTTACACTATTGTTTTTACACAGATGTTGCATGACATGAAGACTACGCCAATCAAGCATAACATTATGATAGAATATTATGACTTCTTAACATTGGGTTCGTCTCCCTTTACTGCCAAACAGCCCTGACCCTAACTCCAGGACTGTGCATGGACTCCACTAGACCCCTGAAATTGTGCTGTGATATCTGGAACCAAGATGTTAGCAGCAGATCTTTTAAGCCCTGTAAATTGTGAGGTGAGGCCTCCATGGATTTTTTTTTTCCCAGCACATCCCACAGATGCTCGGTTGGATTGAGATCTGGTGAAGGCCAAGTCAACACCTCAAACTTGTTGTTGTGCTCCTTAAACCATTCCTGAAACATTTTTGCTATGTGTCAGGGCGCATTATCCTGCTGAAAGAGTCCACAGCCACCAGGGAATACATTGCATGTTCATGGTCTACAACAATGCTTAGGTAGGGGGTACATGCCAAAGGAACATTAACATAGATGGCAGGACCCAAGGTTTGTCCAAAGCAGCTTCAAGCATGCTCTTCTCTTCTTGTGAGTACTGTGTGCAGAGTGTGGTGCTCGGACTAGCACTTCGGTCTAGTTTGGTTTCGGTTTTGTGTTGGGATTCTGACATCCATGCTCCGCGTGTTTGTCTTCTGTCGTGAGCACATGGAATGAGCATTCGCTCGTTCTCATGGGCTCTGTCTTGTCTTGTGAGCATGCACTCTTCTGTCCATGTGGGTTGTGTTCTGTGAAGCATTAGGTTCGTGTTTTTATCGGCTGGTGTTTTTTCACTGGGTGCATGCGTTCATGTTGTCATGTTTTGTTTGGGCTCATGGCTTGTGATTTTGTGTTTGCTGGCCATGTGCTCGTGTTTGTTATGTTTGAAGTGAGACAGACAATAGACTGAAGAGTACATGGCACAAAGAAACACATGACAAGCCATGTGCTCTCCTGTCTATTGTCTAACCCCGCCCATCTTGTTTCCTGGTTATTGGTTAATTTGCCCCACCTGTCTTCCCTTGTTACCCTCTTTAGTTTGCTACTTTTTATTCTCCTTGTGTTTGCAGTCATGTGCTGGATCGTTGTTGAATGTGCTTCGTGTTTCCCTGCTCCTTGTTCCAAGTCCTGTGTTCCCTCTCTGAGTAGTTTAGTATTTTTATTTTTTATTTTTAATAAAGCCTATTTATCTGCATCTCAGTTCTCGCTCATCCCTTACCAATAAGCTCACTCCAATAAGCCGACAGAAAGCAGGTTAATGCGTTTACATGCAGCGCGAAATCGAGGTAAGAGGAAGAAAACTACCTGTCCTGACCGGTTTATGCTTACGCTGTTTATGACCATACTCCGATAAAAGAAAACGGGTTACCGCGTTTACATGACCATGTTCATTGTCGGCTTATTGGGCATAATCGGCTTAAGAACGTGCATGTAAACGCACCCAATGAGCCTTGGGACCCTGTTGCTGGTTCACCACTGTTCCTTCCTTGGACCACTTTTGATAGATACTGACCACTGCAGACCGGGAACACCCCACAAGAGTTGCAGTTTTGGAGTTGCTCTGATTCAATCATCACAATTTTGCCCTTGTCCAACTTGCTCAAATCCTTACCCTTGCCTATTTTTCCTGCTTCTTGCTCATCAACTTTGAAGACAAAATGTTCACTTGCTACCAAATATATCCCACCCACTAACAGGTGCCGTGGTGAAGAGATAATCAGTACTATTCACTTCACAGTGTCATAATGTTATGCCTGATCAGTGTAAATATTATGCAAATGCAAAATGTGGCATTTAAACCCCACCTGAAGTATTTTTACAGCATATTTACAGAAAGTATACAAAATATATAATGAAGTATTAATATATAAACACAGGAATAACAATGTTTGGGAAATGTTTCTTGTCGATTCTCATGCACAAAATTGAATTGTTGCTACCATTGAAAAGGAGGATCTTCTGGTCACTTGAAAATTTCTGTCCAGTGTGAATGGTCCTTAACTTCATGCAAATGAGTAGTGAATACCAAAGGGATTACTAATAACTGAGGTCATGTGATCAGTAAACAGCTGAACACTATAGTAAAGTTGACACAATTTGAAGGTGACTCAGAGTCTGAGTTGCTTAAACCTATCCATGTATAGAGAGTGGTAGATATTTTAAGACATGTCTAGTTACAAATGCCTCCTTTATCAATATACGATGATAAAAAATTTCCTTGTGTGGCTGAAAGCAAAATAAGACCAAGTGCAGGTATGTTTCATCAGTAATGTGCTGCACTCATGGGAGTGGTGGAGAAAGCAATTTTTCATTCATTTGCCACAGTGGAAAGTGTCAACACAGGAGGGAAAAAAGAAATCTGCTTGACATTTTCCTTCGGTCTCCTAAGCAACCTTCCTGAGCAGGCAGTCTTCAGAAGGTGAATACCCCTGGGAACTGAACACGCGGCTTTCTCCTCCTCTGTGCCATATGCTTGGAATAGAACTGCGGCAGTTTTCCCTATTTGACTGCTACCTGTGTTTGTCTCCCCTGCTGTGCATGTGCATCTGAACAGCTTGATTTGTTATGTACCAAGCTGTTATGTTGGAATGCTTGCATTTTAATTTGCCCAGGAATCTTGATTAAGTTAGTCTTTCTTTTTGCTCTTTTACTATGTGCTTGACCATCCATAGTCAACATGAAATGGCATTCGCTACCAAACCTACATTTGCCATTTTAGTTTCCATTGACTGCCGTTGTAGGGACATAAAAGGTTTTCTCAAAATATCCTATTTTATGTTCCACAAAAGAAAGAAAGTCATACAGGTTTGGAATGACATGAAGATGACTACTGTATGCTACTGTAAACTCTGCATGTAAATTACCTCTGCCTACTATATAGTAGGGTAGTATGCAATTTCAGATGCAGCCTGTTTTCCTAGTTAGTTTCCTTGATTGTTAATTAGTCTCTCACACATGTTTCTGTTCAGTTTGATTACCCTCTCTCTGTGTTTCCTCAGTTATATCGTCTTGGAATTATTACTAAAGGATTACTAAAGGACTGTTTATTCTTTACTCCGTCTTTTTGCACTTTACTTCAACCATACGTGACAATAATTGTGCAGGCCAAGTTATTGAATACGTGTTATGTAAATATGTATGGTCATAACATGCTCATGGTTGTGACATAACTGTGGTGATTTTAGTATGAATGACCCCTTTTACCATATAATTTCCACAAATGGTTTTGAGTAGACTGGTAAGAAAGCACTGCCTTGTGAATGTCAGTGTAAATACAGTGCGTTAACCTTTCATTTTTAAAAGAGCCGGAAATATCCATGATTTAAAAGGAATTTTCATCTTGTTCCAGATATGTCGAGAGACACTGCTTTTTGAATTTTGGCATAAATGTGTAGTGTCTGAACTCTTTCTTGGATTTACTGTTGCAGTCTGCTGCAATTTTCTTGGCAAACACACCATGACAACTTTAAATGTGCAGAGAGTATCTGATAACCATGTGACCGCTTACTGTTTGCAGTCTTGTATTTCCTGTCA
Source organism: Pseudorasbora parva (assembly GCF_024679245.1). Lineage (NCBI taxonomy): Eukaryota > Metazoa > Chordata > Actinopteri > Cypriniformes > Gobionidae > Pseudorasbora > Pseudorasbora parva. Next base: position 8,793,266 of record NC_090181.1, read on the forward strand.
TTAGTGGGATCCTGAGGGAAACTAGTGGAGATGTCGAGGAGAGGTGTGAAGACTTTGGCAGAGGCTGTGTCACAGAAGGACTCTCATTAGAAGAGGGAACATCAACACCAGAGACTGACATGTACAGTAAGGTGCCACACGACATGGCTACTGATCCTACAGTAATCCACAACTTTTACGATTACGGTTCTCTTTTGAAAGTTTGACTGTTCAATCTCATGTTCAACTTTAAACTTGTTTACCGCACAACGATGATTGGCTAATTCATTCAAAGACTAAAATTCTGTCAAGCTTAAACAACAAAGCTTCTCATATAAATCATGCCAGTGGTTTTCACAACCCACTGGTGATTCGCAGAGCGGGGATAAGCAAGTCGGTCAAAGTGTGAGAGTGCCAATGCATTTTCATTTTTTTCATTTTCAGATTTCAGTTTTGCTACATGGCATCCACATATTTGGGTACTTGCATATTTCTGACATAATACACCAATGTGTCTGAAAAGGTGTTTCCTGCATCGCTTTCCATTGCAGTGTGCCTCACACACATTGTATAAAAGCGTTGTTTGCATACTTCATTTTTATTTTTATCCCCTTAAAATTCATGGAACCTTTCCATTGGACAAAAGATTATTTATAGTGGAAAATGGTTCTTCCAATTCTTATGTTCTTAAGTCTATATATATGGGGGTTATGGGCAGGGTCGGGGGTGGCATAAATCCTCACATAGACCCATAATATTAATACTTTTAATTTTTTACCTGTGCTCTTCCTACTTGTATAACAACTTAAAAAGTAGGAAATATACTTGTTATCAGTTTGCACTGCATACGTTATGAATTATATATAGATTAATCCTTATTAAAGGTACTGAAGTTATTTAGTCAAGGCAGAGCATATTTAGTGAGCAATAAGCCTACTTTTGTTTTTTACATTGTCATTATAACTAAAGATAAGACAACACAATAACTTTAAAAGATCTTCCGCTGTGGCACATGATATGGATGTGAGATGCTGAAGTCACAGTTACAAAACTTACAAAACGCGTGACTGTCCCCCACCCTGCTCCTCTTCAGAAAATGTAATTTGCTGTCCCATTGATGGTATTGACATGAGGGTTTGGTTTTTTTTGGCAGGAGTGCCTTCCGTCTCTATCATTACGTCCATCATCCGTCTCTGTTTTGTTTTTGTTTTTTCCCCACGTTGTCACTCGTCATATTTACATATTTACAGGAAAATACTAATATGGGAGAACGGCGGGAAGGAAGGGTAAAATACGGGACTTTCCCGGCCAAAACGGGATACTTGAAAACATCTGAAAAAGATAAGACAACACAATAACATTGTGAGGGGAAAAAATAAATAAAGTGACAATAAAACAAATGGAACACGTACAATTTTACAATAGGCACCAGGTTCTCAATTAGTAGCAATATATTGTAGCCTGACAAGCCAGACCCACATCAAGATGTTTGGTCTGGAAACTCACCATTGACAGCTCAATCCGAGGGGCGGGATAAACGGTTGTCTTTCAAACTCTCTCTGCACACTATAGGATAACGCTACACCAACCAGAGCAACGAAGGGGAAGCGGAGCTCGTTGATGGATTAAACATTCGCCGTATCCGGTCGGCAAAACTCCAAACACATCTTACCTTTTTAAGAATGACTTCAGTGCCGTTCTTTGTTCTTTTCTCAGAGAAAAGCTGAACTCCAACTCTTCCAGAGTCGCGGTCAGAGCTGATTCGAAAGACCGCCGTTCGCCAGTTTCTGTGTTTACTAGAAGCACGCAAGCGCAACTCGGCCGTCGTCATTATGGCCCCGCCCACCGACTCTATACACGATGTGATTGGCCCGGCAAGAGTTAGGGGTTTACAGCTCAGAAGGGTATTGAGAGTTGATAGACGACACTCGCGGGCAGATTAGACTTGCTGCCGCTAGGATGCGTCTAGATTTCTAGGCTAAATATTTTGCACATATTTCCCCCATTTCAGCACATATTTTTCCGCCCTGTCATTTATGTTGAATATGAATTTTTCATATGATGCCACCTTTGCCAATTCAGTGCTCCATTCCTGGATAGAAGCTCTCCTGGGTTCTTCCAGTTTCACATTATTATTTGTATAATGATTTGTTCGATCATTATACTGGTCTGAATGAAGTCCGCTGCATTACAGTTCATTGTCATTTGTGGATCATTCAGAACATACAACCTCGGACAAAACTTCAAACTCGTCCGGGTAATGTTTTCAATACGGTAATGAATCTTTAGCCAATAATTCTGAATCATAGGACATTTCCATTGTAAATGAAGAAGAGTTCCTTTATTCTTCCGCTTCAGCCTAAACAAACGTGTCGGGTCCAGTAAAAGCGATTAAGAATCTTGAATTGTATTAGTCTGATTCTGATGTCTCTTGAGAGCCTCTTATTGTTTTCACAAATACGATTTACTAAGTAGGAAATTCACCTATTCAAAAATGTTGTCAAGTAGAGAATTACAAAAGTAGCCAAAATTACTAAAATTACAAAGTAGCCAAGAAAGATGCTTAAGGTCAGACACAAATTACATGTACTTATAATACGTTCAATTTACAGTATTGCATACTTGTAATACTGTACACCATTGAGAATAAATAGAAACTTAAATTAGCCAGATGATTATCATGTATTATCATATTATTATAGATTTGTCATTATGAAATAAATAATGCTTTATACATTGATGGAAAACCAGAACACTGCAACAAGTAAATGTAAACTGAATGCTGTCAAAGCATAAAAAGATCCCAAAGTCACACACCAACACACTCCTGTCCTCAACAACTCTTCTCTACTGTCTGAGTCTTAAAATATAAACACTCCACACACTCTCTCACTGTGCTTGTCATGGTTGTCATGGTAATTTCCAATGCCCTGCTTCCAACATATTACAGACTTGCTAAAAATAATGATCTCTAGTCTGTTTTGTTTTTATTATTATTATTATTATTACGCCTTTTTATCTCCGTCTCTCTCACTGTCTCTCAATTGTTAACTTTATTTAGCTTTTAGGACAGATATGGCACAACTGTTTGTGGCTTCTATTCTTTTGTATTCTTAGAAATATTCTTAATTATATATCTGGTATCATATAAATTCCAAATAGGAATCTCATAAATAATAAAAACAAAAATAAGGGTGTTATATAGCAGTGGTGGATAGACACTGATATTTGCGGAGGCAGATTTTGTGAGGCAGAATGTGCCTATGCTTGACAGTCAGCCTTCAAGACATTTACAATAATGCAGTGTAATTGAATCCACAAACCCAGTGAGTAGCTCTCGCTTCTGGAGTTTTGCGACATCTCATCCACTCTGACAATGTCACATCAGAGAATGCAAAGGTGTGGACAGTGTTTCTTTTATAACCGTCTGAACTGGGACATTGTGAAGAATAACATAAGACAAATGCCATTTCTTTATACTTCATGCCAGCGTTATATAAGGATCATCCTCATGAAACAAAGCCCCCATGATTTACAACTGATAGCCTAAAATTAACAAGAACATGCTGCTGAAGGCATTATTATGCATAATAATGGGTAGGGAGCACTTTTTCATATACACTATATTGCCTAAAGTATTGGGACACCTCTCCAATTTAATTCAGGTGTTCCAGTCACTTCCATGGCCACAGGTGTAAAAAATTACAGGTGTATCGCTCTCAGGAGCTCAGTGAATTCAAGCGTGGTACTGTGATAGGTTGCTACCTGTGCAATAAGAGCGGGGTCAGCACTTGCTGAGGCACACAGTGTGCAGAACTTGTCAACTTTCTGCAGAGTCAATAGCTACAGACATGCAAACAAGTTCAAGCAGCCAGGGCTGGTCTGGTAATCTGGCATACTGGGCATTTTCCCGGTAGGCCGACGCACTTTGGGTCCGATAGGTTATTTATTTTTTGCCACTAACTGGCCCATCATGCAGGCAGCGACCGCGGCCCATTGGTTTGTCTTCTGAATTGACCGGCCAAAGCAAGAGAGACATCCCCTCCATATTAGGTGCATTTTTCTTTTTTTTTTATTAAAATGTTTTATTTGAACACATGGAACTGCAAAAGGCGAATATCCGCATATGTCCACACATGATATGGAAACATAACACGTTCTGTGGTGAATCAGCTGAAAACTGCCGCGAGCATATATACATGACGAGGTAAAGTGGAAAACGGCAATACACAACTACAATTGTTTCACTTTAGCACAACCACAGTTTACCTTGCAGCTACTAACAGCGAATAAATATGGTGTTTTGGAAGAAACATTTTTATTAAAAATGTTGCTATTATTACTTAAATTAATATTGCAGAATATAAATCCCTTTTATAGAGGCTGTTTTCGTATTTTCTACAGGTGTTTACAACTTTTTAAATTACAAATAGTGTATTATACAGTATATGTTTTATATATTTTAGAAACCATATAGCCATGGTAATGAGGAGCATGATTTTACCTGTGGCTACCATGATCTTACAGTTAAATGAAACTGGCCTACAGTTAAATTACAGTCAGTAAAACAGCTTTAAAGCCTGGATCCCATGAATTAAGGACAAAGCTTTTTTTCTCTTTAAATGTTTTGTTAATTTTTTTAATAGATCTAATGAAATTTAACTAAATGTTATTTCAATGAGAACCTCATGAAAGATAGATATAACATAAATCTTACATAAATTAGGTGTTAACTCTTATGATTTCTCTTATGCAAAATATGATTGTTAAAGGGGTAGTTCAACCCAAAAATGTAATCGTTTATTCACCCTAATGTCATGCCAAACCTATGAATTTATACGAACCTAATGAATTTATTTCTGTGTAACATAAAATAAAATAAATTGAGTCTGTTTTTTTGTTTTGTTCATACAATATTCCAATGGTAGCCTAACCAAAATGGCTTGGTTGCCAACATTTTTTAAAATATCTTCTTTTGTGTTTCACAGAAGTCATACAGGTTTGGAAGGACACGAGAGTGAGTAAATGATGACAGCATTTAAAAGCATTAAATTTACTTTACTGCATCCTAGCTCAAAATCATCAGTGCTTTATGTCAAGTGCATTTCTGTGTGACAAAAATGTAAGTTTGTCATCTGCATTTGCAGTAAATTCGATACTATCTATCATTATTTGTCCCTGTCCTATTTTTATTTATTTACTCAAATTTAAGGCCCTAACCCCAGCAAAAACATTCATGGGAACTCATGGGCCTGATGGGTTGGGTTTTCCAGGGTGGATTTTTAGCCCCAGTCCAGCCCAGCCCCTCATCCAAACCTTAAATCACCAAGTGCAAACTGGACTCTAGAGAAGTGGAGATGTGTTCCTTGAAGTAATGAATCACGCTTCTCTGTTTGGCCATCCGATGGACGAGTCTGGGTTTGGTGGTTGCCAGGAGGACGGTACTTGCCTGACTACATTGTGCCAAGTGTAGAATTTGGTGGAGGGGGGATTATGGTGTGGGGTTATTTTTCAGCGGTTGGGCCTGCCCCTTAGTTCCAGTGAAAGGAACTCTTAATGCTTCAGCATACAAAGACCTTTTGGACAATGTCATGCTCTCAAGTTTGGGGATGGCCCCTTCCAGTTCCAACATTACTGCATCAGTGCACAAAGCAAGGTCCATAAAGACATGGATGAGTGAGTTTGGTGTGGAGGAACTTGACTGGCCAGCACAGAGTCCTGACCTCAACCCAATATAACACCTTTTGGATGAATTAGAGCGGAGACTGCGAGCCAGGCCTTCTCATCCAACATCAGTGCCTGACCTCAGAAATACGGTTCTAGAAACATTTTCAAAAATTCCCATAAAAACACTTTTAGTTCTTGTGGACCTTCCCAGAAGAGTTGAAGCTGTTATAGATGCAAAATTTGAGACAATTCCATATTAAACCCTTCAGATTAAGAATGGGATCTCATTAAAGTTCATTTGCATGTAAAGGCAGGCATTCCAAAACTTTTGGCAATATAGTGTAGTTCAAACAGAGTTTTCTCTAACAGTTTGTATCAGTATTTCATAATGTTTACACTTTTGTACACATATTGGCTGTGCTGGGTAACTGATTACATAATCTGAATTACGTAATCAATTTACAAAAATTAAGTATTTATAATTTTGTAATTAGATTATATTACATTTTAAAATACTCCTAATCCGACTATAATTACATGGAAATTATTTGTTATTCTCTCAAAAATTCAACATTGCATATCGAATCAACTCCTGACAAACACATTGATCATTTGACTTGTCCCTCAGTAAGTCATTTAAACATGAATTGCTATGCCTTTGCACGGCATTTGTTTTCAAACACATTTTTATTATAATTTTTATCACTTTAATTTTGTTTTGTCATTTTAATTTAAAGCCTTTCATTAAACTAAAAAAAAACCCCCGCAGTTCATTCACAAACCCCAGTTTGGGAAACCCTGATGTAATGTAATGTTATTGTAATAAATAATTATAATAAATGTTTTGAAGCGTCAAAGTGGTAGTTGCATCTCTCAGATTTAATTAAAAATATCATATGTGTTCCAAAGATGAATAAAAGTCTCAGTTTTAGAACGACACCAAGGTGAGTAAATTATGTTAATTTTCACTTTTGGGTGAACCAACCCTTTAAGAATTAGCCATAAAAAAAATCACTATATATCCCTTAAAGTTTGCTGGTTAACTGGTTAACACTAAAAATCAATTCATTAATTTCCAGCAGAGATCAGCAAGTTTTTTATTTCTGTCATTTATTACAAATGAGCTTCAAACACGTGTTTACATAGAGTGTTGACTAATCCTGATTCTGGTTAGATTGGTGACTGGCTGAAGAAACAGGATGTACAGTATAATTGAAATAATATAACTTTTTTGGTTACTGAGGAGCCAGATCATAACATCGCTATTTAATATCAGCTGCTTCGGTGAGGTAGACATTGAGACAATTCAGTCACAAAATATCAAGAGAAAAAGCACAAAAGCAAACACTACACACACATACACAGTACTTCAATGGTCAATAAACATAGATTATCACAAAGAAACACTTTCACTTGAAAATGTTATAACCGTTGCATCTTTGTAAAATATTTTCTAATAATAATTTTACTAATAAGTGGATCATTCCATAAAGACAGGTTATAGGAAAGCCATTAGGTTGTACATATTCAGAAAAAGAGAACAGTCTTTGAAAGAGAAAACAAAATATACATTTTACACACAAAAAAATTATAAAAAAATCAGTGCACCATTGAGCAATACATAAAATTAAATAATCAATCCACATACACTAAATATACAGAAAAGTCTATATACCTAAAGTAGGTAGTATTGTCATATAAAGTAACATGTAAAATGTACCAGCAGTTTCAATATCTGTGACATTTGTACGCACTTTGAAATACTTGGCCTGAACCATTTAATGTAGAAATATCTCTTGTATAAAGAGGACAACATTTCTACAAAGCTATTTCACTTTTTAATGATAGCAGCAAAACGGTTATCATCGCTTTTAACGTTTTTCTATAGCTCATAATTATGGCAACAAATATTCTTATCTTAGATAAGAGTGTGTCTGTTCTTAACTTACAAGGTTGTAATAAGCCAACTAATGCAATTTACTATTTACTAAAAAATATTATTCAGAAAGTTTGCTAACAAAAACTCTGAAATAAAAATTCTTATATATAGCCAACGCCCACTGGAGCGGATTATTTAGCATAAACTCTTTTTGATTATCTACAATTCTAAACAATTGTAGATAATCAATTCTACAATTCTAAAGTGAACAAATCATCTGGTTACTATGATATAACAGTCACGTTATGTGAAGTAACAGTCTACGCAAGTCTTTCGTAAGTAAGCCTTGGGGTAGAGTGCTTCGAATATAATCCCATACAATGGAAATGTAAACTTATGACATGGCACAGGTTCATAAATTAACAGTCTGAAAATTCCAAAAGCTATTTCGGATGTAACAGTTCTAGTCATTTACTTTCATCGCCAGAAATACTGATAATGATTGAAGAATGTGGGAAACAAAATTTCACATAAACATTTGGATGGCATCAAAACATTATGGCTACTGATTGCTTATTGTTTTTGAAACTATCATTTGGACCATATTGCCAAATACTACTGTTCATGCTCAGATAATTTACTGAACATCACTAAACTTAAACTGACACAGCACAGGTAAGATTATAGAATTAATTCTGTGTAATTCAAGGTTAAAGTGAAATTGTAGTGGCTCTAAAGGCCTTTATCTGAATTGATTCCAAGAGGCGACAGAATTAAACAACTTTTTCAAGTTGACCAAGCTCACGTGTGCATAGTCAAACCTCTGTTTTACGCTCACATGAAACATCAATACATCAAGACAGTCATTTAAGATAGTTTGAGGAAATACATTTAGTCATTACTATATGTACAAAGCAAATTTTGCTTTTGAAGTTTCAACCATAAACTATCTAATGTCCTGGACCCTTGAAAAGCATACTTCAACCTTATAGGCTTCGTTATCTCTAACTACAATCTCAGTCTACAGTTAGACCAAGCTACCAAAGTCGAGACTGTTCAGGGAGCCAAAACGCAACTCAGCTGAACTTATTTTCCCTTTTGGTAGTCCCACATCTAAGCCCCTCACTCTTTGAAAAGATCTGCTGACCTCTGTAGAAACTGGGTATGCCAGTTTGAATCACACATCTACCACCTCCTCAGTTGGACTTATGTTCACCATTCTTGGCCCAGCCTCTGGTCATGGCTGATACCACAATGCTGTACATATTGAGCCAGGCCTGGCGCAGTGGCGTTGTGTAGGCTGGACCCAGGCTGGACTGAAGCATATAAAGCAGGGACTCTCCAACCACCTAATGAATACATGGAAAAAAGCCAATCAATCAAGCAATGGTCTGAAAAATCACAATGACTCTCCTGAAGATTACTGTCAGCCTCATTGTCATCTTTGACGTTTGCGTGTTACGGTTGCAATTTGCATCATCATAGATCTCTAGTTAGTGATCACTAGACCTTGCAGTGTGTACTCACAGCAAAGGACTGGGTCTTCACCCCAACTGCCTGGTGCTTCCTGCCCAGGTTCAACAAGAAGTCCTCCAATGTATGTAGGTCATCAAGATGGCTCACAGCTGCATCGATCACTAACATAACCTGGGCAGATATACAACCACTCTTGAACATTTCTGTAAACTCAAGAGTTTGGCCAAAATTAATATAAGTATGCATTAGAGACCTTATGTGGCCCCTATTGTCCGGTTTGTTTTTCCAAAGCATGTTAAAATCTTATGGATTATTGAATGCACCGATTTAATATCTTCCCGATCTTCTGACATTTGTTGTGACATCGGCTTCAAACATTACATTGCTTGTGATAACTTTTGTTAACTCCACAATAAATAAATCCACTTTACGAGCTAAATTAAGGAGCATAATTCACCATAAGGTCGATAGGAGTGTTATTTTGCCTAAATCAGTGGTGTCCAATCCTGGAAGGTCATCTTCCTGCAGAGTTTAGCTTCCACCTGTTCCAGTACACCTGCTTGGATGTCTCAACTAATCCTGAAGATTATGGCTGTTTCTTTTCTCAATATGCGCTCGTAAGCGATCTTGTGCCCTTGTGTTCTCGTTCTGCATCATCCTTTATCAACATCGAAGTTTCAATACTTTCCAATACTTAAAAATGCAAGTACAGAAGATGCATGAAAGAATCCGGATGTGTTCTTGATATCGAGGATGAATCAAATGCAGACTTCAGAGAAATAAACCATTAAAAATCCCAGAAGATGACGCTGTATGCGGTCTCAATTAAAAGATTTCCACAGCAAGCTCGCAAAACAAGATGGCTCGGGAAAGTAAACATTTGTATGTTTGCTTTTTTGCTTCATTTTAAAGTGATAACCTGAGGAAAGCCGGCAGTTTTTTTATTGGCATAGAATCTTAACAATTACAAAGCGTAGGTAACACAGGCTACTAATTTTCATACATGCTGTAAAATAAAAAGATATAATTTTATATAAAAATAATGTCTATAATAATAGGAAAATAAATGTTTTAATAGGTTGGGACATTGTTTGTGATGTTATGTTGTATTAATGTGTATTAGCCACTACTTATAATATGTTGGGACTCTCATTTGAGCAAGAAGATCGCAGCACATTTTAATTCTTGCATGCGTTCTGTGTCCTCACGTCCTTCTGAGTTCTTTCAAGGTCAAGATCGGGCTCCGCGAGAACGCAAGCCTGTTATGTGCATTCTTGGAATTGTTTGCTGTTTGACTCATAATACTATAAATAGCTTATAAATTGAAATCTATGATGCAATAAACAACAAACAAACATATAAATGGTCTTTCAACAGATGATCGGAGGAATTTGTTTCTGCGGCCAAATTTACTAAAGAGTGGTGCCATCAATTTATTACAGGGACTATATCCCTAAAGCAAGCTCAGAGTGCGAGCTTTGCTGAAGAGCACCATGGTCATGGCTCATGGCTTACTTCTGTAAGTGACCTGTAAGAGACACATGACCCATATTTGGAATTTGTCCTCTGCATTTAACCCACCCAAGTTGGTGCACACACATTAGAAGCAGTGAGTAGTGAACACAGACACACACACCTGGAGCAGCGGGCAGCCAGTTTGTGTTGAGAATCAAACCTTCGGGTTACCAGTCTGACTCAAACTATTAGGTCATGACTGCCCCTGACTGTTACTGTAGATGGTAACCCTCATCCTACGTAAACTCTTAAAAGTGCATTTCCTACAGGTGTAGGGTTTGGGTTAATCTGCCCATCTTGACAAAACCCTTGCTCCTTGAGGATCGAACCAGCAACCTTTTAGTTACCAGTCTAGCATCTCCACTTTAGAAACGACACCATACCAAGACCTTTTCTCAATTCTGTCAGAGTGCAAAGAATGGACTTGCATTCTTGTGGAGACGGGTCTTTCCAGGCTACCTTGAAAAGTGAGAACTGAGATGTGCTGTGATCCTGTTGCTAAACTGACTGTTCCAGCAGATTTTAATTACTCAAATTATTTTTTTTATTAAATAAAATCTTTTATTTATTACTTATTTTCACATTTTCTATTAAAAAAACCTTCAAAATGGAATCAGACATAAATGACTGAGCTACACTGTTTGAAGTCGATTGAGTCAGCAAAGTCAATTTTGAGAAAACAATTGAAGTATTTTGAAATACTGTAATTCTGTGTATAGGATCGTGTGTTTTCACTGTCAGAGGCTTCGTTGTGCGCATGCTTCATATGTGTCAATCACCGCAAGGAAGATTGTTTTGTTTACATCAGCATGAGTTTGAAAACCACATTGCATTGGTTCAGACTCATGCCATCGAAAATTTGCATTCTTGTAGCGGGAATCTCGTTATGAGTGAGAATAAGAGAACATTTAAACGTTCACAGCCTTCCAAACTTCCTCCACCCACAATGACTTCTGGGATTTCTAACTGTTTGATTCTTTCAAGTCTACATTCAATGCATCCTCAATATCAGGAACAGGTCATTTCATGCGTCCTCGGCACTTGCGTTCTTTGAGTATTGGAAGTGAACTTCAGCAAGTTGATGATATAATAATAAAATGTTGAATGAGAACACAAGGATGCAAGATCGCATAAGAACGCATATTGAGAAACGGCCCAAAAGTCGGTTCCTGCACTTTTACTCTACCATTTGTTACAGATTTGACCTTTGAGCTCACCTTGGTCACATGCTCGAGGAACTCTGGGCTGGAGAGGCATTCAGGTGCGACCCCACAGTTTGTGCTGTAGCTGAAGAGAGTAAGTAGTGCTGGATCCAGCTCAAATAACCTATCAAAAGTTTTTACAATTAATCAGTCAGCATGATCTTCAACCATAATTGCTTATTTCTAGTGCTGTCCAATCGGTTAATCACGATTAAACATCTAAAATAAAAGTTTGTCATTAATATATATATATATATATATATATATATATATATATATATATATATATATATATATATATATATATATATATATATATATATATATATATAACTGTGTATCTATATACACACACACACAAACACACACACACACACACACACACACACATATATATATATATATATACACACACAAACTTTTGTGTTAGATGCAATTAATCACGATTAATGATTTAGCAGCACTATTTCAAGGAACAAGAAGGAAAATTAAATGAGAAGTCATTTAACCTTGAATAATAGAAAACAGAAAAATGTGTATCCTTTTTCCTTTGAAGTTTTGTCCCCTTCACTTTTCAAAGAAAGTAATTTTCAGACTTTATAGTGAGTTTGATGAGGAATTCTCAGGAAAGTGATACTTGGTAGCATCTTTCCTCCGGCAAGGTGATTCTGATGAAAATGATCTTGCTGCTCCCTGTCGCCAAGCAACAAGTCAAGCCTCTTACCGAGCTGCGGTTAGAGGAACAGACAGCGGGAGACTGATGGGGAATTTTTGATTAATTTTAAGAGATTGCGTTTTAGTTTATTAATTTGCAATACCTTCATGATGAGTACAATCTTTAGGTTATGAATAGCAACAATCTTTTATTTTTATCGCTAATTACTGCACTGTATGTATTGAGTTCATTACATAAAAACATTTAATCTTTTTAAAAATAGTTTATAATTTTAAATTAAATGTACTATTTTTATTAAATTATTTTTGACATACACACAAAAACACAATGTACTGTAGATGTGCATGGAGTACGCCACACAGCTCCGTCTGCAACTTTCTAAATAAACATGCAGACAAATTCACAATTTAACAAGCATTTTCCCTGACAGCAAAAGAGTTTCAGCCAGCATGCAGCGTGATGAATGCATTACCTCGTGAACATAACAATTCCATGTGGCACCTTGTTCTTCCCCAGACTCTCCCAGCTGTCCCGGATCAGACCTTTATCTTTTTCAGAGAGTTTCTCCATTGTGACACGCAGTAATGCTGTGATCCCTGGTCGTCTTTCAATGTTGTGGCATCAAAATGTGTTCAGTTTAAAGCAGGACCTCCTGAATTCCCATTTCCAGACTTCCAGAGTTCAGTCTTCAGGTATGACCCCCCCTGTGAAGTGCCAATATTTGCAGATATCATTCGCCAAGGACAAATCAGAGGAGCGTGCGTGATGGACTATAGGATCAAAAAGCTTTTCAAATACATCTCATTTACAATCTATTTGCAAAGCTTTGCAATTAATTTCACTGCCAACGCTTTCCGACAAATGTTTCATGAACTCAACATCTAGAAGAGAAGAAACCTAACTTAGCCCTGACTTTATGGTCACAATAAACAGTGTGTGAAGCTGACGTACCGTTCCTTCACTGCTCTAGAGGTGACCTTCTCCTCTCACTGGCTTCGTCTGTCTTTCTCTGGCATTAGGATGTCTGTTTGTTCACTGCGAATATGTATATGTCAAGCCTGCTATCCTTGTGTTTGCTCTCTCTCTCTTTCTCTCTCTTTCTTTGTCTCACTCTCTCTCTTTTCCTCTTTGCTCCCCCCGCTCTCTCACACACATGCAAACACTCACTCACTTTCTCTCTCTTTATCTCTCCCTCTATCTGCTCCCTCTCCCCTCTCCGCTGCATGTAACCTCAGATGCTGCTTGATGTGCATTCAAACTAAGATGAAGAAACCTTACTGGCAATCTTCTGCATTTTCCCCAAAAACGAAAAACAAAATGTGTTGATCTTTTTTTTATTCCTTCACACTCTAACTGTCCTAAATTCTCTCATCCCTGTGATAGTGTGCTCATATGGACAGTAAATAAGGAGAGAATGGAAATATCTCTGATCTGCTCCTAGTGTTACATGTTATGAGCCATAGCTCCTCCTACAGGTGAGAGTCTGGCCGTCAACAAAAATAACAACACTTTCATGCACTCCGTATGCATCTATAATCAAAGAAAACATTTAAGGAGAACTAATATGAATGTATGGATTCATAGATGAGTGAAAGACGATAAAGATTCAAAGTACTTCTGTTTCCGAATAATTATAAAGCATCAAATTTAAACAAACAAGCCTTGGCTTGCATAAGGTGATATTCTTGTACACAGTCAGTGAAACACAGCCAAGCATTTTTAGCGCTATTTAGAAGCATTTCTTCTTTATTTAAATAAAGATTACAATTAACCAGAAAACCATGAAAAAGTTATTTAGAAAACCATCTGAAGAATCTATAAATGCATCTATATATATTCACTGTAGAGCCCTACTTTGAAAAAATAGTTCTTGAACATTCACTACCTTTCAAAAGTTGACAGCAAGATCTTATTTTATTAAGAATTCAAAAGAAATGTTTGAAATAGTAAGCAGCAAATCATCATATTAGAATGATTTGTGAAGGATCATGTGACACTGAAGACTGGAGTAATGATGCTGAATCAAACTTTATTGTAAAATTATTTCACAATATTAGTCATTTTTAATCAAATTCTGATTCGGTAAGCATAAAAGACTTTCAAAAACATTAAAAAGATACAAAGACCTGATTATTCAGAAATATTAGTCAATCCATGTTTGTTTTGTTTTATTATATTTTCTTCATGATCACAAGTAGACGGTGAACAAATGTTTTCTGGGATTCCCTAAATAATTTGCACATTATGTCCCACCTGATTCATTTTGTCAGTGTAAGGGACATTCAGTTGTGACAGCGAGACCCAAAGCACAGGAGAGAGCACAGTTGCCATGGCGACCTCGCAGGAGCACTTGAACTTTCAGTTAGCTGTCACTCAAACACAGTGTTCTGTCCTCACAAAATGACTTGACTGATGTGTCAGTTTCAGTGTGTGCATGAAACACTGAGTTTGCCAGTCAACTTCTAGCTACATATTTAAAAGAAACCTCCAGTGACACGTAACAAAATGAAATTAATTTCTTAGAATGATATACTTAAGATACCTCAAAATTTTCAGAATGTGAGGCTGGAGCTGCCACAGTAGATTTTTGTTTCAAATTTATAAACCCAAAAAGTTAAGTGATTAATGAATTTAGCTGCTAATGCTTACAAAAAACTTGCAACCAAGAGTGCTGTTGTATTACTACTTTATGATGTGATAATTTAAATGTTTCACAAAATCACAAATATATGCAGAATATATAGCTACTTTTGAATGATCATCACTGGAGAAGGATGTTTTTTGCAAACACTATGATTTAATTACAGCACCTACAGTACCAGCAGAGACTAATGGTGCGTTTAAGGGTGTGTTCACACTTGGCATGTTTGGTTCGATTAAAACGAACCCAAGTGTGATTGCTCTGTTTGTGCAGTTAATTTAAATAAGTGTGAACACTGCCATCTGAACCCTGGTGTGCACTAAACAAGCGAGCCTGAAGAAATTATCGTTTCTAAACAATCTCTGTGTTGTTCAACTGAAATATGTCACAAGATGCGTCCATTAAAAAGAATAGCATACCTGTTTTTTTTTTCTCCTCATAGTAGCGATGTTGCCCATCCTAGTTCAGTACAGACATTCGAACCGCATGTCCTCATAGCAGATCTTTGTTTGTGTGTGACGGAGGGATTCCTGTCGGATTCCTTATAAGCTCTCTACAAGTTCTCAGCTGGTCAAAATACCATCATAGCTACGCACATACAACGAGTGCATTTAGCCCTGCACACATCATTGTTTTGGGGGTTCGTAAGTTCTAGCGCAAAATATACGTAATAAAAGCCAACCAAACAGGCTGTGAACATATTCCCTATAGCTTTAGGGTTCTGTGTTAAAATGCCAATGTGAACGGTAAATGGACCAGAGCTAGAATGTTTCACTCTGTTATATTGCAGCCATTTGCTAAAATCATTTAAGTTCATTTTTTTTCTCATTAATGTACACACAGTACCCTATATTGATAAAAAAACACAGAATTGTTGACATTTTTGCAGATTTATTAAAAAAGAAAACCTGAAATATCACATGGTCCTAAGTATTCAAACCCTTTGCTGTGACACTCATATATTTTAACTCTGGTGCTGTCCATTTCTTCTGATCATCCTTGAGATGGTTCTACACCTTCATTTGAGTCCAGATTTGTTTGATTATACTGACTGGACTTGATTAGGAAAGCCACACACCTGTCTATATACAGCTCACAGTGCATGTCAGAGCAAATGAGAATCATGTGGTCAAAGGAACTGCCTGAAGAGCTCAGAGACAGAACTGTGGCAAGGCACAGATCTGGCCACGGTTACAAAAAACTTCTGCTGCACTTAAGGTTCCTAAAAGAGCACAGTGGCCTCCATAATTCTTAAAGGGTTAGTTTACCCAAAAATGAAATTGATGTCATAAATGACTCACCCTAATGTTCCACACCCGTAAGACCTCCGTTCATCTTCAGAACACAGTTTAAGATATTTTATATTTTAGTCCCAGAGCATATGCAGTCTATGCTCACTTGACTGTCCATGTCCAGAAAGCTAATAAAAACATCATCAAAGTAGTCCATATGTGACATCAGTTGGTTGATTAGAATCTCTTGAACGTCTAATCTCTTGATTGTCTTCTCTTCCGTGTTCCTCAAAAAAAAATTCAAACGGCCAGGAATCAATGACTCGATCAATGATTTGGATCGCCAATGTCACGTGATTTCAGCAGTTTGGATCGCGTGTCAAACTGTCAAACTGCTGAAATCATGTGACAATGGCGATCCGTTTTGGGACGACCAGAACTCTTCCTAGAGCTGGCCGTCCGGGCAAACTGAGCTATTGGGGGAGAAGAGCCTTGGTGAGAGAGGTAAAGAAGAACCCAAAGATCACTGTGGCTGAGCTCCAGAGATGCAGTCGGGAGATGGGAGAAAGTTGTAGAAAGTCAACCATCACTGCAGCCCTCCACCAGTCGGGGCTTTATGGCAGAGTGGCCCGAAGGAAGCCTCTCCTCAGTGCAAGACACTAAAAAAACACCTGAAGGACTCCAAGATGGTGAGAAATTTAGAATTATCCAAGATCCAAGATGGCCGCAGCGTGAGTAAACGCGTCCAGCTCAACTCTAAGCATGCTTATTGCTATTATAGTAGCTTTGTAGGATCTCTCTTATCTGGACTGCCTCTTTGTACGTTGGCTTTAATGCTTCTTTATATAGCCACACAGTCTTTTCCCCCCGCTCTGCTTTTTGGATTGTTTGTTTGTTGAAATGGAGCCACATATCTCACTTCAAACTTTGTGGGAAGCCATTCAACAAAGCAAGACTGATACGCTGACTCACATTGATGTGAAAACGGAGTCCATTCATAGTAGTTTGAGCAGTATTCAGAATTCATTAAGTACTTTAGGAGACCAAGTTAACTTGTTGGAACAGCGAGTTGGGGCTAATGAGGACAACGTTCAAATGTGTGTCGCTCGGATTCAACAACTGGAGAAAGACAACTCCTACCTGATCGACAAAGTTGACGATTTGGATAATCGAAGCCGGCGTTCTAATCTTCGCTTTGTTGGAGTTCGGGAGTTATCAGAGGACAATGATATTACTGGCTTCATGTCCCGGCTGATTCCACAGCTTTTGGGTCAAGGCAATTTTTCCACTCCGCCGATCATTGAATGGGCTCATCGCTCTCCGACAGTTCGTCAAAGCGATAGAGCCAAACCTAGGCCTATTATGATTAAACTCCTAAACTTCCAGGACAAGGTGAAAATTCTTCGCATTGCGAGGGAGAAAAAGAAGCTTGAATATAACGGGTCACAAGTATATATTTTTCCAGACTTTAGTGCTGACTTGATGAGGAGGCGCAAGAGTTTTGATCCTGTTAAGCGTAAGCTTCGTGAACTCAACATGAAATACTTTCTTCGATATCCTTGCACTTTGTGTGTTCTTGTTGATGGCAAACAGCAATGTTTTAGCTGCCATAAAGATGCCGAAGCTGCTTTTATGTCACCACCTCAGATCTCTGATAATGATTGTAGCTACAAGGTGAGGTTGATGCTTATTCTCTGGATAACGAGTTTTTTTTTCTTTTTTTTCTCTCTCTTTTTTTTTCTTCCTTCTTCTTCTCTCGTCAAAAAAGTAGTTTAACAATATTCTTGAGGTTGTTTTGTTTTCTAAAATATTATTTATTTATTTTTCTTCTAAGTTACATTCTTTATTATTTTGATTATGAACGCTGTTTGAGTTGAGTTGATAAGTTTTTGACGTATATTATTTGGTTTACTCACTGGAATGCCCTGGAATGTGGGGTCTGGGGCAGCTGGGTTATTCTTGGAGGGTGTGGTGGTTGTACGTGTTTGTATTTTGTGTTTATGTGTTATGTTTTGTTTTGTAATGTGTGATGTTGGTTTTGTTGTGTTTAATTTATTTTATAATTTCTGTATTTTTGTAATGTACTTAAGCCTATGGATTCAGAATTTTTTTCTTTTATGTTTGATCAGTGTCAGTATTATTGTTAGTGATAGTTTTCATGCTTGACGGGATTAAGGGACTAAAAATTATTCATTTGAATATTAGAAGTCTGTTGCACAAAATTGATTTATTTCGTGCGTGGGTTGATTTAAACAAACCAGATATAATTACTCTTTCTGAAACATGGCTTAATAGCAGTGTTTCAGATAACGAAATAAACTTAACCAATTATGTTATTTATAGATATGATAGGTGCTCCAGGGGTGGAGGTGTGGCTATATATGTTTCTATTGGTCTTGTATCGGAGTTGATTATACCTACAGTTGATCCGTCATATTTCGAATGTATTTTTATCAAGGTGATTTTTCACTCAAATAAATGTATAATTATTGGAAGCATATACAGACCACCCTCTTCACCGGCGGAGTCCTTTAGTTGCCTGATATCTACTATTAATTCTGTCATTGGTGGAAATGAAATAATTTTATTGGGCGACTTTAATAAGAATTGGTTAGAGAAGTCATCCGATAAAGAAAAAAATATATTTAATAGTTTAAATCTTACACAATTAATTGATGAGCCGACTAGAGTTACTTCTCACACACAATCTCTTCTTGATTGGATACTTGTCTCACACCCAAATAGATTTTTAAGGGCAGGTGTTATGTCTGATTGCTTTAGTGATCACTCCATCATATTTTGTGTGTGGAAAATTAGAGTACCTAAATTACCACCAAAATTAATTAAAATTAGACAATATAAAAATTTTAATTTCGATTTATTTATTAACGATTTGGTTTCTATTAATTGGGATAGATTTGCTTTAATTCCTTATGTACAGAATGCGTGGGATTTTTTTTATACTGCGTTCATTAATGTTGTAGATAAACATGCTCCCTGGAAGACTGTTAAGGTTAAGGGCAATCATCTTCCGTGGATTAGCTCCGAACTTATTAGTCTTTTTAGGCTAAGGGACAACGCATGGAAAACATTTCGTCAATCAAGAAGTAATACAGATTGGGAAGTTTATAGGCATTTGAGAAATCTGAGTAAGACTAAAACCCGAAATGCAAAATCTAATTATTATAAAGAATGTCTTTCTTATCATTTTAAAAATCCTAAACAATTTTGGAATAAAATTAAAAGTATTATTAGTACATCAAATAAACATACTATTAATCAAATTAGAGTTGATAACACAATACTACATGATTCTTTATCTATTGCTCATGCATTTAATCAGCATTTTTCTTCTGTCTGGTCTACTTTAGGATCTTCTTCTTATTTGAATTATGGTACCTTTAATGAGACTGCATCGTGTAATGATTTATTTTCATTTAAAAAGATATTACCAGTTGATGTTCAGAATGCCATTAATGAATTAAAGGTGACTAGTGGTGTTGGGCTAGATGGGATTGATAATTGGTTTCTTAAATTATCCTCTCATATTCTTATGTATCCAATAGCTGATTTATTTAATCTTTCTTTGTCTACATGTGAGCTGCCAACTATCTGGAAATGTGCACGCATTACTCCACTTCATAAGGGAGGTGATGTACTTGATCCTAATAACTATAGACCTATATCTATTATATGTTCTTTATCTAAAGTTTTTGAAAAAATAATTTATAAACAACTTTCTAATTATTTGTGTATTAAAAATATTTTATCACCATTTCAATCCGGTTTTAGGTCTAATTATTCTACGACTACTGCTCTACTTAAGTTTACTAATGATGTGTTTTCAGCTTCAGATAATGGCAAACTCACAGGTGCTGTTTTTCTTGATTTAACTAAAGCTTTTGATTTAGTTGATCGTTATTTGCTTTTAGATAAACTTCATGCTATTGGTCTTTCTGAAAATACGGTTTTGTGGTTTAATTCATACCTGCATAATAGAAAACAATGTGTTGTATTAAATGGGAACAAATCTGATTTTGTGATTCAACAATGTGGTGTGCCCCAAGGTTCAATACTGGGACCACTTCTGTTTTCTATTTATGTAAATAGCCTACCATTAATTCTTAAACATTGCCAAGTTCAGCTTTATGCTGATGACACCGTCATATATGCATCTAATTCTGATCCTTTACAAATTCATCTATCTCTTCAGTCTGATTTTAATGCTGTACAAGATTGGCTTTTAGCAAATAAATTAGTGCTTAATAAAAGCAAGTCATATACTATGATTTTTGGTTCTAGACAGAAACTGAAATCTAAAGCTTGTTCTTGTGCTGTATTATGTAAAGACAGTACTATTTTACAGAAAGTTGATGCTATTAAATATCTAGGTGTATGGCTTGATTCTGAACTTTCTTTTAAATCACACATTAATCATGTTTTACGTAAAGTCAACATGGGAATTAATACTTTGTATCGTTCTCGGAGTTGTTTTTCGTATAGTGTTCGTAAGAAACTTGTTTCACAATTAATACTTCCGTTTTTTGATTATTGTGATGTGGTTTATCAAACAGCAGCAAAATCAGATCTTGAGTCTCTTAATACAGCATATAATAGAATCTGTAGATTTGTTTTGGGGTGTACTTATTTCACCCATCACTGTACAATGTATGACGCACTTCAATGGTCATCTCTGTATGTGAGAAGACGCATTCATTGGCTTAATTTCATATTTAAATGTATTTATTTTAACTATCCCAGTTATCTTCAACAATATTTTGTACCTTTTTCTTCAAATTATCATGTTAGGCACTCTGGCCAGACTTATTTTGTTGCTTTTCGTGCACACAAAACTATTGGCAAAAGATCATTTATGTGTAAAGCTCCAAAAGACTGGAATAATTTACCTGCTGATATTAGGTCTATTACATCTTTTAGGATGTTTAAACAATCTTTATTATCCTTTTTTAAGGTTGCTTGTACATGTTATCATTGATACTGTCACTGTTATTCACTGGTTTTGCTAATATTTTCTATATTTGTATTTTATTTATAATGGTATTTTTTTTTTGTACTTTTTTTTTTTTTGTGGTGTAAAATGTATTTATTTATTTATATCATTTTTATTATTATTACATGTATAATTGTTTTTGTTGTTATTGTGCGCTTTGTTTTGTTTTGTTGTTAATTGTATCTGTAATTGTTTTGTAACTATATTTTGATTGTACATTAGGACCCCCTCGAAAACGAGATGGTACATCTCAAGGGGTTAATCCTATTAATAAATTTCAATATTCAATATAAATACAATTCTCTGGTCTCAGTAGACCAAGATAGAACTTTTTGGTCTTAATTTTTAGGCAGTATGTGTGGAGAAAAATATCACCGGTCCAATACATGGTGCATGGTGGTGGCAGCATCATGCTGTGGGGGTGTTTTTTAGCTGCAGGGACAGGACGACTGGTTGCAAGTGAGGGAAAGATGAATGCGGCCAAGTACAGGGATATCCTGAAAAAAAACCTTCTCCAGAGTGCTCAAGACCTCAGACCGGGCCGAAGCTTCACCTTCAACAAGACAATGACCCAAAGCACACAACTAAAATAACGGAGTGGCTTCACAACAACTCTGTGACTGTTCTTGAATGGCCCAGCCAGAGCCCTGACTTAAACCCAATTGAGCATCTCTGGAGAGACCCCAAAATGGCTGTCCACCAACGTTTACCATCCAACCTGACAGAACTGGAGAGGATCTGCAAGGAGGAATGGCAGAGGATCCCCAAATCCAGTTTTGAAAAACTTTTTGCATCTTTCCCATAAAGACTCATGGCTGCATTAGATCAAAAGGGTGCTTCTACTAAATACTGAGCAAATGGTCTGAATACTTAGGACCATTTGATATTTCAGTTTTTCTTTTTTAATAAATCTGCAAAAATTTCATAAATTCTGTGTTTTTCTGTCAACATAGGGTGCTGTGTGTACATTAATGAGGAAAACAAATAACTTAAATGATTTTAGCAAATGGCTGCAATATAACAGAGTGAAAAAATTAAGGGGGTCTGAATACTTCTGTACCCACTGTACAATAGATTACAATAGGTGTGTTCGACTTGAAGCAGTGCAACGCAGACTGATCATTTTATAACATTAGAGGTTATGTTCAGACTGCAGGCAAATCAGATTCCCACATCAGATCTTTTCAGGCAGAATGTCCACACTATTAATTAATTGCAAGTGATCAAATGAGGTTTGTGTGTCCAGACATAACCAACCTATCTGCATGGGTTGCTTTGGTAGGCTTATACACGTATGTGACCAGGCTGCATCATTTCGCTCTCCAAATAAACTCCCTATCAAGATGCGGTGTAGAACTCCTCCATTGGACAGGAAAATCTTTGGACATATCATTTGAACACCATTTCTGTCACCACAGAAATGTGGTTTTCTGTTATCGCTGTGGCGCTTTAAGAGTGACACAAAGTTTCAAAATCAAATCCAGCCAGAGTGTTCAGATTGAGACACAGCTTTAAAAATGGAACTGGAATTGCATTTAAAACCACCTCTGTATGTGGTTTGAATCAGATTTGAGAAAATCCAATTTCAGCAATTTATTTGCTGCATGCAAAAAAATCAGATTTTTGCTGGTGGTCTGAACATGGCCAGAGACCCACCATGATTTGAAATTATATACAGTGCCGTCTGCTCTCCAATCATTCTTGTGGAACATTTTTTTAGAATTGATATACATTTTGGTGTTTCAAAATGTATATTAATGTATCAAATGTATCAATTCATTTTTTTAGAATTGATATACGTTTTGTTTCCATCCAGTGTTTATTTTTTATGCAATATCTCAAAATATAAATAGGAAACACAGCTAGTGTCACATCAACACCAACTCAGGGCTAAAAGAAAACCCAGAGTTTAACACTTAAAGCTTTGCTGCTCTTGCACGTGCGATTTTTTTACATACGATAAATATGATCTTTTCGACATGACCCGATTCCCTTATTTTTCCAGTAGTGAAGTAAATACTTATAGTGCATGCATGCATACTATACATATACAAGTTGGAATGCAGCCCTACCGTACTTCCACTTAGGGCCCTGTCATACACTGTAAAAAAATATGTTCAATAAGTTATGACAACGTGTTTTTACATTGTTTTAAAGGGGCGGTTGCATGCGATTTCACTTTTTTAACTTTAGTTAGTGTGTAATGTTGCTGCTCGCGCATAAACAGTATCTGCAAAGTTACAGCGCTAAAAAATCAATGCAACGGGAGATATTGTCTTTTAAAGTTATGGCAGTTTATCGCCTACAAAAATGGCCGGTTTGGATCACAACGAGTTTCTTCCCGGGTTGGTGACATCATAAAGTCAGCGCAGATGTGACTTTTGCCCGTAATGGTAAGGGGCGTGGTGTTATGGACAACCTGTGCTTGGCACTTCAGCCAATAAAAATACAGGAAACTACATTTGGCCATCTAACCAATCTAAGACCATTGCGTTTTTCAGAGGGATGGGCTTCATAGAAGCAGGAAGCAAACGAGTCGTTCAAAGGACAGTGAGACAGCAGTGTAGAATAAAGGTAAAATATAAGAAAAATACAGCGTTAAAAAAAAAAAAAAGACATATTATACTGCGCCCCATAAACACAACCAAGCCTAGAAAAAAACGGAACCTCCCCTTAGTCATTAATAAAAATAAGTTAAGAAATGTTATAAAAAAAAGTTTGTTATACAAGATGTAGCTCATTTTTTAAAGTCAGTTAACATTATCTAAGTTGAAATAACTTAAACATCGAAGTCGTTTGTACTTAAAAAATTCTGGCTGTGACTTTTTTTGTTTGTTGCTAGTTTCAGCCTGACTCTGTTATCATTTTCACGTCCAGCGCCAGGCACGTAATAAAAGGATTCTTCTCTGGAGAAGCGTTCAGTCTTTCCTCTCACAAATTCCGCCATTTAAATAGCGAATCTGCCATGGTGCAAGCGCAACTGGCTTTTAAATGGAATAGGAGATGAGACTGATTGGTTTATTGCATGTTATGGTTGGTACAGTCTCACTAAGAGACTAGGTACAACCGTTTTGGATCATGTGCTGGGCGCACAGACTATTCTTTCTTTTGTTAAACTATCAAAAGTGGATTCGGACACGCCCTAAGTGCACTTGCACCATCCGCTTCAGACCATTTAAATAGGGCCCTTAAATTTCATTTAACCAAGACACAAAAATCACTTCCAAAAAAAAAAGTATGGTTATCATCATGTGAAACTAGGAGGTCATTGTTTAGATTTCAGTCCTATATGAGCACAAGGAGTTTTCAGAGTTGTCACATCTTCAACCACAACCTTATTTGGAAATTAACAAGACTATCATATTTTCTCCAAAAGTCAGCTTTTACCCATAAAATGAACTGCATGCTACACGGCTTGTTTCAAGCCATTACGTTCCATCTTAAGATTATCATGTTAAAGCAAAAGCAGAAAATATGCCTTAAAATCTTTAAAATAACTAAGAACTTTCCATCCTCATTCCTAAAAAAAAAAAAAAAAAAAAATCCACCTAGAACTGAAGAGATGTTCCCTATAAAGGGCAGTTGGAGTAAAAAGCTCTTGATGTGGCCAAATGCACTAGCACAAACTCTTTTTCCAATAGCGGATAAATACGCTGGACTGTTTACTCAACCAGTGCAGCCTCTCAAAATAGCCTGAGTTCAGGAATGAGAATTTCAGATGGGCCTTGTGCTAAAGAAGAGTTGTCATTGAATGTTATTTGTGTATTTATTAAAATGGAATTTCATGAATAAAGCCATCCTCTGTGACAGTTATAGTTTATAATTATAGCAAACGTTCAAAGCCACATTTAACAGACTCCAGGTGGAAGATGTGTTTGTGCTAAGACAAGGCTTCACCAATTTAGCGTTTGCAAACCTTGAGGGAGCCCAACACCAGACCCAAGAACTGTTTCTGTGGTTTATAAGATGATTTAATGTGCAGTAAATAAAACCCAAGCAAATATACTGCTTTTAATATGGTTGCCAAGGGTTTTTTGGGGTCATTTCTTTCTTTGTTGGGACGGTAGCCCCCTAAAATACTTAGAATAATAAAATAAAACTTTTGATTTCTGTTTTATTAAAAATGTTATGACACCCATATGGAATTTCTTGAATATTCATAATGCCCTTTGTATTGCAAAAACATAAAAAATAAGAGGGCTCAGCTGTTTAAAGACCCACACTGCTTCACTAGCACAATATGTATAAAAACAAACTACAATCAAGCAACAACAAAAATCAACAACATGCACAACACAATATTTCAAAACTGAAATAATCTGCCAGCGATGCGTTGTCTGACCACAGTCTCCTCTGCACATATGGAATATTGAAGGAATACACTGGCCCACCAAACACATCCTCTGTCAGCACAACTCTTCCTCTTTAGTTTCCACGTTCCCTTCTTTTTCCTCCTCATTTGTGACACTGTCTTCCCCACTTTCTGCACTGCAAATAAAACGATAGTAGAACACCGTGAATCCATATGACCGCTACATCATAATATTTGCATAGTTACTTTTTCACTATGCCAATGACAATAAAGCTTATTCCTGGATGACATCAAATCATAAAAAAAAACAGATCTATGATAAAAAGATCTTTTCATATGTCAAAACCACATCTACTGTATTTCCATTGAGCAAGAAGATTTTATTTTTTAATGGTATGGGTCACAAGAGAGGAAGTAATGTCAAACCTTTCATCAAAACTAGGATAAATGCTTTAACACACTGTTAAATCTTTGCACTGAAAAGATTTGTTCTGCTCTGTGATAATCATAACACATATTAACTACAAATAAAATGACCACGTTTATTTTAAACCCCCACCATTAATGCGTCTCCATACCTCTTCTGGGTTTCGCTTTCAGTGCTGTAATGATCCTCATCCACAGACTCATTGTCCACATTTTTGGCCTTACTTGTTTCTCCCTTTGATCTCACAAAATTTTCATCCAAACCTGCTTGTTCCAAAGTATTCCTATATCTACGTTCAACATTATTCTTGGCATTTTCCTAAAAAAAAAAGCATTAGGTATATGCATATGGTAAAATCACTGTTGAATTATTTAGAAGATAATAGATTTTGAGGTTTTTCAAGTGGTGTACCTGCGACACCTGCTCAAAGAGGTACGGGCGAGCTGTCACTCGTGATTTGATTTCCTTCAGCTCTTTTTGATAATCTTTCATCCTTTCCAGATCAGCTTGCCTACATTCACAAGGACACATAATCAGTTGTTACATTCCTGATGGCTTCTTCATTCATCACAGTCCTCCGACATGTTTTTCAAAGTGTTTACCGATGCTTTTTGAGTTTCTCCTGGTAGACCTCTTTAAGACTCTTATGGGGGTCCATTGCTTTGGCTCTCATTGCCACTGCCCTGCTCATGGCTTGAGATTTGATTCTGTGCTGCTTCATCCACTCTGCGTTCTCCTGCTCCTTGAGATCCTTCAGCTCCAGAGATCTCCTGTATGACAAGTGAATTAAGCATCGCTTTTTTATGATAATAAAAAGGCAAATTTTATTAAAGTGCCCTATTATACTAGCCAGACCCACATCAAGATGTTTGGTCTGGGAACTCACCATTGACAGGGCTCAATCCGAGAGGCGGGATAAACGGTTTTCTTTCAAACTCCCTCTGCACGCAAACGTATAGCGGTACAACCAGCCAGAGCAATGTGAAGCAGAGCTAGTTGATAGATTAAACTTTCGCCGTAACCGGTTGGCAAAACACTGAACACATCTTCCCTTCTTAAGAATAATTTCAGTGATGTTCTTTTCTCAATGAAAAGCTCAACTCAAAGTGTTCCAGGGTCGTGGCCAATGCCGATTCGAAAGACCGCTGTTTGCCAGCTTCTTTGTTTACAAGTAGCACGCAACTCTGCCGTAATTATGTTAAACCCACCCACCGACTCTATACATGATGGGATTGGCCTGAACAGACTTTGTCTATGGAGAGTTGCTAGACGACAAATTTGATTTGCTGTCACTAGGGTGTGTCTAGATTTCTAGGCTATTATTATACTATTTTAAAGGAAGTGTAAGTAAGATTGTGACCAAAACTGGTACTCCAGGTGTATCCCCTCTCCCCCTCCTCCCTGACTCGAGGTTGCCAGATAAGCTGGAGGATCCAGCAGGAACGTTTGTAGATCTGCAGCTGTGGTAACTAGAGTAGAGCTGGCAACTCGGATGCTGAAACACAATTGACTTTGTGATTGGTCGATAGATGGAGGGTGGAGCTTCAGGCCAAAACATCAACATAAGTTGAGGGCTGCAACAACAACTTTTAAATGACAATATCTTGGCTGGACTACTGTTGTCAGTGATATAAGTATTTGAAATTAACATGATTTCTAAATGTCTAGTGACATATCAAGGCCATTTTATGATTAATTGAAATACATTTCTTACATACAGTTCCTTTAAAGTTTACTGATTTAGTTTTGGAGGTCTCCTACAATAGGTTAACATGCATCCAAAGTCAAAAAACAAAAATGTTCTCATAATATACTGCAGGATCACCGGTTTTCTCCCAGGGTCTGAAATTATTCAATCAAGGATTCAGTCTCTTTAGACCCCTCCTTTCCACGATCCTGCTCTGATTGGTCAGTTGGCTCAGTCTGTTGTGATTGTTTTACTGTTTACAGTGGATGTCAGAAATGAAACACCCATTACCATATATGAATTTAAGCTCTGGAGGCTTCCTCAGCACTTGTTGAAGACAAGACGTCAGTTTTACTGTATCAATTCAACCCAGAGTCGACATCCTTTAGAAGTGCATGCATAGTGGATTTGCTTTTGGATTGGTGCTTTTTTTCTCGACATTACAACAACATGAACCAAAGGGCGGGCCAAAGTAGACGTTGTTCGCGGGCAGTCAATGAAAAACAGGCTGGCATTATGCAAATGTTTTACAAATTTATATAGGCTCATGCAGAAAGTAAGACTGGAATTACTGACAACCCATTTCAGGCAGGTCAGAATCTAGCCAATCCTATTACTACGTTCACAGATACTGATGCCCGCGTTCACCCCCATCCTCCCCCCCACTACCAGGTCGGTCCCTGTCCATAGGCTCCGCTCCTGCCTTCATCTTCAGGCAGGAACTGCAAGCATCCGCTACCCTCTGGATTTTGACTATGGAAGGGGCCTATGTCAAAGAACTTTATAATTTAATCTATTTGATACTCATTGTATACAAATTGTAAATAAATCTAATTCAAGTGTTTTTCTCTCTGAAAAACGAAGGAAATAATTATAAAGGAAAATTATTAATTCAGATTTTATCATTTTTATCAAAGTCATTTAGCCTGGTTAGAACCAGACCATTCTCAGTAGTAACCGAGTTATGGTCTGGCAAAGCTTCATAGACAAGTCATTTCGAAAGGGGCGTCACCAACAGGCGTTGCTCAAATGTCTCAATTGGATAGACCTAAAACCAATCAGAGTGATGAAGGAGATGACGATTGCAGAGCAACAGAGAAACATCTGAGGCTGACAGCAATTCTCAGATTTCGAAGATGATGTTGCAATGGCTTCTGACGACTTTTGCCGTTGTTGTAAAAGAAATATGATAATAGCTGGTGTCCGTCATCTCATCAACATTTTTGCAAAGTTTGGAAAACCTAATAGCATCTCAGACCAACTGAAACATCTCGGATTGACGGTCGAACAGAAAACATCAAGCTCTGATGGCAATTGTAAGGCTTTTGTATTGCGATTAGAGCGCGATTTGCAATATTTTGAAAATAAAATAATATTGATGAGTCTTTGGAAAATTGTCTCACAAACTTTATTCAAATTCAGTCATTTCAGATGTGTTAGAACATTTTCAGACTTGAGCATAGTTACGCTAGTTAATTACTTACAATTTTTGTACATGATTACCAGATCTAGTGAGGAGATAAGCACAGAATACAGAGCTGCTGTGTGTGTGTTAGCACATGATCACACTCCCCATCCATCAAAGTAGCCGGTGTAATCCACATCTGGTAGCCGAATGTTGTTCTTTGCTCGGGTTTTAACGAAAAGGAAAAGTTTAAATCGCTTAAAACAGATGTGATAGCTGATTTTAAACGAGTGATGTTACACGGCGGCATCCATCTTTGTAATGTGCAAAATCTGCCATCATCGTGTAAAGCCCGCCCAAATGTTTCTGATTGGTGCCGTGATTTCGACGGATTAGAAATGGGCTTGAATGGGCTCTTTGTCAGACTGCTTGCAGAGCATATCTAAATTTGCCAAAAGTTGTCTGGGTTTTCCCAGCCTAAGAGTCATTCGTAAAATTGGGAACATTTAAGAAGCAACAGGCTCACCTTACAGCCATGGATCTTTTCCTGGCAGCATCTGTTATGTAAGTTGGAAGAGTATCCATAGACAGTGATGTCAGGCCACCAAGTGAACTGCTTCTCTTTAGACTTATCTCGTCTATAGATTCCTAGGTTTGAAAAATTGCAAAAACAATTATGTTAAAAATAATCTTCAAAAGTCCATCAAGCCACTACAATCAATTCTACTCATGAAAATTGCAACCTGTGGCTTTTCTGGACTCCTGTGGCGTGGCTGTAGTGCAGATGTGCGCAGCTGGAAGGGTTTACACTCAGTGACATCTCTCCTCGCTGCTGTCTCCATTGCCTTCTGTTGAAAGGCCTGGTAGAGCTTGTCAAAGTTAGGCACGGCGGAGTTAGTTTTTGGTCTGAAGGACAGCTTCTGGTCCAAGTAACCCAGCATCTTGTTTTTGCTCTTCTGAGCACTGCGGGTCTGGCTATCCGCATTGGCTTCCTTCCTTTGAATGGGTGCTGTGGAAGCTTTCATAGTCTCCTGTGCTCTCAGATGAATGCGAACCTTCCTTTGCTGCTCCTGTTCTGAACAACCATCACATAGAGAAAATTGAGGGTTAGTGCATTATGGCTTATTTTATTTAAATACAAATGAAATGTACATTCTCAAATTAAAAAGGAAAATTAAATTTGATTAATATAGATTTTTTAATTTTTGATTTCCTTTAATTTGTTAATTTTCATTTAAATATGTTTCAAATTTTGTTTTATGCACATATTCTGGTTTGGAATAATAAAGATGTTGTAATGTTTTTTAAAAGAAGTCTCTTATGTTCACAAAGACTGCATTTATTTAGTCAAACATTAAGTAAAACAGTATAATATAAAATAACTGAATATATTTTAAAACGTCATTTATTTCTGTGATGGCAAAGCTTTCTTCATTGTCACATGACCCTTCATAAATCAATTAAAAAATTCTATATTATTTTGATTAAATGTTCATAGAAATGGTACCTTTCAACTGTTTAGGACCGATGGGGTTTGAGACTGCTTTGGGTATAGGTTTCCTCACACAAACTGGTCCTGTTTTTTCACTTTTATTGGCAGAGCCCATCTCCTCCTTCAGCCTCTCTTGCTTCTCATCCTCCCTCTTGTGAAACCCGAAGGGCTTCTGCATGGTCAAGAGGAAATCTCTCCTCTGCTCAAGACCTTTCTTCCTCAAGCGCTCTTGTTCATGGATGAGGTTATCATAAAGAGGCTTAGAGATGTGCTCAGGGATGGGAGCAACGCGAAACTGTTTCTGACACTCAGCACGGTCCGCCTCCTCTTTGGCTTTCTGTGAATTTTGGGGGAGAGGCTTCTTCTGTCTCTCTGTCAGCGTTCCCTGAAAAGTTCTTGGTGCCTTGATTCCACTTGAGGTAAAATTCTTCAGAATCACCTTTGAGCTGAAAACAAGAGTGGACGACGTATGTTTCAAGCCAAACATCGTTATCACATTTAAAGGGATTGGTTTACCCAAAAAAGTTAAATTCTATCATCATTTACTCACCCTCATGTTGTTTCAAACCTGTAAGACTTTCGTTCATCTTCTGATGAACACGAATGTAGATATTTTTGATGAAATCTGAATGGAGGGGGGGTCTCCATTGACTTTCTATTGCGGGAAGCGGCCTCCTTGTCATTTCTGAATTATTACAAAAAAACTAACAATGTCTAAAAGCTGATATGGGACAAGGTGCAGAGAAAACAAGCTTAAAAACCCAGGAACAAAAAGCCAGAAGTTTTTATAAGATGTTGAGCCAAAAAAATGAACGTTTAAGGACACAAAAGTGGATACAGTCACTTGAGTCAGAGCGCGACTTGTTATATTACACTGAGAACTGCGCCCACTGAAGGGTAAAGTAATCAGCGACAGGAAATATAATATACAAAACTGACATTTGGATATTTGACAAAATGTGTACTCCACACGTAGGCATACTAAGTGTCAGGATCCCAAAATTGACCCATTCTTCCTGTTGAAGCTTTACGTCTTATTGCCTGTAGGCACTTTTGTCTCCTTAAATGCTAGTTTTTTGGGATCGAAAGCTTATAAAAACGTAGTTATGTGTTTTTTTAGCTTGTTTGCTGCACACCTTGTCACATCAGCTTTTAGACATTGTTCTATTTCTTGTTATAAATAAGAAAAGATGAGGCGACCGCTTCACGCAATGCAAAGTCAATGAAGAGCGTTGGATTGTTGGATTGGACTTTAGCAAGAACCAGTGAGGTTCATTCTCGTGTTACGCTGTTAAACTGAGGGTGAGTAAATGTTGACAGAATTTTTGTGTGAACTAACTCTTTAAGATATGAATTACCTGTGGTGTTTGCGGTTCTCAGAGTTTCGGCCATCATGATCGCTGATGCTCTGCTGCAGTATATTGGCTTTAAGCATCCACTCAGTGCTGCTGGTGAGCAGTGAGTTCTGCAATACTCTCTTCTCCAGCCCAGTCTGGTGCTGAAGCTCTAAATTCTCCAGCTGCTCCTTACGTTTGGCCTTCAGAGCCTCCAAATGCACCTCAAGAGAGAGTTCAGACTTCTTCCTATCCTCATTGGAGGACAGCTGGCATTCCGAAACGTGTGCATTGTCTCCCTCTTTAGATCCGGACAAGGCTAAAGTGGGAGAAATCTGGATGGACAAAATGTATTTATTTTAGTTTAGTATGCAATGATTTGCATGAATGCAAGCATTAAAGAACTGAATTACAAAGGGAAAAAACTATACATTGCTGGGTAGATTACTTACAAACTGTAGTCGGTTACTGATTCCAAATTACATGACACAAATTGTAGTTAGTAATCCATTACATTACACGTTTATGGTAATACTACTTATTTTCACAGACTACTTTTTGATTACTCACCTATTATTCACCTAACTCGTTTATGTCATTGATTTGAATAGGATAAACTTGTATCATATTTATATAAAGGTACAAAGATCAAGAAAATATATTCCCTTCTTTGTTATTAACAACATGAAGTGCATTAAATATTACATTATGTCAGGGTTGCTCAGACTGGAGTTTGATAGGGCTATCAAAGTGTAGTTTAATGAAAAGATATTAATTAAATCATTAAGATTTTAAATAAAAAAATAATAATTTTAAAATACAAACAATCAAAATAAAACAAAAAACATAACTTTAAAAAAAAAACATGTTTTGTGACCATAAACTGACATCAGAGAACCGTGAATTTTTTATTTTAAAATATCAGGGGTAATTCAAGTAAACCTAAATATATTAGGTCAAAGAGGTTCAGCTGATAAAAAAAGTTGGGGAATCCCTGCACTGTCTGCATTTAACTATGAAATTATGTGAATATGTACATTTCAATATGTTAGAAAGACAAAAGCCTTCCAAAGACATGGTTAAATGACTAATAATAATGTGTTCGTCGGAAACTGATTATGCAATGTTGCAATGTTGAGAAAACAGCACTTCTTAAAAGTCAAATGATTTAGGTTCGGATTGGTCCTAACCCTAATCAATAAAAAAAAAACTAACGTTAGTCTGATGAGTATTTTAAAACGTAATATAATCAAACTACAAGTAGCCTAACGTTACTTGTTTTTGGAACCAGATTACATAATCCAGATTACATGTAATCATCGGTGTAAGAAAAAATAACATTTATGCCATCAACATAATTGAATGTCTACTTTTTTTCCTAGCTAGGGGAGCCCTGTTGAATGTCAACAGCATGTTGTTACTATGGCAACCTCAAACGCACATAGTCTATTATTGTTATTCGCCGCGGTCAAAAGCGATACAAATTAATTGTATACACACAATAAAACAAGCAGATTAATCAGTGGTAAATCAATAAATGCACTGGAAAACATCAGACACTTGTTTTTCTCTCTCCAAACGCTGGTATCGTATAACCTCTTCCGACATTATTTATTTTTTTCTCTCACCATTGTCATCTGAGCCATGGTGTGATAAATCCCGCTATGAGGAAATTATTCAAACACTCATCCATTAACTGTAAAGGCTCGAGACGCACTCCATTTCCTTGGAATCGTCAGATATTATGATCTCTACCGATGACAATCTCCACCCACCACCAGTGCCTGAACGCGCGCACCGGATCCTAAGCAACAGTATGCCCTTCAGGAATGTTAGATACAAAATAGCAAATACTTTATGCAGCAACAAAACACGCACAGCCATGGCATGTAAAACATTTAAATAAACCGAACGGCCTTGATTTTCCCTCCACGACGGCAGGTGGCGCGAAAGAGAACGTGCCTGCATCATGCTACTTTCTCAAATGACTGATGAAGAACTGGAGAAGTGAAAGTATTTTAAAAGCCAAAAATGTTACACTTCAGTACTAGTGCTGTGTGAAATACGTCTCATTTGTGGACTGGAGACAAATTAAATGTTTTTGGGAATGTCCATGCTCCACTCTCATTATTTCAGTGGCTTTTAAAACCCGGAAGAACTAAACTCTTACGTATTCTCTCTGTCGACAACAACATGGCTGGATGATAGATAAGAGTCCACCGTTATTGTCAATAACAGGACACATTTAACGGAGGCTGTTAGATATTTCCGTACGGGCTTGTTAGTTGTAACAAGTTGCTTCACGTCTGTTTTTCCGCTAGGATGTTAACTAGACTCGCAGTGTTCGGGATAGGACGACAGTGTTTGGCAGTGAGGGCACTCAATGGAGCGCGTAGAGGCTTCACGTCCTCCGCGCGCGATGAGGAATCCTGCACATCTGAAAACGAGCTCTTTGACATTATAATTTCTGGCGGGGGAATGGTGGGCACCGCTATGGCATGTTCTTTGGGTGAGTGAGAGAGAAATGCACCCGCTTGCCCCTCAGCTCCACTCTGCACTCTCCCACGCTTCCTCATAAGTACAGTGTTGGCAAACTTCCCAGTAATAAAGTCTCTCCCGTTGCTTTCCTTCACCCCGTGTTTTTTCACGCAAAGGAGAGGTGGTTATTTTGTTTGATGAAAGTGTTTTAGCTGGAGGTGAAGGGTGCAATTGCGGTTTCACTGCAATGTGACGTTCTCATGCCCTAGGATGCTAAAGTAAGCAGTGTGCAATCAACGCACAGATTTGAGGAGAATTTGAATGAGTTCATATTCAAATGCATTGGTTAAATCATGCAAAACGCGCGAATCAACCCCACGGTGATTTAGAAATGACAAAAGAAATGAAAAATTTACAAAGCAAATAAATCACCCTGCATTCTATCCGTGTTCTTCTTTCAGGTCTAGATCCAAATTTAACAGGGAAGAAGATTCTTCTGCTGGAGGCTGGTCACAAAAAAGAGATGGACAGGGTCCCTGAGACCTACAGTACAAGAGTCAGCTCCATCAGTCCAGGCTCTGCGACACTTCTTAGTGGTATGCACTTTTATACCCGTTTATGTTTATTTTGTGCCACTTTTGGTTCATATAACATTCATATGGATATGGACAATTAAATCAAAGTTGACTTTGATGTTCATCACAAATAGGGAAAAACTTTTTGATTTTTGCGGCGTCCATTTAGCGCGGCTTTGAAGGGATATTTCATTCAAATATGATACTTCTGTAATTTATTCATCCTCGTGTCTTTCAAAAATTAACAAAGCATCTCAAAGATACATCACAGAAGTAGTCCAAACATCTGCCACACTATATTCAGAGCAGTGTTGGGTAAGTTACTGTAAAAAGTAATTAATTACTAATTACATCTTCAACAGTGTAATTAGATAACTGTAACAATTACTCTAAAAAGTATGGCTATAATCATTATTGTTTTACCTAATTTTTCTGTAGTCAATAGCCTAAAGTATTTAACACAATTACATCAGATGTAACTCATTAAATTACAGAAAAATTATTTTACAGTAATTAATTACTTAGTAATGCATTACACCCAACACTGAATCAGTCTACTGAAACCATATATTTGTATGATGAACAGTTTTGTTATGATTAACAAAAACTATTTGAATAGATAATTTAAATAATGCTGAAATAAAATAGAATATGAATAATAAATGACACAATGAAAATTAGGTACGCAACTGAAATGTATGTTTATGTATTGTAGTACTAAAAAAAAGTTCTTAAACTAATGTTAGCCATATATTAAAATTATTTATATATATATATATATATATATATATATATATATAT
Organism: Pseudorasbora parva; assembly: GCF_024679245.1. NCBI lineage: Eukaryota > Metazoa > Chordata > Actinopteri > Cypriniformes > Gobionidae > Pseudorasbora > Pseudorasbora parva. Next base: position 8,829,055 of record NC_090181.1, read on the forward strand.
ACATACATACATACATACATACATATATATATATATAAAATGAAAATATACTTTTATATTATAATTCTTTGAAAAGCTCAAAGTATGAATCAGCCAAGCAGTGCTAAAAAAAGAAAAATACTAAAATAACACTTTTGAGGACTAAAATTTAGAATGTTATTGGGTATTTATTCCCTGGGGTAAATGATGTAAGATTTGTAATAATAATTATATTTTAATTTATATAATAATTTTTCTGTATATAAGATTTTGTTCAGTTTTGTAAGTTGTTCACTTTTGCCTTTAGTGATTTTACACTTTCATACATTTTTAGAGTTTACTTTAAACATTGACTGCAGATCAAATCTTAAACCAGTTCCAACCAGTAAATATTAAACCAGTATCCTTTAATATATTTCTTAATATAATTCAAAGTAAACAAGTACAGAATGGTACTTGAAATGGTACAGAATGAAAACTATAGATTTGAGAGGCACAGTAGTAGATGTGATGCTGAGGACATTGGACCGCCCTCGGTTGCCTGGCTACACAGTGTGTTATGTTGGATGAAACATATGCTTTTGATTGTGTCCACAGAATGCATGTTTGCATTATGGCTGATGTTGGGCATTATTTAGAACCAGTACTTTAGGTAATGTGGGTGCACAATCCAATCAAAAGGACTGTGGCGAGGATAAGTACATCTGTTCCATTCATAGCTCTGAATCTGCACTCCTGTCATTAAACCTATTTACAGTATAATGTTTGTATATGAAAGATTCACCAGGAAATAGGTCAGTAGGTATCTCTCTCTCTCTCTCTCTCTCTCTCTCTCTCTCTCTCTCTCTCTCTCTCTCTCTCTCTCTCTCTCTCTCTCTCTCTCTCTCTCTCTCTCTCTCTCTCTCTCTCTCTCTCTCTCTCTCTCTCTCTCTCTCTCTCTCTCTCTCTCGGTGTACTTTTTTCCATTACTATATTCATCTCTCCATACTTTGTTCTGTTTGGATATGATAAAAGAGAAATTGCATGAGTAGGAACAAATGTGATGCCTTTGTAATTGTATCCTATTGTGTTACAGGTCTTGGTGCTTGGGACCATATTGTAAATATGAGATGCAAGCCATATAATAAAATGCAGGTCAGTAAAACCAGTATGATGTAGTGCAGTGATTATTAGGGAGTACCATTATGCAATCATATAATAAACGATCATCATATTCACGCACAGGGTTGGGGAGTAACAAAACTCATGTAACTTAGTTACTTATTTAAAATACAAAATTTGAGTAACTATATTTCATCATTTATATTTTAATGGGTGGTAATCATGGGCAATTATTGCAAACAACAATTGGTGCATTTCAGACTGACAGTCTGCAAAAGCATCTTAACATACAGTTGTGCTCACAAGTATACAAGAAAAATAAGAGGGATCATAAAAATAGAATTTTACTTTTATTTGACTGCATTTATACAAATTTCCACATTACAAAATGTACATTCCCCTGAATCTTACCTGCCTGTCATTACCTGGATCATCCACTACTGTTTTCATATTTCATGTTAAATCATTTGTTCAGGTAACTGTGACTTTTTATCTCACAATTCAGACTTTTTAAAATGAGAATTGAGAGATATACACTCGCAATTGCGAGTTATAATATCCAATTGTGAGGGGTGAAAAAGACTGCCGGTTTGTTTTAGCCTACAGGATTGCGACTTTCTGACTTTATAACACGGGTTTATCAATCAATTTTGACTTTATAACTTGCAAGTTATCAAGTTTAAAATTGCAAGTTTAAATCTTACAATTCTGAGAAAAAACGTCACCATTTTAAGACGCAGACTCGCAATTACGCAATTGTGGGATGAAAGTCACAATTACCTTCATTTTTATATATTAGTTGCAGAAACAAGTTTCAATGAAACTCAGTTCATTACGAGTGTTTTGAACTGGATGATGTGTACATTTCTTATTTTGTTTAAAGATTATATTTTTTTAATTTAGTACTGCCCTTCAGAAGTACTGCCCTTTTAGTACTGCCCTTAACTTTTTGGGATAAATGTTTCCCAGCAGACAAAATAAGTACAATTTAACCTATTCATCCAGTTCAAACAGTTTACAGTCCCCAGATCTTTATGCATTGTGTTGCCTTCTTGAGCATCAATATTTTTTTTTTTAATAAGATTGTCTGCATTTTTTGCTTTAAGAAATATTGTGGAAATCTGATGTTGTTAAAAATAATATACAGAGGAAAACCAAGTCTTGTGTTTGGTGTTACATACCTTATTAGTATTCCAATGTATTTAGTATTGTTACAAAACTTAATCTAACTAAAATATTGAATCTAACTATTTAGTAACTGTAATCAAACTAAATTACAGATTCATTACAAATTACTGTTTAAAGCATATATTTTATAATCTGTAGCGAAATACATTTTAAAAGTAACCTTCCCAAACCTGCGCACCACGGTATTACCAGGTGCTTCATAGAATGTCAACCAAAACCCCTTATTAATACTTTTTTATAAGTAAATATATAATCAATATCACAATAAAAGAAACTTGCATAATTTAAAAACAACTAAACACTTAAGCAAAACATTGAGTAACCAACACAGTCATTTACTATGACCTTACCTGCTTATTTTCCTGAGTGCAGGAAGCCAGTTCATTAAAAACCGCTGTATCGTGCTTTGCTCATCGTTGTTTGCCTATCATCACACTGTAAGCAGCCACCCATAAATTAATGCTACAGAACCATAGCCTTCGAATACAAAACATACATTACAGATGCAGAACCTCAAACTCCACATCGCTACGTGACTGTTAAGCTCGGTTTTGCTTGCGGCCACAGTTTATCTATTAGAGTCTTATTTAGCGAGATTACATAAATCTAACCCTGCATCTACTAATTACAAAGATTCATGTGAGATTCAGGGAGAGGAGTTAAAAGCTGTGGAGAACACAAGTAAAAGGACCCTTCATGTTTCAGGGCTGTGGTGGGGTTTCTCCTGTAAGATGTGGATTTTTTTCACTGCCAAAATGAAATGCTGTGGTTTCTGGGCAACCTAAGGGATGTCATCAGAGTGCACTTTATAGTGATATACCTCGCCTATTATACCTTTCCTGTACCCCCTTAAAGATTGTTTGTTTGTTTGCGAGTGCCAAGCAAGGATGAAATTGCAAAGGAACTGAGCTAGGTTCCCTCTTGCTCTCCAATTAAATTCAGGCGGTTAGAGGAAAGCGACTAAAGCGGGTTTGGTTTTTTTTTTGTGGAGTGTGGAGGTTCCCTAAAGTGTTATCAGCTAGATTTTTTTCCCCTCCATAGTGGTCTGAACCTTTTCTGGTATCTTTGTTGCAGAAATTACGTTAAATGGCTTATTTTTGGCAAGGGACGTTTTAATTTGGCAATGACTTGAAGTACATAGCAACTCCAAAGCTTATCAACAGCTGTGTTTTTCCAATGTGTAAAATCCTCATAATTGTGGGTTGGTCACGTTTTAAATCTTCCACGTAACCATGTATCAAAAATTGCAAAACCACTACTATTAGTGGTTTTAGCATGGCTGTATAACAAGGATGGAACAGTCCTTCTGAATCCATGTTACACATGGATTTAATTGTTTGCCTGTCACCTTAGTTACAAGTCGTTTTAAGTTTGAAAAAAAGCAGCGTCAATCACCAAGACGTTTTTGCATTTAAAACCAGCAGCATGTTTTATTAACTAGGTTGCAAGGCAACTTGGATGAAACAAACTTAGCTCGACAGTAATGTTCGCATATTTGTTATTTATTATTGGCTTAACTATAAATACGAGCATAAATCGCCGCGAAGAATGGCATTTTACATTTCTGCCTCACCCCAGTGCGTTTACAAAGTCAACCGTGCAACCTCAAGGGCTGTTGGTGGCTTTTGTTGAATCTAGTTTGATGTTTGGTTAGAGTATCTGGCAAAACTCTTCACTCAGTCGAACGGCTTTGATGTGTTGAAGTTCAGTGAAGCACGTGCTTTTTGGAAATCCATAAATAGAAGCCGAGTGGTCGCTTAAGGATAGAGTTGTAAACCACAGCAATAATTTGGCTTTTTGCTTTAGGTTTGGGATGCTTGTTCAGATGCCCTGATTACATTTGATAAGGAGAATCTGCAGGACGAGATGGCGTACATCGTTGAGAACGACGTCATTGTGGCCGCCCTCACCAAACAGCTGCAGACTCTCTCTGGTAACGGACACATTTGATGTTTGATATATGGATCCATTTATGTGTTTGTTTTTGTAATCACTGCTTTACACACTCAACTTTGATCATTACATGATGATATATCCTTGATCGTTGCTTTTGCTGCGCTCTTCCCATGTTTCTCCCTGTAGGAGCCTGTGCTGAAGTAGGCTCCCTGTTAATTAGTTTTAGGGATGGCTTGGCAAATGATGTCACCACAAGCCATTCCTTCCTGTCTTGGCAAAATGTTTATTTATACTCGTACTCCTTTTGAACGTCTTTCTTCTTATGTTTTTTCCCCTAAAGATTCCACTTCTTTGGACACATGCATGTTTTTCCTGCTATTTCGATCATCCAGCACATTGCTTTTGGTGGGGGTTTGAAGCCCCACGAGAATTGCCACCCTGTTTGGACACGTGCAGTGGTCTATTGACCCATTTAAAGAAACCACATTCCTTTCCAGCCGTAGCATCTCGCTCGCTCGGGGTGCCCGAGCACGGACAGCGTTTTACTGTAACATTTTGTTGTTGTAATTAACTAAACCATTCCAAGGCTCTGCATTTGGCTTTTCCATGCCATGCTCTGTAAAACTGCATATTTTTAAAAACAGTCCTTTTTTAAAACGCGTCTTACGTTAAACAGATGTGTGGTAGCACGTGCGTGTTCACGTGTTTGTCAAATTGGTGTTTTTTAACGGCCTTCTATTTCTGTACTAGATGAAAAGTACACGCATCAGCCAACTGTTTTTTCCAATGCGTTACTTTGCCTTCAAATCAGCTTGAAGCCAATATTTCTCACCCGTGTTGTGTGCAAGAACTAGTGTTCAATTTCGTGGACAGAAAGGTCTCCAAGTCTGAAACGTAGGCGTAATTCTGGATCTTTTCATGTGCTAGACCGCCAGTGATTCTAAGAAAAGTGGATTTTCTGCTTCCTTTACTTTTGTTCGATGTTGTGTGCAGGATATTGGCAGCTGGTCACATGTCTTGCATGGTCTGCTTGTAGATAAACACCATTAGTCAGATGTGGGTGACTTGCCAAAGCCATCAAGAAAATTGTCCATGTTAGCAGGCCTCAACCAGAGAAAGGAAAACAACTTCGTGTTTTATGAGGCGGTTTGATGAGCCTTAATTTTTTGACTTTGTCACAGCCAAACCATGTTTGTTTGGATTTTTTCCAATTTCTGGAACTGAACAAGATTTGGAATAATGCTCTTTCTGTTGCATTTAATGTGTAATGAGGATATTTTGGCGTGATTATCATTCATCTCTCAACCAGACCAAATTGAAGTGCAGTACCGAACAAAAGTGGTGAAATACACCTGGCCCCATCCTTACCATGTTTCTGAGTCCGTCCCTTGGGTTCAGGTGACTCTAGCGAATGGAAAGACTCTCCACACCAAACTGTTGGTATGTAGAGCATATCCAGTCAGTGTTTCATTTGGTATTACAAACAGAGCGGTGCTCGGCTAAATAAGCAAAACCTCCGAATTCTGAATGTAGGTGTGATTGGCTCTTTCAGATTGGTGCCGATGGGCCTAACTCAATGGTGCGGAGAGAGGCGGGCATCCCCACAGTCAAATGGAATTACGATCAGTCAGCAGTTGTCGCTGTTCTGCATTTGTCTGAGGTATTACAATCCTCCATTTTGAAGTTCAAAACATATCGCGTCTCACTGTGTGCTTGTCAGATTATTTGAATATTTTAATTCACTCAGAAACATCATATTACGGAAGAAAAATGAACTTGCATTGTTGTTTTTCAGCCCACAGAAAATAACGTGGCCTGGCAGAGGTTCCTCCCAACCGGCCCCATTGCGATGCTTCCCGTGAGCTGAACTTATGTGTTTATTTTACTTGTAAATGATGTCAGTTGTGCTTGATTTTGTTTTATTGGCTTGTCATGATATCGCTTAGTGGTCAAATGGAAAATGCATTTCATGCCTAGACGTGGTGTATGTGTCTGCATTGCAGTTGTCAGACACAGAGAGCTCGCTGGTTTGGTCCACCAGTCATCAGCACGCTGAAGAACTTCTACAGCTGGATGAGGAGAGCTTTGTGGATGCCATTAACTCTGCATTTGTGAGTAAACGCAGACACTGTTGCCACACTTGTGGTTCACCTCCTTAAACTGAACACCTTTCCAGTGCTGTGCTATTGCAGTATTTCTCTACAAAAGTTAATTTCCGTATGTAGAATAACGTAATGAAGCAGTGGTTTTTGATTGAAATGTCATGTCATATCTCTGCTCTGCATTCTCTTCATTTCGGCTGAATGCCCTCAAACTGACCCTCACACCCCCTTTTTTTTGTTTCCATCAAAGAAACTCCTCTTTTCCCAAGCTGGCTATTTTTACTGGCCTTACTGGTCACAGGCCTTTGCATCTGAGTCACGCTTGCCATCAAAACTGGTTTGCTAATTAAGCCCAGGGTTTGCCAGCGTTGGTCATTACTCCACGGAATGTTTTTTCTGCAGACCAAACTCAAATTTGTGGCCTGGTCAGCATTTTACTTTAATTAGGCATGCTTTTTGCATCTCTGCTAAGATGCCTTGTCTTTTAAGACAGCTTTGAGTGAACAAAAGGAAGAAGGTATAGTTTACATCTGGATGTCAAGATGATGTTGTTAAATGAAAATTGTGTCATAATTTACTTGCCTTCATGTCATTCAAATATGACATGACTGACTTTTTTTTTAAATTGCGGTGTTCCCCTGAAGGATGTTTACGCAGTTCTTTCCCATACAATAAAAAGCAGCAGTGACCAGAGTCTGTCATGATCCAAGAAGGACAAAAAGCACCATAAAATTGTCATTTGAAGTAGCCCATACAACTCGTGTACTCTGTTCCAAGTCAGCAGTAGTTCTCAACCTTTTTGACTCGAAGGCCTCCCATTGTCCAACGCAATATTCAAAGTCTGCCTGGGGTAAGATATTTTCCCCACTATTTTGCTATAATTATGAAAGGACTGAAGTTGAGAGTGTAGATATAATAATTAAAAACAATCAATTTAGTGAGTACAGTAAATTTTAACATTTTTGTTTTAAATAGTGTATAGTTTGTATAATATTAATCTTTAAAATAATAATCTAGTAATTTTAAATCATTTGAAGTTATCCTGTGGCCCCCTCAAAAGTTTACTAAGGTCCCCTTGTAGTATACTGCTCTAAAGCTATAAGGAACAGGCTTTTTTAAGATTTTATGTGAAAATCTTTCCCTTCTGCTCATGTGACTCATAGGAAATGTGATGATTCTGGTTCCAAATTCATTTCTGGTTCTTTTACCATTCCATTAGCAAATTGTTCATTTTGAGGCAGAAATTTAGCAGTTTTTTGGAAAACAATTCCTACTGCCATTTACTGCAGCCTGTCAAATAATGAGATGAGAGCACTTCAGTGGGAAAGTAAAAACTAATTTATTTATTTTACTGAAATTCAACAAAATTAAAAAAATGGGAATTTTTCAGGAATAGGGCTTTAATATGAATAATTTCTCAAACCTACTTGGATTAGTGCACATGACTTGTATGGACTACTTTTATGGTGCTGTCTTTTAGTTATTGTTTGAGAAGGATAGGAGCATATTTTGTTCTAGAACTTGGATATACAATAACAACATATAACAACTTGGGTTGTCCTTGTCCTCTTTAATCCGGATGACATGGCGTCCCAGTTTTCCAAAAAGAACTTCAAATTTGTATTCGGCTGACCACAGAACAGTTTTCCACTTTGCCACAGTCCCTTTTAAATGAGCTTTAGCCCAGAGAAAACGCCTGCTCTTCTGGATCATGTTTAGATATGGCTTCTTTTTTGACCTATAGTGTTTAGCTGGCAACAGTGAATGGCACGGTGGATTGTGTTCACCGACAATGTTTTCTGGAAGTGTTCCTGAGCCCATGTTGTGATTTCCATTACAGTAGCATTCCTGTATGTGATGCAGTGCCGTCTAAAGGCCCGAAGATCACGGGCATCCAGTATGGTTTTCTAGCCTTGACCCTTACGCACAGAGATTGTTCCAGATTCTCTGAATGTTTGGATGATATTATGCACTGTAGATGATGATAACTTCAAACAACTGCAATTTTTCTCTAAGAAACTCCTTTCTGATAGTGCTCCACTATTTTTTGCCGCAGCATTTAGAGAATTGGTGATCCTCTGCCCATCTTGACTTCTATGAGACACTTCCACTCTGAGAGGCTCTTTTTTTATACCCAAATCATGTTGCCAATTGACCTAATAAGCTGTTCCTTATATGCATAATTAATTTTTCTGGCCTCTTATTGGTACCTGTCCCAACTTTTTTGGAATGTGTAGCTCTCATGAAATCCAAAATAGTCAATATCTGGCATGGCATTTCAAAATGTCTCGCATTCAACATTTGATATGTTATCTATATTCTATTGTGAATAAAATATACGTTTGAGATTTGTAAATTATTGCATTCCTTTTTATTCACACTTTGTACAGTGTCCCAACTTTTTGGGAGTCCGGTTTGTACTTTGGCTCATCTTTCCATTAAGTTTGAGCTTAACAAATATATTATAAATATAGATTATTGCACACATCATTCCTCTGTTTCCATTGATACTGGTGTTCTTTTACTTTCTCCAGTGGAGTAATGAGAACCATTCTGAGCTGGTGGAGACGGCCGGCTCTCTGTTTCGGACAGCCCTATCTGTCCTGATGCCTGACAGCGGCTCTGCACGTCAGCTTCCACCTAGCGTTGCAGGCATTGGCCCAAAGAGCCGGGTTATGTTCCCTCTAGGCCTGGGTCATGCCACTGAATACATCCGCCACAGAGTGGCCCTCATTGGGTATGTTCACTAAGTTATCTAAATTTAATCTTGAGCATTTGTTATTCAGAATTTAAAGGGGACATAACACACAGTTACTGCCAATCTCATGTTAATCTTAAGTACTTATAGAGTACTATTGTATCCTTCATATCTCCGAAGAGTGTTTAATTTTATCATGTTTATAAAAAGAAAGATGCGCTGTACCGATTCTTTCAGAAAATATTGAAACTTCTGGTGGCATGCCGTGGGCGGAGCTAAATAGTCACGTTTGTGTTCTTTACATTATATGCACCTATGCGCCAACATTTAGTACAGACATATGATGCCGTTTTACCTACCGCCTGCAGTTCCGATTCATGACCGGGATATTTTATCGGTAGGACAGCTCCATCTTTCAGTCTGCAAATCCAGCATCAAACTGCCGGGAACAAACAAACACACTTGCATAACTCAGTTGCTGCCCCGGAAAAACAAACTGCATCCACTGTTCCCTTAACACTGGGTTCTTTGAGAACCTGAACAAGGTTATCTTTCCCTCACAACCAAAAAACACTCTTTTTTGGTGAGTTTGTGGTCTAAAATCAATCCAGCTGCAGTCATTTCCGTCGCTAATCAGATCCATCCTTGTAATTAGCTCCACATCCGAGCAGTTACAACAGAGAGTGTTTTTCTTAGAGATATTACATGGCATGTAAGGTAATATAGAGGGTTTCACAACAAAATTCACAATTTTCACATTCACAACACAATGAAATAATTTTAGGAAATTACAAATGTCCTGTCATGTTTCTTCTCTATGTTTTCTGATCTTTCTAATTTCAGAGATGCTGCACATAGAGTCCATCCTTTAGCAGGCCAAGGTGCCAATCTAGGCTTTGGTGATGTGGCTTATCTCACACAAGTTCTTAGCCAAGCAGCATTTAATGGAAAAGACCTTGGTAAGTGTTCCCAATATCAGAAGGAGTCAAGTCTAATGTAAATGTACACTGGATTCCTACTTATGTGACAATGTTCAAATATTCAAAAATACACCTTGAATATGTTTCTCTAATAAAGATCATTAGATGAAATCATCTAATGTGATTTTTAGAAAAGCATAATCAAGTTCAGAAACTCATAAATTATATTGTGAAGAACTGCCTCATGTTGAAGAAACGTGACAAAGAAACATGAAGACCTTTTGTTGGTCTGCTCTATGTATATTTAGATCTTATTTCATATCTGCAGTATCATACTTTTGGTTCAGTAGAGCCCAGTGGAGCTATCTGTGGTTTTTCATAAGTTCTTTTCCATTTCCTTATATTGGGGGTGATCTTTAGTAAAAAGAACTGGTTGTCCTGTTTACAGTGTTTTTGCTGGTCATTCCTGCCAAGAACTGCTCATAAATTTCTTTGTAGCCACAAATGGAAATATTATGAGGAATCGTTGACATCAGTTTCTCAGAAAATGAAATATGTAAAAATAAGAGCAGTAACTATATTCTATATTCATCCATATGATAAACATTTTATTTTAAACAGGAAAATCTCCAGAATGGCAAGTACCACTTTGTTAACAGAAAGGTCAACTTTTTAACTCTTTCCCCATCAGCGTTTCAGTCACCGCCATCTTTTTTTGATAATTTTCACAACATTTTCATGGCCCCAGAATATTTTGTTGTGAGAATATCTGAACATGCAATATATCAAAAGAAAGAAAAGCTTCTTATTCTAACTAAATAATTTTTATTTTATCAACATTTGCATGTGGGTAAGTTTCATAAGAAAGCAACATTTTAAGCAAAAAGCTGAAAAAAAAATCAAGTTTTTGTCAGACTACATCCAGACCGGATTCAGAATGATGATCAAAACATAGATTGTTTAAAACCCCCACAGCTTCACAGTCCTATACCACTTCCTGGGTCCATGTTTCATCCAGTAACATAATACAGTTTTGAGTAATATGCTGTTAAATGTTTATTATTGTTATTTTGCATATACTTATGTTGTCGCTTGTTTCTGCTTCTTTCAATCTTTTGATCAAAAAACACGGAAAGATAAGAAATTTCTGTCAATGGTGGGAAAAGAGTTAAATTTTTTTACTTCAAATGCAAATTGTTTAACCACTGATCCTTTAACTGTAGGAGCCATGCAGCACCTGTTGGAGTTTGAGACTGAACGTCAGCGACACAATCTTCCCATGATGGCAGCCATTGACCTCATGAAGAGGATGTATTCCTCTAATGCCGCCCCTGTGGTTCTACTGAGAACCTTTGGTCTTCAGGCTACCAACGCACTGCCACCACTTAAAGTATGATCACGTCTATTATTCTTCCCACAAATCTGTCAAAATATCCACATTTTATTTTTATTTCTTGCTCTAAAATTATTGGACAATTTGTTCCCTTCTTCCATCGTATTCCTTTGGATCTTGTTGTTTTCTTCAGCTCTGTGGCAGTCCTCTCGTGCTCTCGTTCCTTTCTGTCATCTGTGCCTCTCTCTTTGCTCTGTTGTTCTTCCAGCTTGAGCCTTTTTTTCACCTCTACAACTTTGGCTCCTCTTTCACTCTTCCTCTGACTTCTTCCCCTTTCTAACCCCATCCCCCCAGCTTGTCCTCTGATTACATGCCTTTCTACTCTTATCCGTGCCTGTAATTTACATGGTCAGGAGCTACTACTATGCCTATGTTTAGCCCTAAATTTACTGTTACCGAAAGTGTGTGGGTGGGGTTGCAGGGCTGTGCATGGTGGTGTTGGCTTGTGTTTTCACACTCCTTTTATTATAGGCCACTCTTATGAAATGGCTTCATTCCTTTACTAAGCGATTCCAACCAGAGGGCCTGTAACTTGTCTTAAGCCTTGAGGGATTTCTCCCACATTCTGTGATTTTTCTATTATAGACGTTACAGCCTAGTGTATGTGGACTTGTTGTGTGTCACCCTTCATTATCAAAAGTGGGAAGACCTGCATTTCCCTCATTAAGATGATGAAACATCACTTGTGGTTTATGAATGTTACTTTCCTGAATGTCACTGACCTGTAGTTATTTTTTTCTTGTACCCACAGGAGCAGATCATGGCTTATGCCAGCAAGTAAAACACTAGATTGGATATCTACACTGGATATTTGCTGGATCTCTGTTATGAAGATTCTGTTAATTGAATGTATAAGTGTAAATTTAATAAATTATATTGTATTCCTCTATGTGGGAAACATTTTTATGCCATTGATTCCAATTACCCATATGAAAATGTATATATAAAATATAAGATGCAAGTCCTGCTGCTCTGCCTTTGCTAATAGAGCATGTACTACCATGTTTCTCAGACTGTTACTTGCATAAAAAAGGTCTATAATGTTATTAAAGTTGAAGTTGAAGGATAAATAAAGACCCGTTTTTAAAATAATTATGTAATGACAAGGATAATCATGCTTTCTTTGTGAGAATGTTTAGACTGTTCAAACATAGGCCTACAAGTCAGAAACTTAAAACATCTGCTAGAAATTGTTATTATGAAGAACATCATTTTTTTTCTATATGCAATATCACTTCTTGGTTGGTAATGAGATTTGAGAGCCATGACATTAACTTTTTGCCCTCATGTATTCTAAATGAATTATTAAACTTTTTCTCAACATTTGTAGGGCTTGTAAAACAGAACTCTGGTATTTGTAAAAAAGTATGAAAAAAGTGTTTCGTAATAAACCTACATTTTGACAAGGATTCTAATGTCCTATGTCATAATCTACGAATATCATTAAATAAAGTTCACATTAGCAACCGTTTACTTAACTATTAACTATGGTTGCCCAGAAGTGCACAACACAATAAAATTTAAAAAGCAAACATAAATTCACATGTCAACGAAATCAAGCCACAACACAATGAAATCAAGCGAGAGGCCGCTCACTAAAGGGCCACAACACTATCCCTCCACCCCATTGGAGCTCAAGAGAGGAGGAGCTGAAGGTCATTTAAATGAGTAGCACTTGAATCAAGCCACAACACAACGGAAATGCTCCCAACCACTTGGAGTGCGGTAAATTTAAGTTTTCATTGCACTGTTCTATAGATTCAGCAGTCTAAGGATATAAAGATATAAATACTACAATCAGTTTATATAACCATTGTATATAGACATGAATTAGTAATTCAAAATCACCTATATGCATTATAGCTGCATATACTCGAGAATGATTTGACCCGCTATCACGGTGCATGACGCCTAAGGGGACATCTGCCATGTGGTTGAAAGTTATATATTTTGTATTAATTAAAATAACTTAACATTTCATGTAAAAATTCCAAAGTTGTGTTGTGCTCTACTGAGTGAAACTTTTAAATTTGAACATGTGTTAAAATTTATTTAAAAATGGTTTTAATAAATACAAATTACGTTTCAACCACATGGTGGAATTGGCGTAAGAAGTTCTCTTAGGCGTCATAAGCTGTGGTAGTGGATCAAAGCATTCTCAAGTATAAATATACAGCTATAATGCATGTAGGTGGTTTTGAATTCATATATGTCGATATATAATAGTTACATACTGTTAAAATTGGTATTTATAACTTTGTAAGATTGCCGAATCTATAGAAAAATAGCAAGGAAAACTATCTTTACTGCTCTCCGAGTCCCCCCATAGTGGTCGGGCTTATTTTCGTTGTGTCTTGAATTCGTTGTGTTGTGAACTTATGTTTGCTTTTTAAATGTCGTTGTATTGTGCACTACTGGGCCACCGTAACTAACCCTATGATCTCGCGACAATTCACGACAATTCACGAGTTATCTTCATGGCACGAATTTGAATCGCCTACAGTAAACGCTGTTTTTAGATGAGTAGATGAGATAGGGAACTTTCGATTTTGTTCAACAAGGAGACCATTCATCTCATTCTGAGAAGGTAAGCAACAGTCTATGAAATGTTTCGTGTTATCTGTAGTTTATAAATGATTAAGTTTGTAGGGTTTTATTCATTTTTTATTCATACATGACAATATCACTTACACAACACGGAATTGGAAAGCATATTTATAGCATTTGCTGTAGAGAATACCTCTAATAATGGCAAGGCAGTACATGATAATCTCATATCATAAATTGAACTATGACACAATTGTTAAAAAAAAAAAAAAAAAAAAAATGATGCAGTATATACAGTCGTAGAAAAACTACATATAACAGTATACTGGAGCTGCTTTAAAGAAGCTGATGGATTAAGAAATGCAACAATGCCACACTGCATATTCAGAAAGTATCCATGTAATAAATATTTGTACAATAATTCACAAAACACACTTAACATGATACTGCCAAGTGAGCAAAGGTTCTGACACTGATCTTAAATCTGTCAGGAGTATGCACCTATCATCTGACATAAACTCACAGATGCTCGATTAAACCTGATCATCTGTACATACACACAACAGCAACGTTTTAACGCTGTTCCACATAATAACCCCCTAAAACCATACACAATAACTAAAGTTTAAAGACATAAATGAGGTTGAAGGTACTCTAAACTCTGTTTGCATGTTGGTGTAAAAATAACTACATTTTAAATACAGTAATGAATAATTTCTACTTTAATAACCTCTGACCGGTAGTCATTATATTAATATTAATAAGATCTAGCCATGTAAGCATTTATATACTTTTTGAATTTAAAAATGCCTGCAGTGCAAGTGTATTAAACTGCATGCCATTCAGTGTTAAAAACCATGGCTGGTTAGACCTTAGATAAAAAAAAGCACCTATAGAATTTCACCAAAAGTGACATCTATCTGAAAATGTTCCACCTCAACTCTACAACTCACCAATGGAGACCTCCTTATCATTCAAACAGATGTGTAAATCCATGCATTATTCATTAATACTTAAAACAGCATTCATGTGCCCATGTAAAGTTATTATATTTGATTGTCCAATCATCCCCAGTTTAACATTCTACAACATAGACCGATGGCTGTAGCTCTATACCGGCTACGTTAAAGTGTTACGTGCTAGAGGAAGAGGCACTATATGGAAATTTCAATATAATTCACCATAACCTAAAATAGCACTAAACTACACAAGCACTACTAATAACTGATTACTGTAGAAGAAACTACACTAATCAAAGCAATGTTTTTACATGATGTATCCCACTGCACAATATCCTGCACAACAGCATGAATCAAGAGCTTTAAATGGGTCTAAGACAACAGCTGAAAAAATGTAAACATACAGTAGAAATAGCAGACTGGTCTGGCCATCTTTACAAAAATATAGTGATTTCTTTGTGAACAGTTCTCTGGGTGTCTAGTTGGTTAGGGAGGAGAGCGTTGTGATACAGGGCTGCAGTGCAGGACAGATTTGAAACTCACTAAGAGTTATAAGGGAGGAAGAAGGGGAGAGATTGTTTGACCAGGTGAGGTTTTCCCCTGTGCTCCCCCTCATGCTGGTATCCACAAGACTGCAGGATTTAATGAATGTTGAGGTTGTGGAAATGATCGAAGATGGCACCGAGTGCCCAGCTTGTCTCCACGTTATTCACCTTTTTGGTAAGCTGTAAAGAAAAGTAGATCATTAATCTAAATGGGAGACTAAAACTGCCTAAATTGTGCTGCCAAGGAATGTTAATTTAGGCTCTTGGCAATTGAACTATGTACACTCCTATGAATCCGTTCACGTTTTACAGAGTTTCACTTTCTTAAATATAATATTTCGGACTCACCTGCAGAACAGTGGTATCCTTGAAGCCGAATCCCTCTTTCAGCAGGCATGTGATGTAGGTCATGTCCATGCACAAAAAGGGGCTGATCGGTCGGTATTTAGTCATCTTGTTGCACACTTGATTAAGAAAAAGAAATGAACTATAATTAGCTGTGCTTGCTGTGGGAAGCTCTTGCTCATACTTATAGTTAAGGATTTGAACAAACCTTTAAGCCTTAGTATTAAACCTTGACGCATTTCTCATCCCACACTTTTTGTGTGTTTTACCTCAAATTGGGTGGCTCGTTAGGAAACGTAGTGTCAATCACCTAGCAACCACCCAGAACACCCTAGCACTAAGGATTACTTTGAAAACCTTTGCAACTGCATGGCAATGAGTTTTGCACGGACAAGCATCATTTACACTTTATATCTCGGTATAGAATTGGGCAATAAAAATACAAGACTAAAAGACTCCCACTATCTAGTTAGACAGACTGTTGATTGTCAGGCTACAGTGTCTCAGAGTCTAGGGAAAATTACGTAAAGACATTGAGGCACCAGCTCTGTGTTTGCTACAACCGTCTGGCACGTCTCTGTGAAACAGGTCTTCCCAATGTTTTGTTTTTCCTCAAGCTGACAAGGTGATTTGTGAAAGTTTGGGAAGAGGGGAAGAAAGTACAAAAGATGATTTTTATACACGTGCCCTAACCATGACGGGGGCCAAGCAATACCAAGTGTTCCCACACAGGCTGTGACATTAAGTCTTGCCTTTCCTCCAGTTAGATATTGGGCATTAGGTGTTGTCTCACGGTCAGGGAGGAGGGAGTACCCACAGAGCTGCTGCCATTGGGATAACCAACGTGCCAAATGTGGTTCATCGAGACCATGCGACAGTGTCAGCGTACAAATAAATGCCTTACATAAGACGCCAACTTATTCCCCCAAGTGATAAATCTTCTCTGTGGACATTTACTGTTTGACACAATCTACCAAGTGAGCCATATTCCATGAATCAGTTTCAGGTCTCAAACTGACGTATGCGTCACATTCTGTACAAGAACTCACAACATAATCCTCTACTCAAAGGGCATGGAAAAGCTGAGATAGCGGGTTGGAGAGTTACAAAAGAAGGTGAACACACGCAGGCAGAAGTATTTGTGTGGGAGAGGCGCAACCTATGTTTATGTGGTGGCAGAGCTATCATTTTGTGAAGCCAGTGTGATTGTCGAGAACCTCAAATGCAAATAAGCACCAAGGGTTTATGTTTGTGCAATGTGTGCGGCAGGACTTTGACCTGAGTGTTCTTTGGAGATTGGGAGAATTTCCAATGTCTTACCTTCTTTGGCTCTCTTTTTGAAATCCCTGACTTCCACCGTACCGCCACGAGATCCGTCTGAAAGATTGAGACAATATATGTTTGTTGAGCATAATTTATAAAGATAAAGCATTTGTATACATTCCATAGCATTGAGCACTCACCAATAAGACCAGACTCCACAGCTCTGTCATAGTAATAGGAGAAGGCATAGAAGATGCTGCTTCCCTTGACCTCAAAGGGCTGGTGCACAATCCCTTTCACCACTCGCATCACCTCTTGGTAGCACAACTTGTACCCTGCGTAACCTGGAAATAAAAGACCAAATGTGTTTATACTCCTGTTTTTGAGAGCTTGTAAACTGCAGCAGTTTTACCTCACTGCCATTTATCATAAATCTAACTTTGTCCTGTCTCACATAGTCAGACTTTAGACTATGAGTATCAAGTCTGGTGGTCCACGTTGCAGTTTTTTCTGAAGAATGCACATTTGGACAGCAAGTCAGTCTTACAGTGTGAAACATCCAATCACAGTTTGTTTGTTTTTTATTCTGTGCTAGGGTATATTTGCTTAGCGGTGTTAGTCCCATATACCTTGTTAACAGAACTTCACTTCAGTTGGACACCCTGAATCTGTGTGGAAACAGATTAGTATCTGTGTAGAAACTTCTCTCTCAGCAACTATTAGTCTTTGAGAGGAAGGCAAAATATCTGAGGTATCTTGAATGAAGAGTGTTCATTTCAAGAAGAATGCCTCTTGAGAACATATGAGCTCAGTTTGAGGGTTTGCCACAAATTCTCCTGGGAAAGATTTCCTCACAGGAAGCTCCAAATAGGGAGCTTTCATATGACCTGGAGCTAACTGGTTTGTTAGGTCTACCAGTTGGAAACCAAATGGACTGCTTAACAAGGCCTATCATAACATGTGAATCTGCACCACAACATTACTGAAGGAAGGAATGGGCAGGCTAAATGCCAAGCCCGTAACTAATCTAGTTTCTTTTTTATATGCCTGTGAAAGTGTTGAATCAAGAGTGTTGAGTGAACTGACTATTTTCTCTCCGCTTAAATACAATGTTTGTTTTAGTATTTCTGTGGAGGCAGAAATGACACTAAATACAGAGGAAAAAACCCAGAGAAGTTAACTGAAGTAAAATCGAATTAATTTTAAAGTCTGTTTTATTCTTCAATTGAAGCTTGAAGTCAATGTGAGCGTGTCATTTTTGTGTGAAACAGGATATTAAACAAAAAAATGGACTAGATGTCTATTGTAAGACTTTATCTATTGAAAATTGATTGGGAAAAGTACTCTCTATTCAACTTTGTAATACTACAATGAATTGATGACAATATTACTAGCAGTATTCAAAAAGTACATTGATTTCATTCTAACTTTAATTTATTCTATTCTCAGGTCACTCACCATCTGGAGTTCCACCGATTTTGTAGGTGAGTCCACCAAAGCTCCAGTCTTCTCTGTATTTTTTGGGCAAACAAGAACTTCTGAAAACTTTCCAGTCAAGACCTGAAGGATGAATGTTGTGAGAAAATATAATAATCATCAATTATAAAACATTAAGTAAACAAACAAACAAACAAACAAAAACTATAAAAATGTATTTATTATTATTATTATTATTATTATTATTATTCATTACCATCAGCACCAAGAGCACCAAGAGTTGCCAGTCTGCCAGCAATTAGTCCATTTCCAAGGTAACTGCAAATGGGAAAAAAGTAAAAAATTATGGCATATTGTCAGTCGTTGTCTGAAAAGGAACAAAATAACTGTTGTTTCGTCAAGTTCTCTGACCTGTGAGTATACAGCGCATAAGTGTTGTTAAACATATTGATTTTGGCAATGTAGTCTGGAGGAGCAGACAGCACTGTTTTCTGTTAAAGAGAATAGGGTCAATGTAAGACAGTGTCATACTAAAACATACTAGCCAGAATGTCAACTTTTGTCTTATTGTTATACCTTTAATTTAGGAAGGAAAGTAATCTGGGTTGAACCTCCACCCAAATCCAGGATCCCAACAGTTTTCCTTGTTTTAGTATACAAATGACCTGCAATACAAAGGTATGATAAACTTGTGTTAAATTAACTTTAATATCAGTCATATAAATCCATGAAAAACATATTTTTTAACAATACTTTACCTGTGAGGAAGTTGACTGTAACCCACGCCAAGACCCCTGAAAGAGAGAGAATCAATGCTATTAAGATGCAGAATTTGAAATCTAAATATCAAGTTTCAACTCTAAAAATGATGGTAAACACCCCTCTGGCGTTATTTTACATGTGAAACCTTTTGATAACTCTGACACCTGCAAGTGGTTTTTGATTTATTCGGTACATACAGTAATGAATGTTTATCATTAATGTCCTCATAGAAAGTATACTGTACATCTTATATTGGGACCATCAAAGACCAACCCAGGTAATTAAACACGTCTGAGATGTGAAAT
The DNA here is from genome assembly GCF_024679245.1 of Pseudorasbora parva. NCBI lineage: Eukaryota > Metazoa > Chordata > Actinopteri > Cypriniformes > Gobionidae > Pseudorasbora > Pseudorasbora parva. The sequence continues at coordinate 8,848,495 of NC_090181.1, forward strand.
TAGTCACACCTCATAAAACCACAGGACAAGTATGTCAGTGTCTAAGTTTGCATGAAACGAATGTCAACTTAAATTAAAAATGTGGAGGATTATTTTATATTGAGCGTGGGAGGCTTCCAGACAAGGTTTAATCCAGACAGCTATATTAAATACTCAGGTCGCTATCACAAAAACAGACACAGGAAAGCTGGGGTAAAGGGATGTTTCAAAGTCTGTGCATTGCATCATGGGTTTATTTTACATTTGTGCTTCATTATCTTGGATAGGTTAAAGAGAGAAATGTAATAGTACCTTCATTGGTGCCATTCATGATGGTGACGCTGTTGTTTGGCACAAAGAAAGGAGAGTCGTCAAAAATTTCTTTGACCTATGGACACAAACCAGAATTTACATGTATTAACAATAGTGGACAATTTCAACTCTAAAATGTATGGGTTTATGACTAATGTTTTCCTCTATAATGTACACCATAAAAAAATAAAGAAACCATTTGGTTGTTACAACATAAAAATTCATGCCGGCTCTTTTTATCTGGAGGCAACTGGAAGTGCACTGAATCAATCTTGGGCAAAATTGTCTGAAACTGGGCAAGCTAGAAACCACAAGTGCGGCTGGTGCGGTGGCGTTGAATACGATAATTCAAAAGGCATTCGGGTTCCTTCAACTCCAGACAGCCTCAGAACAGCTGCTTTTGCACACTATTGGTTTCTCTTCTCTCTTACGTTTCCTGTCTTTCTTTCTTTCTTTCTTTCTTTCTTTCTTTCTTTCTTTCTTTCTTTCTCTCTCTCGGTCTCACACACAACGTGGTTTGCATCCCTTTGGGATGGTTGGTATCTCTACCAAATTGTCTGAGAAAGAGAGGAAGCCTTACCTCATCCAACAAGGCTTTGGCTTTTTCTTGAGGCAGCAGGCGCAAGCCGGCAGTGGCTTTCAGAACCACAGGTGTCTGTATCCATTCCTCTTTGGGAATCGTCTTCTTTGCCACCTTCAGCAGCTGCCTAATGGTTTCTCCACCCTAGCATATGAAGAATATGTACATATTATTGCAAATACACCACAATTCCTCAAAGTTAAGACAAAGGAACCATCCTAGCCCTGTTCTATAACAGTAGTATGATCTATAAACAGCTGAACTGGCATCTCTTTTTTTCTATCAGCAACAAGGTCTTTCAATGGAGAGCAGAATTATTAACCATTTCAATGTCCTTGGCTCATGACTACATGGTTAAGGATGGGAAGAAAAGCCATCAGTAAAATACTGGCATAAAGCAGAATGTTTTTTATTAGAATATCCGGACCCACTTTAAATTAGGTGGCCTTAACTACTATTGATACTAACATTTACATTAATCATTTGATACAATGCACTTATTGTGGGCATACATGTTTTACAATATGAAATACAATATGAACCCAAGTTCTTTAATAATACATATGCAAAAAACAGAAGGTTTTTTTTGTTTCCTTGGTTAAAAAATGCTTTCTCCATCTGCACTGCACAGACAAGACTGGAAAAAGTCAAAGCCATTAGAATGTTATGGAAACAACATGTTCCCTGATATTATAAGAAAGTTAGTGGCTTACCACGTCAGGCTTATCCGCATACGCTGACAGTCCAGGCTTCACGGCATGGTACATCTCATGGTCAAGCACTGGAAGCTCCACTGTGGGACACAGAGACAGACAGAAATGTCATAGGGGACCGTTGAAGACGTATGCTATTAGAAAGGTGCACATTAGCAATGGACTGTGGGCAACTTGACTCCATCTCTTAAAAGGTTATTGTGCATGAGCAAAGACATTTGGTCATTGTATGTTTACCACAAATGGCGACCACCAAGATTTTTCCAGACAGGCAAATTAAGAGTTTCTCAAGGCTCTGAGTTTACCTCATCAGGAGTGATGCCATGTCTCCATTTGATGGGTATTTTGGAGAACCGATTACTGCATTATCAGCTCAAACCCATAATCTTAAACATATTGCTCAGGGTTACGATTTATTAAATGAAACTGCAGCTGCTTATTACCCATCATTCTCCATCCCTCTTTACTATTTCCACCCCTGTGTTTCTGTTTGCCTTCACACCATGCAACGAATGAACCACGGCAAACACGGACACAGTAAGCAGAGGTGCTATGAGCCACAGAGGGATGCAGTAAGAAGGAAATGGGAGCGAGGGAGCGAGAGAGAGAGAGAGAGAGAGAGAGAGAGAGAGAGAGAGAGAGACGAAGAGGGCAGCCGTTCACAGAGTGCAAGGCGGGACTCTTCAAGATCATTCTGAGTTCATGGTCTAAGCTACACCGAAGCATGGATGTGAGTCAGGACAATCAACACATCTGGAGAGGAAAATATTGAAATTCTAGCTACCAGAGGAGCACGTAAGTAACCTAGGGATCTGCAGAGCTCATTTAGTGTGCAAAAAGAGGAAATGGAGAGACTTACCTGGGTCCTTTTGAATGAACCTGTAAATGTGGATACGGGTGCCGGTGCTGCCAGCATCGAACATGATCCCATAAAAGGTGCGACTGAAGTTGACCGGGCGAGGGGCCACTGCTTCCGTCACCACAGGTACCTCTGGAGGAAGCTGATTGTCCATGTTGGCAGGGTGATTGAAAGCACGGTAGCGGTTGTACATATGGTGGTTGAAATATGTTGCCTCTGCCAGAAAGTACCCAGCAAAAAGCCACATGGACACCACCGTCAAGAGCAACATCTGCTGAGACATGGTTTCTTTCTCCCACGCCGACACTACAAACAGCTGAAGGCTTGACTGGCGGTTTCTTGAAAAGTGACTCAAGAGTTTTTATGGAGGAGGATGTGTTTGCTGTTTTTGCCCGGTCTTGTTAAGAGAAAAGTCTTGAGGGTGTACAGATGAAGCAAAAGTCTACAGAAAAGATGAAGATGGGAAGAAAGAGAAGATGGAGAGAGCCAGAAAGAGAGGGTGAACACAGAGACACACTCGGGACTGGTCGGTCATCTGTTTACAGTATATAAAGACATAAGTGCTTGGCAGGGGGCCATGCCAAACAACGGCATCAACCAATCCTGAGCCTCTCCATAGCAAGCCCTCTGAAATCCATCCTCCACCATCCCCTCCCCTTACTTATAAAAATGGACATGGAATACCTGCTAAAGAGTGTCATTTCTTTCTCGTCAATTAAATGCAAGGCGTTCAAATTGGCAATACCCTCTCATACCCACCCCCATCATCTGAAGTGGCTTAGATGCTGCTCAAATGTCTTCAGAAGAACAAAAGAGAGTATATATTAAGACTTCAAAACCAGTTGGATTGCTAGGAGTAAATGCATTGGTTTAAAAATACACTTTATGGGTGTACTTAATTAAAACTTACAGCTTTACTTTCTACTTACGGCTAGTCTTGTTACTTCACCACTTTTTTCTTTCTCCTAACAAGCATTTAAACCTACTCATGCAAGCTTCCAATTGCTGCAAGCTAGTTTCCTTTCCAAGAATAGTAGTTATATCATGAACTGGCTTCTAAAGAATCTTAAACGACCGTTTAACTGAGATCTTGAGTTTCTGTGTTACATGTAGTTAATTTGAGTTATTTGTCTCGTAATTTCTAAAATAGGGCTTTTCCCTTATTTGCTCGCTTTAAAAGAGGTGTAAAGAGATGTAGACATTATCTAATTAATTGTAGGAGTTTGTGGTAAGGATATAAAATGGCATTATTATCATTAAACTTCAGAGCTCAAGCATAGGGTAGACAAGTGATTCTTGTGTTGTTTTCACATCAGTTGCCAGGTATTTTGGCACGGCAGATGGTAAACTTCTGTGTCTGTGTACTTTCAGTGCCCACAGAGTAGTGGAAGATCCTGTACCCAGGACACGTAGGGTCGAACTTTAGACTCAAAACACTTTGCGGTTACTGAGGTAAATGACTATTTTTTTTCCCCTCTTTGCAAAGACTCGTAGCTAGGTAATAACATATTAACATATTTCAGGATTATACAGTGAGAAAGCATATGTGTGATTGCATTTTTAGGTGGAAGTTTTGCAAAGCTTCTTCTTTATTGGTTTTGACAGAAAAATATTGCAGGTAGTCAGGAGCAGAGACGGTTGAAAACCTCACATGAACTGAACAGAAGAGTTATAGAGGGGTTTTCTCGACTCTATGAACCTTGGTCTCACATCAAGGAGGGTTGCTTAGATGAATTGTTGTGTAATCCATAAAAATTCAGGCCCTATGGAAGGAACCATTACAATGACATGTATTTTTCTCTTTCACTTGCAACTAATGAAAGTGGTTCACCGCACATCGAGTTAAGAAAGGCATTCACTGCCACTGCCGGTGAGACCCAGCTGAGGGACAGGGAAACGCAGAAATACGGGGGCGGTGGAGCCAGGTCTACGATTTTAGTGCCTAGAGGGGAGATGAGAAGCACAGAGAGGGCAGAGGGAAGGAGGGAGGGGACCTGGGTGGAGTTTGGCAGTGGCTGTGCTCCCATCATGCCATTCCAGTCCCGGACAGTCGGCTGAGCAAAGCAACAGTTCCAACGTTGTAATTTGGAACTAAAAATATTACACTTTCTTTCCTCTTTTTCTTCTTTTTTCAAACTGCGGTACCCCATTATGGTCTTTTCTCCCATGCCAAGCATGCATGTGCAGGCCCTCATTCCGACTTCTGACAAGTTAAGAGAACACGTTCAACCGTGCCATAGTAGCAGTATAGTGCATCTAGGAGCTAATTTAATTGGTGGCTAGCTTGCAAGTGTCATAAAAATTACTCATTCTCCTGAAAAAGGTAGTTATATGCAGGCTGCAATGCTTTGTGGGGATTCCTGTTATTTAGGCTGGACTAATGGTGGACTTATTTTACTTTATTGTAATGCCAAATGTCACTGTACAATATGGTGACTGTTACAGCTGCAGTTAAGCGCACCCTCAGTTGTTGTTTTTTTTTGGTCTCTAAATGAGCACTTATGTTCACACATAACGGAGACAATTACTGACAAGGCAGTCTGTACATCCATGGAATTATCACAAAACATCATAAACAGTGTTTATGGCATAAAGCAGGGCTATTACAGTACATTGTTTCACTGATGTAATAAAAAAAATAAGCTATGACGAGCGCCAAAGCCTGACACATTCAAAACCATTTGTGCAATGTTGACTGAAACATGTTTTGCCACAACGAAACAATAATAATTTGGAAGAATTCGTTGCCAGCCCAGAATGTGCAATGCATCCTTTAATCTGTACAAAACAATAGAGTACTTTTATAGTGCATAAAACAAAAATATGACAACAAAATTGTGAGGTGCAAATGAACTGAATGTGTTATTCATTATGCAATATGCATCGCTTTTTAAAGTAATAGTTCACCCAAAAATAAAAATGTCATCATTTACTCATCTTCACATATTCTTCAAAACACAAAATCCTTAAAAACACAGAAAAGATATTTTAATATATGTTGGGTAATTTCAATACAATGGCAGTATACTGACTCTCTTTTACACTTACTAAAGCACTCAAGTGTTAGCAAAAATTCCATACATAATTGATAATGTGCAATTTCATGAACATTAACTTGTAAATTTATTTTATTTTGTGATCAAAACACTCCTCTTTTACCTTTTTTTTTTTAGATTTACTTATTTTTCTATCCTCATATTGTGAAAAGTTAATGCATTAACATGAACTTGTGAACATGTGACAAGTTAAAAGCGTTGACATGCATGGTTTGTGGACCCTTAGTTTCACTAAATAAAACATTTATCATCTCAATATAATCAAACACTCCCCCAGCCGCACCCCAATTTCACGCAATTGGTTGAGCCATTCATGCCGTGTCGGGTTGGTTGGAACGCTCACCATTTTTTAAGCAAGAAAACCAACAAATATAAAAACATTCACATTCATCAGTTGCAAATGTTGATGTTTTTTAAAAGATATTTTAATGGACAAGTGGGCCTACTTGTGCTTTGTAAATTAATCTTACATTAAATAATGTGGCATAGTTCCATAATAAGGAATGTCAGTTTTAGAGGAGTCCAACACAAGAAAGCTTAATGAAGAGACCAGTTCTTGTAATTACAGATTTGATGATAATAACAGTGTGAAAATGTTTATGGTTATTTGTATATGGAGGGGTTGCTTTTATCTGTCATAGCAATTAGCTTTAAATTTAGTTGCCTAACAACATATATGAACTTAAAGCCAAGCGCCGCCATAAGGTTACAGTAGCTACACCCTGACATTTTGACATATGTTCTTTTGCCCTTTTCTGCCTGTGGAATGTTTTATGGATACATTCCAGCTTCATCAAAAACGGAACAGAAATGACCGGCTGGGAAGCCGGCAACTAACTTGAGTACAAGGCATGCAATGCGAGGGTGGTGCTGCTGGATGGATTCAAAATGTGCTAAGTTTACCTTGTTTTTTAGAAGCTTGGCCCCTGAGAATCTGCTAAGTCAACTGCAATTTTGTTTAAGTTTTGTGGCTACTCCACATCTTATGTAATACTGGCTTATCTTAAATGTGTTTGGTGGCTGAATGGCATGTCAATCACTTGCTGAAGTTGCTCTCTCTAGAAGAACTGGAAGTGAACCCCTTTTGCTTACATAACCTTATGCAGCCTCGGTTACCACTGACCCCACAATTCTTTGGTTTCTTAAGGCTACACCCTTGTGTTGCAAACAACAGAGAGTACCGACCATTACGTGACCCCCTTTTTTATACATGAGTCCCCACAGAGTGAACAGTTTTTCACAGGAAATCATAGGGTGATGGCAACCAATCTCTTTTAATCACAGCCATGAATATCAAAAAAAGATCCTATCTAAAGACTAAATAGTACTGTCAGCAAAGAAATAAATCAGTAAACTACAACAAAATATAATTGCTTCTTATGCCCGGTACACATTGTGGAATTTCGGGCTGTCTCAGATGAAAGATGACCTATTGTGGTGATTTCTGTGGTTGTGGCTCCTAAACGTTGGTCCTACGTCAAAAGTTCAAAGACGACTGTTGTCACTGTCTTGTGACCAAAGTTAGCCTTCGATAATTTTCGAACAGTGTCAGAAATTTTGTGTTTTCTGCCACGACATTCGTCTACTGATTAGCCAATAAAAAAACCTGAAACGTATTGATTAAGGCCACATGGTGCTAAAACTTAAAACTACTTACCACAAGTTCCATTTGCAAAATTGGTACCCTAGTCATGACTGCATCCATGTTGTATACTTCTATATTGTGTCATAGCCTACAATTCAATAGGTGTCATCATTGTACAGTCTACATACACTGATCAGACATAACATTATGACATTCCTAATATTGTGCTGCAAAAACAGCCCTGACCCGTCGAGGCACGGACTCCACTAGACCTCTTAAGGTGTGCCATGGTATCTGGCACCAAGATGTTAGCAACAGATTCTTTAAGTCCTGTAAGTTGCAAGGTGGGGCCTTGTTTGTTCAGCACATCCCACAGATGCTCGATTGGATTGAGATCTGGGGAATTTGGACGCCAAGTCAACACCTCAAACTCATCGTTGTGCTCCTCAAACTATTCCTGAACCATTTTTTGCTTTGTGGCAGGAGCATTATCCTGCTGAAAGAGGCCACAGCCACCAAGGAATACCATTTCCATGAAAGAGTGTACATGGTCTGCAGCAATGCTTATAGGTGTTATGTGTCAAAGTAACATCCACATGGATGGTAGGATCCAAGGTTTCCCAGCAGAACCCAAAGCAACACACTGCCTCCACCAGCTTGCCTTCTTCCCAAAGTGCATCTTGTGCCATGTGTTCCTTAGATAAGCAACGCACAAGCAGCCGGCCGTGATGTAAAAGAAAACGTGATTCATCAGACCAAGCTGCCTTCTTCCATTGCTCTGTGGTCCAGTTCTGATGCTCACGTGCCACTGTTGGTGCTTTCGGCGGTGGACAGGGGTCAGCATGGGGCCTAGGCGCCTATGCAGCCCCATAAGTAATAAACTGAGATGCACTGTGTATTCTCACACCTTCTATGAGAGCCAGCATAATTTTTTTGAGCAATTTGAGCTCATTTTGCCCATGACCCTGTCGCCGGTTCACCACTGTTCCTTCCTTGGACCACTTTTGCAAGATACTGACGATTGCAGACCAGGAACGACACCCAAGAGCTGCAGTTTTGGAAATGCTCTGATCCAGACATCTAGTCATCACAATTTGGTCATCACCCTTGTAAAACTCACTCAAATTCTACGCTTGCCTATTTTTCCTGCTTCTAACACATCAGCTTAAAAGTATTTAATCAATGATAATCAATGTTATTCACATTACCTGTCAGTGGTCATAATGTTATGCCTGATTAAAGCTGCTGTCAAGGTACAAAACTCACCACAAAACATGAACACAAATTAACTTTCTATGTTCAAAATAACCTACATTCAAACGTCATTCAAATATAAAGCAACCTCAACAAAGCTAATGCTGCCATGCAGATTGATTGTAGTTACTGTAACTTTTATTTTATTTTTTAGCTTTTTCTTTGATAACTTTTATAGTAGCTGATAGGTTACCCTAATGCATTTTAAGAGTTTCTCCAAAACTGTATGAATATGTTATGATACACAAATAATTTTTTTATCTGGAATTTCCACCTGCTCTCACTCCCAATGCATCAATATCTGAAGCATGGTCACAATGAAGACGCTAAAGGCACTCCTGAGGTCACTATATCGATGCAGGTACTCCATACATTTCAGTCGTTTACCCGATGCGTCAGATCAAGAATGCATTTAACTCTTTGAATTTGTGAAAGCAGACATGATTTTATTAATATTTAAAGGCTGCTTTTATATTTAAGAGCAACTAACCCACTCCTACCCTAAACCTACCCCCTTCTAAACCATATGAAACATGTAACGTTAACAGGCAAATAGAAGTACAGTCACAGGTATTTATTGCAAAAACGAATGAAAAACTGTATAAAAGTCTTAACTCATGTTGCATTCCAAGTCTTCTTAAGTTATACAATGAATGTCTTCATGTAAAGAACCGACTGGTGCGCAGTATACCGGTACTGGAAAAATACCGGTAGATATTTGATTTTAAACGGTACGATATCATGATTTGGCACCATAGACTGTGAAAAAGTATGGACGACTCGACATCATCCGTTTCCGCTTGGCAGATTTGAAGCTTTCGTGCTGCGTCCCAATTCGCCTACTTATACTACGTCCTAAAAGTATGTACTCTTTTTGTGAAGAAAAAGTATATACTTTTGAGTGTGTAGCAGAAAAGTATGCAAGCTTCGGGACATACTTCGCCATCTTTAACGGACTCTGTCGCTTAGTTACGTGCCCGTCACCGTTTATCTGCCATGTCAATCATCGTCAGATTCCTCACAGTTCAAATCCTTCACATCATAGACCGTAAAAAAATATGGACGACTCGACATCATCCGTTTCCGCTTGCCATATTTGAAGCTTTCAGGCAGCCTTGCACGGCGCGGACATCTTGGGACCGAGTCTGCGCAGTAGCGATTTCGGGACCGGAGTTGCGCAGTAGAGCGCAGGAAGTAGAGCAGGAAGTACAGTCGCGATATCAAAAGCCCGCCCACACGCTCGCAGATGCAGAACAATTAATTATGTTGGTGTGAAATAAACAGTTATGGAAATGTAGAAATTAAAGCTAAAGCTCTAATCTGCTCCCAAAAATTTCGAAAAAAGTCCGTTAGTGCCTCAGTGACAACTTCACTCAGAGAAGCCGTCAGTCTCAGCTGTCAATCATGACGTCACACCCCCGTTTTTATAGCATCAAATAACTAACTCAAACTAAACTTATTTTTAAAACGAACACCTGAAATGAAATCATCGTGATGATAACTGCCTTCATTGACATAAACTAACTTTGGGGGAAAATTTTTGAAGTGTAATTTTATTATTTAGTTTGCCTCGCGTCCATTAGAAATCACAGAGGGGCGGCTATACTGGGACCGGTCACCGGGGGGCGATCGAGGCGCGAAAGCTTCAGTAAATGAGAGTGAGACCAGGGAGACTGCAGGCTTGGTTTGGCACATTTCGGTATATTCTGCTGTTTCGAAGTTCACCGCTAGATGGCAGTAAGCTACACAAACTGACCCGAAACCGGCAAATGTGTGACAACAACATAGAAGAACAAAATGGGTGCCCAAAACGAATTAATAAAGAGAGGAGTAAAAGTGAAATTTGCAATTACTTATAAAACTGATGATGAAGAACCATCAAATCTAGCCAAGCATCTGTCACTATCCTGGCTTTATAAGAGTTCTTAAGAGATCGACAGGTGAGTGCATCATTCAAACCATCTAATTTAGACATTTATTTTCTTTTAACACTGATCAACGCACAAACATAAGATCGAATATGCGTTCGTTTCAACCAATGACATTTAGCTCTCATAATATTTGACGGCCTATGCTTACACGCCTTACCATGTAACTGTTAACAGTTATTATGCTGTAAAATCGCTTGCATGTTCAGATTTGATTTCCTTTATCCGTCCTGAAACGAAAGTGATGTTGAATCGGTCTTTTGAAGCCAGAAGCACTTTGCTAATTTTGAGGGATTTTTGATTAAATTATTTCTCACAAGAAAGTTTTCAAATGACTGATTTGATGTGATATTTTTTGTTGATTAATTTACTAATAAACATTTGTGATAATTTCCAACTTTATAAACTCAAAACTTGCATTATTGTAATCATTCTCGCGCAATATACTCACGCCAATATCAGACCGTGTGGTATCGATTTAAAGGGGTACTTCAGCGCTGGGAAGATGAATCTTTTAAACTGAGTCATTAATGTAGTAGAAATGTGAAATTATTTTTGAATAGACTGAGAAAAGACAGAAAATGTATTTTTTGTCTCATGGGGATGAAAGACTACAATTCCCAGAATGCTTCGCTGCCCTGTGAGGCCACTCCCAAAGCCACCACTACTGAATCACTTTTACTTCCCCACCACCGCATTCATTTTCATAAAATCAGTTCAGTTAGAGAACAGACACTACAATTAAAAACTGAAAGAGTGTGTTCAATATATTGTGATTTAGCCGCTGAGGAAATGTCAGCACAAACGCAGCAGGAGTCAGATTACACGCATTGAGCTGAATGAGCTCATGATGAGAGCTGAGGTAAACACGTCCATGCTCGTGGCAGGAATTCTCAGAATGTGTTCAGTCTGGTGCATTTTCAGTTCATGCCTTTGGAAGATTAACTCATAGGAATTAACTTTAGGAGAAGATAAAATACTCACTTTGCTCCGCCGACTGCACCGTTTCCATGAATGCCTGAGCCAAGCTGAGCTGTGAGTGCGACCCCATCCCCCATGTGTGAGTTAAAAAAAAGTGAAGTTAATAGCTCCCTCCAATGATATTTGCAAATCGACGATATTTGCGTCACTGGAGTAATTTCCAGAAATAAAATGCATAAATCTCTCTTCTGAGGGGAGCAAAATCATTCGAATATACTCCAGGGTTTCTACTGATAAAAAGCCATATGCTAATCACTGAAGTAACCCTTTAATATCTGTACTTCGGTATTAGATTGTGGTACCGTACCAAAGCCAAAATTGTGGTATCAAGCGGAAGGCACTTGACTTTTTTTGACGCCTTGGAAGTGAGAACGGGTTGGGAATTTGCATGGTTTTTCCTATAGATAAAGTGTGTAATTATGCCTGTTTGCATGGATATATTTGTTTATACAACAAACATGAAACTCAGAGATGTAGCATTTGTTATAGTAAAAACCCAAAACACAGCTAAAAAATAATGAGACCAAAGAATCTTGTAGACCCAAATGTCCATAATTACAAAATTACAGGAGTCTTAACATTACATGCATGAAACGGCTATATGGAGTTTTTATTGAGTTAAATCCTGCAGGAGAATGTTCCCAGAAGCTTCTTTCTGCCACAAAATTAAAAATTAAAAAAAGGCAACTGCAACTTTTTTTTTTTTTTTCAAGTTCAGAATGGCATGATATAAACTCCTAGCCTGACGTGGTCATACTCAGTTCTAGTCAGAATATGAGTCTGAAACTGCTCCATTGGGCTGTGATTATGGGGCGTGTTTCAACCGAACCAGGAAAGACATCAATTGGATAGACCGACAACCAATCAGAGCAACAAAGCGACACATTGTCATATGTCAACAGAGTTCAACTGCACTGTGTTGCCAAGTCCGCGTTTTTCCCCCCGCAGGTTGTTTTCCATGTCCGCGGGTTGAAGCGACTATTATGTGATATATAGACCCATGAGTGCGAAATTTAGCAGGCAAACCTTGCCAAAATAAAACACATTTTACCCCCCAAACAACATTTTTTTTCCGGAGAAGCTATTGTTTAGGGCTAGTGGTTGGCGGGTTTTGTTGTAAAAACTTGGCAACCCTGTCTGCACACATGCTGAAATAAACAATCTTTGCCGGTGTTGTAAAAAAATAAAATAATTTAATGATGCACAGAGTACTTACCCAACATGATCATCATTTCTGAGAGAAATAGTGAAGGTGAATGCAGATACAAACAAGCTCTCCGTTTAGGATTCAAACAAATATAATCCAAGCCTCTTTGATGACGCGCATGATTACGTTACTGTTGATCATCTGTCCGTCATCGTCTAAAGCCCGCCCTGATGATTTCATTGGTCCGAACAGTTTCTGTTTTGAGATAATTACTCCTATATGGAGCGAGGCCAGACCGAACCAGCCGACCTAAAAATGTTGTGGGCGGGGCTAAGTTCGGCTGGCATCCAGGCTAATAAACTCCAAATGCGAGAAATAAAGTAAGAATAATGAGTTTATATCTTGCAATTCTAACTGTTTCTCCAATTATGAGTACATACTTTTGAAAATTCTGACTTACCTTGAGGAAAAAATTAATTAATTGCACAATTCACAATTATGGGAAAAGTCAGAGTTGTGAGATGAAAATGTCGCAATTATCTTTTAAATTTGTTATCTTTTAAAAGTTTTATTCCATGGCAGAAAAAAAGTTTCCATACTATACATTGTATATAATTGAACATTTTCTAGTGACTGATCACATCTACATTTTTCAGTTGGCCAGACTGAATTTCTGTGATTTGATGCAATTTAATTCACTGAAATTAAATTTGGCCAACAAATTTTTTTTGATGTGATCAGTCACTTGAAAATGTTCAATTGGGGCCTGAATTTTTTATTTTTTTATTTTTTACAGTGCAGTACGGAAGCCCTGAACGGCCATGGATAATATTTTTTTTCTGTCTTATGTCGTGATCACAAGTTAATTATCTTGTGATCTCGAGATAACAAAAGTTGTTTTTTCGTGATCACGAGTTAATTTTCTCGTGATCTCGAGAAAACAAAAGTTGTTTTGTCGTGATCACGAGTTCATATTTTCTAAGTTACACAACTACGCCATGAGGTGGCAGTATAGAACCAATTAACTGATGGGGTGCGGTATAGCCTATCCACCTTGTGTTGTACTGGTCCAGATTGAACGCGTTGAAGACCTTTCGTGATCACTATAATTTGTGCAGTACTGTGTGCATTAGGCAATTAATATAACTGAATGGTCTAATGTGATTAGTTTGCTATAATAGCGTTTGGTGCGTTACTAAACTTACTGTTAAACTCATTTTGATTTCACTATTCTATTTGCACCTTTTTGTGCATTAAAATGCCATTTTAATCAGCAGCCTAAATAACTGTTAGTTTGCCACATTGTGTCACTCAATGTATCGCCTAAATGTGATGTATAGCCCATGTAAAGATGCATTGCAGCCTAATTTAATTCAGTGATACTGTGCAATTAAAACGATTGTATTTTGTACGAGACTGTATTAACTGGATTAAACGTTTGTTTGTTTTTAGAAATATGGAGTAGGCTACTGCACCGCTTTTGGAATAAAGGCTAGAAGGAAGGATACTTTTCAGAATAAAATCTATTATTATTTACTTATAACAAACAAATTATGTAATGTTATTTCAAACGAATGAGGAAAATAAAATGGGCTGAATCGAAACTAAACGATTTTTAGAATAGAACAGAATAATCTGCCATCCTTCTGAAGGCACCCCCCCCCCTTCTCTTTTGATCATTTAAACATGTTAATTATACAAATAAAATGTTTATTAAGTGAAGCAAAGATTTTGCTGAAAGATCCAGCGCACGGTTTATTATCCATTGATCAGATGCCCGTGAAAGTTGTGTTCGTTGCTACAGCAACAGTAGACTCTGGGTGCAGTGCAGTATTTCAGAATGAAACTCGTGATCACGAGAAAACAACTTTTGTTATCTCGAGATCACAAGATAATTAACTCGTGATCACGACATAACAAGACAGAAAAAAAATATTATCCATGGCCGTTCAGGGCTTCCGTTTTCAATAGACGATCATTTAATTGCTCTGTGAATTGAACAATACCAGTGTCTGGCTTTATTTAGGGCAGAGTGACAAGATTATGTTAAGCGCCTATATAATTAACAATAAAGGCATTTTAGTTTTAGTAATTTACACAAAGACAATAGAAAGTATAAAGTAGCACTACAAGTGAAACCAGCTGATTGCAATGCCATTTTCCTGAATGAAATAGGCTAGGTGGATATTATTACATATAAACATATGTAACACATATAAATATAGTAAATATATAACATATGTTTGCGTTATCTTTATCTTTTTCAGCTTGAATGTTCAGTGACAGTTTATTTGCCAACAGGGAATTAGACATGAACATGAATTTTAGAATGTCACGTCATGTGTGAGTGTTTTCTGTCCCTCACGTGTCCACTGAGCTGGTGGTGGCAACTGGCAAATTACAAAAGGAAACTTACAAAGAAACTCAAACCTTATTATTATGTTGATGCAAACGTTTTATGAACCCAGCATTTCGATCATGAAATGCATTGCAAATTAGTTTCATTGAAGCTTAAATAGAAGGGGAACACTTGTTTTAAAGTTTGAAAATGTGCTGTTTTGGTCAACAGCTGGTTTCCATTTACCGTCCCTTACTTCATACTGGTAAAAATGGGTCCCAATAAGTGTTCAGCAAAGAAAACAAGAAGCTTGGTCTGGACAACCTTAAAACACCCCTTTTTAGACATTCATGGAAATTTCATATTTGCAAATGTAGCAAAATCCTGGAAAATGTATTGTTGTGGTGGGCTTAGATGTAATTTCCAGACCCCCCCACTCCCCCCTTTCTTTAACATTATGTGATAAAACACTTAAGCGAGGCCTTAGCTAATGGAAACAAAGCGATAGAACGTGAGTGTCTGCTTTATTATTATTATTTTTTGTTAAACAAGTGAAGTGGTCTGACATGTGACTAAAAACAGGGTGAAATTCAGTGAGCCAAGCTGTTATTTCATCAAGGCTTTTCCAGCTGTGTCCCCTGTGACCCAGCCATTTTTGACAGCAATTAAAAAAGGCAAAGGAAGAGAGAAAGGCATGAAATTCCACCACAAGATAATTGACCTTTGAAGAGGAGATTCATCTCTTAATTCAGTTTGACAGTATGGTCAAACCTTAAGACACCGGCAGTTATGTTTACATTTGTGTCTGTGTGTGAAACACACACACACACACACACACACACACACACACACACACACACACACACACACACACACACACACACACACACACACACACACACACACACACACACACACACAAAGAAGTTTATTGGCCTTTGACTGTTCTATAAAAATTGGTATTCTGACTGCTTTATGTTTTCAAATGTATTTAACTGGGACCCAAAATGTTTTCCTGTTGCAAAGAAAGTCCCATTCCTTAAAATAATGACATTCTTGAAATAGCATCAGGTACCACAAATAATCTCGTTCTGTTTCTGTTCTGTTACATTTGTCGATCTGTTCATTTTATATAAAAATTTATAAAATAAATATTTTATTTTATTTTATAATTTATTAGAATATTTATTTAAATGTTACTGAAGACTTTCGATTATATTTTGATTGTACATTTAATTGGTTATTCCAATATTAAATACATTTGCAGTGTTAATATTAGGTGGAATTAATCACAATTAAATTATCAATATTTTTAGTTAAAAAAGTAAAAAAATCATTAATTTATAGTTCACTTTAGACTTTAGATGGTGAAGTCTCGTAACTCCTTTGCAGCGATCACGCCATTATCTACATAGCACAGCTGACTGTTTGTTATTGTATCAGCGACAAGTTGCAGCTCAGCAATCAAACGAATACCAGTAGTGTTGCTGTTAGCAGTCTTTCAGAAACCCTTCACCTTCCCCATCTCCACCTGTTTACAGGGGTTATTTCATGTATGTTACATGTGCAGCAGCATGTCTTACATGCTCACAGCAATGTCTGTGAATGTATTGGCAGAAGCATCAGATTTATTCTGCCAAGACCAAATACATTAGCATATCGGCCAATCTCTATTAACATGCTGATCTCCCGAGAGTTGTCATGACAGAACTAAGGAACTTTTGTCAACTAACCAACTAACTCTCAGTGGAATATTAGTAGACTGTTAGATTTGGGTTAGTAGAATATTATGACATGTAGGGAAAAGTTACGTGAAAGTAACGCGTGACGAAAGTAACAAACCGATTTTCTCAGAGCCCTGACTACAATTATATTCCAAGCTACGACAGCACGTTCAGCACACAACCCTTGGCGGACCTGCCAAATATCATGAGATTTCATCATTGTTTCCCACAGCTGGGTCCGAAATTCGGTTTTTGAGTATGACAATGTTAATTACTGAAGCTGTGTTTCTTGTTTCATGCGTCTCAGTAGATTTTTAATCTACAGGTTATTTAGTGTGCTGTTACACACCCTGAAGGCTTGTCTTTTCAGAGTTTTTCAGTAGGCCTGTAAAAGTAAATCATGTTTAAATGTCTGGACTTCCTGTCGGGACAAAAATAACTCTTGTTACTTTTGTCCAGAGGTGGACAAAGTACACAACTTCTTTACTTGAGGAAAAGTAAAAGTACTACTGGTCAAATATTACTCCTTTACAAGTGAAAGTTGTAAAAACTGATTTTTACTTAAGTAAAAGTACAGAGGTATTTGTTTTCAAAAGTACTTAAGTATCAAAAGTATATTTCTGTTTTTTTTGGTCAACGCATTATTTTATTATAGTTGTATAAATGCACATAATGTGATCATGGTTTAAGCCAGTCAGTGATGCTCCATCTGACATACTAGCATACGACTAATTTAAATACTTCTATAAAAGTTACAAAGCTCTTAATAAAGCTGCTGTCACTTTAAGGCCCAACGCACGGATCCAATACACTGATACACATCTTATATTCTCCAGCTGTTTACCTTCACTTAAGACATAATTAACTTTGATTATGTGAATACTCGACAAAATGAGCCATCTTTTTCCATTTTGCTATAAACTATAAATCAGTGTTCAAAAAATGCTGTGAAATCATTAAACTTTACGTGACTCTACAAGAGTGATTCCTGAAAGGCTTTCTGCAAAAACCCAAACACCTTTTAAAGAAGAAAAAAATCATCCACTGACTTTCAAAGCTGCTACAGAAACGACTTTCGACTTTGAGGACCTTGATAGAAATGTAGTGGAGTAAAAAGTATGATATTTGTCTTTCAAATGTAGTGAAGTTAAAGTCATAAGTTTCCAGAAAAAATAATACTCAAGTAAAGTACCGTTTTATATATATATTGGATATTATCCATTTTTGCAAATGGATTGACATTGCAAATAAAAAAAGGTTCTAAACGATTCAAGTTTGTCGGGTTATGTTTGAAACATTTGATGAAACTTAAAATGAAAATGTAATTTAATAATTTTTAGGACAAAATATGTATGCAGTTACATATTAATAAGGTCTTAGTCAGGTATGTTTAATAAAAACAAGACTATCAAAGAAATCTAGCTTGTATTGTTGTGTTACTTTTGTCCTGACTGATGGGGTCAAAAGTAACAATGGGCAACTTATATTCAAAGTGAAATTATACTGTAGTCATTCTACATTTGTACTAAATACTAACTGGTATTGATAGACCACAGCAAAAATATATCTCTGTCTAAAACATTATCTTTTAAAATGACATTTTTCTGAAAAATGGTTCTTTTGCCCCTGCTCTCCCCTACTTGCAAAGTTACAGTTTATAGTCAGTAGAATGTCTGTTGAGGAGCATCAAAATAGAGTGACAGTCTGCTACTCTGACTGCTAGTTGAGGTAGATAGAAATTAACTTATATTTCATAGAATGTCAAAAGTTGAACAAAAAAGTAAATTAACAACGCCTTTCCAGTCCACATTTATACATTGTTCCTGGAACAAAAAAAACTAAAAACAGAATGCATTTGTGATTAAACTGATGATCAAGTCGGCGGAAACTTAATTTACTCCAGTAAAAGTTCTAAACTGAAATTTTAAAAGTGTTATTTATGAAATGTGGTCAATAAAATATAAAGCACAAAATTAAAGGTCTCTAATTATAGAATCAGTAGCTGGTATTTTGCTATTGAAGAACTATGTATTCTCTGCCCAGAATCACAGGAAAAGGCCATAGGTCAGGCTTTGTACTTATCCCAGTAACCCTTTAGGTTGTGGTGCTGGCTTTGCAGAAATACGTTATGTTCTCAAAAATGTTCTTTTAAAGGTTTTGGTTATGGAACAGGAAAGAGCACTCCGTACTTGCTGTAATGACTAACTGTTAGATGACACTGCACTAATGCACACTGTCATTGAGCTTGAAGTTACATAAATAAAGACTACAGCAAAGCTACTGTAAGTTCTGCATGGGCAGAGAGGGCAATAAACCCACAAGATCTTCTCCATATTTGCAGAAAACAAATAAATGTCATGTGATGTTTAGGCCACGTTCACACAGCAACAGAATACGTCCTGTATTTGAGTGAGTCCTTAAAATACTTTTTTTCCTCAGAATTGCACTTTATATCTCACAATTCTAACTTTATAACGTGCAATTCTGACTTTATAACTTGCATTTGCGAATTTATATCACACAATTCTGAGGTGAAAAAATCTGAAAAAGTTGCAATTACTTTTTTTATTCAGTGGAGGAAACAAGCTTCAGCGATGGAGATATGAGCTGTATGTTTTCTAAAGGTTTTAGATATTTTCAGGTCCTCTTAGGTCCTGTAAGACTTTCAGTTTTATGAATGTCGCCATCTTTGATATTACTTTGGTCACCTGTCATGGTTACTGGTCAGAGATATGGGCTTGACTCTCGTTCACAGTCAGTACAGGATATTTCAAAACTCCCACCTGTAAGTAAATGTGGCTTCAATCCCTAAAACTGAACATAGTCTCATAGCTTTTTGAGGAAGCCTCAAAGAACAACAACAACAAAAAACCCTTTGAAACATCCACTTTTCAGACACCCATAGAAATGTCACATAATAGTTGCATTATTTTAGCTCTTTCTACTCAGCCTTCATTTAGTAAATAATAGAACACCTCTTCTTAAAAATAAACTTGTGGAGACAGTCTAGTGCAGCTGGAGTGAAAAAAGAGTGGGTTTTTGAAAAAAAAAAAACCCTGCAAAAAATGGTGTCTTTGTATAGAAATTTGCTTACAGAAGGAAGCAGCGAAGATTGCCCAGCTAGCACTTTACAGTCAACGATTCTACCCTCTTTCCAATTATAGGCTAATTTTACACATCAAACTGCAACGTCATACAGTAAATGAAAACAAATAACATATGTTTAAAAAAAAAAAAGGTTATTATCGTGACCATTCTATATTTTCCCCCTTGAAGACAGTATACATCACCTAAACCAATGATTACCTTGACCGGATGGGACTGTTCTCCAAACACCGTGTGGGAAGCACTGGTATGCGCTTGATTATAATAGTAAATGTCATTGTGTTTAGCTTTTCATAGCCACTAAGAACCATGTTAGTTTAACGTGATTAGTTCACCTAAGCCATGTCAGCAAAACACCTAGTATCTAGTTTACTTATGTGGAAATGGGTGGAAGCCTCTTGCCAGGGAGATTTAGAGTATTTCCACAGGGCAATCCTTCACCTGCTTGCCCAAGCCCACACTTGAGGTTAGCCTAATTCAATTAGATGAGTCAGACTTAAGCAGAGCCAAGACCAGCCCAATGCCCCAGAATTGTAACTTGGTGGAATGTAAAGGCAATTTGCGGGAGTATCATGCCAATTTTGCATCATTTGGTCTCGCCACATTTCACAGTGACCAAGGTAATTAAGATGGATGCTTTTCATACGACAATGTCTTTCCTGGCTCAGACATTAGTCAACATTAAATCAAAATTGACCTAATTTCATTTCTTAAAGGGGACGTATTATGCAAAATTTACATACATTTACAGTTGAATTTAAATGTTGTCGGCAGCGTGTGTACACAACCACCCTATAATGGTAAAAATCCACCCACTCCTATTTTAATCCGCATAAATTATAAGTCATAAGTGTCTCAAACATGCATTTTCTATGTTGTGACATCACATTGCTTAGGCCCGCCCACATCTGCTGACATCAACATTCAATTAAGAAACATCAGCATTCAATTAAGAAATGTATTCTTATTAAAGCTGCTAAAGTTATTACAATCAGCAGTGAGCGATTTTCTGTTTTTCTTTTGTTGTTTGATTCATCTTTTTTTTATATATATATATATAATATTTTTAAAAATATACATTTTTCATCTCCCCTAGAGTTCAACAGTTGAGTTCTACAGTTTTCTAATCCATTCAGCTGATCTCTGGATCTGGCGGTAGCATATTTAACATAGCTTAGCATAGATCATTGAATCTTATTAGACTGTTTGCATCTCGCTCAAAAATGACCAAAGACTTTCAATATTTTTCCTTGACTTCCTTGATTTAAAACGTGACTCTTCTGTAGTTACATTGTGTACTAAAATTACGTTGTGCATAATATCATTGCACCTGCTTCACCCATGGCAGCAAAGTTCCTTGATTATTACACAGGAATGAGAGTATAGTTGCTAGCCATATCGTTCCAGAAAATCACGTTTCATTTTCCTAATGTTCTTGGTACACAATGTCTTCATAATCTTTACAGTTTACAATGCTGAATTGAATCACCAATTTTTTTTTTCAAAATATACAAACCCGATTCCAAAAAAGTTGGGACACTGTACAAATTGTGAATAAAAAAATGCAATAATTTACAAATATCATAAGCTTATATTGTATTCACAATATAATATAGATAACATATCAAATGTTGAAAGTGAAACATTTTAAAATGTCATGCCAAATATTGGTTCATTTTGGATTTCTTGAGAGCAACACATTCCAAAAAGATGGGACGGGTAGCAATAAGAGGCCAGACAAGTTAAATGTACATAAGGAACAGCTGGAGAACCAATGTGCAACTTATTAGGTCAATTGGCAACATGATTGGGTATAAAAAGAGTGTCTCAGAGTGGCAGTGTTTCTCAGAAGTCAAGATGGGCAGAGGATCACCAATTCTCTAAATGTTGTGGCTAAAAAAAAATAGTGGAGCACTATCAGAAAGTTTCTCAGAGAAAAATTGCAAAGAGTTTGAAGTTATCATCATCTACACTCCATAATATCATCCAAAGATTCACAGAATCTGGAACAATCTCTGTGTGTAAGGGTCAAGGGCAGAAAACCATACTGGATGCCCGTGATCTTCGGGCCCTTAGACGGCACTGCATCACATACAGGAAGGCTACTGTAATGGAAATCACAACATGGGCTCAGGAACACTTCCAGAAAACATTGTCGTGAACACAATCCACCGTGCAATTCTCCTTTGCCGGCTAAAACGCTATAAGTCAAAAAAGAAGCCCTATCTAAACATGATCCAGAAGCGCAGGTGTTTTCTCTGGGCCAAGGCTCATTTAAAATGGACTGTGGAAAACTGTTCTGTGGTCAGACGAATAAAAATTTGACGTTCTTTTTGGAAAACTGGGACGCCATGTCATCCGGACTGAAGAGGACAAGGACAACCCAAGTTGTTATCAGCGCTCAGTTTAGAAGCCTGCATCTCTGATGGTATGGGGTTGCATGAGTGCGTGTGGCATGAGCAGCTTACACATCTGGAAAGGCATCATCAATGCTGAAAGGTATATCCAAGTTCTAGGACCACATATGCTCCCAAACAGACATTGTCTCTTTCAGGGAAGACCTTGCATTTTCCAACATGACAATGACAGACATCAATGACAATCAATTATAACATCATGGCTGCGTAGAAGAAGGATTCTGGTACTGAAATGGCCAGCCTGCAGTCCAGATCTTTCACCCATAGAAAACATTTGGAGCATCATAAAGAGGAAGATGCCACAAAGACATAAGACAGTTAAACAACTAGAAGCCTGTATTAGACAAGAATGGAACAACATTCCTATTCCTAAACTTGAGCAACTTGTCTCCTCAGTCCCCAAACGTTTGCAGACTGTTAAAAAAGAAGAGGGGATGCCATACAGCGGTAAACATGGCCTTGTCCCAATTTTTCTGAGATGTATTGATGCCATGAAATTTAAAATCAACTTATTTTCCCCTTAAAATTATAAATTTTCTTGGTTTAAACATTTGATATGTCATCTATGTTGAATTCTAAATAAAATATGGAAATTTGAAACGTTCACATCATTGCATTCTGTTTTGTACAACAATTTGTACAGTGTCCCAACTTTTTTTGGAATCGGCTTTGTTGTAAACACTTGACTGGGAAGGACATTTATTTCATAAAGTTTAAGAGCTCAATCTGCGGTCACATGACCAAATTGCAACAATTAGCCACTTGTCAGCGCTATAACAGGGAAAAAACATGAAAATGGCTATAACCACCCAACCACTAGTCTGACTTGAAAATTGGCATACGCTGTCTGTCGAAAGTGCCATGATCGTCTAGGAGGACATTGACGTATCTCAAAAATCATGGCCGCCATTGAAAATAAATGTACAGTATCAAATACATCTGAATGCACATAAATCTGATAGCAAACCATCGCCATTTGCTAACAAAATAGCGTTTTGTCTGCACATGCTAATTTCCAAGACATTTATTACATTTATGGAAAGAGCCACAGTGGCTCCAAAGGCTGCTGGTATAGCTTTCATTTCTATTCTTGTTTTTAAATTAACATTGAATGAATTTCAATAAATATTTAAGTTTCCGTTAATCGACATAGCACACACTACCTGGAAGCACAAGCTGTCCCTATAACAGACGTTCTTTCCATGAGTTTGGTGTGCTAGCTCTAATTCCAAACCACATTCCTCTCGTTTTCTAACATGGGGTTTGTTTGACCAGAAGCAAAAGGTAAATGAATGGGAATGAAACGTGTCCATTTTTAAAACGTGTCCCACACAATGGGAAGTACTCTTGGTGCCAAAAACAAACCTGCTGAAGCTACAGCAAACCTATTTATAGATGTAGTGATACTTGACTAAATATTCTTATTCAGGAAGTTCCTGATCTTTGGTGGGCACAGCAGGTATATGGTATTCCCTCCCAAGATATTTATTTGCACTGTCCTGTGTATTTGTTTTGCTTGTGGTAGCTTTTTCCCTTCACCTCCGCAGTAGGAGGCAGTCTCCTGTCTCTGTGGCCTGGCGCTTGGCGCTCATACCGAAGCTCTTGCTTTCCAAGCCGACGGTTTTCTAATCCCTTTGTTGCCCTTGGACCTTTGCTGGGAAATGCAAATGCGGGAGACCGTAATTGTGGACATACTGGTACCAAACACAAGCTTCGATCTGAGATATGAATACCCTTACACAAACCAAAGTTATTATAATCTTGTTTCCAGAACTTGCAAGAGCCTAGACATTCAGCTTACATGCATCCTAAGTTATGTAACAAGCATTGGTTTTACAGAGAGTGGAGCATTACATTTCTAAATGTAAGAGACTTACATTTTGCCATATCAAGCGACCACAACATCATAAACCCTGTTTACACTTGGTATTAAGATGCATTTGGTCGATTGGATCACTAGTGGGCGATGCTAAATACATGTGTAAATGGGGTCTAAAACATGTTGAGCTTGTCCACTTTCGATCTATTCCAGTGTTAGTCAGAAGAGGCATCGAATTGCTTTCAAAGTGTAAATACTCATGTGGTTGAACCATAGACCGTAAAAAATATGGATGACGCGTCATCATCCGTTTCCGCTTGCCCGAGTGGAAGCTTTCAGGCGGCCTGCACGGCGCTGACATCTTGGGACCGAGTCTGTGCAGTAGAGATTTCGATCGCGTTGAACGCATTCGAACAGCCATAAAAGACCGCCTACTCTCTGATGTAATGCGTAAACATTGTGGGAAGCACGCTAGCCAGATGGGATTAAACTTTGTCAGATGGAGACCCTAAATTAGGCTTGAAAACGAAAAACGTACCAAGCACAATGTTCTCTCACCACTCCTTATTGCTAACACGCATTGACAGCCTCTTGCGGCTCTCAAAGCAGAAACGAAAGCTGATGCTCTCCGTATTTTTCTGTCGTGCCCATATGTAAATTGCGTACGTTGTTGTTTTGTTTTGAAAAAACCCACCAGTAGACCATCACCTAGAAGAAATCTAGACAGAAGTGGTTGAAAGTAGACAAAATAGATGGAGTAAAGACCATCTTGGGGTGTAACGTTACTCACACTAGCGATCTGAACTGTGCCCAGTTCGTTTAGCCGGCCCTGGCCAGCCTGGAAGAACTGTGTGGTACTCTCATCATTAAACTATTACTACTTGGATACACTTTTCAAATAATTAAAGTATATTTAGGATTATAACAAGTCTGGTTCTTACCTTATCAGAACAGGGATTGAAGTTTGTAACCATTAAATTCAGCTGCCTCTTTCATCTTTTGATACATGCAGTGAAATCAAGTGAAAATCGCTGCGCGGCATAAATGATAAATCTATTAGGCTGTCTATTAGAGAAGGTGCTTTTCTTCCTTTCTTCTTCAAAATAAAAAAAGGTGCATCGTGAACGACGTAAGTGTGTCCGGCCCGGTACGTTAACTGCAATGTGAGTGCAGGCCAGCGGGGGAAAGGGTACAATAGCACTCGGGCAGCCGTGCCTAGTGTGAGTACATCCTTAACACCAGGTGTAATCAGAGCCATAGACACAGTGCTGGGCTATACCTTAGAACAGGGTGTTGAAGGACCACTTTTTACTAATTCAAGTCAACTTTATTTATATAGCGCTTTTACAATGACAATTGTTTTAAAGCAGCTTCAGAGTTAAACAGGACAACATTGCAACAAAATTTGATTCGGTTGTACAGTCGTTCTGGAGAAAACAGTGATGTTATCAGCTTATTTTAATTTATCATAGAGCGACAATGTTGGCAGATCAGTATTATAGTTTATACAATTAATTAAGACCTAATAAATTTATTTTATTTGGATATTTAGTTAAAAAACTTAGATCTAAATTTTTGTGTTCCCTGAGCAAGCCAAGCCAAAGGTGACAGTGGCAAGGAACCAAAACTCCATCAGGACATGATGGAGAAAAATAAACCTTGGGAGAAACCAGACTCAGTCGGGGTGCCAGTTCTCCTCTGGCCTATTATCAAACAGTGTATGATTATTATTCTGGCAACCTTACAGGTCAGAAATCATATTAGATCGGAATATTCAAAATTTCTGGGCATCACGGGTTTATTGAGGATGACGCGTCGATTACACAAGAAAATGAATATTTGAAGGATCGGAGATTGGAGTTCAGTT
The DNA here is from genome assembly GCF_024679245.1 of Pseudorasbora parva. Taxonomy (NCBI): domain Eukaryota; kingdom Metazoa; phylum Chordata; class Actinopteri; order Cypriniformes; family Gobionidae; genus Pseudorasbora; species Pseudorasbora parva. The sequence goes on from NC_090181.1 coordinate 8,874,159, forward strand.
GTGTTTAATTAGGGCTTGAGCTAAAGTGGCCCTTCTGGAGCAGGATCAGATACTCCTGCCTCCTGCCCCGTTTACACTAGTGCATTTTCGTTTTTAAAAATGCATAACTTTTGTTACGGTTATGCGTGTTGTTTACACTACACCAACGTTTTCGAACCTCGGAAACACTGCAGAACCTGCATAAAAAACACTGCATAAAACTCTGGGTTGTGTTTCAGTATAAACGGACCAAACCGGAGACTTTTAAAAACAATGGCGTGGCTGGTCATATTACGTTACCAGAACATGACAATAACAGACCAGGGCTGCTTTTTCCAAAAGCACTGTACACCTAAGTTGATCATAGAGACCGCTGGTGGCTATTGTATTACAGTGCTATTGGGAAACTCAGCCCAGAGCCGGCTCTCTCAATGGCTCTGTAACGTACCAGCCCAGACGACTGCACTGACTTTGTGATCATTTAGCAGCCGTTGTGCAGTGAAACGCTGTATTGTATAATAACGCAGCTATCTAGAAAACGGTTTACACTTGTATGTGCGTTTTCAGTTGTACAGTCAGTGTAGACGGAGATTGAAACACAATGGAAACGCCAGTGTAGATGAGGATGGTTTTTATTCTAAAACTAAAACGCACTAAGAACGCCCCGGCAAAGGCATAGCAAAACTTGGTGCTTTGGATTTTCAGAGATGACCATAAATATAGACAAATCTGTGACTAGGAGGAGGTTAAACTTGTAAGCAGTTCTTTTAAAAAATGTCCTGGCAGTCATTGCACCTCATCTCAAATGTCTGAGCTGTCTGCAGCCTGGTGGAAAATCTTTTTTACAGGGTGAATTTTTTTTCACCAACAGCTTGCTTAAGATTAGCTTTAAATATAGTCGTGTGTGTCCAAGTCCATCTTTTCTCTTACATTTCAAGTTTGTTATCCATCACCATTTTGCAGAACCCCTGACAATATTCCTAGAACAAATATTTTTCCAGCTTTGAGCATTTTGCGATTATTTAAAGAATTGAAAACAACATTAGTGTGTTCACCTGGGGTTTTGATGCTGGAATTTTTTTGTGCAAATTTCTGAAATGTATGAATATAAGCTGGAATGCCAGAATACCAGAACATAGTTTCACTTCATTTTGATGGTCCCTTTGACACATTCTGTTTTTCATAAGCATATAAGTATTTTTACACTTACTTGTACTCTAATTAGAGTGTTAATATAGTATTAGTATACTGGTAGGGTTAGAATAAGTTGACATGTACTTTCGAAAGTCACTTATAGTAAACAGAATGGTCAAAAGAGACCATCAAAACAAAGTGTTACCAAAAATACAATCATGGCTTGACATCCTAGTAATAATGCATTGGCACAATCGCCCTCATTTATCAAAAGTGTGTACACCAAATTCCCAGCATACACCTTGCGTACACCCAAACCCACGGTGACTTTGAGATTTATCAATATGGACGATGGCATACGGCACGCTCAAATCCTACGCCAGCTCAGGAGGTGGTGTACGCACGTTTGAGTTAGTACGAAAATGCACAGAAAAACTATTGCTAACACCACAAAACTCACTGACAAAGATGTGCTATATTATGACCCACTGTAAAAAAAACAACATCAGCAGCATAGTAATTATGAACTTAAGTGTTTATTTTTAAGAGAAAATATTTTTCGGAGAAGTTTCGCTTCTTTGCCGTTTTCCTTGTGTCCGTGGCGTAAAATGAGGGCGTGGGGGAGGCAGAGACTTGAATATATAGGGGCGTGTTATTCTAATGACGATCGTATTCAGCCGCGGCATTTATCAAGGGTAGGTATTGCGTACACCTGGATTGCAGAGGTGCGCACAGCTTCATAAATCAGGCAGTGAGAGGAGTTTAAGCATAATCTTACACCAACATATGCGCCCGTTTCTACACAAGATTGATAAATGAGGGCCAGTGTGTCTGTGTGAACAAAGGATGTGTGTCTTATTGACGACATGCACTGGAACACCAGTCTCTCTTGAACACGCATACGACAATTAGCTGAAGTTAGAGATTATAGTTTATAAAGTTTTGAATATGGATATTTTTCTGAAACAAATGCATGGCTTCACTTCAGAAGGCCTTTATTAACACCCCGGAGTCATATAGATAACTTTTATGATGGTTATATGCATTTTCATATAAAAATTGAAGTATTTTGGCTTTTATATGAATATGTAAGCCTTACTGTTATCTATAAGCTTCCTCCAAAAAATGACAACATTTTAGAAGATAAAATGATTTTGATGACATCACTCTGCAGCACTTAAGCTTCTAATTCGATTTTCTGTCCAATCGGAGCATCCCACCCCATACATTACAAATCGACACATGTTCACACATGCTATTTCTACATGGTGAATGGCATATAGTGCACTATATAGGCCATAGGGAGTGTCAATATGCTTTCCATTGGGGCAAATGAAGTTTGGCTTTTATATTTTAAAACGATAGAGGAGATTATGAGGAGAAACAGCTAGAGTTTAGGAGGAAACTGCTGCTTTAGCGAGTTTAGCAGCTCAGGCCGATCTGTGGTAGCTCCTTTGGTTAAAAATAATGGCTAGTTCAGGGCTGGGATATATGTTAACATTATGATTTTTGGAATGACTTATCACGAAAGGAAAAAATATGTTTTAGTCGCTGACATTGGTTAATGGACACGCTGTCATTTCACAATAGTTATTTATAGACATTAAGAAAATATCGCAAAAGTTTTGTGCAAATCTAAAATAAAAACGCAGTGTATGTCTATGATTTGATCATTATTGCAATGATTTTTATGAGTCAGGTTACAGGGCTCGAAATTAACTTTTTTACTTGGTATTACTGGTGCTCCCAACTTAAAAAAGTAAGGAGCACCTGTACAAATTCAGAAGCTAAGAACATTTACTGCCATTTAGGAGAACTCTTAGTGGTAAGATAAAATGTTTTGTGAATACGGCTCCTGAACAAGTAAGTAGCTAACATCCACTTTAGTTCTGACCAACTAAGGGGGAAAAAGCAGTGCAATAAATCGCGATGATAAATCATGTTCATTTTTTATATCACGTCAAACCGTGCAAATGATACTTATTCAAATTGTTAATGTTAACATCAGCATTGCGTGACTACATTTAATGTGTAACGTTAGGGCCACCTGTAGTTTAGTTTCCATTTCTGTGCATTCTAATCGTCATATAGGCCTACCAAAAAATCAATGTGGAGTAAAGGTGAAGCTCCCTCTCATAGATGGCACTAAATAATTGATTTAACATAATGCACATAACAAAACGAGAAAGGCACAACAAAGAAATCTCCGTAACTGTATGACTTAAGCGAACAAAATGTGCTACTGTTACATAGCCTAATTCAACCATTGAAATGTCTTACCTGTCCAACAGAAAAAACCCTTCAAAACACAGACTTCACGCCACCTTCTTATCCTTGTTTTCGCATCAGTCTGTTTGTAGTCTCTTTTTCTGTAGCCACTCTGAAGACTTTTCCATTTTCTTTCTGGATCCACCATCAAATTGAAAAGTTTAATTATATCAAGTGCTGTGAGAATAGGTTATAAATCTCTACTTCCAACATTCTCACATGCAATCATAACCTGCTGACCGGGATACCTTCATATGTGTACAGTGTGACGCTATAACGCGCTAAGAAATGCTTGAATTTATTGCGGAAATCCACCACTACCACTGGAATTAAAAACATCATCACAAGCTTACCTTTGTAAATCGAGCTAAGGTAAACCGATAGTTTTTAACACTGGCAGGGTATGTATATAATTTTGGATCATTTTTAACCCAAAAAAATGTATGGACTGCATATTTAAGGGAAAACACAAAAATGAAAAGAGCAGGCTTCTTGAGTACTGTTAGCTGGGAATCTCTTTTAAAATGATGACATTGTTTGAAATAACTTTCACTCTTGGAGTTGGGTTCTCTTTTCAAGGTAAATGCGATGGCGACGTGATGCAAAGTTGGGTTTGAACAATTGCATTGCAGCTCATTCAGCTAAATAGAGGTAGAGGAGTTAGTTAAAACCGAGAGTCGAGGGTAAAAATACGGCTGCACTGGCCTTGACATACGCACCGCAAGAAACATCTGCATGCGGAGTCTGAACATACCACTTAGCTTCACATGCACATTTGGTACTTTCAAATTATTTGTGGATATCTAAAGAAAACAGGCGTAACTAGATCATGCTCGCCTTCGTGTTGCAGACACTGACATACCCAAAGGATATTCTGTGGCCAGTATTTGTGGCGTGCTGTTGATTACCTAAGAAAAGAATTTTGACTCATCCCTCAGCTTGTAAAAATGAACGGAAAAAGCATTTACTATCAGTACTGAGTAGTGGTGGAAGCTTAGCAGGTCAGTGGGCCAAAGCATTTAAAAGCAGGCACTTGTATTTTTTAAAACGCTACATTAATTATTTATTTAATATACAAAAAATGTTTTTATGAAGCTGAGTTGGAACTACTTTCTAGTTGGGTCCTTATTGGGTTAAGTTTGCAGAGACATAATTTACAGATTATATCACACTTCTTTGTGGTAACCTTTAAGTAACCAGGTTCAGGTTTTTTTTTGTTTTTTTTAAATGCTCAAAGTGATAGTTCACCCAAAACTGTAATTATTTATGGACTCTCAACAGGGTCCCTACTGACTTGCATTATGGACCGAAAAATAGACCTTTTTCGAAAAAATTTCTCTTTGTTTTGATTTCTCAGAAAAAAGCGAGCCATATCTGGAATTTTTAATTTCTGCTGTGTTAGATTTTGCTCATTTAAAGCATGTCACTGATGTCTACGTTTATTAAGTAGCAAATAATGTAAAATATTTCTTTAGGTTCAACAGTTTGAAATACTTACTGGGAGCAAACTTTTAGTATCCAGTGGAATTCGCTTTTAGAAAGTTACATAGTAACACCAGGTAGTGGATATCCTCCCTACGGTTAAAAATGTTTTATGTCGTCTCTGCATTTTTCTTCACCCACATAAGAAACCAGCCCATCTCTTGGCTTTGTCAGCTTTTTCCAAGGGTGCCAGAGTTAGACACTAGCATGCCAGAGGACGCCATGCAAATTACAAAGCATCTCCAAGATTTACTCCATCTGAGGTTGGTTGTTTAGCAGACAGTGCAGTCAAGCTGTAAGATGAAGATCCAGAGTAATTTATCTCATCTTTGCATATTCCCTGTGCTGGTTCACCATAATTAATGGCGTACTACAGAGTGCTGTCTCCCAAACAGGATTGTTAAGGAATCGCATCATAAGAACTTTGCAACCCAAGAATCACAACCCCATCACCTCTGACTTTATTGGCCCGCTTCATTTGCAGATGATTTCCACCCATTCTTAAAGCCCTATTCGCAATGGACAAGTTTTCGAAACAACGTTTGAGCTACGATTCTTATCTCTCGGCGTCTGTGATTTCATGTACCGATTCGGGCGGGACTAACGTGAGTTTATTACAGAGGTGATATGTTTTCTAGATCTGGTCGTCACAGAAGGTCATGTGCACATCACTTATGATATATATCTATTACTATATTATTTAGCATCATTTTAATTTATTATAAAAACCTGTTATAAGTAGACTTTAATTAAAGGGTTAGTTCACCCAAAGATGTAATTGATTTCATTAATGACTCACTCTAATGTCGTTCCACACCCGTAAGACCTCCGTTCATCTTCAGAACACAGTTTAAGATATTTTATATTTAGTTCGACAGCGCATCTAGGCAAACTATACTGTCCGTGTCCAGAAAGGGAATAAAAACATAATCAGAGTAGTCCATATGAGACATCAGTGGGTTAATTAGAATCTCTTCGAAAATACATTTTGGTCCAAAAATAACTAAAACTACTGAATAAACGATTTTATTCAGCATCAGTGATCAATGATTAGGATCGCCAATGTCACATGATTTTAGCAGTTTGGATCACGTGTCAAACTGCAAAACTGCTGAAATCACGTGACATTGGCGATCCTAATCATTGATCGATTCACTGATTCATAACCATTTGAATCTTTATTTGAGGTTTGAAAACAAACACGGAAGAGAAGACTGATGCTGAATAAAATCGTACTTTATTAACGTACGTTATTTTTGGACCAAAATGTATTTTCAATGCTTCAAGAGATTTTAATTAACTAACTGATGCATATGGACTACTTTGAGGATGTTTTTATTCCCTTTCTGGACATGGGCAGTAAAGTGAGCATAGACTGCATATGCTCTGGGACTAAAATATAAAATATCTTAAACTGTGTTCTGAAGATGAACGGAGGTCTTATGGGTGTTGAACGACATTAGAGTGAGTCATTAATGAAATCAATTTCCTTTTTGGGTGAACTAACCCTTTAAACTTCACAGTGGCTGTATCTCATGCCGTCTTCACATGATATTGGACATTTTGTACTTTTCACTTCAGAAGTCATGGTTACGAGCTTGTTGCATTCAAGTGCTTTTTTTGTCAGAATGAACAGGAATCATGGAGGACACTTCTGAGAAAGACTTTGTGTTCAGTCTTTCTCAGTTGTTGTCTTTAAGGTAATATTTCAGTTAACAGCAGCCAGATCCCCCTGTAGCCCAAGACTGGTTTCCCACTGAAGCTAAGCAGGGCTGAGCCTGGTTAGTACCTGGATGGGAGACCAAATGGGAAAACCAGGTTGCTGCTGGTAGAGGTGTTAGTGAGGCCAGCAGGGAGCGCTCACCCTGTGGTCTGTGTGGGTCCTAACGCCCCAGTGTACTGATGGGGACACGATACTGTCAATGAGCACCGTCCTTCCGATGTGACGTTAAACCGAGGTCCTGACTCTGGTCATTAAAAGTCCCAGGATGTCCTTCGATAAAGAGTAGGGGTGTAACCCCGGCATCCAAATTTGCCCATTGGCCTCTGTCTATCATGGCATCCTAATAATCCCCATAAAATGATTGGCCTAATCACTGGCCTGGTCTCCTCTCCACCAATCAGCTGGTTCCCCCCTTTAATATGTAAAGCGCTTTGGGTGTCTAGAAAAAGCGCTATATAAATGTAATGAATTATTACGTTTTTTTCTGTTGTTTTCCGTTCATTTTTTCAGGGGTAGGCTACAGGAGCAGCATAGCGCCCTCTCACAGCTATAGACGTAGCTAAATGTTTATTCTTGTCAGTCAGTATGAATTAAATTTGACATACAAGGCACATCTGACCATAAGTCACAGGACAAGCCAAACTATGAAAAAAGTGTGACTTGTAGTCCGGAAAATACGTCAGTTCTGTGTATAACGTTTATGGCACGCCCATTTTAAGAATTTGGGTATCAAAATAACTTCTCAACTTCCCAGTGGTAGACATGACATCAGAGAGCACTCATGTGCAATTTTTATCTAGGAAATTTGTATTTACAATAATTCTGATAGCATGTGAAGGCAGCATTACTCTGACACTTATATTTAAATTGTCAGTCTTCGCAGTTTCTGCAATTTGGCTTTATTTATGGATTGTATATGTAATTTTTTCACCAGATACCATATTGAAATGAGATTAAAAGCATGCCAAAGATTGGTGCACAAACAGTAGCTCAGGTAGTTTAACACGCACAGGAAGCGGTATTAGAGATTTCTCAAAACGTGCTATAAAGAGGATACATTTTAAAACGCAGTTTTCGCATTGTAGTGTGGACTGTGAAGATGAAGGTATTTGAAAAGGATGACGTATGTTTAGTAAAGCGATGCATATCATACCAATACATAACATGTTTATACCGTTATTGTGACAGTTGCTATTCACTTTCACACAGTAGCGAAAACATGTTACTTGGTGAGCTTATATGAGGTTTTACACATGCGTAGTAAGGTGAATTTAGCGTTTTCTGATGTTTCAGTGGGGATGAGATACTTGGACACAGCAAGTGTAGAGGGAGGCCGTTTTGAAACAAAAACTCCAAGTTTTCAAATCTAACCAGATTAATGTATACATATTTTTACTCTGGGACTAGTCTTAAACCGGGCTCGACCTACAGGAGTTTAAGGTTGAGTTATGCCTGATTTACCCCTCACGACATTGAAGGGAAAAAAGTGTTTAGGGTTGGATCTGATGTGTGGCCTAGATTATGGGTAATGTTAGGCTTTTTACAGATCAAATCTTAAACCTCCAGATCTGCTCGCGGGCACATCAGGTTTGAGATTTGAAAGAAGAAAATCTGTGAAGATTCTCCTTATGTGCGTACCCAGCTTTACCTTATCAAGTACTACTCGAAATAACTTCAAGAAGAACAAATTCATTGTTTCATTGTCTTTTTTTATTGAGGCAAACAGCCCAAAACTTCTTTTCAACAACCGTTCACAAATGTTGCATATGTATATAGACATTCAATTTTAACCAGAGATAATACTAGTTCAGAAAAAAACAGTTACACTGCAGTTATTAGATTTTGTTGCAACCTTTTTGAAAGCTTAATACAGCTTGTCAACACTCATTTAGTGTTAAATGTGGAGTTCTTATCTTAAAAAACTTCTGCTATATCAGGGTAAGAAACTGAAAACCATTTGATAGTGTCAGATACTTTATACAATGTGCTACATTTGTTGGATTTTTCACACACAAAAAAAAAATCACATTTTTAGGAATTATTTAACTACATACAAACGATAGCTGAGAAAAGGTCAGTTTCTTTTGAACATATCCCTGTTCAGTAGTTCAGATGTGTAGTTTTGAAGATTTTGGGAGGCAGGATGAAATATATCCAGGCGATCGACACTTAACGTCCCATTGTTGGCATTGTAACGGCAGGGGACTTCAGCGTAGCATCTTCGGCCTTCCACTGTGAGGTAATAGTTTTGATCTGTGTGTAGAACTGAATGCCCTGTGATGGAAAGAATACCAAAATACTTAAGACTAAACAATGACTCAAGATTAGTCATCTTTTTAATACCCTCTCAAAATGACAATGACATCACATGAGAAATGGCAGGTGGCTGGCAAACGTATGCTGGCGAGAGCAATAAACCACTTGTGTCAAAACATGTCAGTCATAGTTTTATGACGAACTACAGCTGATGAATTTTTATACCAAAACAAATTTCAGCGCCAAACTCTGGAGACAAAACATGGTAAACCAAATGGACCGTGTCAACATGTGACCTGATTTTAAACTCTGGTTAATTTGACATCTGGGGAAGATATGATGTGGCCAATCATTCTCGAATCATTTCTTTTCCAGGGCAGAACCAAATGTCAACTTCTTAACGTTTCTTTCAATTAGCTTTTTTCCCCCCAATGCATTTTGAAATAGTTTTTTCTGTATTTTATTGAAAGAACTGTTGTCTTGCCAAGTGTTCTACTTTTCCTTCATTTCATGATTCATTTAAAGGGGTCAAGATAACTTGTGTGCGCTGTGCTTAACTGTAAATCTGAAGCGCACGTCCAGAAAGACATGGTTTCTTTCTGGGAAGAAACCATCAGGATAGATTTATTTAAACATACATTAAATAAACAAGACGTCACTAAGTAGAATATAATGAATATATAGGCTAATATAGTGCATATTTAGTGAAAAAGTTAGTTTCTCTAGTGAACAGCTGTGGACTCTGAAGCCCCTTTCACACTGCGATTCCGGCAAATACACGGATAATGCGACCCAGCATTTGTTCCCGGGCCGCTAGATTTGGTCCATTCACACTACCTGCGAAAAACCGCAATATGTGCGCTTTCACACACAGCGCTTAACGGTCCTGGATCGAGTTGACACGTGACATCCTGATGTGACGTATAATGGCGAGCGATCTCGGCTTCAGCGCGGATAGTAAGGCGCTCCGTGGTCTCGACTTGTGTCCAGTTTGCGCACATTTCTGCTTGTTTAATTTGAGTTTCTTTTGTATACGAACACTCTCTGCGTTTAAAACACTGACTAGCTCTTCTGGTACTGCAGGGTTGTATTATTGAAAAAACAAGCTCTAGGAGTCGCACGATAACTACGTACACGTTGCGGCATTAGTTTCGGCTTTTGTTCACACAGCGCTCGTCCCGGGTCGAATACCGCAATATTACTAGGTCCCCGACCCGGGTCGAATTCGGTAATAATTCCCGGGACGTGGTTGCTTTCACACAGAAGGCGACCTGGCAATGTTCCAGGAATATTGCGGGGCCGACGTGCAGTGTGAAAGGGGCTTGAATGAGTTAAATATAATGCTACGGGACATTGTTCTCAAGCTGTTTCGTTTTTCCACGGTTGAAACACCGATTGAGCGATTACACGACATCTACATTTTAGTAAGTTGTAATGTATCCTCAGCATACCTTGAGATATTAATTCGTGTTTATTCTTTAGGAAGAGATCATTCACATGCCACGCCGCCTTTTGAACTGACGCGCATATAACTTAGTGATCAGTCACATCACATTAAAGAGCATCAAAACGGCATTTATCGTTTGAATTTTGTATTAATATGCACTGAATACTTAACATGTTAATATAAATTAATATAACCGACCGTTAAAGATTGCATTCGTACCGTTCGGTACACGCGTGCACCGAACCGAAAGCCCTATACGATAACGGTTCGGTACGAATACGTGTACCTTTACATCCCTAATGTTAAGCAAAACACCGACCCTATGCTTTTGACTGAATAACTTTTGTAACTTTTACGATCTACAGTGGCAAGAAAAGGTATGTGAACCCCTTGCAGAATCTGCAAAATGTTAATAATTTTAACAAAATAAGAGAAATCATTCAAAATCGATGTTACTTTTTATTTAGTACTGTCCTAAACAAGGTAATTGACATATGTTTACATATAGTATACAAGACAAAAAAAAGCTGAATTTATAAAATTACCCTGTTCAAAAGTTTACATACCCCTGATTCATAATACTCTTGATTCTTCAAATTAAAAAACTTTTCACCCCCTGCCTCTTAATGCATCATGTTTTCTTCTGGCGCATCAGTGAATGTTTGAACCTTTTTGTGTTTGAGTCCCTAAATTGTCGTCAATGTGAAAAGATGGATCTTAATAAAATAAAATAGTTGGAAAGGGTTCAAATACGCAAAAGATGCTGGAAAACTGAATGATTTGCAGGAACTGGAGGGTTTTTCTGATGAACATTGGTCAATTTGACTGCTCAGAACAAACACTGAGGGACACACACAGCTGTGGATCATCCAGGGAACAACAAACCGTATTAAGAATAAAGTGTTCATAAACTATATATATATATAAACTTTACACATTTTCACTTATTCTGCCAGAGGTTCACATACTTTTTCTTACCACTGTATATTTAATAAGTACAGTATTATTTTACATTTGATTACTTTAGTTAGATACAGATTAGGTGCAGAAATTGAATATTGTTAGATCTAACTAAGTTTAAGTTTATTATTTATTTGACAGGGACCATGTGCAAATACATTAATCTTACAAAAGATGCTGCTTTACACCAGATTTAGCTACAGCTAATTTCCATCAGCAATTCCTGAGCAAAAACAATAACATATATACATCACTATACATCTATTTACTGAAAAACATAGTTTATTTAATTTGCATCATTGTTCTATTGTGTTTCTTTGTGCTTTTGATTATTCGTTCTTATTTTATTACAGACTATTTACTTAACTTTAATATTTTTTGAAATTCACATTTATAATGATTTTATGTAGAACTTTCATTTTTTCACTTTTGCATTTTTCTTGCATGTAACAGGTCTGGTGGGTAAAATAAACAATTTACTAGCCAGTGGCGACTCCAGCTTCAGTTTGTCCCTAGAGGGTTGTATTTGTGTATATATTATATCCAGTAATGAATACTTACTTGTTTCCCATAGAAATTTGTGTCACCCCTGAAGGAGCCTCTGGAACCGGTGAATGAAAACATGGGCAGTGGGACGGGGATTGGTACATTAACTCCAATCTGTAAAAAGAGCAGCACATTATCAGACGTCTCAGAGGTCAGCACTTGAGTTTGCCCTCTTGAGCAGTCATGTTCACGGCATCTCACATATCTGACACACTCACACCCTGATGACAGTTAAGACAACAGCGTACCCGTCAGACACAAATGCATTTTTGTCTGCCGCAGAAAGCTGTATGCTTTCCTCACGTCGCTAGACACCACGTGGGAGAGACATTTACCGCCGCACGTTCGTCTCCCTGCTCAATGTAAACTTAGAAATCTCACCATACAAGTGTAGCTCTAACCTTTCCAGTGTGTATTGAAGAGCTTCCCTACTGCGCTTCAATGTCAATGTAGTAATTAAGGTCCAGAAATAGTAGTTAACAAAACTATAGTTTAAATTTAGTGGCAACCTTTACTAGATAGCAAGCAAAAACAGGACAATCATTTCTTCGGACATGGGATTCTTCCACTATGAGCACTTTTGCCATGTGGGCAAAAAACCCTGCACACCAACATTTAATATGTTTGTTTAAAAAAAAAAAAAAATTCTCCTGAAAAGTAAAGTAAATTCACCTCCACAGAGTCCATTTTCAATGTTAAATAGCTTTTTTTTTTCTTTCTTCATAGCCTTTTTCTTCCCTCAGCACAGACCCCTATGGCCAGCTGTAAACTCCCCATACCAGGACCTGCAAAGGACCTCGATGCAGTTTCGTCATGTTATTATGGTTATTGATACGCTATTCGGGCACTACAGGCTAAACTGCAGCTCTTTCAGACAGACTACAACTTTCCTCTCACCCAACGACGGTCGTGTTGTAGTTCGCGTCGCTTGGTTTGTTTATTCCGGACCAAAAAAAAACATTTAGTCCTGGCACACTAAGCCTTTACATTGTCATTTTAACACCGAACCTAAATATACCAAACCTAAAGGCATAAGGATATGGTAACAACCTCATTGGTTGGCTTTTATGACGTATATTTTGTGACAGAACTTACTGAACATCCAAAACAATGCTGTGTGCTGGGCAAAATGTGCGTAGCTACATATGATGGTATTTTGACTAGCTAAGAACTCCGTAGAGAGCTTATAAAATTCTGTCCTTTTTAGGGTCTCATCTTGTGACATGTCTTGTTTTTGGTTCATTTACATGTTTTTGGCCCATGTTGCATTCATATTTCAGTCAAACCGCAGACCCTTCTTTTTAGTGGTCTTGCACCAGGGTTCAGATAAAACGCACTAACAGAGCAAATCGCAGCAGAGTTCATTTTAATCGAACTAAATATCCCAAAAGTGAACACACCCTTAATATTCAGTCATACTGCATTCAGTTTGACTGCACTGATAATACTCGATGAGAACAGAACTTGAGCTGGACAATGAAACCATGCAGCATTATAGCTGATTGGACTGTAAAATCGACACTTATTAAACTGAATCAACACTGAATGCATTTAAAGTGAATTAAGACACAAATGCCTTCTTGTAGAGATGCTTATAGCTGAATTTAACTTCAAAATGTATCATTATAAATGTGCCTGCAGTTGAAAAAACACCCATGTACATCTTTGCTCTGGGAACAAGTTCCTTTTGGGCTTCAACTGTGTACGGAAAGTGTGGAACAATCAGCTCATTCTATTGAATGTGTTGACGAGGCAGTCGACACACAACTGAAAGCCACAATCATTTGTTTGTGTACCAGCTGAGAAAAGTAATGCATGCAGAGAATAACTAAACAAAACATTTTGTTTTTGGGGTGGGGTGAGGCTGGAAACTGGCAGAGCTTCTTGAAATGTTTTTTTTTTTTCAAATGCGGTTGCACATTTTGAGCCTTCTGGCTGAAGGTGACTCGTGAGGGAGTGGACAGAGGGGGGAAAAAAAGTAAAAGAAGGTTTGAGAGGCGAGCTCAGCACATGGCCCGTGCCGTGTACTCCAGCATGTGAATCGCAAACACACGGCATAGCGGCTCGCCACTGGCAAACAAACGGGGTAAAAGGGGGCCGTTTTTGCATAACCACCAGATCAACAGGTTGCAAGGGATCCCTTTTGAGTTTAATTTCAGACTCCGGGCTTTACCAGCTAAATATTTTGGCATAGTGCTGGTTTGAATAAAATGCACACATTTGCTGTGAACTATTTGTAGTGTGCATGTTTCGTGGTCACAGCTGTATTTTGTACATTTTTAAATATGTGGCAAACAAGGTAAGCTCAAATTTATTTTTTCTACATTCATTTTTAAAGGAGGGCTTGTGTTGCTAATGGCAGCTAAAGATATGACACTTACATCTGAAACGTGCTTCTGGCTTTCGGTCGAGGAGTGGCGCCAAGGGGATTTTACACATTTCATTTACTTCACATTGTAATGTTTACTCTAGAGGTGTGCCTGGAACTCTTCACCTACAATGGTCTTGTCACGAGCCTACATGACATATAGAGGTGCCTAATATGACACAACTGAACATCAACATGTCTACACCGTCTATAAGGAGGGAGTTTTCCAGACGTAGACTGACCGAGGTCTCAAACTTCTGACTCTTGCATGCACCCATTTTAAGCCTCACCGATACATTTTCAACAGTGCTACAATCAAAAACTGCACTATCATGGCGGAGTAACTAGCAGGGATGTGTGTATATAATCAGATACTCTGATACACACATTTTTCTCTTCACAATAGCATTAATACAAGCATTACCATTTGCTGCAGTCCAAAAAATAACCAGTTCAACCATTGAAGGTGGGGTAAGTGCTTTCTGGTAACCGTTGTTGTTATTTCAAATCACCAAAACAAACACGCCCCTACCCCCCAAAAGGGTCTTGGCCCTATTTGGGTCGCTCTGCCCCACACATATGTAACCCAGGCAACGACTATGGCAGAATCTGTGTGTTACTAATCCAGGTTTGAATATTCAATGAAAAAGTCATCCCTTCCATCACAAAAACACAAACCGTTTTCATGAACAACTCAATAGTACACGAGCCGACAGTCCAGCTAATGACATTTTACAATTATGACAAGATTAGAACAAACATATTAGGACTGACAAAAGACTGAGGGGTTTTAGATGCTCCATACGGTGTGGAAATGAACGGGTCTTTAACCATAACTGAAGTGAGCAACAATACGATCGCAAATGAATAAACAAGTGAACATGACAAACATATTTAAGCAAAAGCCAGCATAGATTAGTTCTCGGCTAATGTCTGTCCTGTGTGACTCGTGTGTTTTGAATAATGAGGTGCACTGAGCCTCTCTTTGATCAATAGTAGACATGCCCCTTACCTGCTGATTGGCTACAAGTTTAGCAAAACTGTTTTGAAATAACACTTACCCCACTTTTAAAGCATAAACTGTCAATGGGATATCTCTGGCATTTAGGCTGCAATCCAGTTGTGGCCATTTTAAGCATCACAATGTGCATTATAGAACACGACTTAAAAGGGAAAGAAATCTCACCTGGCCAACATCAACTTCATGGGTGTATTTACGTGCTGCGGCACCATTGGTGGTAAAGATGGCAGTTCCGTTGCCGTATGGGTTCTTATTAACTATTTTGATGGCTTCATCCAAGCTGTCAGCCTCCAAAACCACCAATACAGGTCCAAATATCTCCTCCTCATAACACTTCATGTCAGGCTGAAATTGTGGTAGCATAAAGAGCAGGTGGTTAACATTACATAGCCTTTGCATCCTATTGACATGCTCCGACTTAGTTAGGATTTAACCACCTACATGTTACAAACCTTTATGTCGATGTGGAATGCAAAAAATTATATTTTAACCAACAGCTTTAGTCCATATAATGAAAGTCAATAGCAGTGTTTCCACTGTCGGGCCACAAGCAAGCGTGCTAGTGCATGCCAGGGCCAGACGCATTTCCAATGTCACTGCCAGGGCTTGTTCAGCCCTTATCAGGGGGGCCAAAGCCAGGGTTTTTTGGCCTGACAAATACCTTGGTCCAAATTAGACTTAAAGAGTGATCATGGACAAAGGTCATGGAGTCAGGAGATGGTCACCACTGCTCCTCATTTCCCGTTTCATCAGGCTACCAGCTAAAGTCAACATTTAAAAAATGTTCAGCTCAAAACTCACTTTCAGACACCAGAGACTGTGTGGAAAAACTTCTGATTGCAATCCAATGGGGATTCTGGTCACCGTATGATGTAGAAATGTATGACAGAACATTGGTCTTGCGTAATTAAAATTTGATAATGTCGCAATGACAGAACGTGAGGGTGAAATTAGCATAGAATATGCCACCGCTACGTTTATATTACATACCTCCCCATGCCTGGTGAATTGGTGAGGTTGTGATGCTAATCTACGGAGATGCTAAGGCCAGGTTTTAGGGTGGCCCGATAGTGGAAATGCAGCATGATTTTGGCCTTGCAGCTCAAGGTAAGAGGCTATTGGCCACACCTGGCATGTTCGCCCTGACTTGCATTGGCCTTAAAGTGGAAAAGCGGCTAATGGAGTCCAAAACAACTCTAAAGCCCAATGGCTTTAATTATAAGAATAAAAACACCAAGACATTCTTCGCATTATCTTCTTTTACGTTTCACAGAAAGAAAGAAAGAAAGAAAGAAAGAAAGAAAGAAAGAAAGGTGTTCCTGTTGATAACATCACTATTTTTCTGCAGAACGACTGTACAGCCAAATCAAATGCTGTTGCAATATTGTTCTCTTTAACATTGTGAAGCTGCTTTGAAACAATCGTCATTGTAAAAGTGCTATATAAATAAAGTTGATTGATTGATTTGGAATGACATTATTAAGTGAGATGATATTGTTTACCGTAACATTGCTAATGATGGTTGGTCCTACGAAGTTCCCGTTTTCGTAACCCTTGACCTTCACGTTCCTGCCATCAAGCAGCACCTTGGCGCCCTCATCCACACCGCTCTGAATAAGGCTGTTCACTCGCTCTTTGGCCTGAGGTGAGATGAGAGGTCCCACATCAGCTCCGGGCTGGTCACCTTACAGAAGAGGAAATGGAAAAATAATAGAAAAACATGATTAAGAAGCCAAGGAGTTAACAAAACATACCCAAACCACAGCCATTTCGGATTAGAATACGATTGTTAACATGTGGCACTATATAACGAAAACTGGATGAAAACACTATTCATTACATAATGAATGAGCAGAAATCTGATAACCTGAACCACATAAACGTGTGAATTCATATGTTAGCAATTCAGAGCACAACCAAGATGCACTCATTTGCTGAATCATTACTGTAGAACAGATGATTTAGGTGGATAGTTGGCAGAAAATGTAGCGGTTTCCCTTCTAAACAACAGTTTACTTGGTTAACCAGAAGTTTAGACATCCTAAATGCTGGAGAAAGAGTTGCTGTATCGTGTTGTTGATTTTCGCTGAATAGATTGATGAAGAGGAGGACTTTCCTTTAATTTACCCCTTTTTACTGGGTCATAACCAAAGGCACTGGCAAACACCGACATATCCATATGCACACATATGAATCAACACAGCCACACACACATTTTTAGATACCCTGAGGCAATTTGTCTTAGAGGGCTGTTTTAAGGTTTCAGAATAGCTGCTGTGGTTTAGTTCCTCTGATTACAATTACAATTTACATCGGCAGACTTTTTTTTTTCAAACATTTGATCGGCCCATACTAATTTCTGGTCCCGTTTATACCACAAAATGTGCTTCAGCTTTGTGGCATGACCAAGACAAATAGTGCGTCTCTCCTCTGGGTGAGCTGAGCATGTTTTAAGTTACTCAGGGAGAGGTGTGGTCATGAAGGCATGGGTGGTCTCCAAAAAGGCCAAAAAAGACGGATAAAGCAAACTGCATGAATTCAGAGAAGAAGAAAAAAAATGCATACACTTTACTCAATGAAAAAAATATTTGTAAGGTGACATTTGTGGTATATAATAGGCCCTGTTTACACCTAAGAGACAAATTCCCGTTTATACCTAGTGTTTTAATCCGTCTCTTTTGTCCACTTTCAACCACTTCTGTACACATTTTTTTGAGGTGCGGGTCTATGGGCGGGTAAATGTATGGACTTTTTCAGATATAATAAGCCCATGCAATTTACACATGAACGTGCCAGGAGACAACATAAAAACACAAAGCATCAGCTTTCATTTCCACTCTTAAAGAGCCGCAAGACCACGCATTGTGTTTGGTCAAAAAAATAAGGTCTTCAGCCAACCTTGTTTAAAGATGCACTGTGTGCATTTTCGTGGCATCTAGCAATGAGTTGCAAACGCCCAGCACTAACCCCTTCCTTTCGAAGCTACAGTGGCTGACACAGGACAAAGATGTCATCATCGGAGAGAACAGAGAGTAGCTAACAGTCTGTAGAGCAGTTTGTCCGTTTAGGGCTACTGTAGAAACATAGCAGCGCAAAATGGCGACTTTGCTGTAAGTGGACCTGCGGTGTATGGAGATAGAAATGGCTAATAAATAAGAGTTAATTATGTCTTTATACACCATTGAAAACAGTTGTGTATATTATATTGCATTTCTGTCAATAGATCCTCAAATACCACACACTGCATCTTTAAATCCCACATTAGGTCAGTAGGCGGTCCTTTGTAGCTATTGGAACACATGAGAGTTTACACTAAGAAACCAATCCGGTTGAATGTGTTTTCGAATACCTCTGGAGAAAGTGGACAAGCTCAAAACATTTTAGACCCCGTTTACTCCTGTTTTTAGTGTTGTCCACTTGTGATCCAAAACGCGATAAGATGAAATCTTAACACTAGGTGACGGAATTGGTAAATATTCATACCACTGTGCACGAACAAATCGGCACAAACTAAAGTAAACGTTTTATTTGTACTGAAATATTATATTATGGGACCCAACAGAACCACAGTTAACCAGAACAAATGTAATATTTTCACAAAATCTCATTGGTCCAAAATTTTAAGTAACCGAAAAAGGATCGTCAATCTAGGTACATTTAGTTTTGTTCCCCACATTCTGTTCTGTCTCACATAGTCGAACATGCAAACCTTTTACATTTACTCATCTTAAAGGGGCAATAAACATGAGAAATGCTAGTAATACAAAGTTTTGTTCATTATAGTACAAGCTAGAACAGGGAAGGAATAAGGAATAGTAAAGTAAAATAAATTAGAAGGCAAAAAAATTCAGCTAAAGGTGCAGTGTGTAATATTTATGAAGATCTATTGACAGAAATGCAATATAATATACAGTCTTGTTCAAAATAATAGCAGTACAATGTGACTAACCAGAATAATCAAGGTTTTTAGTATATTTTTTATTGCTACGTGGCAAACAAGTTACCAGTAGGTTCAGTAGATTGTCAGAAAACAAACAAGACCCAGCATTCATGATATGCACGCTCTTAAGGCTGTGCAATTGGGCAATTAGTTGAAAGGGGTGTGTTCAAAAAAATAGCAGTGTCTACCTTTGACTGTACAAACTCAAAACTATTTTGTACAAACATTTTTTTTTTCTGGGATTTAGCAATCCTGTGAATCACTAAACTAATATTTAGTTGTATGACCACAGTTTTTTAAAACTGCTTGACATCTGTGTGGCATGGAGTCAACCAACTTGTGGCACCTCTCAGCTGTTATTCCACTCCATGATTCTTTAACAACATTCCACAATTCATTCACATTTCTTGGTTTTGCTTCAGAAACAGCATTTTTGATATCACCCCACAAGTTCTCAATTGGATTAAGGTCTGGAGATTGGGCTGGCCACTCCATAACATTAATTTTGTTGGTTTGGAACAAGACTTTGCCCGTTTACTAGTGTGTTTTGGGTCATTGTCTTGTTGAAACAACAGTTTCAAGGGCATGTCCTCTTCAGCATAGGGCAACATGACCTCTTCAAGTATTTTAACATATGCAAACTGATCCATGATCCCTGGTATGCGATAAATAGGCCCAACACCATAGTAGGAGAAACATGCCCATATCATGATGCTTGCACCTCCATGCTTCACTGTCTTCACTGTGTACTGTGGCTTGAATTCAGAGTTTGGCGGTAGTCTCACAAACTGCCTGTGGCCCTTGGACCCAAAAAGAACAATTTTACTCTCATCAGTCCACAAAATGTTCCTCCATTTCTCTTTAGGCCAGTTGATGTGTTCTTTGGCAAATTGTAACCTCTTCTGCACATGCCTTTTTTTTAACAGAGGGACTTTGCGGGGGATTCTTGAAAATAGATTAGCTTCACACAGACGTCTTCTAACTGTCACAGTACTTACAGGTAACTCCAGACTGTCTTTGATCATCCTGGAGGTGATCATTGGCTGAGCCTTTGCCATTCTGGTTATTCTTCTATCCATTTTGATGGTTGTCTTCCGTTTTCTTCCACGTCTCTCTGGTTTTGCTCTCCATTTTAAGGCATTGGAGATCATTTTAGCTGAACAGCCTATCATTTTTTGCACCTCTTTATAGGTTTTCCCCTCTCTAATCAACTTTTTAATCAAAGTACGCTGTTCTTCTGAACAATGTCTTGAACGACCCATTTTCCTCAGCTTTCAAATGCATGTTCAAGTGTTGGCTTCATCCTTAAATAGGGGCCACCTGATTCACACCTGTTTCTTCACAAAATTGATGACCTCAGTGATTGAATGCCACACTGCTATTTTTTTGAACACACCCCTTTCAACTAATTGCCCAATTGCACAGCCTTAAGAGCGTGCATATCATGAATGCTGGGTCTCATTTGTTTTCTGAGAATCTACTGAACCTACTGGTAACTTGTTTGCCACGTAGCAATAAAAAAATATACGAAAAACCTTGATTATTCTGGTTAGTCACATTGTACTGCTATTATTTTGAACAAGACTGTACATAACTATGTTTTCAGTGGTGTATAAAGACCGTTATTAAAGATATTGAACCGTTATGTTTTTATTACCTTACAATGAGCCGTTTCTATCTCCATACACCGCAAGGTCTCCTTAGAGTGAATTTCTTTCATGTTTTTATAGTAGCCCAAAAGGGACAAACTACTCTACAGAGCACTAGCTACTCTCTGATGTCTCAGATGAGACATCTGTGACCTGTGTCAGCCACAGTAGCTTCTCTTTGTGCTTTGAACGGGAGGGATAAGAGGTGGGGCGTTGTAATTTGCAACCTCACCGCTAGATAGCTCTAAAGTTTATACAGTGCAGGAGAGACGAGCACTGTCAGGGATTCGGCTGTTTGGATTGGGTTGGGAAGATCATTCCACCAGAAAAAGACAGCAAAAGAAACCATTCTTTCAAAGTATACTCCACTGCACGGAAGCACAAACAGACACATTTGGTGCATACACCTAACTGAGGAGTTCAATCACTTGCACATGGGCATTTATGGGCTGGACGCGTAAAGTGGACACAAACATCAGCAGACTAAGCTGCTGATGAAAATTACATCATGTTTACATCATGTTGGAAGTGGGATGTTTAACATCACAAATACACCACTGTTCACGAATGCGGACAAGCATAGTACATTTTGGCCTTTATAATGCTGTGCCTGATTAGGACACTGTTAAACACTGCTCAACGCCTAAATTGGGTGTCAGATTTGTGAGGCATAAAAAGTAGTGATATGATGAACATAATAAAGCTCAAGTACCTGCATTGACACGGAGGCTTTTTGCACGTTCAACCAGTTCAGGCAACCAATTTCGGGCTTCTCCTATGAGGATAGCCGTGGAAAGTGCCATACATCTCTGACCTGCTGCTCCAAAAGCGGCACCTACCAACTGGTTCAGTGTGTTCTCTTTGTTGGCATCAGGCATCACCACGCCGTGATTCTTTGCCCCCTGGTGGACAGAAGATGACATTAAGGAAGCAGCTCCACATCTTTACCAAAAAAAACTAATTCTAGCACTAACGCAATTGGAAATGGGCAAAGTACAAAGTGAGGGAAAAATGCCCCAAAACCCCCCCACTGTTTACCATCTTAAATAGCTATTATATTTGGCATAAGATCCAAATTAAAAATTCAAGTTCACTTGCAAAACTGCAAAGAAATGAAAAAGATTGAGGTGGTGAGGGGATTCTTATAGGGTTTCAAAAATAGGAAGTTTATCTGCATTGAGAGCAAAGAAGGTGGGATCTGCTGTATTAAATCAGAGGTATCTGTAAATTGCGAACTTATATATTTCTACAGTTTAAATTAATTATCTGCTGTCCATCATTTGTGAGTCAGTCATGCTAATTGTCAAAGCAATAAAGTTTGAAAGGTGTAATCTAATATTTCCTTCCCAAATTTTGAGTCAGACTAAAATCACAGCCTCATTATGGAGGTTAGGAATGAACCAGAACGATACAGATTGATTTGTAACCAAATGCTGCCACCATCTGGCCATTACAGTTAAACTGCAGCTACTGACCTACAGAGCAATGCTGGAGAACGAAACCCCTTAAAAAATGAGCTTGTTACAGGAAATCACACTATTGTCACACTACTAAATATTAGTTTATTAGCATCACAGCTTTTAGCTAATTACTTCTCTTCTGTTCATTTTTAAAGAAAATCTTGGCCACATTTCTATATCATGAAAGCTATCAAACTTCAAAAAGGGTGCAAAGACACCACAACAATACAACACAATGGTCCATACGGCCATATATTCCAAGTTGACTGACAAATTCTTCTCCAGTGGAACCACTGAAACCAATCATTTACACCAGGGAAAGGCAACTTCAGTCCTAGCGGGCCACTGTCCTGCAGAGTTTAGATGCAACCCTGATGCACTCTCACCTGCAGCTGAAACCGCCCCATTATACCCTTAAATTGGGCACTATTTAATATGACAGCCATTTGTAGTGGTGTCCGAAACTGAAAATGGACGTTATCGAGTTCATCATTCAATCCAATAATGCACAGCAATATAGAGTGTACAACAGATGTACTCTCAACAGCTTGAGAATACCCATAATGCACTGTAAGAGTCATACGACAAAGATGGCTGCGTCCAAAACCTGGAAAATGCTGCCTTCAGAGGACACATTTGAAGGCAGGATTACATCAAGCTACATCTGAATCTAATGTTAGCTTTACTTCCTGTCTCCTGAGAGACCTTCATCTGATGGACGTTTTGAAGGCAGCATACATGCATCCTTTGCTCCCTTTGAAATCCCACAATCCTGTGCTTTCCGTTCAGTGACAGTTGAGCTGGGAAAATAAGATGGCGTCCGAAAATTGCGTTTGCTGGTCAGTTTGCAAATGTACGTTTTTTACCAACATTTTCCACTTCTGACGTCATTTCTAGAGAGAAATTACTACTGTAATAATTAAATATGTGTTTAGTTCTCACGAAAGCTCTCTATTTTGCCCTAGATTATTAAACTGTAACACTGCCTTAGAAGTCTGTCCGAAATTAGTTTTCTGAGGTGCCACAAACAAGTCACTGTCTCTGATAATGAAGCGAGGTAACGGGTCAGCTGCCTAGGTTTTCAGACGCAGCAGATGTCTCACCAGAAGATGGCGCCCGCTGGTCTAATGTGGCTACAGCATAATATCATACAGGTATAAATTCTTTAATTGATTATTATACAAGCTAGTTTCCATGACAGAGTTCAAGATAAAGGTTTTCATTACTACTGGAGAAGCTGCCAATTTGCTAAGTTTAAAATTATTTTTATTGAACAGCAAGCACAAACTGTACAAATGCGGCAGCCCTTCCAGCGCACTCAGTCTGAGTTCACTCATTCGTTTTTTTTATTCACTCCTTCAAGTGGACTGTATTAGTGGAGAAATGTAGGGAATAGTGACGGTATGGGGTTGATTTCGAACACAGCCTGATTAGCTGGTTCAGGTGTGTTTGATTTATCTAAACTCCGCAGGACAGTGGCCCTCCAGGACCGAAGTTGCCATCCCTGATTTAGACAGATAAAGACAGAGAACCAATAGGATGGATTCATGAACGAATCAATTAAAGGATCAACTTGGCCAATAACGATTTGTTCATTCCCTATCCATAACACAAAATCCCAAAAAACATAGTAAAATTTTTACATGTTTTTAAATGTAAATTTTACATACAAATAAACAAGCAGCATCTAACACCTTTGTGGTGTACTTAAAGAACCCAGTGCTATTGCTACAGAACTACTGAATGCCTCTTTAAAGAAGTTAAGACATTTTACATTTAGAGAGGATGCTTGAGTATGTTTTTTTTGTTTGTTTTTGTGTCCATGAATGAACAGACTGTCATATGCAATATGGTTTTCTGTGAAATGCATTAAAACAAAACCAACCATGTTGCTCTGCACTCTCTTGCCGTTTTTGGAGCCTCTCTCATAGATGTACTCTCCAGCCTGGTTGGAGCCAACGAAACTGATGGCTTTGATGGCGGGATGGTCACAGATGAAGTTCACAGCTATGACAACACATGGAAAAAAAATCAATTAGTTATTTGCACACAGAATCTAGATCATAATGCAGCCAAATTATTTATAACCCATCTGTGCAGTTTTCTGTACCGTTATGCTGTCCGTGGATTATGTTCAATGTTCCATCCGGAGCGCCGGCGTCCTGCAGCAGTTTGGCCAGCATCATGGCGCAGCCAGGCACTCTCTCTGAAGGCTTCATTAAATAGGTGTTCCCGCACACCATGCCCATTGGGAACATCCACAGAGGAATCATGGCAGGGAAATTGAAGGGGGCGATCCCGGCACATACACCAATGGGCAAGCGGTATGTGTAAGTGTCCATGTCTTTAGTGATGGAAGGGAGGGTCTCACCCAGCATTAGAGATGTGATACTACAGGTGTGCTCCACCACCTCTGCAAGATCAACAAACAACTAGAGTTAATCATGTAGAAGCCCACAAACAAAACCTGCACTAAAGACTTTCTTTGACCCTAACAGTCAACAATACCTCATCTATAGCACTAAAAAAACAAACAGATTACTACAGATTTACTTGAGAACTGTCACAAGAGACTCACGCAGTCCTCTGAACACATCACCCTCAGCATCAGCCAGGGTTTTTCCCTGCTCCAGGGTGATCAACTTGGCCAGCTCTTTCTGAAACACAAATCAAATCACATTATACATTTAACAGGTAGTAAGTATTAAAGAAAGCTCTATATTTCAATGATTCACATTAAAAATCAATAAAGGAATTCTAGGCTTTCCACTGTCGAGAGAACCCACTGAATACTGTTCAACTGAAGGTTCACCACTGTTTTACTGTTAGTATCTATATTCAACAAGCACAACAAGTGTGTCACAGAAATGTTCAGTCTGAAGTCTTTCATCTGGATTCCGAGTTGAGTCTCATGTTTTTTTTTCCAAAATACTGTACTTAAAAAATAATAATATATTTATAGTCAAAACCAGAGCTTGAAGTGGGAAAAAAACGGTGCTTGTGTTTGCATATTAGCAGTCGGCAACAATTTATTTAGGATTTATTCTACAAGCAACTTTGCACGTGTCAACTAACTCTCATTCGGGTATTAGTAGACTGTTAGCTTAGGGTTAGGTGTTAGGGTTAGTAGAATAAATTGACATGTTCAGTAGCTGTAAAGTTACTTATAAATAATCAAAATAATGTGTTAGCATATAATATATGCAGTGGACTCAAAAAGTATTCAGACCCCTTAATTTTCATTTTGTTATGTTGCAGCCTTATGTTAAAATGTTGTTTTAAATGTTACCATTTTCAACATTAATCTGCACTTCATAACATAATATAAAAGCAAAAAGATGTGTGCTAACTTTTTTTAAAAAAGTTTGTCCATCACTTTTTTGGGGGGGCTGGAAATATTGAATACAAATTTGTAAATGATAGAAATATGTCTGTATAGTATCCTTGATTATTTCTCAGTGGTGTTGCTTTCCTCAACATTTTAAATGTATCACCTCTCATGTTATGATTTTTGTCATGCCATGAATAAGCAAATGCGAGTCATAATACAAAAAATCACAAACCAGTAAATTGCAATTCACCACTATAATTGGGTCGTCTCTGAAATCTCTGGAAACTGGGCAAGTGTGTCTGCATGACTATGTGAGAGAAACGCCATGTGGATGTCCATGCATGAATGAGTGAATCTATGGGTTAAGTTCAGTTTCAATCTCTCCCGAGCAGAAGACAGAACAGAGTACGGGAAGTTTATGAAAGCTGCCGGTAAGCAAGAATAATTTGCAGGTGCCACATTACGCCAAATTGTTGATATTGCATAGAGTGAGCACCGGACAACTTTAAGCACTGCATACAGAGAAGAAGAAAAAAGTCCTCAATATTTAAGGTTAAGACTTCTCTGGTGTGTAGAACAGGAGCTACTGTAGTAAATGGGACCTAAATTATGCAAATTTCAACTATCCAGTCCAGCATTGATTGGAAGATGAATCGTAAAATTCAAAAGCAAAACAAAGGGGTTGAGGATGAACAGCAGTAACTTACAATATTGTCTTTAATGAGCTGCTGATAGCGAAGGAAGATCTGTTGGCGGGCCAGGATGGAAGTTTCGGACCAGGAATGATATGCCCGTGAGCATGAGTCCACGGCAGCCAACATCTCCTCGTGTGTAGCCTTCGGGACTCGACCAATGACCTCGTTGGTGGCCTGAGGAGAGCACAAGCATTATAATTCAATCACAGAGACATTGCATCTGGTGTGAGCCCTTTTCTCTGCAAAGTGCTAGTACAGTAGGTCACGTGTAAAAAAATCTGCTTGGTGACAATGGTTGCGATTTCTTGCTGTTATCAAACATTAACAGAATTTTGAGGGGGAAAAAAGAAAAGAAAAAAAATCACACTCATTAATTCATGATCTAAAGATATAATTAGATATAATTTATAGCAACTTGTCTACCTTTTTCTTACCAAAAACTGAGAAAGCTTAAAACTGCTCAAATGTGATATTAACCAGAGTTCCTGGAATATAGACTGCAAATGCAGAGTGAAAAAACAATAAGCAATTGTTATGGCATCGGTTTTCTACTGAGTAAAGCAGATTAAACCAACCAAAGCTCAAGAACCTGGTTAATCTTTAATGGTTCTCCTAGTGAACATTGGTACAGTCAGCGAGTAATCCTTTTCAAAAGCATAAAAAGGACTAATAATATCACTGAAGCTGTAGTATATACTGACTGCAGGTATAACTAACCAATTCGGACAGGATTATTTAAACATGGAGAAATGGGGTATGGTAAAGTAATTATTACCGAAGCTTCTCAGTGATTTTAGCCCCCTCCAAATGTGCCATCTCAGTAATCATTACAGACAATGTCAGTAAAGATTACTGTGACTTATCTTCTGGAAAAAGGTCTAGAAAAATAACCTCAGGTAATAATAATCCTCTGTGAATAGATTAGTGAATAGACGCCTGCCTTTACATGCACATGAACTTTAATGGCATCCCATTCTTAATCCGTTGGGTTTTATATGGAGTTGGTCCACCCTTTGCAGCTATAACAGCTTCAACTCTTCTGGGAAGGTTTTCCACAAGGCTTAGGAGTGCATTTATGGGAATGTTTGACCATTCCTCTAGAAGTGCATTTGTGAGGTCAGGCACTGATGTTGGACGAGAAGGCCGGGCTCACAGTCTCGGCTCTAATTCATCCAAAAGGTGATCTATCGGGTTGACAGAACACCAACCTATCGCTCATCCATGTCTTTATGGACCGGAGCTTTGTGCACTGGTGCACAGTCATGATGGAACAAGATGGGGCTATTCCCAAACTGTTTCCACAAAGTTAGGAACAAGACATTGTCCAAAATGTTTTGTTATGCTGGAGCATTAAGTGTTCCTTTCACTGGAAGGTCAAAGCCCAACCCCTGAAAAACAACCCTTCCACCAAACTTTACACTTGGCACAATGTAGTCAGGCAAGTGCCGTTCTCCTGGCAACCACCAACAATTTCTTGAGCTAACCTGAAGGCCACACGAAGTTTAGAGGTCTGTAGCTATTGGCTCTATAGAGCTTTGAAGTGACTTCTGCAAACTGTGTGCCTCAGCATGCGCTGACCCTGCTAGTCTGCTCTGTGATTTTATGTGGCCTACCACTTTGTGGCTGAATTGTTGTTTATCCCAATTTCTTCCAATTTGTTCTAATACCACTAACAGTTGACCGCGGAATATTTAGTAGTGAGAAAATTTCTCGAATGGACTTATTGCACAGGTGGCAACCCATCACAGTACCACGCTTGAATTCACTGAGCTCCTGAGAGCGACCCATTATTTTAAAAATGTTTCCAAATGCATCTGCATGCCTGCATGCTTGATCTTCTACACCTGTGCCAATGAAAGTGATTGGAACACCTGAATTCAATGATTTGGAGAGGTGTCCCAATACTTATGGCAATATAGTATATATACCTAAATATTCTCTCATTTCCTGGTTAAAAGTAATTTTCTGTGGTTTTTCAAATATAGAGGCTCTTGAAGAAGCATTCAGTTGTGTTCTAGGCTAACACTAGTCACATTTTCTTAAGAAACAAAATGCATATATCTAGATCACGTTGTGTTAGCGCATGTGATATCAGGAGGCAACTTAATACGCACATGACGACAAGGAGGTGATGGCGGTGCATAGAGTTACACCTCCCAATTCTGATAGGTTTACTAAAATTTCTTATCCTGTGTGAAATCGCCATTAATATTACAGACATTCTAAAGGAAAATTAGACTAAATGGACTGAACATGTAAAACAAATTAGATCTGATTTCATTTGACTGTATTTGTGCTTTACCTGAGGTGGTGCGCATCCCGGTTTTGTTTTGCTCTGTTAATGTTCTCAACTGGAATAAGTAATGGTCAGTAAAAGAAAATCTCAGAAGGGCACTATGGACAAACTCATTTAAAATATCTGAATTCATCCCTACCTTTGTACTTGAACTAAAGTTGTAATTCATTTATGTTATGGGAATTTGCCTTTCCAAATAAAAAGATCATTAAAAAAACAAATAATGTATCCATATTATATATATATATATATATATATATATATATATATATATATATATATATATATATATATATATATATATATATATATTACAGACATTCTGTGGTAAAATTACGTAACTCCACCTGCTCTTGTAAAACTAATATCATCTGAATAGGACTTATTTAGTGCAGGTGCTGCGTTGTTTAGTCACATGTGATTAAAACAAAGTAATCGAATATGTTTTAACTGGCCGAAGTGTGGTCAAAGAATATAATCTGTTAAAGTGGTATAGTAGATTATCTCTTCCAGTGTAAATTCAGCAAAAGCATTAGATGTCTGTTAGCACAGGACTTACAGGATTGTGAATGTCCAACCATTCAGGACTCTTGGATTCTACAAACTTTCCATCAATGAACAACTTGGTGGTGGGCTGAGGAAGGACACAGAGAAAATTGTGTGCAATTAATGTAAAAAGCAAACATAAAACACAACTCAAAAACAGTTATAACAATAATGATTTGACACAGCAACACTAGTATGTTTTGCTTATTTTTTGTGTGAGAGATTAAGGCTGGAATACTACTTTCAACAACATGTCAATTTATTCTACCAACCGCACCCTAACAGTCTACTAATAATCTAATGAGAGTTAGTTGACATGTAGTTGCAAAGTTTCTTTTAGTCAGTAGAATGTCTATTGGGGAGCATCAAAATAAAGTGTTAGTAGATATTAAGTCACAGACAGTCTACCAATACTCGAATTACTTCAGCGTAGTTGCAAAGTTACTGATAATTAGTAGACTTCGAATATGTAGCTTTTCATTTTCATACGTAAAGCAATGAGACACATGTTTCTAAATGGGTTTATTTTTTAGCCAACTTATCTCGGTCGTTTAGTCTATGATGTCCAGTTTTTCTCTGTAATCATTTACACAGTGTTTTAAAAAAAATGTGCATGTCATGTACACTCTTAAAGGGATCATAGTTGGCCCCAAAAAATAAAAATTCTATCATTAAAGCCACAATACGTATTTTTTCGCTGCTAGAGGTCGCTTATTCAAAACAAAGGTGAATGTGTATTAGATACATTATTTGAGTGTGTTGAAAGCTGTTATAATGCTTCTCTGCTGTAAAACTGGTTGCACACTGCAGTAAGCTAGATCGATATTAAGCACAGTAAAAAAACTGTGTTTAGCTATATAACAATGATTCGTTTTCTGTCAGTGAATGTATCCAAACAGTTGCTCTTCTGTCTAATAAAGCCCACAATATATTAAAGTTACTTTGGTGTTTGCCGGCAATCGAGGGAAACACAGGTGTGATGTCATTGATAGGCGCCGCATGGACAGTTTGTGTCCTGGTTAAAAATTGCTAATATCTCTGGATTTAAACAATCTAAATCTCATGTAAGAAAAGAAATCTACTAAATGTATAACATTGTTCTAGTGGTTTTTGGATTTATAAATCCAAAAATCTTACATATTGAGCCTTTAATTATTCACTGATAAAAATAAAAAAAAGTTAATAAAGAGGCAATAAAATGAATCTATATAAATTGAGCGGTTTAGTCCAAATTTTCTGAAGAGACAAAATCACTTTATATAAAGAACAGGTTGAATTTAGGCTTTTAGTCACATAAACATCCATGGAATAATTGTCCAAAAGGTTATTTATAGTGGAAAACCATTTCTTTAGATTTTTTTTAATGTTCTTCACGCTAAAAATGTATCTATTGCATAGCCATAACATAAAATCATTTTTGAATCTTAATTTTTAAAGGTGTACTGTGTAGTGTATTCCAGCCTTTACGTGTAATAAGACTACTTTAGTGTTATTCCTCTCAATCTCAACAGAGGGAAACAAAAGTCTCTAGTCAGGTAAATGCTTATGTAGCACTACTATAACAACATTTTTACAATCAAATTGCCTGCTTGGCTCTCACAATAATAAAGTTTTTGACATATTAGACAAACATTGTATTAATTCACTTGTTTCTTTTAAGCCCAAACACCCTGTGCACAAATGTGCTCGTATACACAGTGAACTTAACTTACCACAGAGGAGGAGGAGTAGCACATGCGGCCCACCTGAAGAGGAACCTGCAGAACAGTTCAAAGGTACAGTATTTCATTTAACATTACACTTTTGTGTCTGGGCAGATCATTTCATTTGATAATGCGAGTCAGCATATAAAAGGTCATATATACTGTTACTGCTGTGCACCTCTCTTACACCTAACCTGTTCATAAACAGCATAGAAAGGAAACTAATAAGTTATTTTGCTTTTAATCAAGGTGGATATGATATAACGTTACTTTTCTGATTGCAACAAATATGATTGATTTAGACTGCTGCTCAAACTTAAACAAGGCTCAATGAATAAAGTCAGATGCTTTCTCGGGCTGTTATAACACGAGTAGCACTTAGCGCGTATGAACTCAATCAACTTAACTGTTGCGAAATGATATAATATGATAATAATAGAATAGAGGTCATAGCTTAGTGGCGATTATACGACAAACTTCTTGCATTCCCTACAACATCGTTCGTTTTAATGTGTATTTAGAGTTGCTTTCAGGGTGGCTACACCGTTTGCTCGTGGTGTTTGACCGTGAAGTTGATACTTTGACAACATGACGTAACGCAAACTCATACTACTTGCATGTCTGTAAAAGTGCAATGCTTTTTCTGTTTCTTACCCTCTTCTTTACAAGGGAACGCATTAATGTCGCTGCCATGATGGAATTCGTAAATTCGTGTTGTATTCAGCCCTAATGTGCGTCCAACCCCCGCCAGAGGACGTGCGCCGAGACCTGCAGCCTGCAAAGGAATCGCTTTTCCTACTGTCACTTTAAGAATGGGCGGGACATAGTCTTCGAATAGCCAATTCTATGGCGAATTCAAATACTCCCCCAAGTTCATGAAATCTATTGGTTAGACATGTGAGATGATGCACCAATAGTAGTGCGCGTTTGTTGAAAGGCGTTTCATTGATGACGCAGACATAGATCATAGGCGAGAGCTCTGCTGACTAGAAAGTGATAGGGTATTAAACCTGTCAATTAATAATTTACATAGAAGACATGTGATACGGAAAAAAATCACTACGTTATTATCATTCTCCTTTTTTTTGCATTATTATTTACCTATACCATTTTGCTCGATGAGGTATTTCTATTCTGAGGGCTAAATCAAAGAAATGCATTGTTTTGAACTACAGTCCATCGGGAAGTCTGAATCATTATAGGAATCGGTTCGTTCAAACGGTTCATTTTTACTATTTAAAAAAATAGTTTCGTTTATATTAGATCATGCTATATGCTTGTTAATTGTTCATACATTTTTGTTGAAATTATTGATAACACAAATAATAATATGACTTTCAATATAAGAAATAATAATGACAATGTTGAATGAATCCAGTTTTAATTGTTCCCACATTTTTTACAAAAACGTCGTCCTCATTGATTCGCGAATTGGTTCGAATGAATCCTCAAAATATGACTTCCAATACAATAAATAATAATGTTAATTTTTATATAAAAAGCGGTTATTGTTTAATCCTAATCGGTTCGCGAATCGGTTCGACTGAATCCTCAAATAGAATCGGCTCATAAGAAGGACTGTTTGTGAACCCATCATCAACCACATAAATCGCAGACCAAGTCCTTTCTTTTCGGGGACCAACAATCTAATATGAGTGCATCAGCTGCACGTATAATCAAGGTAAATGCATAAATCCCGTATGCTTTGTTGAACACTCCAGATGTGAGATAACAGACATCTAAACGCACACATAAACAGACCAAATCATTTCCCGATGTCTTCCGAAGTCCATTGAAGTTGCTTAGTCACTAAAAACTCAGCCAGGAGGAGGATTTTTGCTGCTGCATCTCATTGGTTGACCAAAAAGTTTTTTTCTTTCTTGTTTAGTTTCAGTAGTTACAGAACTGATGTATGAATACAATGGAGACACAAGTGAAGGTTTTAAATATGTTGTTGCTGATCTTAAATTAAGCTATTGTTTATAATGCATTATTTGACTTGTATTTTAATGTTCTAGCCTGTTCTTTATGGATACTATAGGAGTTCTTGCTCTTGGAGAGTCCGGATAGGTGAGTCTTGAAGACATCAGTTCATTCTATTACTTGAATCTATTTATGCATATATCAAATGTCATTTTTCTCTATTGTGTTTTATTATTTCTAGCGTTTGCATTGAAAGGCATTGAATATGAGCAAAAACCAGTGAATCTTATCAAGGATGGTGGGCTACAGGTATGCTGCAGAAATCTCTGCACTGAAGTGTTAATATTCATCAAGCGTTATCTATACTGGGGTTTTCAAACTGGGGTCCGGGGACTGCCAAGGAGCTGCAAGGGAGTGCTCGGGGGTAGAGAAAAATGTGAACTCTGTAAATAATAAAGAATAAAATAGTTAAATAGATCTATTAAAGCAAAGAATTAAAATAAATTATAATTTGGATTAAAGTAAATAATATTCAATTAGATTTATATTGATTGGATGTTTAAAATAGTTCTGTCAAATTAATTGCATCCAAAATAATCCGAAAATGTGTGTACATAGAATATATATATATATATATATATATATATATATATATATATATATATATATATATATATATATATATATATATAATATATATTTTATTTATAATGCACTTTATATTAAACAAAATCTCAAAGTGCTACAGAATTAAAAACAATCAACAACAATAAATAAATAAGTAAATGAATAAAATTAAATAAATAAAACTGAAAAAAATATTTAAAAAAAAAAATATATATATATATATATATATATATATATATATTAATATTTACAATTAATATCAATTATATAAATATACATACAGCAAATACATGTAAATATTTTTTAAATGCATATATGTGAATGAGTGTGTATTTATATATACATAATTATATACAGCACACACACACATATTATGTATACACACATACACTTTTATTTTGGATGCAATTAATCGTGATTAGTCGATTTGACAGCACTGGTTTGAACTAAGTAAATATTAAAAATGTTAGGATGGAGTCCCTCGCAAGAAAGATCATATTTGGTGGTATCATAAATTGAAAGGCGCTGGTCTATAACATTTCATGTTGGCACTAACTCAACTCTCTTAACCGAGTCTTCTTTACAAGCTCACAGATCAGTTTAAGTTAATAAATCCAATGCAGCAAGTTCCTGCCGTCACCATCGATGGCATCACCTTGTCTCAGTCGGTAAGAACATGGATTCTCCTGTTGTGTAGCACACAGAAGTTATATAATTTTATATTTACATTGATTTGTTATTTAACACAGTTGGCCATTATCCAGTACATTGAGGAAACTCGGCCAGAGCCACGCCTCCTGCCTGCAGACCCAAAGCAGCGGGCTCACGTCCGCATCATCTGTGACATCATCGCATCAGGGATCCAGCCCCTCCAGGTGAGCGCGACATCATTTTTAAATTTGGCATGAAACGGACGTTTTTCTTCCCTATTGTGACATATATCTGAGTGAAATGGCTTTTCAAACAAGAAAAAATGTAGGGTGGGGCTTGATTTTGTTAATGGGGAATTGATTGGATGGTTGTGGTTTGTTATTGCTGTGATGTCATGTGAGTGACAGGTTGCCCCGCCCTCACGCCAGAAGAGAAGAGACGTCACTGCAAGAGGGGGAGGAGTTTTTTTGATTAAAGATAATGAGGGCACAAGATTTTTTTTTTAAAATTATGCGTACAGATAAATCATTCATACTAAATACTGCTATTTTCCATAAAAAAATAAGAATGATAATTTTGATTTCATAGTGACAAAAAAAAAGCCAGATCCCGAATCCCGATGTCCAGCGACATATGTCTGATGCTATATTTCAGAATCTCTATGTGATTCAGAAAATTGGAGCAGAGAAGGTTCAGTGGGCTCAGCATTTCATCAACCGAGGATTCGAGGGTGAGTTTTGTCATGGAGGACATCTCGCTGTCATATAAACCATCAGGTTATGTTTTTACCCATGATTCATTGACTGTCCTGACATGTCTAATTGCGTTAATTGTGTAATGGAATGTAACTGTTTGTTATTTGAAGCTCTGGAGCCGATCCTGAAGCAGACAGCAGGAAAATACTGTGTAGGTGATGAGGTAATAATGCATTATCAAATATAATATAAATCACAGTATATGATATAATCAAATCTTTGGGGTTGGTAAGATTTATAATGTTTTTGAAAGAAGTCTCATGCTCACTACAGCAAAAATACAGTAGAACCATTATTTGGTGAAATATTAGAATTTAAAATAACTGGTTTCTATTTTAATAGAAATGTAATTTAAAATGTGATTGATCCTTGCTGAATCAAAGTATTAATATCTTTAAAAAAAAAAAAATCTTACAGACCCCACACGTTTGAACAGTATTGTATGAGAATTGTGCTTTGAAATCCTGATGTATCTCCTCTAGATATCCATGGCTGATGTTTGTCTTGTGCCTCAAGTCTACAACGCTGAAAGGTACAGCTCTTCTCTTTAACGCTAGCATTAGAGTGTAACAGTCCGGTTCCAGAAGTAAAAATTTCCCCATAAAGAATTTATTTTTGATAATAACTTTAAATGACAGCCGTAATGTGAGCAACAAGGTTGTTCGTATTTGCTTCTGTTGAAGCCGTTAACCTGCATTCTTCCAACATAGTTTTAAAATAATTGTTTAACAGTAGAATACATGAAAAACTACATTACCCATGAGCACTGCAACTGAAGTCATCGATCTCTCTACACTCTCAAAATACATACATACATATATATATATATATATATATATATATATATATATATATATATATATATATATATCACAGTGCAGGCATAACATTATGACAACCTTCCTAATATTGTGTTGGTCCCCCTTTTTGCTGCCAAAACAGCCCTGACCTGTCGAGGCATGAACTCCACTAGACCCCTGATGGTGTGCAGTGTGGTATCTGGCACCAAGATGTTAGCAGCAGATCCTTTAAGTCCTTTAAACAGACTTGTTTGTTCAGCACATCCCACAGATGCTCGATTGGTTTTAAATTGGATTAGATCTGGAGAATTTTGAGGCCAAATCAAATTAAACTTGTTGTTGTGCTCCTCAAACCATTTTTGCTTTGTGTCAGGGTGCATTATCCTGCTGAGAGGCCACAGCCACTAGGGAATACCATTTCCATGAAAGGGTGTACATGGTCTGATTAGGGTCCAGACCAGATCTGATGCTCACATGCCCAGTGTTGGAGCTTTTGGTGGTGGACAGGGGTCAGCATGGGTACCCTGACTTGTCTGCGGCTATGCAGCTCCATAGGAAACAAATGCATGGTGTATTCTGGCATCACCTTTCTGTCAGAACCATTAACCTTGTTGAACTCACTCAAATCCTTATGCTTGCCTATTTTTCCTGCTTCTAACATCAACTTTGAGGACTAAATGTTCACTTGCTGCCTAATATATCCCACCCACTAACAAGTGCTGTGATGAAGAGATAATCAGTTATTCACTTCATCTGGGGCCTATTGCTGGGGATTAAGACAGGATATCTTGGTGATCCTGGCTCAATTTATCCACTAATACAGTTATCTTTTGTTATCGTTATCATTCTTGGTGTAAGTGTGCCTTCGGGTACGTTTACAGGACAGCTGTGTACTACATTTATCACCAAAATATCCTGGCTTAATTCCTTATCCTAGTTTTGTGCAATAGGCTCCAGGTCATATTGGTATGCCTGATCAATGTTTATTTATATACAGGTGCTGGTCATATAATTAGAATATCATCAAAAACTGTTGCTCTCTGTAGACTCTTACAAACCATAAACATTAATGTAATGCAAGTTCTACCGTTCTTTACCAAAGGTTCAAGGTGGATATGTCCCAGTTTCCCACAATCAGACGATTAAACCAGACCTTAACTGAGATTGATGCTTTCAAAGTCAGTCATCCATCACATCAGCCTGATACTCCTGATGATCTGCGGGCATAATTTTCTAATGAGCCATAATGAAAATAAATCACTTTGATAAAAAGTTGTGAGACTCTTCATTAAAAAGTTAAGACATTTCAGTTTCTTTTTCACAAAGTACTGCATTTATTGCTTTGGTGAAAAGAATGGATTGGCTTTTAGCAGCTTTGACATCCATGAACAAGAGGTGAGCGGTACATGCCAGTGACTTGAGTATGTGTGAGTATATAAATGTCAAACATAGAGTGGACAAAAATACAAGCGTGTAAAGTGTAAAATGTGCAAAATAAGAGAAAACATTTATTGCACAAAAATACATTATGTCCCTGAAAGTACTAAATACATATCTGAACTACACGTGTAAGTGAGAGTGAATTGCTTGCTTTTGAAGAAATTACTATAAAAACGGTAGCTGTAAAACAGCTGTTCATGCTAAAACTGCAACAAGGCAATGTTAAAAAAAATCAAAGTGCTTCTCATATTCCACTTCTTTCCATTACGTTCCTGTAAAATCCTAGATTAACTTAGAAAATAAAAATCCGGCAGTCCCCGATTCTAAACAGGGAGTTCAACTGCGCATTTAATGGTTTCATTATAAAATGTTCCTGAACAATCGGACCCTCCAAACACTAGGATGGAGAGCTGGAGAGAGAGGCTTTTGCCATGACGCCGATCCCTTCCATCCCTCAGGTTTGTACAGCCCAGGCTTATCAGACTGTGGCCTGCGCACGGCTTAGAGCAAAGCAATGGGGACGCCACTGATGTCCAGGAGCTGGTATCTGCAAACATGCATCGGTTTAGATCAAACCTTTTAGACTAATAACAGTAAAGCCTTTTAAAAACCCCATCAATGATTTGGGACATTTAGCCCATGGGCCCTATCTTGCACCCAGCGCAATTGACTTTGTACACCGACGCATGTGTCATTCCTATTTTGCACCCGCACAAAGCACGCTTTTCCCTCCACAGAAGCACGTCGCTAAACTAGTGAATGAACTTGCGCTCCCTGGGTGGGTCAGCGCAAAAAAGGAGGCGTGTTCCAGCGCAAACAATCCCTGGTGCTATTTTGCTATTCCGTTAAACAATTGCGCCACTGACCAGAAAAAACCTAGTCTAAAGTCAGTGGCGCCTTGTTCATTATGCCATTTTAAGGGCGCATGCTTGACCATAATGTATAGCGTGCACAACGCGCATACACTTTGCTCATGTAATCTACACAGATGCAACAGTTATTTTTGCAAATCATAAATTGTTACACTAAACATATAATCATATATTGTTACACTTTTGATAGATACCGACCACTGCAGACCGTGAAAACCCCACAAGAGCTGCCGTTTCGGAGATGCAATTTTCCCCGTGTCAAACTCTCAAATCCCTACGCTTGCCCATTTGTCCTGCTTCTGTGAGTAATCCATGTGACTTTGGTGGATTAACCAAATTTTATGAAGAACACAACGTTTTTCTTTTACCTTTATATTTACAAAATAATCACAGAACAACTTCTGGTTTTAAAAAGAACACTTCACTTTTTTTTTAAATAGGTGCAATGATATTACGCAGCGCTTGAAAATAGTCCCCAGCATGATCTCTGTGCAAGCAGCTTGTCACGTTGGTCATGTTGACCGAAGTTTGCCTATTTTCAGGCGCTGAGTAATATCACTGCGCCGCTGCACCCATGGTACGGCAGCAAAGTCCCCTAGCCATATTGGTCTAGAAAATCACTTTTAATTTTCTGTCAGATTTGATACACAATGTAACTACAGAAGAGTCAAGTTTTAAATGGGAAAAATATCAAAAATCTTTGGTCATTTTTGAGCGAGATGCTAACGGTCTAATCAGATTCAATGATCTATGCTAAAAAGTGCTACTGGCAGACCGGCGGAATGGATTCGAAAACGGTAAAACTCAACCGTTTAACTCGTAAAAAGTGGAGTTTTCCTTTAAGTCCTAAACCCTCATGTCTCATGGTGCTCCCCCTACTGGATTGCAGGTCAATATTTTGAGTAACCCCAGAGTGCAGTCTGGACGATGGGGCGGGGCGACACATTAAGGCGGGGCGACACGTGTCGCTCCGCCTACACCCAATTTCATTGGTTTATAATATAGCGAATCTTATTGGCGTACACGCTTGAGCATGCGCATTCCTTTATGTACGTCTTTAGAAATGATCTACCTACGAGCTACCTGCATCTGTGTGGGGAAACGACAAACATGCAGTAAAACTTCGGCTCTCGATGTTGTTTTCGCCGCTTTTAAGGTGAGTTTAGTCCATAAAATCACACAAGTAATACACATTACTGTTCCTGACACTTTTCTTACCTTTAACTTTTACCTTTACGTTAGTGTCTTTGAAGAAGTAGATATGCAAAACATATTTAAAAAAAAGAGGTAATTTAGGCTAACTATTGTTTTTGAACGTTTAATCACATTTTATGTTTAGATGAGAGGTTTTGATAGTTATGTAAAGGTTTTGCTGATAAATTTGTCAATGGATGATAGTAATAAGCACATGTATTTAACCTAACGGACCTCGCAGAGTGCGAAAATCCAAGTAGTTGAAACCTGTTCTGGTCTCTCATGGTAAACAAATATGGATAAAATGTTCTGTGATTTCAGGAGCGACAGAAAAAACCTCTACAACAAAGGAAAGCTTTAATACATGTAATAATATGAATGTGCATTATTGAAAGCCACTAAACTACGAATACAGTTTGTACACAAACACAGTAGATAATGCTGTACATGTAGCATTTATATAGCATCTATCCATAAACTGTAAGGTTTAGCCTTACAGAAATACAGGCGGTGAACTGAAAAGCTAATTAAATAAGTTAATATAATTTTTTTTCACAACATTTACCTGTATCACTTTGCATCTGTAAATTTCTTATGAAAATGATATATATATATATATATATATATATATATATATATATCTTATTACTCATTTTAAGGTGGCTTTGACATCCAAATGTCAAACAGTATTTACAGTGACACTGAATGAACAATACTAAATTAGTAAACCTAAAAAAAATATATAAAAAAACATGCATTTTTTTCTTTTAAAACTGACATTTTAAACAATATTTTTTTGGCACTTTGACAAATTGTTCATTTTTATTTTTCTAGATTACTCCATGCTGATGGACTGCAGGTCCTATCTCAGAGGTCCTATGTACCGGTACGTATGTAAAATCTCAAACATGCACTAGTACCATTCAAAAGTTTGGGGTTATGTTTTTTTTAATAGTTATTTATATAGCGTTTTACTGGGTACTCAAAGCGCTTTACATATGGAAGGGGGGAATCTCCTCCACCACTAATGTGCATCATCCACCTTGATGACACGACAACAGCCACATTGAACCAGAACACCCCAGCTTATTGTTGGAGAGGAGACAATCAGTTCTCTTTGTCAAAATAGTATTTATTGATGTCTTGCTCTGGAAGCAGTCTCGTGCTAATATAATTACAGATCCTGCAACATCCATTTTTGGATTAAATCAATGCTTTGTTTATAATGAGGAGGATGTTTTAAGCTATGAAACTTGCAGAATGCAACAAATAACTTAATCACAACTACCTCAAGTGGCCACTGACTAATGCAACATTTTTTATCTTCTTTCTTGTTTCAGATGCTGCCGTAGAACGGCATGAGAAGGCAACAGTTTGGTAGAACTGAGGATCCAATATAAGAGTATGCACATGATGTCCCAGTAGACGGCGTGTAACTGTATTACACCAACTGAGTGGCAAAAACACTGAGTGGCAGGATTGGTGTTCAGCGTGAATGCTGCAAAAACAGCGCAACACCCAAAACACATCTGGGAAAGGGTTAGGTACAAATAGATACAGTTGACTGCACATTCAACAATAAATCAGAGCAATCTTTGTACAACCTTCCGAAAGCTACAGAAAGACAAAAATAGATTGCTGCTATTCTCAGAAACAACCTGAATCCAGACATCAGAACATTTTATGTTAGATATGTAAAATTTTGGGCTAAAATCATATACTAGGTCATATACTGTATTGACAACTCGTAATATGACGATTATATAATCATCTGGATTTAGAGCTACCTAAACTGTATTTATAGTATTTGTTTAGCAGATAAGGTGTTCACAGGCTTTGCTTTATATATTTCCCCGGCATTGGAATCAGGTACATATAAATGTCTGAAAGTCCAATTCCTGGCCAAACACTGGTTCTTTGGCGAGTTGTAATAATCACTGTTGAATCCAAATACATTTAATTAATTTCAGGAAAAAAAGAAGCTTGTTTTGCTCCCATTTCTGCAATTTCTCTTATTAAAGTCAGCCCTGCTCCAGGATGTTTTGCCACTCAGTCCAGCTGAGGGTCGTGTCCCAACGGGAAAGTGACATCAGCGCACACCCTCTATTAAAGAAAAGAGAATGGCCTATTGCAAATCCAAGTTTACATTAAAGCTTTGTATTTTGAGTTAAAGTCTATTTGTGTCTGGATTTGCTAAATTTTATTTTTTGTGCAGTTAAGTTTATATATGCTCTCTGTACTTTTACTTTTTGTTAACATCAATAAAAATCACAAACTATTGTTGTTTAGCGTGTGTTCTCTGCAGACAAATTTTGATTTTATCCATTGGGTCAACATTTTTGCATTGTCTGGAAAATTTCGAAATGTTGACGTTTTCATTACAAATTTAGTTTATAAAATGAAAATATTTACATATATGGAGGCACACTTATGTAAAATATATTAAACTGCTGCATTAATATATAATTCAAAAGATTTACATATATAGAAAACTAATATATTAACATATATTAGAAATTAAAATATGCACATATATTGCAAATTATTGTATTAACATATGTATAGCTAAACTTATTCACACATAAAGAAAATAAAAATATTAAGGTGCCAATCTATTTTGATTTAAGTAATTTTAATATATGAAAATCTATTATTAATATATTCCACACGGTGTAACTTCTTTGTGGGTATTTATGTGCTCAAATGCCTATTGCAATAAATGTTTCTATCACTTCTCTTCTTGGTATTTACTGCAAGTCCTCGGGTAGTGTTGCACAGATTTACAGGAGTGAAAATTATTTTCATCCCGTTTGTACACAGATTATAGCATGCACAATGCGAGGGTATAAATAAATTGATTTTTAATATCTAATTTGTCACATGTTAACCCGTTGACACTTAGCTATTTAGTCCTACAATAAAATATGGACCTTTAAAACTATAAATTAGACATACATAACCCCACATATTTTATTAACAGGGAAAGACTTTATACGCGCTTTAGCACTTTATACAATTGGACAACAATCTCGTTTAAACGATTGGTCATGCTTTAAACTAAAATTAGCCGTTTGTGTTCGGAGGTGTCCAATACTACTGTTAATAATTAATTATCATTTGCGTAAAATCCGGGTTTGTGCTGATCCACCGAACCTGATGAAGAAGCCAAATGTTAAACAGCTTTATTAGCCTTAATTATGCCGGAGGTACCGTCACCAAGCGCTCGTTTTTGCGTTTTGTTTCATTTAAAACAATATGTGAATCTATTCCGTGTGGTTCATTCATAAAATCGCACATTAAGGAATGCGCATGCGCAGGCTTGAAGCGTCTACGCCAATAAGATTTGTTGTATTGTAAACCAATGAAATTGCATGTGGGCGGAGCGACACGTGTCACCCCGCCCCAATGTGTCGCCCCTCCCCATCGTCCAGACTGCACTCTGGGGTACTTGAATATTTTTGTACATAAAATGGTAATTTTTTTTGTGTGTGTGTGTGTGTGTGTGTGTGTGTGCAAAGCACTCGTCGCTTCATAAAATTGAGGATAAACCACTAGTCACATGGAATATTTTTATAAGGTCTTGCTTATTGTTCTGGACCTGTAATGTGGTAGTTGTGTAGCTGTCAATGTAGTGACTGAAAGCTCTCAGAATTCATAAAAAATAATCTTGTTCTGAAGATGAACAAAGGTCTTATGAGTGTTGAACGAAACAAGGGTGAGTAAATGATGACAGAACTCTTTTTCATCTGTAAAGCTACAGTAACGTCTTCAGCTAGTCAGCTTAAGATCCTTTCCATCTAAATATCTCCTAAGCCTAGTAGTGAAAGTTTTATGAGCAGAAGTAGGATAACAATATTC
Source organism: Pseudorasbora parva (assembly GCF_024679245.1). Taxonomy (NCBI): domain Eukaryota; kingdom Metazoa; phylum Chordata; class Actinopteri; order Cypriniformes; family Gobionidae; genus Pseudorasbora; species Pseudorasbora parva. Next base: position 8,917,083 of record NC_090181.1, read on the forward strand.
ATACAAAGAGTCACATAGAAACGAAGCACAAACAAAGTGATCTGCAAAATGCATGTCGTTTTTAAAAAAAAGCAGCTATAGTGTACCTTTAAAAAAAGCCCATCACTGTCATTGTAAAACCAATTCACAAGTCTTTAAGGTATTTAAACTTTAATTAGCTGTAATACAGTTACTTGTATGATATTTTATGTAGTCAATTAGGGAATGACAGACCTATGTTGAAGAGATGGAGGTCCTGTAGGGCTCCCACAGCACTGCAGCCTCCGCTGATCAGCACCCTGTTGTCAGACACGGGTAGAGCAGCATGAAACCTGCCCAGATGAATCAAGTAGAAAAAAAGAAATAACTTCAGTATTCACTTTATTACACATGAACAGCACACTTGGCCACAAGACTACTCATTAAAATTCCTTTTGAACTGTATTTGGAAATTCTTCATTATATACAAGCATTATAAATTTTTCTTCAAAAATAATTAGTAATGATCAGAAAAGCATTCATAATTGGTCTTACCCACGAGCCAATGGTGGCATGTTCTCATACTTTACAGCAGTGTACTCCATGAAGCCTTTTCCACAAGAAAGAAAAGACTTAGTATACAAGACTGGGATAATATGAAGAACACAGCAGATTGAGCAGAAGATGCCCATGTGCTCCGGGTCATTACCAAGATCCAGGATGTGAAGATCATTGAGGTAGGTGGCGGGTTTTTTCCCACCAAAAATGATCATCTTGTTGGACAGCAGTGTGGTGGAGTGCCTGATATTAACAAACAATTAGGACAAATATAGCTAAAATAAAAGGACTAAAAGCTTAGGCTAAAAAAACATGAGTTTCTTTCTTCTGTTGAAAACAAAGATATTTTGAAGAATGTTGGTAACCAGACCATTGATGGTATTTTTGTCTACTATGGAAGTCAATGGCAACAGTAAAGGTTACCAGCATTCTTCGAAATTGCTTGTGTTTAACAGAAGAAACCCCAGGTTTGGAACAACTTGAGGGTGAGTAAATGACGACAAACTTCATTTTTGGGTGAACTACTTTAAATTCAATATGGCATCTAACCTGATTGAGGTCTACTGCAAATCTGAACAGCTTGATTGTTTAAATTGCTGCGAAATATAAGTCTCAATCTCAATACTTTGTTAAATACCCTTTTTTGGCAATGACAGGTCAAACGTTTTCTGTAAGTCACCACTAGGTTTTTACACACTGTTGCTGATAGTTTGGAATATTCCTCCATGCAGATTTCTTCTAGAGCAGTGGTGTTTTGGGGCTGTTGCTGGGCAACACGGATTTTCAACTTTCCAAAGATTTTCTATGGGGTTGAGATCTGGAGACTCCAGGACCTTGAAATGCTTCTTACGAAGCAACCTCTTCGTTGCCCGGGCGGTGTGTTTTGGGATCATTGCCATGCTGAAAGACCCAGTCACGTTTCATCTTCAATGCCCTTGTGATGGAAGGTTTTTACTCAAAATAGATGGCCCCATTCATTCTTTACTTTACATGGATCAGTTGTCCTGGTCCCTTTGCAGAAAACACACAGCCCCAAAGCATGATGTTTCCACCCCCATGTTTCACAGTAGGTATGGTGCAACTCAGCATTCTTTCTACCAAAAAGTTATATTTTGGTTTCATCTGACCATATGAGATTCTCCCATTCCCCTTCTGGATCATCCAAATGCTCTCTAGCAAACTTCAGACGGGCCCAGACATGTACTGGCTTAAGTAGGAGGACATGTCTGGCACTGCAGGATTTGAGTCCCTGGCAGCGTAGTGTTACTGATGGTAGCCTTTGTTACTTTGGTCCCAGCTCTCTGCAGGTCATTCATTGTGTGCCCTTGTTTGGTTCTGGGATTTTTGCTCACCATTCTTGTGATCATTCTGACCCCACGGGGTGAGATATTGCGTGTAGATATTGTTGTATTGGTCTTACATGTCTTTAATTTTCTAATAATTGCTCCCACAGTTAATGGTTTTTTTTCACATCAAGCTGCTTACCTATTGCAGATTGCAGGTCTACAATTTTGTTTCTGATGTCCTTTGACAGCTCTTTGGTCTTGGCCATAGTGAAGTTTGGAGTCTGTCTGTTTGAGGTTGGGGACAGGTGTCTTTTATATTGGTAACAAGTTCAAACGTGCCATTAATACAGGTAATGAGTGGAGGACAGAGGAGCCCCTTAAAGACGAAGTTAGAGGTCTGTGAGAGGCAGAATTTTTTTTTTTTTTTTGTAGGTGATCAAATACTTATTTTCCACCATAATTTGCAAATAAAATATTTTAAAATCAGACAATGTGTTCTCTCATAGTTGAAGTGTACCTATGATGAAAATTACAGGCCTCTCTCATCTTTTTAAGTGGAGAACTTGCACATTTGGTGGCTGACTAAATACTTTTTTTGCCCCACTATATACGTTTTATTCCATGACGGAAACAAACTTCCATAGGTTCCCAAGACATTGAATGTTGTATGGACTACTTTTATGATGTTTTTATACATTTCACTACTCACCCAAACCTGGGCAGAGGACGGTCACCCTCCACAATTGGTTGATACCACAGACCATGTTCTGGGTTGAAGATGTATAATGCGTTACTGCAAACCTTGCCTTCAGGACATCTGCTGGGCTGCACCCCTCCAAATACATATAGCTCCTTTTTATAGACTGTAGCACTGTGGTATGCCAAAGACGGGATTTTTCCCTTTGCCTATCCGAACCCAAAAGTCATATACAGTATGCAGAAATGGAAAATGATCATCCGTTACACAAAACATACACAAATCCTAAATGCATCGCCTGTTAGGTATGGATATAAATGATCCAATACTCACAGAGACAAGCTTCCACTTCCATGTTATTGTGTCCAGTACATAAATTTCACTGTATCGCTGGCCGTCTCTCAGACCGCCGTACACATAGACGACTTTAGACTCGGGATCAAAGGTTGCTGAGTGACCGTGTGAGCTTGGTGGACTGACCTCAGATGAGGCGTCCATGGGGAACCAGAAATCATTGTCTGAGAATTATTACCGTAAATGGTATGTTAAAGGTACATTATTGCCATTCTTAGTATGAAACTTAATTTATTAAATAAATTCATAATTCATCAATAAACTAATATAATAACTAATCTTCATTTAGAATTAATAATTCTATATAATAATAATGCTTAAATTATAGTTATTACATAACGTATATTTGCAAAAAACTAAATAAATAAGGGCATGTCGATAGATTGACTGTTTAATGTACCAATCTCCAATTTCCATATAGAGTCTTTATAACTGGCCTGATCATCAGCCTCTCCACCAATCAGAATGGCCGTTTCAGGATCACTCAGACACATCGTGTGTCTCCAGCGCTTTGATGGGCAGTCTGAAAAATAAATAAAACATTTAAGGGTTTTGAGATTGAAGTTATGTCAGCAGCTGAGGTCATTCTCCTGGGAATTTTCAATAACTTGCATGGGCATAAATAAAATTAAAATAAAAAATAAAAAATATGATTATCATTGTGGTACAAAAGACTTATATAGTGATATAGTTTATGTAACTAAAAACAAACCATGCTATAATTTCAATAGTTATATTAATAACTCTGAATCTATGTAAATGTAAAATTAAAATTCCAAGTGTGTAAATAAACATTAGTAATGTTTCATCTGAGCAGAGGAATGAGTCTTTACCAGCCCTGCAACTCTTCACATGTTTGTCGACCATCTCGTCCTCTAAATCTACTGCAGACATTTTACACAGTCTGCGTTTCTTCGGGCTTGAAAATCTGTTTGAAACCCAAGGGCTCTCCGGTTCTTCAGAACTCCAAACACACCCCTTTATTCCAATAATGGAGCGTCTGGGAGTTTTATCCTTCAAAAGCACACAAAAAAGACACAGTAATTTTAAACCCTTGCGACTCTCTCGCTGCCTGGAGATGATCTGCTTGCTGAAGAACTAGTTTGTGGATGACTCCTTCCTTACCATTGGCCACACACCCTGAACATTGGGTAGAGAGTTTTCCCGTGTCTCCATTCTGTTTTCGCCCAGCTCCACACAGCCGACGCTTCCCTCGGGAGGTGATCTCTGGGTGATCTTCATCGAAGCGCAAGAAGTCATTCTTTTGTGCATTCACTTCGTCACAAGTCATGTCTTAAGGCGTTTCATGAACCCTATGTCTAGAAAGTTTGATATCTGGCGACTGGTTCAGTTAGAAATGACGTTGTAATCCACTGAAGAACAATGAATGGATCATTTCACTTAAGCTGTAAGCAAAGCATGACTCACATCATGACTCTCTCCGCTGCTGAGAAGGGTGCTGGACGGATTGGAGGAGTGGTTCAGCGCTAGACGTTTCCTCTTCACTCGTGGAGTGCTGCTGATAAAACTGGACCTCACCTTCGAATAGAGCTGGGCAATTAGCCAAAAATATTATCACAATATTTTTTTCCAAATCATATGATAGATATTTTTCATGATATTAATTAACCATTATTGGGACATATTTGTTAGACCTTGAGAATGAATGTAAACTTGTTTGTTCACAATTAAACTCCACAGAGTAGCTATCTTTTAATTTAGGCCTATTCTGTTTTCCATTTTATTTTATGGATTCTACATTTTGATTTACATTTTTTTTAAACGTTATATCAAATTTCTGTAGATAGATAAAAGACCACCTCTGCAGGAGAAATTCAACGCCTATTTCATTACAACTTTGGCCCCACAGCTGTGTTAGTGAGATGACAGTGAGAGAAGAGCAATACAGGATAGACTACAAATAGCATTACCTTCCAGAGGAAGGTTTTCAACAATGTGAATGTCTCAGTTGGACATCATTTGTTTGTATTCGGTACATTTCACTGTGGATTCTTTGGTTAATCAGTCAGCAGTTTCAGCGCAGGCCTTGCAAACAGATTTTTATATATGGACTCTACAGTAATGCCATGTCCAGAGCTTATCAAAATTAAGTTTTATCGTGATCTTGATATGTTGTTGTTTATCACCCAACCCTACCTTCAAATAATATGGTTTAACATCCAAGAAGTTTGTGATGGATGAGAAAGGAAAAAGGCATATATATTTGAAATATTAGCAGTCTGAATTAGTGAGAGAAGAGGTTTAAATACCTGTCCAGTGATGCAGAGCGTGACTTTGGCGTAAACTCCTCTCCTGCCTCTCCGTGTGGCTTCAGTGAGGAGTTCAGGAGTCCAAACTCCTTGCCAGATCAGACACCTTCACAGATAAAGTTTCCAGACAAAACATAGGCTGATAACTGTCAGTGTCCCGGTAGCAGGGCACTTGGTTTTAATTGCCTTTTCCCCCCATATTTGAATAATAATCATTAATAAAGTAATCATCCAAATGTTTAAACACTCCAAATTCATCCTGTGAAAACCATTTCGGAATCGAACAGGTTAAATGGAAATGGTGTAGCGAACGTGACATACATAATTAACCCTAGTGAATATAGGTTAAGGTTAGGTTAAGGTTATAAGGTTCTATACACTGCTGAGTATTATCGCAGCACTTTACTCTTAATAACAGTTCAGGGTTAGATGTGCTAATGCGTGTTGACGTATTACGTAGGTTAAAACCCGCTGTAGCGGAGTTCCTTAGTTTTTGTTTTCATTAAAACACACACACTCGTGCGCTCAACGTGAGTAGTTGTCGCTTTTTCTTCACAGCAATTTCCACTACGGTACTTTAAAACTTTTTAGAAGGCTCAATTTTTGTGTTTATTTCACATTTGGAACAACTTGGTTAGACATATGGCTTTGATTTTCAAACAATTTTAGAGTCCACATTTTTTTATTCATTATATATATATATATATATATATATATATATATATATATATATATATATATATATATATATATATATATATATATATATATATATATATAAAATGCTTTGATTAGCCAGGAAATGTTTTATATATAACTCTTGATTGTAATCGCCTGAAAGAATAATGTCATACACACTAAATCATAGAGTAATGTTCATTTTTGGGTGAACTATCCCTTTTAAGGTCAAATGCTCAAAAAGGTTTCTTGAATTTAATTTTTACATATGGTTTTGATTTGTTTTTACAGTAGTGAGTGATTTGTCTAGAATTAAGACAACTATACATTAGTTTGTCTGTCAGGAACTGTTAAGTTGTCATTTTACAGCAAGTACAAATTGCAATAAACGATATTTAAAGTTGGAATATGGAAGATGCAACAGATCTTTTCTTCCATGTTGTGACATTATAAAAAACAAATAAATGTAGGACAGGGACTTGGCTCTTAGTTTTAGTTTCAGTGTATAACATCTGAATGTTTGCCAATAATGCATAAGGGCACAATAATCATAATATTCTCTGTACTTGCCTGGACTGAGGTGAAAGAGTCCCGATGACCTGTGATTTGACCTCTGGACCCAGCAGAACCTCCACAGAGATCTCGCTGTCACTGGAGAAGGATGACCATTCCCCTAAACCAAATACTATCAGCTGCTTCGGTAAAGGTAACGGCATCTGAACCTGATACATTGCACGGTTCATATTTCTAAAAGGGTTTCGTTAAAGAAAAGAAACAAAAAAAAAGGTTTTCATACAGGGAGTTGGTACAGGGCTAGATCTAACAATTATAGAGGGTATGCATTGACTTCCCCTCAGCTGGACTGAGTGGCAAAAGAGCTGCGGCATGACTGAAGCTAATAGGGGGAAACTGCGAAAACTCAAGTAAAACAAATGATTTTCAGTTTAAACTAAAGGTTGACTCCATACAAGTGTTCTTTACAACTTACCAAAGGTCCAGTGACCCATGAATATTGACATACAGCCAGGAATCGTGTTTCCTGACCTTTATATGTGCCTGATTTCAAGGCTGGGGAAATGCATGAAGCAAATTTGCCTGTGAGCTCTTTATATAAATACAATATACGTAGGGCTAAATCACTTATATTAAACAAAATATTCAATGGTAAATATTTAATTGATGTATTGTCTATTCAATACAATTTATAGGGTATGATTTTACCCCAAAATTCAACTAACTGAGAAAATAACTGCAAAGCCAGGTTTCGCTTCCTGGAGTCCAGTCCCACCGAACCATTTGCTTCTCTTTTCTGTAGCTTTCAACAGTCTGTAAAAATATACCTCAGATTTCAAATCTGTTCGTACAGTCAATCGCAAAGCCCTTTCCCGTATTAGCTGCATTTTGTGTTTGTTTTTTTGTAGCATTCACAGTGAAAACTAATGCTGCTTCTTTAGTCTTTTTGCCACTCAGTGGACGTAACCACAGCGACTCCGGCCGAAGGTATGCATAACCTCTATACTATCAATTGTATAAAGGCTTGTTTACTCAAGCATTGTTTATGTTGGTTTAAAAATATATCTTGAAAATAAGGACATTGTATTACAAAGTTCGAAACATGTCCGTATCAACCAAACTGGCATACATTCAAAAAAGGGTCATTGATATAATTAAAGTCAGCATGAAACAGAAGTTGCAATCTTTTTGTCCCCCATCGTATTGTTGGATGGTTGTGTTTTGCGATAACTCATGTGATTTTCTGTTGCTTCCTGGATGTTTTGCATTTTACTTCTTCAATTTTGCAGCGATACATTTTAATGATGCCTTCATGTGCCATCAGAATTATTGTAGGCTACATACTATTTTCCTAGGTAAAATATTTGACATGAACATCCCCTCAAGTGAAAATTTGAACGCAATGAGCTCACAATCAGAAGTGGGAAGTAGGACATTTCTGATAGCACATGAAGAAAGCAGAAATAAAAAACTAATTTACATAAACATTACATTTAAACATGTAGTCTATTCTTCTAAAATTTATATCATTCAATCTAACCTGTATGGATTCCTTTCTTCTGCTGAACACAAAGATATTTTGAAGAATGTTTCTAACCAAACAGTTGATGTACCCTGTTGACTTGGATAGTTTGGAGGAAAAAAATACTATGCAAGTCAAAGGTCATCAACTGTTTGGTTACTCATATTCTTCAAAATATCTTCTTTTGTATTCATCATAAGAACGAAATTAATTCACGTTTGGGACAACTTGAGGGCAAGTAAATGATACATAAGGATGAAAGAATTTTCATTTGTGGGTGAACTATTCCTTTCATCAGCATGCTTGGCAATAGTGATGGACACGTTCAGCTATTTTTTTGTAATAAAAAAACGATTTCTACCCTGAGCAATAGTCATTGCTGTAACATTAAGACACAAACCCCTTCATGTTCCGTTAATTGCAACCTGTTACCATTATTAGGTCATAGTCAAAGTCAAACGAAAGCGCCCACCGTATAAATTGACGAGGAGCTTCACGTAACGACCAGATGACATAAAAGTGCACTTTGCCCATTCTGTTGATTCAGATTCGGTCAAACTCTCCTCCAGTGCTCTCGGTGTGCGGCCTGCAAACAGCAGCCAGTCGCGCGGTACCTCTGGTGCATTTATTACCTCCTGTCACACCCAGCCTTGGCTAATTAACCTCTATGCAATTAACAGGTACCGATCGGTTTGATAAAGAACCGCGAGACCAGACGGCTCCGTATGCTTTCGAATCGCTCTCGCGTTACTTTGATGTGACACTATCTAGTAGAACGCCTCTTGATTATTATGGACTGACAGCTCTGTTAGCAACCAACAGCCCTATTAACAAACAAAATTTTTTTTTTTTTAAATATATAGCCTACTACATAGGACGAACGAATGAATAATCATAAATAACAAAACAAATAAAAAACAAAAGTAAACACGATTCATTTTGTGCTACATTTTGTGAAAGTAGCCTAAATAAAAAATAAACAATCCTAAATAACCAATAAATAAATAAATAAACACATATAAACTAGGTCTATTTTTACAAAAAAAGTGTTCTACATTTAAATAAACATACATACATTACCACAGATAACTATATATATATATATATATATATATATATATATATATATATATATATATATATATATATATATATATATATATATATAAACTAAATTAATTTACTTGTTCACAATCGTCAAATTATTTAAAAACAATAATTTTCACAAAATGTAATTCTGAAATAATTTATATTTATTACTGTCTAGCTATTTATTTATAAAAACGATCAATTAGACAGATGTTATAACACACACACACACACACACAATCATAATGAAACATGCTATTTTTAATCCATAATATTTCGGAGAAATTATTTAAATGATTACTTAGGGTTGAAATGTTGTCTTTCAGTCAAACAGCGCCCTCTATCTAAAATAAGAAAGAATGGCACTTCGTTTAATTCTACCGAATTCTACCATGACTCCGTTTTAAGGGGAAATGGAGCATGTGATCGTCCAAAGGCACGTTTTTAATGCTGAAACAGCACTTTTTTATGACTACGTTCACAAGGAAGTGCAGTGTATTATCGGAAGACCAGGAATGAACCATGAGTCTGGATATATGTAACAGACAGCAAACTGAATTCACCTCGACGTTTATTGTGAACACACAGCAAAAAAAAAAAAAAAAAAATGACGAAACAGACGAAAAACAGGAAAAGGATATCAAACATGTGTCGTATACATATACAAAAAGGTGAATGAGCAGAAAAGCACATTGGCAGAATAAAGTACCTCAGCAGCACAATGCAACTGTCTCTTTAGACATGCAAATAATTTAAGGTACAAAAAAAGAGAAACGTTTGCGGCATGATTTGGTATTCATAATCAATAAGTATTTCAAGGAAACAAAGCTACACCTGCTGGCAGCACTTGACATATTGCACGTGATATAAGCAAGAAAAGTCTTCCTATGAATGAACATAAGCACGAAACCTATATGCTACATGTATTTTTCTAGTCACCTTGGTAACATATGCAATCTGCATTGTGTCTATGCAGACTTAAGAGACCGAACAGATGCCAAACAACCCTTAATCATGCCAAATGAGAGCCTGGGACGTGTAAATATTGGATCAGTTATGCAACAAATCAGCTTCTGTGGCAGGAAATGGTTTAAAGTTGAAACAAGCAGGATTTAACCATTTGCTGACTGATGTGATTGAGTATGCAACTGCAATAAAAACATGAATATGAGGTTTAAAATACATCTTAACTAGCTGTGGCTTCCAGCGTCTTTGTGGCTGAGAAAACAAACACAATATTAGCAGTATAAGAAATAGTGTCGGACGCTGCATGTCTATGTCTATATTATATAAAGACATTAAACAACAAGAAACCAAACAAAGAACACTCATATATCATTACCTGAATCAACAGTGACTTCTGCCACGTCACCTACATTGACTTTCTCACTTTCTTTGTTTGCCTTTGAATTGTGTTGAACTGTGGGTTCACCACCCATACACTTTCCCTGATTACTCTGTAGTCCCTGATATGTGATGCCACAGTTTTGTTGTGGTGTCAGACAATACAATTATAAAACATATATGGACCTTTATATGAAATATATAATCTTGCACGTAACATCTTAAAGCCATATATATGTATATATCTTTTTTTCAAAGCAATTTTTTGATCTATGATAGGGCTTGGATAAAACAAAAAGCACAAATCAACGATAGCAAAAATTATACAGTAATCGAATACATACGATGAATAACAGTATCACTGAAAGGTTTTAAATAAGCACTCGTCCCTCAGGCACTGTAGTACACTCTATAGTACAGAGTCTTATTCCGCCACAGCGAGTACGAGTTGTCAAACTTCAGCTGGTATGTGCCGTCTCCTGGAAACTCGTGGCTGCCGCCCTGCACTGCCAGATGGCTGTCCTGACGGTACACAGGCAGAATCTCTCCCAAGTTCGAGTTGGCAACTGATTTAGAGCCCTTCTCAACATCTCCTGGAACCACAGGGCCTGTTTCGACAAAACAATTGCCCATGTGTCACTGGAAGTATTCCTTGTATGCATCTGCTTATTGTAAAGTGATAGTTCGCCCAAAAATGAACGCTCCAAACCCGTAAGAATTTCGTTGATCTTCGGAAATCTTTTTGATGAAATCTGAGAGCATTCTGTCCCTCCATTGACAGCTGCGCAGCTACCACTTTAACGCTTCAAAAACTTCATCAAATATGGGGAAAATAATCCATATGAATGGAGCGCTTTAGTCATTTTTCTGAAGGGATGCGATCGCTTTACATGATGAACAAACTGAATTTAGGCTTTAAACATTCATCAACACACACACACACATCAGTTGGTAAAAGGAAGCTCAAACATGTTCCCTTGACATGTATTGAGGCTCATTCTCATGCTTTTGAGCTTCTGTAAGAGGTTTGTCCTTGTGCATCAAGCAGGTTCAGTAGAGCTTTTGTTTATGTTCGCTGATCAATTTTTTAAATGTGAATAAAAGCCTAAATTTAATCTGTTCGTCATATAAAGTAATTGAGTCTCTTCAGAAAATTTGGACTAAACCGCTGAAATCACACGGATTAGTTTTAAGATCTCTTTATGAACTTTTTGAAACATCAAACTGGTAGTTGCGTAGCTGTCAATAGAGGGACAGAAAGATCTCAGATTTCATCAAAATATCTTCATATGTGTTCAGAAGAGTGAGTAAATAATGACTTTCTGTTCACTAAAACTGCATTTATTTGATCAAAAAATTAATAAAAATTGAAATATTGTGAAATATTATTAAAATTTAAAATAACAAATTTCTATTTGAATATAATTAAAATTGTAATTGATTCCTGTGATGAAAAAAAAAAGCTGAATGTTCAGCATCAATACTCCAGTTTTCAGTTTCACATGATCCTTCAGACATCATTCTGACTTGGGGCTTAGGAAACATTTCTTTTATTATCAATGTTAAAAAAAAAAAAAAGGTCTGTTTAATAATTTTTGTAGAAATTGAGATGCATTTTTTTTTCTGTATTTGATTAAATGAACATCCAAAGGAACAATTTTTATTATTATTACAAATAATTATTAATGACCACTACATTTTTATAATTATTTATAATAATAATAATATCAAACAATGAGACAAAAGCTGGGGGGAGATTGCATAATTTTCATGCTAATAATGTTAAGGCTACATTTACACTGTTTTTGGGACTGACAACCATATTTCCTTACAGGTGTAAGTCTCGAAATGTCCCATTCAAACAGCGACTTACAGTCTAAATACTGACTGTAAACATGCAACAGGAGTCAAGCCCATATTCTCTGACCAATAATCACGACAGTGCCCAAACCTCAAAGTAATATCAAAGATGGTGACGTCCATAAAACTGAAAAGTCTTATCACTTTTGACATGACAAGAGTCCAATCGAGCTACGAGTTCATCTGTCAAACCTTTATTGACCGACAGCAGCTTTTATATCTGTATGACATGACGGACAAAAGCTGTCCAGTCAGGTTCTGTTCACACAGCTTACGTTTTCTGAGAATGTGGTTGTGAGTCCTGAAAATGTACAGTTGTGAGTTTGGTTCTAGCGCAGATATCACTCCCATAAATAACCGTATTGTGTGTGAACGGAACCGTATTAAGGACTCAAATACAGGACTGACAACCGTATTCTGTTGCTGTTTGAATGTGGTCTTTGTAACATCCTAAAAGACCGAAAAATAGGCTTTTTCTTTATTCAAAATATACAAATTTTATTTCGTTCTTTGAATTTAGGTTGAAATATGACCGGGACAAGTTCTTAACTGTGTGACTGAAGAAAACTGACAACTAATTTGTTAATAACATTTGAGGACGACTGTGTATGATAAAAGACACTAGAAACAAAAACTACTACTACTTTATCAAAAAAAAGTTTCAACAAAAGCAGGAAACAGGATAGGAAGTTCTCCCTCACCTTCCAGCTCGTCATCTTCATCCTCATCGTCACTGGATTCGCTAATGTGGACGGTAATGGCTCGGCTTGTGACTGGTGACCAGTCGAAGTAAATCCCAAAACCAATGTCATAGCCATCTGTGGCAAACTCCCAGCACACACGCTTGGCCTCAGGAACAGTGGGCACGTGGACGGTCATAATGTCTCCACGATACACCGTCACCACGCTGTCCTTCTCTTGACGGAGCTTAGTCTTCAGTTCCTTCACAGCCACGGAGGTCCACGTGGATGGCGGTTTCATCGGAGGAAGTGCTGCAAAAAGATAAGTGAACGCTCAATGAATATTCTTTCATTTAACGCTTTCACAATATTACAGTAGTGCATGTATTCAAATCACCCCAAAATCAAAAGTCTGTTTTTATGATTGTCTATTTTTTGCATTGTGAATTTATACACAGTGAAAAGAAATCTATTTAGTACTTCATGTCCGCGTACTTTGGGACAAAACCTGCGGGAATGAGCAAAATTATGCACAATACAGCTAGCCTAGAAATCTAGACGCACCCTAGCGGCAGCAAATTTAATCTGCCCGCAAGTGTCGTCTAGGAACTCTCAATACCCTTCTGAGCTGTATTCCTCTCAATCTGGACAGGCCAATCACATCGTGTATAGAGTCGGCGGGCGGGGCCATAATGACGACGGCCGAGTTGTGTTTGTGTGCTTCTAGTAAACACAGAAACTGGCGAACGGCGGCGGTCTTTCGAATCAGCTCTGACCGCAACTCTGGAAGACCTGGAGTTAAGCTTTTCTCTGAGAAAAGAACAAAGAACGGCACTGAAGTCATTCTTAAAAAGGGAAGATGTGTTCGGAGTTTAGCCGACCGGATACGCGAATGTTTAATCTATCAACGAGCTCTGCTTCACCTTCGTTGCTCTGGTTGGTGTAGCGCTCTCCTATCGCGTGCAGAGGGAGTTTGAAAGACAACCGTTTATCCCGCCCCTCGGATTGAGCTGTCAATGGTGAGTTTCCAGACCAAACATCTTGATGTGGGTCTGGCTTGTCAGGCTACAATACAGCCAATCCGATGGCGAAATTCAAGCTCTCTAACAACATTCATCCGGCGTAAATTAAATTAGTGAATGAGGAAAGGAGGGTTTGTGTGTCAATCCACTGTCTGAGAGATGAGAGATGAGAGATGAGAGATGAGAGAGAGAGAGAGAGAGAGAGAGAGAGAGAGAGAGAGAGAGAGAGAGAGAGTGCAGCTGGTACTGTGGTTCTATTCTGCAGAAAATGTGTATTGAAAGCATTCTGAAATATCAGTATTGATACGTATCGAAAAATTTAGATTTTTAACAACACTACATTGCAATTAGTTTATTATTTCAGATGCCTTTTTAAAAGACTACAATAGAAAAAACAACATTATACATAAAATTCAACCCACCAAAGTAGTGAGTTGGCGGGTGTTCATGTCAAGCTGTGGTCACAAAAGTGCAGACTGGTAGGAAGACCGCGAGTGTTTAGGGTGCTATATGGGACAGGGCAGTAGTTTGCTGAAACTTGCGGTTATGGTAAGGGTCGTGACATTTCTGAGACAAGCTGGAAGCAGTTGACCAATCACAAGACACTGGTCCAGTCGACCAATCAGAGCACACTGCGCATTTTAGAAGGAGGGTCTTCATAGAAACTAAACAGAGAGCGTTACTGACTGACCGGGAAGGGAGGAGCTGCAACAATGTAATATATAATGTGAAAAATAATGATTAGTTGTTTTTAGAACATTCAGGCATGAAAACCTATTCTAGTAGACCACACACATGTGCACAGATAAATCATTTATAATAAATACTGCAATATTCCACACAGAAAAGAACTGTCAATTTCAATTAGAAAGTGACTGTAAAAATCACACCTTAGACATCATAACATCTTACATCATCTCAAACATCATAGACATCATTCTTTTTTCAGACAGCTTTGTTCTCAGGGGCAATGATGAAACATGATGGGAAGGTTCCCTGTGTTTAGCTTCACTCCTCTAACAGGGGATGTGCTAACCTTTTTTCTCCCCGGGGTCTGAAGTACTGCTCTCCTGTGTGTCACCCGCTTCTGCCTTCCCGAGAGATGCGCTGGGCTCCTGTTGACAACAGCACAATACACACATACAAGAACATCACTAAAGCTCACTTACATATATATACACCTGTTAGGCTTGAGTTTAATATACCTCAGTAGACTGTGGAGATTCTCTGTTATTGCTGTTATCATCCATTTTGGTTTGGTTGTCCGGTTGGATTACCGTCCGGGAAAGGTCTGTGCTTTGAAGTCTTTAAAATGACAGTGGGAATAATGAGGTTAGCATACCCTTGAACCCTAAAATAACCATTTTTGGAACTCATATAAACATGAACAAACCTGTTTAAAGGGTTTGCTTCACAGTTTTTTGACGTTATACCAGGGAAAGAAGAAACAGACAGGGATGACAGTCTAGATTCAAGCTCTGATGTCTCTTGTTTCTCCATCTCTAGAGCACAAAAAACATCAATAAATCATCATATTCATCAAAAACATATCTAATACAAACTCATGAAATCTCTTACCTGCCTCAGATGTGTCTTTCAATGAACCTCATTAAAAAACTGAAACAAAAAATCAGCAAGAACAAATAAATCCGTATTTCGTTTTTACATTCGATAAACATAGACATTTGTAAATATAAATCTGTTGACCGACATGTTGTGCGTATTCGTCATCAAATTACATTCATACGAATCGCAGCAACAGTTGACACGTCGCGTAACTAAAGTGCAATTCACCATCAAATCATCAATCTCAGCACAACCAAAAAAAAAGCGAGCACATTTGCATAACAACCGTATGTGTTAAACCCGTATCCGCACGTAAAGTAATGTTCCCTTATATAATTTTTATCCACGTACCTCCGGCGAACGTGTGATGCTGTAGATGCAACAGTGCTTGACAAATAACGTTTAACGCCCAGGAAGTCCGCTAATTTGTAAATACGTACTGTGAAGGCAGCAGAGGCAAGTCTTTTGTGAATGGCTGCTAGAAACAGACGAATATATAATAAAAGTCCTATGAAAAATACTACTACTCCAAACAGTAGGTTACATAAAAGCAGTTTTGAACAGTATACAGTATAAGAAAGGTTGCTAGGAAAATTAACAATATTTTTTTACTAAGCAAAGACGCATTAAATTGATCAAAAGTGACAGTAAAGACATTTATAATGTTTTTACAATAAATACTGTTCTTTTTTAATTAATAAACAATATTGTTAGTTATATATTTAAGTATATGTTTAAGTTAATAATAATTATATATATATATATATATATATATATATATATATATATATATATATACTTAACTATAAGAACTATAACAATATTGTTTATAAAAAAAAAAAATGTATATATATTTCTGTGTGTGTATAAGTACTATTCTTTTTTTAAATTAATAAACAATATTGTTAGTTATATATTTAAGTATATGTATAAGTTAATAATTACATTCCTTTATATATAAATAATTTGTGTAAAAAAATGTGTGTATGTATGTATGTATATATATATATATATATATATATATATATATATACTTAACTATAGAACTATAACAATATTGTTTATAAATAAAAAAAATTGTTTATAAATAAAACAAATTTCTGTGTGTGTGTATAATTGCGCGCTCTCTCATTCTCTTTTTGCCAGCAGACTCTCCGCAGTTCTGCATTTTTTTTTAAACCGGGTGATTTTGCTGCTCCACGTCAACCTTTCTCACTCTTTGTGACTAACTACACCATACACGCAAGCCTGAGCAACTTTTCTCTACGCAATTTCCTGTGAAAATCAGGTCTACAATATAAACACTTATTTCAGGCTTACCATAGTTAATCAGGGTAGACACAAACACATTTTGAAAGGAGAAGTGATTATTTATCGCATTATTTCAATTTAGTTACATAGTGTACCTTTAAAACACTCTACAAAATAAAACAATAAAATACAAATTATGTAAAATACAAAACAAATACAAAAGAAAATTGTTTCTTACATTTATTTTACAAGTATTGTACATAGCTTTACATGCTTTGAGAGATAAGTGGACAGTTCTATTGTTTATTAGTTTTAGTCAATATTTGTTATGCAATCCTTGTTTTGCCATTTTCTAGTTATCTTGGCACATTCAAATGTACTTGAAAATATGGCCTTATGTGGCAAATAATCTGCAGAGGATAAAGCTCAAATATAGCAGTAACCCAGCTCAGAGGGATACAGCTGAACTGACATACTAACGTTTCCCCTGAGTTTAATTAGCACTTAATTTAGAGGCTTACAAACATCTGCACATAACAGATGGTTAGTTTTAAACAGATTAAACATGAACACAAGCATGTACACCCTAAAACCAAAATGTTGCACAATTTAATTTGATTTGTCTCAGTGAACAAATTACTATGAAGAAAATGATCCTTCTACTAGGGTTGAAAACGCACTGTAATACATGACTGAAATCCTGTCTCGCAAACCTTTATTCCTCCACACCAGATCAGTCAATGGAGTGTCTTTAGTTTGTGCATCAATCAAATTGATCCATGGAAAAAGGCTGTGAAGAAACAGAGACAAATTATTATGAGGGAGCAAATTATTATAAAACCTGGTTATGTAATAGTATATGAATATGAATCAGCTTCTATAGAATGGGGTTATTATTAAACAAAAATAAAAAGAGGCAATAAACTGAAATAAGTTTGAAGCACTAAAATGTATTAAATAATGAATAAAACAAAAATTAAACAAAAGATAAATGTAATCTAAATAGCAACAGGAAAGTGTAAAAATATGAATAAAACTATAATTAAACAAGTAAAACTGATATGTAAATCTCTGAATAAAAAAATGCTTTAGACTCACTCATCGGGTTTATTGGGATCAGATGCACCGGGTGAGTTTACGAAACTCTGATAAGTAAATGTGTTTGTTGAAACACCGGTCTCGAACAGCCCATTTAGCAGGCGAAGAGTCTTTCCGGAGCCCAGCTTCTCTGCCGTGCACATGTTGAGGAGACCGTAGAGCACCGCTGATACCCATCTCTGATCCAGGAAAAGGCCACCTTCAGTAAACACTCACAGTTTACTTAATGGACTCTTACAGCACACCATATGAAAACCATGCTATGTTGACTTCACATGACAGATGGACACAGACATAGACTGAGGGGAAATAAAAACTATGGTAACACTTTATTTTACAGTGTCCTTGTCACACACATTACATGAGCTAACCCTAAACCAAACCCTAACCCTATAGTAAGTACATCTACTTAATTAAATGAAAATTAAAATTAGCCCATTATTTACTCACCCTCAAGCCATCCTAGGCATACTGTATATGACATTCTATACAGTTATATATAAAAAAAGTCCTGGCTCTTCCAAGCTTTATAATGGCAGTGAATGGCTGTTTCTGTTTAGTCCATAAAAGTGCATCTATCCATCATAAAACTGCTCCACACAGCTCCAGGGGGTTAATAAAGGCCTTCTGAAGCGAAGCGTTTGTGTAAAAAATATATCCGTATTTAAAACTTTACAAACTGTAATCTCTAACTGTCGAATACGTGCGTTCACGAGAGACTGGCATTCCAGCATATGGCGTATGACGGCAAGTTTTATTTTGCTCTATCCTCTGCTCTTCCGTATTCGTCAACCAGAACTTACGCTATTGTCTGCGTGCTACGTCATACACTGGAACGCCAGTCTCTCGTGAATGCGCAGAGCCGTGTGGAGCACTTTTATGATGGATAGATGCATTTTTATGGACTTCAAAACAGAAACAGCCATTCACTGGCAATATAAAGGATTTTTTTTTAAATATAGCTTTGATGGTATTCGTCTGAAAGAAGAATGTCATATACATCTGACTTGAGGGTGAGTACATCATGGGATCATTTTCATTTTTGGGTGAACTATCCCGTTAAATATACAATTACACTGTAAAAATGACACCTGAAAATTAAGTGTAACAATTTTTTTTTTTTTTTTTTTTTGCTTAGTTAAGCTAATTATAAAGTTGCAAAAATAATCACAATCAAAAGAATATTTGTCCACCTAAGATTTATCAAGTTTCAATGACACTTTTTTAATAATTTGCTTAGTTAACAAAATACATGAGCATGATGCAACCAGATGCAGTTCAGCAGCTTTTAAAACAATTGCTTGAGTGCATTTCTAAGATTTTTTATTATTTTAAATTCCAATTGTGAAATATTATAACAATTTGAAATAACTTGTTTTTATTGTTATATATTTAAAATGGTAATTTATTCCTGGGATGTCAAGGCTGAATTTTCAGCATCAATACTCAGTGTCACATGATCGTTCTGATATGCTGATTTGCTGCTCAAAAAACATTTATTATACAGTCCCTGACAAAAGTCTTGTCGCTTATCTATTTTCTAGAAATACCTGATATTAACCTGACCTTTAATTAATTCATTGGTGTTAGAAATAGCTCATATGAAAAGCTAAAACCCTCCCAAATGATGTTTAATGCACTGAAATAAATAATGTTCACAGAAAAAATATTTATCATTTAATCAAGACAGAAAGGTCAAATTTTGGCAAGACAAATGTTTTGTCGCCTATACAGAAATTGAACAAATTTACAGCAAATACAAAAATATATCAGCAAATTAAGTTGTGGTGCTGTGAGATCCAAATTTAATATCTTGTATGACTTCCATGAGCTTGAAGGACTGCATCCATGCGGTTTGGCAAGGATTCATACAATTTATTGATGAAGTCATCAGGAATAGCTAAGAAAGCAGTCTTGCATGCCTCCCAGAGTTCATCAATATTCTTTGGCTTCGTCTTCCATGCGTCCTCTTTCATCCTACCCCACATATGCTCAATGATGTTCATGTCTGGTGACTGGGCTGGCTAATCCTGGAGCATCTTGATCTTCTTTGCCTTGAGGAACTTTGATGTGGAGATGGAAGTATGCGATGGAGCACCGTCCTGCTGCAGAATTTGGCCTCTTTTATGGTTGGGAATATAAGAGGTAGCTAAGATTTCTTGGTATTTTAGACTATTGGTGTTGCCTTCCACCCTGCAGATCTCTCGCACACCCCCATACTGGATGTAACCCCAGACCATGATTTTTCCGCCACCAAACTTTACTGTTTTCTTGGTGAATCTCGGATCCATTCTGGCTCCAGTAGGTCTCCTGCAATATTTGCGGCGACTGTGGTGTAATTCAACAGAAGATTCATCTGAAAAATCCACCTTCTGCCACTTTTCCTGCGTCCATCCTTTTAGCAGGCTGTGGGCCTTGGCAAATGCCACACGGTTTTTCAATTGTCTTTTGTTTAGTGCTGGCTTCTGGGCACTGATTCGACCATGGAGGCCATTTTGAGACAGAATCCGACAAACTGTTCTGGTTGACACAGGGACTTCAGGTGACCAGGTCTTGTGGAGCTCTGCTGCAGTGGAAAATGGGCTGGCCTTGGATTTTCGAGCCAACAAACGGTCCTCTCGAGCAGTTGTCTTGCGGGGTCTGCCTGACCTGGGCTTGTCAAAAACGTCTCCAGTCTCTTCAAATCTTTTTTTTATCCTCTGTACTTGACGCTGAGACACATTGAAGGTGTCTGCCACATCAGCAGTGGATCTGGTCTTCAGCCTCTTGATAATCAAAACTTTAGTCTCAGGGTGAATCTTAGGCATGTTTGCAGAGGTCTAGTTGCAGTTGATGTGAAGGTCTAGCGTACTGGGGTTCTTTTTATACACACTTGAGACCTAATTGATCCATTATTAGTCAAAGGTGAAGCTCATATGACAAGGCGACAACACTTATGTCTTTGCAAAAATTGACTCAATGGGCTTTACCAAGCTGTGAATATTAGAATACTTTTTAAAAGTTTAGTTTTTCACTGAAACATTGTCACAAAAGCTGGTGGAATTAAAATGAGCCATTTCTTGTAAACAAATCTTGATTAGAAATATATTTCAGCGGCACATTAGGTCAATTTGTACACAAGCGACAAGACTTTTGTCAGGGACTGTAATTATCAATATTGTAAAAAGTTGTGCAGCTTATTTTGTGGTACTATATGTGATATACGAGTCCCCTTAAGGGACGTGGCGATGGGAATATTAAATGGGAGAAAGTTAAGTCAATGCTTTTGCATTTTCTCGCACATGTTTTGCCTTCCCACGAGAAACTTTGCTTTCGCTCATAATACCTTTGCATTCCATCGCAACATTTTCTTTGCATTTGCAAAGTTTCTCAGGGAAGGCAAACATTTGTGAGAGAACGCAAAAATACTGACTTATCATTTTTCCTCCGATCTAATTTTCCCCCCATCACGTGTCTCTTTAGGAGCTTGAAAAAGAGATGGATCATCTCAAGGGGCTATCCTTAAATAAAAAAAATTAAAAAAAATAAATAAAAATACATACATATATATATATATATATATATATATATATATATATATATATATATATATATATATTTTTTTTTTTTCATATGATACATTATCTTCTCATGAATAGAATGTTTAAAATAACTGCATTTATTTGTTTATATTTTAAAAAAATATATTTATTGGATATTACTACTTCTTTTATTACTTCTTTTAGATACATATTTTAAGATAATATTAGATTTATAATATAATAATGTCTGTCATAATTTAATGTCTATAAAAGTGACAGATGGGTATAAACATTTAAAATGCAAAGGTATTGTCAAGGACACATCTGTTTTCACACACCATTCATTGAAAGAGGAAGTGATGCCGAAAGCACTTCCTTGCGCTTTAAAGCTGCCGACACTTGATTGTGGAGGAGCCAAACTGAAGTCACATCATCACAAGCCATAAACTCATACTGGGGTTTGATAATAAAACTGTGG
This sequence comes from Pseudorasbora parva, assembly GCF_024679245.1. NCBI lineage: Eukaryota > Metazoa > Chordata > Actinopteri > Cypriniformes > Gobionidae > Pseudorasbora > Pseudorasbora parva. The sequence goes on from NC_090181.1 coordinate 8,938,828, forward strand.
TCAAGAAGCATTGCAAGCCTGAAAAAAAAAGAGTGTGATATGATGATAAGCCGATGCTTAACTGTGACATATTGTGGCTACATGTGAAGTTCAATAAATAAATAATTACATAAAGTAATAATTTTGCAACAAAATAGAAACACATCATTTATACATTTATTTAAAGGCACAATATGTATTAAAATATCCACTAAAACAATGATATATATTTTGTTGACATGTGTACTTTTTCCCAAATATTTCCAAGAATGTTTAACCCTCTGGTGCTCCTCGTTTACGGGTTACATTGGTTGTCTTCCCGGTCATAAGTGACCGGACACCTAAAAATTAAACTTCCTCCACCCCAGTAAAACCAATGCAATTTATTTTTCTTCAATAATATTTTTTCTTTTTAATTTTGTATTTTGAGATGATTTGATGGTATTTTTTAATATTTATGCAATAATTATTGTCTATTTTTGCCATTTAAAATTATAAAATATATATATTTTTAAAACATTTTATTTAAAAAATTTTTTAATTGCAGTATTTTAGGTTAAAATAGAGACTAGGCCTTCAAAAAAAAAATAACTGAAGGCAGATTAGCGCCCTCTTTTGGAATTATTTAAGAAATTATGCAACCATGGGTGTAATCCACTAGAGGTCTCTATGGAGGGGCTTGTGAATTCCCAAGTTCACTTTTCAACACATTTAATAATTTTTTTTAGCTGGATTTGAATAAATATATAAAAATAATCAAATACTATTTTTATATTATTACTTTTTTTTAGAAATGGTGATTTTTTTTCTGTGAATTTGTGTTTTTGCAGATTTCCCATTCATTTCCTATGGTAAGTGGGAGTATTTTTTTTACAACCACTTAGCATGCTTGAATCATGCCCTCAATTTGTTTGTGTGTTTACATACCTAATGTTAGAAAAGTCACCAAGTTTCATATCATTCTGACGAAGATTTGATTTTTAATAATTCAAAATGTGGTTCATAGGTTCAGTTTTTCATGGGTGTGTGTGTGTATAAGTGTGCGTGTGTGCGTGTGTATGTGAGTGGATGTGTCAATATCACACTCCTGATGTTTTAGAGTGTCATCCCTATACTGCTGTGTACTTTTTTTCAGCATTGTGGCCGATTTGTAGATTGTACACACAAATATCCTGCAAATATTTGTGTTTTTGCAGATTTCCCATTCATTTCCTATGGGGGTCATTTTTGACCGAAGAGCACAAGTGGAAGTAATTTTTTTATGACCACTTAGCATGCCCGAATAATGCCCTAATTTTTTTGTGTGTGTTTACATACCTAATGCTAGAAAAGTAACCAAGTTTTATAATTTTCAGATGAAGCAGTGATTTTTAAAAATTCTAAATGTGGTTCATAGATTACATTTTTCATAGGTATGTGTGTGTATAAGTGTGCGTGTGTGTGCGTGTGTGTGAGTGGATGTGTCAGTATCACACTCTTGATGTTTTAGAGTGTCACCCCTTTACTGCTGTGTACTTTTTTTCAGCATTGTGGCTGATTTGTAGATTGTACACACAAATATTCAGAGAATTTTTGTATTTTTGCCGATTTCCCATTAATTTCCTATGGTCGGTCATTTATGACCGAAGACAATGAACGTTACTTTTTTTTTAATGACCAATTAGCATGCTCGAATCATGACCCCAATTTTTTTGTGTGTTTACATACCTAATGCTAAAAAAGTCACCAAGTTTCATATCATTCTGATGAAGCTGGGATTTTTAAAATTTTAAAACAGAAAATTTTTCGGTCGGAAATGACCGAAGAGCACCAGAGGGTTAAATCCAGAGAAATAAGCTGTTTTAACCAGGACACGGACCGTGTCAGTGTCAAACTAACCATTGTTACAGAGCTCAACACAGTTAGTCTTATTGTTTAAATCTGGTTTTCTCGATTTACCGCGAGTACCATGTTTTACCCAAGCCTGCAGCACCCCTCTCAGAAACTGAAGCTTTCGCGCCTCGATCGCCCCCCGGTGACCGGTCCCAGTATAGTCGCCCCTCTGTGTTTTCTAATGGACGCGAGGCAAACTAAACAATAAAATAACACTTTAAATATTTTTTCCCCAAAGTTAGTTTATGTCATTGAAGGCAATTATCATCACGATGATTTCATTTCAAGTGTTCGTTTTTAAAATAAGTTTAGTTTACTTAGTTATTTGACGACCTCTAGCAGTGAAAAAGCTACAAAGTGTGCCTTTATTTATTTTTTAAAATGACTAACAATTAAATGACTAACTTTTTTATTGTAATTAAAATATATACAATATGTTTTAAATTTATTGTAAAATAAGCATAATAAACAAACATTTCAGTATTATGAGAGCGTAGTGAAATGAGCATGATTACGGCATTCACAGTGTTTATGGGAGTAGGTGGAAGCAAAAGAGCTATTTTTGAGCATGTTGCTTTTTTCAACTCTGATTGGTGTAGTTTTCTGCAGAGCATAAAGAGTAATGTAGTTTTTTTTTTTTTTTTTTTTTTTTTTACCAGGAATTCTACTGTCAAACAAGATTATTTAAAAAATAGCTGAAATAATTCAGGCTGACAGCTTGAGCGGAAGCTAAAACAACCTCGTAGCTCTTTAAAGGTTTATAAGTTATCGTTCGAAATGGAGAAATTGAATGAAGTTTTTACTTCCGGAACCCAAAAGCTGCACTCTATAATCAAAATCTGACAGATTCAATCAACAAAAATATCAAAAAAGCACAGGAAATGTTCCTTATTCCATTATAAATAACAGTGTATAATATTTAATATTAATTGAATGTTAATTTTAATACCTGTTCAGTGGCACTGCTGAGGTGAAACTGTACACAAGACAGTCTGAAGACAGATGGCAGCAAATGTCTGAGCATACTTGAGGAAGATGAGAGGGCAAGACACAGAGGAAGAGCAAGTCTGCTTGTTTAGCCAGCCTAATGTTGTCAAAGTAACACTCGACACCAATGTCTGAAAATTTCCCTATGGATCAATGAAACAAGAGAGAGAATTAACTAGTAGATCTTTATAAAAAAAAAAATCCTGCTTTATCGACGAGGGCACAGCAGTCCCACAAATGTAAAAATGTAAAACAGTCTGATTTTATATAACAATTTAAGGTTTCTTCATTAATTCCTCACCTTCATGTCGTTCCAAACCCTTAAGACTTTCGCCCACGGCAGCTATGCAACTGCCACTTTGACGCTTCAAAAAGTTAATTAAAAGATATTGTAAACACACTTCATCACGGCACCTGTTAGTGTGTGGGATATATTAGGCAGCAAGTGAATATTTTTTCCTCAAAGTTGATGTGTTAGCAGCAGGAAAAATAAGCATAAGGATTTGAGTGAGTTTGACAAGGGCCAAATTGTGAAGGCTAGACAACTGAGTCAGAGCATCTCCAAAACTGCAGCTCTTGTGGGGTGTTCCCGGTCTGAAGTGGTCAGTAGCTATCAAAAGTGCTCCAAGGAAGGAACAGTGGTGAACCAGCGACCAAGACTCATTGATGCACATGGGGAGCAAAGACTGGGATTAAACAGCTACTGTAGCTCAAATTGCTCAAGAAGTTAATGCTGGTTCTGATGAAAGCTGTCAGAATACACAGTGCATCACAGTCTGTTGCATATAGGGTATGAGTTCAGGGTGCCCATGCTGACTCCTGTCCACCACAAAAAACGCCAACGTGGGCACGTGAGCATCAGAACTGGACCACAGAGCAATGGAAGACTGTGGCCTGGTTTGAATCATGTTTTCTTTTTACATCACGTGGATGGTCGGGTACGTGTGCTCCGCTTACCTGGGGAACACATGGCACCAGGATGCACTATGGGAAGAAGGCAAGCAGGCAAAGGCAGTGTGATGGTTCTGTGGTATGTGCTGAACAAACAAGTTCAATCCATGGAGGGCACAACCTCACAACTTACAGGACTTAAAGGATATGCTGCTGGGGTCAGGGCTGTTTTTGCAGCAAAATGGGGACCAACACAATAAAGGGTCATAATGTTATGCCTGATCGGTGTATATACAGTACAATAAATGTATACTGTAGTAACATTGTTACAGGTATGTTTATTATTCCAAAAAAAAAACGAATAAACTACTGTGAATGTAAAGCAAGATTTACCAACAACTGACATCTCAACCGTACGTAACGTTAGAGTTTTATATATTTTGAGTTAAAAACTGCAATTTTTACCCACCAAAAAGTATTGTTTCATATGTTCAATAATACGAATGAACAGTATTTTTCTAATTGGCTCCTTCTAGGGGTGAGAGTTAAGGGGTCTTATATGGTTAAATCCAAGAGATATGAAGATCTCAATGAGTAAATAGTTAAATTGTATGAAAAAAAAACTAATTTGGGTCCCTTCACATATAACTTACAGTTGATATGGGTTCTTCTTTTAAAGAGCAATGTCTGAGGAACAAATACTGAAAGAAACTAGAAATGTATCTCGTTACCCGGTCCTCTATCAAAAAAGATTGCATAGAACGTACTATATCTTTAAATTCACTCACTAACCTAAGGTCTCAGGTCTTTTGGTAGAGATGTTGATGTCGCATGGCTTGAGGATTAATGCGTGCAGTAAAAGCTTTGCCAGCTGTTTGCCCACGTGACCTCCACCCAGTATGCCGACAGACAGATGTGTTTTAGCAGTGCAGCCATTCTCAGAATTCAGTTTCTTTCTGTGGGAAAAAGTACATGACAGTAGTATTAAAAAAATATACTACTGATCTCATATAGCTAATACCGGGCTGTTCTTACCTTAATAATCCGAAAAGTTCACAGACAAATACAGCATGCGCACATCCACTTACAGTCAACCCAGCAGATCGACTGCGCAGAAAAAGCAGTTCTTTCTCATCTTCATTGAGTCCAGCCTCAAATCCGAGAGAGTTTAAATTAACGGTAAGGTCCAGCATTTTTATGAAACAATTAAATCGTGATTCATTCAAGATACAGGTTTAACGTAAACAGGTCAGGTTTCTATAGTAACTACTTCAACTGTGAAATTAGAACCAGTAAGACCAAAACAGTTGATTTACGTCATTTTCAAAATAAAAGTCCCAACGGCAAAATCCGATTTTTTTTATTCAGAATTTATAATATTTAAATATAGTTTGTAACATTTCATGTTTGGAGACCTATGTTGGCATGCTGAATGAAAATTTTATTCATAGCAAGTTTATAAAAATAAAATACAAAATAATTCCAACTCAAAAAACAAAAAAAAGCAACAACAAATAAACAAAACAGAAGAAAGACTGTACAAGGCATCTATGATACAAATGAAAATTAACACAAATAATTACAATAATGTACAATGACCCACCCCATAACAATCTTTTGTACACTGTACATTTAACTTCATAAACTGTGAACAACAATATGCAGTAAGAAAAAGATAAATAAAAATGATACAGATGTAAAACTGTTATCATCGTGTATTGTTTTCTTTTCTCAGACTGTTACATCGTTACTTGTCATTTTGTGACAATTAATACTACAACAGAAATAGAGAAATTCAGCCAGTTTATTCCCTTCGGCTCCTTAGAGATGGGAAATCGTACTACACAGATAAACTGTCATTCCATTGCCATAACAATAGTGTGCAGTTTAATTGTTTGATATACAGACAAATGCATGAGGAAAAAAAATTAAGATCCAACAAGAAAAGAAACTCAATAATGTGTACATTTGTTTTTGAATGGTCTGTTGTGGAAGTGATAAAACCAGCATACTAGATTACAGTATACTAGACTAGCATTTCACTAATAGGTCAAAGTTATTTTACAGAAGGCAAAGGGGTTCGTGAACGAAATGAAAAACAGCATTTCAGGGTGTTCTCTGACATTTTCTTTGTTTTTTTTAACAGTGATCTGATGAACATAGAAACTTTGCCGGAGTGAAATATGCCTGTAATCCCCTTCAGCCAAATGATTTATTGCATTGATGGTAGAAAAGCTGTTTTAAAGGGATAGTTCACCCATTAACTTCTATAGTAGGAAAAAAAAATTGCAACCGTCAACTGTTTGATTATCAACATTCTTCAAAATATCGCCTTTTGTGTTCAACAGAAGAAAGAAAATCGTACAGGTTGGGAACAACAAGAGGGCGAGTAACTGACACAATTTTCATTTTTTGGGTGAACTATCCCTTTAAGGTGACTGACCAGACAGTGTGCAGAGAGAAGATCTTATCTGCATTTTAATATAGGCTATAGTTAAGTGAACCAATTACAGAATCTATGAAAATGTCAATTATTAAGAGGGATCATTCAAAATGCATGTCATTTTTATTTAGTACTGTCCTGAATAAGATATTTTACATGAAATATGATTCCACGGTCCACAAGACAAAAACAAATAGCAAAATATATTCAAATGACCAGTTCAAAAGTTTATGATGATCGGCAGCTATGTGTGTCATTTGTGATGGTTGTTCATGAGTCTGTTTGTCCTGAGCAGTTAAACAATCAATGTTCTTCAGAAAAATCCTCTAGGTCCTGCAAATGCTTTGGTTTTCCTGAAAAACACTGGGCAGTTCAACTGCTAAGGACGAAAAAGAGACTCAAGAACAACCATCACAAAAAACACACACAGCCATGGATCATCCAGGGAACGACACACAGTAGTGAGAATCAATGGTTTATAAACTTTTGAACTGGGTCATTTTTATAAATTCAGCTATTTTTTGTGTTGTGGGTTATATGTACATTTTTGTATGTAAAATATCTTATTCAAGACATAACATGCATTTTATTTTGTTAAAAAAAGTTGATTCTGCAAGGGGTTGACATACTTTTTCTTGCAAATGTAAATTGTGTCTAAGTAAAAATAAAAGCCTTTTCTTTAGTTTCTACATTTCATTGGCCATGAGAAAAAGTATAAATAATTTTACGATGCCATTTGCTGATGTCCCACATGCTCTGGTAAATCACCTACCAGAATACAACGGCATACACATAAACGCATATTAACCAGCCGAGGATTGAGCAGGTACATAAACGTCCTCTCTGCAAGTGCTGCTGATAGTAAGTTAAAACTTGGGTAATGAGCTTCAGAGAATATATTCAAAACACAAACCAGCGGCAAAAGAAAAACGAAGTGCCTATTTAAAAGCTGACAGTATCAGGCTACAGACTCTAGGTATATGAAAACTCGTAAGCTGCGTTTATTGTACATCGCGGCCTTTTGTTATTTCTCTCTAGCTCATGCAGTTGGCCTTCTATGGGAAGTGGAAGCTATATTACAGCATTTTACAAGCGGAAAAGGAAGACGGCTGTGTACGTTAATGCTCCAGTCTTTGAAGGGAATTAGCTGCATGCTTTTTAAAAATAGGTATTATTATTTTTAATGAACTATGAAACAAACTTCGATATGAGTGACAAATGCCAAATTGCAGCTCAAAAATGCTGACGTTTTGTAACGTAAAACTAATCTTTCTTCAGTTTTGTTTGACTGAATATATAAAATGGCACATTCGATAAAACCATGTTTAGTCAGTGATATTGGCTACAGTATCAGTATCAGAACGCTTCCCTTCCCTTAAATTAAGAAAAGTATTGCAATTTTCCCTTTCAACGTGGTGTTTTTGACTGATCTTTGATATTGCAAGTAGTCATTTTTTGATACGTGAAGAGAGAATCTGCATACTTTCTACTTGATATCTGTAAAATATGTTAACAATAGCAAATGGTATTGGTAGCAGAAAGCAGAAATCAAATGAACTAATTCATATATTACATTCAAAAATGCAGAACTTTGTGAATGGTCCAGTTTTAAGGACATCTGTAGTGTTTTATGATGAGGATAGCATGCAGGCACAGATTCTGTTTGGGCCTGCAAATAACCAGGTGTGACTTTCACTGGAAATGGTAAAGACGCACTACAGAAAAAATACAAATGAAACAGTTTGTGACTACATTCTGAAAGCTTGAGTCTGCCCAATATATATTCCAAAGCTAACCTCTTTAGGCACATTGAAGCACAAGAACACTTTTTTTTGTTGATTGTTTCAGTGGTCACCATTTCTTGAAGAAAGAAAAGAAAAAGAAGAACTGCTCCTCTGGCGTTCCTCTTGCAAACTCAGTGAGGTCAGAAACAGTCTACGCAAGTACACAAACGCAAATGCTAGGCCAGCTCATTTTAAGCACATGGCCAACCCGAGGTACGGTCCACTCAAAACTAAAATCATTTACTCATCCTCATGTCTTTCCAACACAAAAGAAGATCTTATGAAGAATGTTCTAATTGATGAAGTGTGTAGCTTTTCATTTCTTAAACAACCATGTAATGAGACTTGTCATGGCCATATTCCAGAATGACAATGCCAAGATACATCAGGATCAAATTGTGAAAGAATGGTTGGGAGGGAGCATGAAGAATCATTTTCACACATGAATTGGCACCTCGGAGTTACATTCACTTCACTTAAAGTATATGGGATGTGCTGGAGGAGACTTTACAGAGTGCTGGACCCAGTACAAGATCTTGACCGAAAATTGATGCCCATCTTGCAGGAAATAAATGTTGTTCTGTTATGCAAGAGTCGAGCACTCTTTAAAGTCTCCTCCAGCACATCCCAAAGACTTTTTTCAAAATGAGGGTAAGTAAATGATGACAGAATTTGAAAGCTTCCTCAGGAAGGTTCTCTAGTAACCGTTGCTCCACCATGACGGTAGTTGACCTGAAAGTAAACCCTGACCGTATAGGAAGACTAACAGTCCATTCACACCGGCCATCGGCGTTAATGGTACAGTGTGTGAATTTCAGTGGCATCTAGCTGTGAGGTTGGGAATTGCAATTACCCAACGCTCACCCTTCCCTTTCTAAGCACATAGAGAAGCTACGGGGGCCAACACAGGACAAAAATGTTGTTGGCGGAGAGCAGAGTGACTAGAAATTAGGGCTACTGTAGAAACATGGCGGCGCAAAATGGCGACTTCACTGTAAGGAGACACGCGGCGTATGGAGATAGAAATGGCTCATTCTAATGTAATAAAAACATAACGGTTCATTATATAAGGTCTTTATACTCCACTGAAAACATAGTTATGTATTTTATATTGCATTTCTGTCAATAGATCCTCATAAATACTATACACTGCACCTTTAACGCTTCTCATTTACTTTGAATACTTTGAATGGGTGACGTCATGCATTGCCAAACTGAATTCTTTCTGAACTGAACATTTTTTAAGTGCCAACACAGGCGCCAGCCAATCAGATCTCCTATGCAAATACCCTAGCAAATACACTAGCCAATTGCGTTCATGCAACACCAAAAAAGTAATGTGACTGGCTGTTGTCACTATATGGTCTTGTCAGCACCAAGCTTCAGACACGGCCTCTGTCAAGCGTCAACGCCGATGGCCCGTGTGAATGCAGCATAAAAACTGAATTTTTGTTTTGTTACTTGCGTAGAGTGTTTCAGGCCACCTATAGGTGCTGATAATTGGCAAAGCACAGAGCACTGAAAGGGTTAATGACAGCATGATCTATCAGTGTACCTGCCACTGCTCGGGGAGGGCTGCAATGCATTGAAACCCAAATAAATAACATCATAAATACTATAATACAGCCGAGCTTGATGCACACCTTATGTAGTTCATGAATACATACAATCACCATCATTAAAGCTCTGGAATGTTTGAAAGAAAGGAAACTATAAAATACAAAAGATCCAGCCAATCACCATCATGTATAACCCTCCGTGTTCTGAAACTGACTTTAGTGTTCAAAGCAGCATCTTGAAATTGAGGCTATTCATGGAGAGAAAACAAAGGAGTTGCAAAAACTGCAGATGTGTGGGAACGAGAATCAAATATTTTTTTTAGCTATATGGAAATTTGGACATTTAAAACCAAATGCCCCACTTCTTCCAGTGTCTAAAACCTGTGGTTGACTATCTGCTCAACTTGCTCGAGCACCTGAGCTCGCGGATGCCGGCTTTGCCCCGTTGGGTGTGTATAGCAGCGGAGCGGGCCTGTCGCCCGCAGCATCCTTCCTGTGGGTGAGGATGAGAGCGGCGCAGAGGAGGGGAGCCAGAGAAACTGGGAGGAGAGCGGCTGCGGGCCAGACAGCCTCCGCGATGCTCGTGGCGGGACGGGGAAGAGCTGACGGAGCGCTGCAGCGAGGAGGAACTGCGGGGGGAGGCGCTAGAGCTGCGCTGATGGAGGTGGTGAGCAGCGATGGAACTGACATACACATGCCTCGTGCCCACGTGCTGGGGGGATGAGCAGCTGTGGTGCGGAGAGCCACGGGGCGGGCTGGCATGCATTAGCTGAGCCAGACAGGTCAGCAAGTCTGAGTCACTGCTGCTGCCGGCAGGAATCCTGTACCGCCGTAGCCTGGAGGAGAAGTCAAACAAAGTCAGACTATGCTATAGCATGAAACCGATGAAGAAATAAGAGATTGCCCGAAAAACACATGATCAAAAAGAAGCCAATTTATATATACTACCCCAAATATCATAGCAACCATTCAAAATGCAGGTGATAAAGGGCGGGTGCTAGGTGGTGACTAGAGGATTCTGGCTGCTTATTAAAGGGGTCATATGATGCTATTTTCAAAGATCGTTATTTTGTGTATTGGGTGCAATAGAATATGTAAAAAAAACAAAAAAAACATAATTTTTCACATACTGTAAATTATTGTAGTTCCTCTATGCCCAGTCTTTCAAAAACACATAGATTTGACAAAGCCCCTCCTTCCTAAAAGTGCAGTGTGCTCTGATTGGTCAGCTGACCCAGTGCGTTGTGATTGGCTGAACAGCTCAAACGTGTATCGGAAATGTAACATGCCTTACCATAATAGCAAGATTCAGCTTGCAAAGCAATTATAAATGTAATTTTTTTTTAAATTGTCGCCAGTTTTACCATATCAGTTTTAGCCGAAGTCAGATTCTGAAAATGCGGATGATCAAGCCAATCGATCAGAAGCAGTAGAAAGTTTCACAGTGTTATGTTTTTTAATTTAAAAACTCTTACTTTTCAGATACGACGTTATAACGGTTTAATTTGTCTTCTTCAATGTAACGACTTGATCTGCTGAAGTGATAACATAAAATACAGTTTAAAAACATACTGGTGAACCACAATGGGACGCGCCTGCTTCAGCTCTGCTTCAGCGGTAAGTAAAACATCAGTGCGTCTATGTTTGTCATCTTTTCACCACAAGTTACAAGTGGAGAACAGAAAAAAACTACCTTTGTATACATAAATTGCACTTTTGATCGTAAGAACGGCAAATAATATGCATTTCTCTACACTGCACAAAACTCCGCATTTGAACAGTCAATAGCAAATACTTTAACAAATAATAAAACATACTTACAGGCTCTGATTCAGAAGCGCCAGATTGCTCTAGCAAAGTTGGAATTGCCCCATTTTTTAGAAATAGCCTTTGTGCACAGCCGGCCTTGTACTCTCCCAGGTTCAGGAAACTGTCCTCCGTAAAATGCGCTGCACACACACGAACATTTGGGTTGTACGGTTCTGGAACAGTGTCGTAAATAAATCCTAACCACTAATTCCTACTTTGCTTCTATTTTTGAAAGGCCAAATAAATGGCCACGCCTTCTGTCTTTGAGCATGCAAATACTTTCATAGTGACGTAAGGTATGTGAGGGAGAAATCGATTGAGGCGCTTTAGCTAGGTCCGATTCGGCCTTCTCTTTTAGATAGAATAAATATTTTTGTTGGAGGCTTTGTAACTTTGCAGATCTTATACATGCACAAACAGCTACATAACACTATGGAAAACATGAAAACGCATCATATGACTCCTTTAAGATGTTCTCTGAGGTTGCTAGGTGGTAGTTAGAACAATGGTAATCAGCTGATAAAGTGTGGACATACTGTAGGTCCAAAGGTCTCGTGGGTAAGTAAGAATTAGTTTTAGAAAGTCATGCATTTCGAAAATGTTTTGGTTTTGCTGAGCCAAAATAACTACCTTGAATCCACAGTGGAGCGGCTAGGAGGTTTTCCTGGTGGTGGACGGGGAATGAAGTGTGCAGTGATGGTTTCCGCACTAGATGTAGGGGTAACTGGCCGTGGTATCTTGCTCTTCCGTAAAAGTGGACTGGAGGAAGAGGACAGTGATGGAGCATCATCTCCATTACGATCGGAACGAGAACCCAGAAGCGACTCGTCATCTTGAGAGCGTTCAGAAGAGGCAGAAGAAACCTGGTCCCGCTGCATGGCAGCCATGATGGCACGCCTGTCGGAGGATAACGTCGGAGAGGCGGAGGGTGAAAGTGGAATGTGGTGAACCCTCCTCTGGAGCAACTTCTCTTTAGCAGATCCAGGTGGTGGATCCAGAAGGCTAGATGGTTCTAATACTGGGATACGGCTGTGCCGGTGACTGTGGTCTTGTTTGGAAATGGAGGCTGGAGAAGAGGGGCCATTTCTGGTAGGACCACCTTCCTTTCCCTGCTCCAGAGAGCACTTGTGCTCAATAATGATCGAATCACTCTTGGGGTCTTTTTGTTTTGGAAGCTGCTCGTTCCTGTCTCTCTGTGTGCCTAAAGGAGGTGTAAGACAGCTGTTCACTAGAACTGGGCTATGCAGAGAGGGAGGTGTGCGTGGAGACGGGACCAGGCTTGGCACTGGGCTTGAAGGTTTCTGACGGCCATTCCCATTTAGCAAAGCATCCCCCTCGACCTTAGAGGGGCTGGTGGGCTGGAAAGCAGCCTTTTCCTGTGGGGAGTTGATGTCAGCTGTGTTGTCTTGATGATGGATCTCATTGTTACCATTATCAGTATCATGTCTCTCCAGTGGAACACTGTCAGATCCAGATTGGGAGGACAGTCCCGATGGTCGCTGAGCTGTCAGCTAAGAGAGGGATAGAGAAAATTAGCAATGCATTACATAAACGTTCATTGTCCTTAATGTCACCTCTGGACATAAATTAAGTCTTGATACGAATGCTTGTATTGTAACCACACATGCTTGCATGCAGACAGCAAATGACCTTTGACAAACCACATGTAAACATCTTATTGATAGTGAAGAGACAATGTCAAAAAGGATTAATATCCTTTCGACTGGGGTGTCAAATCCAGCTCAAGGAGGACCAATGTCCTGCAGAGTTTAGGTCTAGCCTGTGTGAAAACAACTATCTGGAATTACTAGTAATCCTGCCGGTTTAGGATTGTTTAATTAGGGTTAGAGCTAAACTTTGCAGTACAGTGGCCCTCCAGGAGCAGGTTTAGATACTCCTGCTTTAGACTCCTTGGATGAAAAGCAAAACCTGACTGGCAAAGGCTTAAACAGAATAAGAGGTGGTTAGTCACATATTCAGAGGAATGAAAACACATTAGCTCTGTTCCAAAACCTAGTGGTTGAAAAACATGTAAAACAATGACATTTTTCTATATACCTGGAAAAGACAATACACCAGGCTACGGATAGCCTGCTTGCTACAATTACAAACGTAATCCTTGACTTTCTGTGTAAACGTATTTGACCAAACGGACCCATTTATACAAGACACCATCTACAATTTTTTTCTTTGCACTTCGGCCAAATGAAACATTAATGGTTCAAACTTAGATTTTCTATACATATTGTAATTGTTATTTTCCTTGGTTTTTTACTTGTCTTGTTGTAATGAATTCCAGGATTGTCTTTTCGGTGAAATATATATGTGGCTTCTTAGAAATTGGTTGCGGTATCTTAAAGGGGTAGTACACCCCAAAATTAAAATGACCCCTAACCCTTTACTACATGACATTCTTCTTTCAGACGAATACAATCAGAGTTATATTAATAAATATCCTGGCCAGCCCAAAATTTGAAGATCAAAAAAGTGCATCCATTCATTATAAAAGTAATCCACTCTGCTCCGGGAGTTAAAGGGTTAGTTCACCCCAAAATGTAATTGATGTCATTAATGACTCACCCTAATGTCGTTCCACACCCGTAAGACCTCCGTTCATCTTCAGAACACAGTTTAAGATATTTTATATTTAGTCCGAGAGCGTATCCAAGTGTAAGCACACTATACTGTCCATGTCCAGAAAGGGAATAAAAACATCATCAAAGAAGTCAGTAGTAATAAAGATTCAAACGATCATATTCGGATCGCAAATGTTATGTGATTTCAGCAGTTTGATTGATTGAATTGATACACTGATTCATGACCATTTGAATCTTTATTTGAGGTTTGAAAACAAATGCGGAAGAAAAGGTATTTTGGTATTTTTGTACCAAAATGTGTTTTCAATGCTTCAAGAGATTCTAATTAACCAGCTGATTTCACATATGGACTACTCTGATGATGTTTTTATTCCCTTTCTGAACATGGACTGTATAGTGTGCATACACTTACATACGCTTTCAAACTAAATATAAAATATCTTAAACTGTGTTCTGAAGATGAACGGAGGTCTTACGGGTGTGGAACGGCATTAGGGTGAGTTTATTTTCATTTTTCATTTTTGGGTAAACTAACCCTTTAATAAAGGCCTTCTTCGATGGACTGCCTTCTGTATTCAACTCATGAAAAAAATCATAACTACAGTAACTATGACATCGGATGTATTAGCATAAGCATTTTGAACTGCAAGAGGCATTACACCTTCTGTGTAAATTGAATACAGAAGGCAGCCTGGCGGAAGCTAGATATTTTATTTTGTAACGTGTTAAATATGGATATTTGTCTTACACAAACAATCGAATCAATTCAGAAAGCCTTTATAAACCCCTGGAGTCGTGTGGAGTAGTTTTATTATGGATGGATGCACTTCTTTATGCTTCAAATTTTGGGCTACCATTCACTGCCATTACAAAGCTAGGACAAATTAGGATATTTATTAATATAACTGACTGTATTCGTCTTAAAAATGAAAGTCATATACACCTAGGATGGCTAGAGGGTGAGTAAATCATGGGGTAATTTTCCTTTTTGGGTAAACTATCCCTTTAAAAAGCAGTATGATCTTTCGGCCTGCTTTTTAGGATGCCCTTCTTGTTAGCAGCGTGCCTTGTATGCCCAAAAATGCCATTAAGTTGGGGAGTTCACTTGGTTTACTAGGAACAGAGCTATTAGCAAAAAGCTATTCACAAGGTTCACAGTTAAAGACACAACCTTGACAGAAAACTTTACTGGGCATGCATAACGGACAGAACAGAATTCCTGGAGTTGTCTGAGGAGAGAGCACACTGAAAACAGTTACAAAAAAAGAGGAAACATTAAAATGCAGGAAACAGTGAGACTGCTGAGAAGACATGTTTGGTGGGCAGATGTGGTCGAAGTTATGGGAAGCACGGAATGGGAGTGCCTATTCACCTGCTGAAGCTGAGCGCGGGTGATTCGTATGACTGAGGGGAACTTGGTGTTCGCGGCACTCGCTGGAATGGCAGGAAGTTTCCTGCGTCCAGGCGAATGGGCGGCATGAGGCTGGGAAGGTAGTGGCAGCGAGGCGTGGCGCGAGGAGGTGGAAGAGGAAGGGTGGTCTGCTGATTGGCTGCGGCGCATCCCGGGCAGTGCGCGCTGGTGTAGGGGATCCGACAGGGTGGTCAGGAGGGTGTGCGGGCTAGGGGAGCGCAGTTGCAGGGGGCTGCACGTCCTTGCCACAAGCTCCTCAGGTTGGGATGCAGGAGAGGTGGGCAGCTAGAAAGGGAAAGTGGGGAACAGTGGAAGGGAGGCGAAGAGGGTTTAGTGAGGTGAATCAGGTGAGTCAGGGGCGATGAAAGGGTAGCAAATGTGGAGAAAAGTAAAGTAAAAATACTGATTAAAATGGTTGGAAAGATAGTAGGCGGTAATGAAGGAATGAGAGGAAGCAAAATGGCACAGCAGCATACATGTTGGTAGGAAGAATGCAAATTCTAGAAAATTTTACTTTCCATAGACCTCAGCACTAAAATCAAAATTTCAGAGTCAGTAATGTTCTCAAAACTGTAGCATACTAATAAAATAAGCAAGTTCTGTGTGGTTTTACAGCAGTCCTCCCACAGACAGTGTCTTGACCTAGGCAGTGAGGATACAAGAGCTCAGGTAACAGGATCAGCTTAACTCAGACTAACGTAAGCTTACATCACAGAACTGAGGGTGAGCTGTCTGTATCTCATTACTGTGGCTGACAGGTGAGCAGCCCTCAGAGACCACCTTTATCTTGCTGACACTAGTGTGAGTGTGTGTGTGTGTAGCATAAGTAGTGTTTGCCTTATCCAGACATCCAGAACATGTCAGCTGGAAGGACATTTTCAGGAGGGGTGTTAAGTGAAAAACACTAATTACAGTAATGTTTCAATTGTTTTAAAACTAACACAGTAATCAAAAAACATAGGAGTTTAAATAATCGTATATTGTCTCCCATTTGGTAACACAGCAGAATTCATGATTCATGATTCGGATCGCATGTCAAACTGCTGAAATCACGGGACTTTGGCGAGCTGAATCATGAATCGATACACTGATTCATAACAGTTCGAAGCTTTGTTTTGAAATCGGCCCATCATTATATAAGTCGTTATTTAGTTTTTTGCACACAAAAACTATTCTCGTTGCTTCATAAAATTATTGTAGAGCCACTGTAGTGAGATGGGCTTTGTAACGACGTCTTTAGTGCCTTTATGGGTCTTGAGAGAGGAAATGACTTTGGTGTCAATGGAGGCCTGTCTGAGCCATCGGATTTCGACAAAGATATCTTCTTCTTAGTATCTTCTACCTTCTTCTTAGTGTTCTGAAGATGAACGGAGGTCTTACGGGTGTCGAACGACAGGGGGGTAAGTAATTAATGACAGAATTTTCATTTTTGGGAGAACTAACCACAAATTTTTTTTTTTGTATTTGACATTTTTAGCACTGGTGCTTTAGACTAATTAGCATGCTGTGCATTTGTTGTATGTATCAGATTAATTAAACTTTGACAAGTAGGTAGCAAACATTATAATCATGATGGCTACAAACACAGGATACAAATTTTGTCTTGTTTTTGATAGAAGTGTTGACAATATAGCTTCTGTTCCTGTTTTGCTAATCCAAATTTAGTGAGTAACTTACACAATTCTCATATACAATATTGTATATTTAAGGTGGCCACTGGTCTTGCAACCTTGGGTCATAGTACCCATGACATCTTCCAAAATTTGTCTTGATAAGCCAAAACCATTGCCAAGATAGAGACTCACTTCCTGCTTGGCACCTTTGTTAACAAACTCATCCACTTGAAAACTTTTCTGAGGATTGGTCTAAAGATCACATGACCAAATTTTGAACCGTAGAAAATTTGTAGGAGCAGTGAAAACAGCATGTTTTCTGGGCCATAGTTACCTGTGTGAGTGCTCCTTCAGCCAGCGCCTCACCAGGGCTGGTGGGGGTAACAGGAGGTCCACCAGCAGCAGGAAATACACAGAGCTCCAACCGGTCCATTCTTTGTAGGCCCGGGACCGTGTGAGGCATGTGGGTGTTTCCTTGTAAAGGACTAGGAGTGGATTCTTTATCCGGTGATTCATCCATTGGCTGCAAAACCTCTGGCTCCTCTTCACACTCATCTGACGGGCTACTGGTGATTTTGGCCTTATGACCAGGGCTATTTCCTGCTGCCTCTTTGAAGTCCTGCAGGTCAGAACCCTTCTCTACCATCACCCAATCACGCAACTCAACATCTTGTAGACCTGAGCTCAGGTTTAGAGCAACATAGCCACTGTTGGCTGCACCGTCACCCTGCTCAGGAGATCCCGGTGAAGCAGGCTTGGGCGAGCCACCGCCAGAGCGAAATTCCTCATCATAGTGCCAAACATGCTCTGTGGGACATCCGTTGGATATGGCCATTCCAGGGACACCATCAGCTTCCCGTTCCCGTGCTGTACCAGGTGGCTGCTTACCAGAACTGGTCACAGAAATTGAAAGAATGCAGACTTAGACTCCAGAACATACCGAAAAGTTGCTGAATGCTGAATATTTGAAATAATGCAATCTTGAGATTAGAAGAGACTTACCAGGCCTCCACAAAACGCTCAGTGTTGGGTTTGGGCTCCAAAGTTAGTCTCTTCTCCAGCTCAAAGCTATGGATGTTGCGCAATTTCCTCAGAAGAGGAGTGTCTCTATCCGAGGGCACCACCTCTGACCGGACTCGCACTGGTGAACCAATGCTAAGCCCCGGATGAGGACTATGATTGCCTTGGTTGCTATGTTCATCCTCCGTTCCCATCTAGAAGACAAGGACAACATAATAGAAAAACCTGCAATAATAGACAAAGATGTCTGTGATTGACTCAGTTCATGGTACACATTCTGGTACCTTCCAGACAGCAGGACAGATTCGGTTCCGGTTGCGGTCCAGGTCCTCCCAGACATCAGTCTCCTGGTTCCTGAGGGGAAGGTTCGGAGATCCAGGCAGATGCTCGGGCCGAACATTGTCCCCATCACTGAGCTGCTCATCTTGCAGAACTTCATCTGTGTTCTCCTTCATATCTCCAGGCACCAAGGAGGCATTCAAAATGCTGGAAGAGAACAGAAATACCAGAGTACTCTTTATCGTTATACCTCTACAAGGAAAATCCAAATGTTTGAGAGAGTTCAACAAAAGTAAAGCAGTCATATGATGTACCCCATCTGAGCTGGCGTTAGACGTGTGTGATGCTGTGGCGTGTTTGCCGCAGTGGTGATTGTCAGTGGGCTATCTGAGCTCATCCTTTCCCAATCATACGGGTCATTTTCCACTACGTTGTAGGTTCTCATGCTATTCTCAAAAACGGTCCTCAGTAGCTAGATTGGAGAGATAATTTCCAAGTCAGATTGACCAATAACTGCTAGGTATTTTATTGTTTTATTAAAGTATCAGATTTTTACCTGATAGTCAGGTTTGGTAAAGTAATCCAGATTACTGATGTGGTCCAGAAAGACACTGAAGTCTGGGGGCAGGTGCTTCAACATGAGCCGATGATCGTACGTCTCTTTTAACTTCCCCACTTGCTCCTAATGCATGAACACACAAATATCATCATCACTTCCCAACAGACAGGAATATGCTTTACATAGCACTTCTTCTTCCAGCCCGATCAGCACCTTGTCTTTAATCTTTCTCCAGGGTAGTTGCCCGACCAAGAATTCCACCAGCATGTAGAACAATGACCACAAGTCATCATGTCTTCCCATCTCCTGTGACAGTAAGACAAATCTCATCAGACCAGAATTATCCTCATAAATGAAAAATTACCAACTACAGCTGAGATTGTGCTGGAACAACAGATCAAACAAACCAGATTCTTACCTTGTTTTTGTGGGCATTGACTGAGGCGTATCGTACTGTACCCCTAAAACCTGCAACAGGACGCGGCTAGGAGAGAAAAGAATCTTACAGTACCCAAATATTTAAAACCCAGTGACAGATTCAATTCTCACAAACATTCAGAAAGATCGTATTAGAAATGACTACTGATACTGACCGGTCTGACTTCTTGAGAGGAGTTTGTAAACTGGCGCGCCAAACCAAAGTCTAACATGTAGCATGTTCGACATGTGCTAGGGAATCGGCCCATGGCAAAGTTGGACTGAAAACAGTGTGAACAAACCAGTCGTTACAATGGTTGTAGTTGTAATCTTTTAAGTAAAAAGTATATTTTTAAGCATCCTATTATTATACTACCTATGCTATTTATGTATACTACCAGTTATTTTCAACACAGAAATATCTATTTTGTAAGGCAACTAAAAGAGTTTAAACTTACCGGTTTAATGTCACGGTGTAAAAAGCCCACTGAGTGGATGCTCTCGATTGCCTCCAGCATCTGCAGACACAGTCTGAGTGTAGTACTGACTGTGAAAGTGCCACGGTTCATGCTTCTCCTCAGATCCGCTAAATTACGGCCCTGCAAAAGCCAAAAAGGCAACAGTTAATTGTTTTGGCTACAAATGGCAGGTTTGATATAAAGTCATAAATAAATTCACACATACTGCAAAATCTGTAGTCATCATGTTCATATTTAAATTACAAAAAGACAAATTGACAGCTTAAATGCATAAATAAGTTAATGTATGCTGTATGCAAGTTATGCATTGACCTTGTGTATGCTTTTTAAAGGGTTAGTTTAGTCAAAAATACAACTTCTATCATCTTTTACTCGCCCTTATGTTGTTCCAAACCCTTAAGACGTTTGTTCATTTTCACAACACAAATTAATATGTTTTTAATGAAATCTGAGAGCTTTATGTCCGATCATTCCAATATACTACCGGATTTCTACTGATACAAAGCTTAATGCTAAATCGCTGAAGTAACCCTTTAATATATGGGAAAAAGTAGGAAGTCACAAAGACTAATGAAAAACAATAACTTTTCTTCAAATTCTGACTTTTCATCTCTTTATGAACTTTTTGAATGGTCAAAGTGTCCGTTGCATAGCTGTCAATGGAGAAACAGAAAGCTCTCCTATTTTATCAAACATATCTTCATCTGTGTTTGAATGAACAAAAATCTTGCCGGTTTGGAACGATGTGAGGGTGAGAGACAAAAAGAACAAATGCATAATCAGTCAATCAGGCCTCACCTGAAGTTCCATGACAACATAGTTAAAGCGATCATTGCGGCCACATCCAACAAACCGGCAAACATGATCCTTTCCTGAAACAGCAATGAGATGACACTTCATTAAACTACATATCATTTCACATGCATAGAAGTCACATAGAAGTCTTAAAACTACAGTAGCAAAAAAGCCTGTTTAATTCCATGCAACAAAATGAAGGTGGAAATGTTTTGGTACATAAGTGGATTTCAACGAGAATGACAAAAAAGTGTGTATTACAAATAGTAAACTTTCTTTTTTTTTTCTGTTAATGTGATCCTCTACTCCTCCTATTATGGAGGTCAGTCCAGAGGAGGGGGAGGTTTATGGATTTAGTTCAGTGCGACTCGGCTCTCTTGGGACACTCTCTGGGCCGCAGCAGCAGATCAGACCAGATTCATCCATATTCCACCCTGACATGAAACACCCTTCAGCCCTTTGCAAGGCCCTATTTTCTTCATTTACCTCTTCCACTCGGTCTCCAGTGCTCCATTATTATGATTATTCAGTGATAATGTTCAATTTCATTCTTTATTTAGTATTAGTATACATAATTGTGTGAAAAAAGTACTGCTACTTTTTTGCTAGTGTCTATTATTAGATTGGTGTATATATATTTATATTTATATATATATATATATATATATATATATATATATATATATATATATATATATATATATATATATATATATATATATATATATATATATATATATGCATCACTGCTAGTGAGGGTCTGTTTTGTTTTGGGTGGGTCGCAAGTAGATAAAGAGATCTCCAGTTACGAGTCTTTCCCTCAGGAAGAGATAAAACCACTCTGTCCTATCATACAGCCATATTACAGCCAACATGATACAAGTACATTGATTTTTTTTTATTTTTATGAGCAGTGTGGAGAGGTTGAGGATATAATGGTGGAAGACTGTAAAGGAAGAGAAAGAGGATAATGATGGTGTGCTCTGCTAATTGATTTGTTGATTCTTTGCCCAGTAGAAGCGAGAGCACGGTTTGATTTCAAGGTTGGATACAGATCCTTGCAGTATGAAAAGTTGGTTTACAATCCTAGATGTTCTTTGCTATATTTGAACCTATCCAGATTCCCTCTTTGAAATAGTAATGTCAAGAAATCAAGAATATTACACAAGATGTTTTCATTTATTGTGATATTGTGAAATATCATTACAATTTAAAAGAACTGTTTTCAATTTTAAAACATTTTAAAATTATATTTATTCATGTGATACAAAGCTGTATTTTGAGCATCATTAGTTTAGTCTTTAGTGTCACATGATCCTCCAGAAGTCATTCTAACATATGCTGATTTGCTGCTCAATAAACTTATTTCTTATTATTATCAATGTTGAAAATGGTTGTGCTCCTTAGTATTTTTGTGAAATCTTGATATGTTTTTTCTCAGGATTTATTTAAAAGAGAAATTTTTTGTAGCATTATGAATGTCTTCACTGCAACTTTTTAATTACATTTTTAGTTTTTGCTGAATAAAATCACACTAACCACCCAAACTTTTGAACAGTAGTTTTTTTATAAATATTATTTTATCTGCTGTATTTCACTTGCCTTGAAGTTTCTTCAACACTGCCACCTCCATTTTCAGAACCTGTTTGGGTTGTTGAGCCGACTCTGCTTTCAGAGCCACGCTGGTGCGGTTCATCAGGTCCAGAGCCTCGTAGATCTCGCCAAAGCCACCACCGCCGATTTTTTTCACCTGAAGTGAAAAGCAAATATCACTAGTAAAAAGACTGATATCCCTGTATTATTTTTAATCATAATGCTTACTAATAATTTTATTAATTCCCCCCAAAAATGTAAGATATAGTTCACCCGAACATGAAAACTATAAGCCATCCTAGGTGTATGACACTCTTCTTTCAGCTAAACACAATCAGTTATATTAAAAATATCCTGGCTCTTCCCAGCCTTTTAAATGGTATTGAATAGAGTTTTTGAAGTTCCAAAAAAGCCCATCCATCCATCATAAAAGTAAACCATACCGGGTTGAAAAGTGACCGCTAATGTACGCCGTAGGATGTATGACGTAGGTGTAGCGTAAGCTTAGGCGAGAACTGACGAACGTGAAAGTGCAGAGGACAGAGCAAAACAAAATGCCGGTCATGAATTAGAAGTCAAGTTTGTCAGTAGAAAATAGTCATTCAGTAGAGAGTTTAGATATAGGAGAAGAGGTCATATGACAGGTCAGAGTCTATAAAGTTTTAAATATGGATCGTTTTCTTACATTTCTTCACAACCCACTGGAGCCATATGAATTACTTTTATGATAGTTTGATGGGCTTTTTGGAGCTTCAAAAACTCGGCACTATTCAATTCCATTACAAAGCTGGGAAGGTCCAGGATATTATTTCATACTACTCTGATTGTGTTCGGCTAAAAGAAGAAAATCATATACACCTAGGATGGTTTGAGGGTTAGTAAATTAAGGAATAATTTTCATTTTTGAGTGAATTATTCATTTAAGCCAGTTTAATTCTAAATACACTGTTTACAAACCTGATCCAAACTGCATCCAGAAATAATTAATTCTTTTTTAAATATTTCATATTTTAATACGGATTTAAATTATAAAGTTGACAATTTTGGGTGCAAGAAACTTAATTGATAATTAAATAATGATATAATTATAAAATAATACAATTAAAATCATTTACATGACCCCTTTAAATGTACTTTGTACAGCAATTATTCTAGATTTTTATGTGCGCGCGGAAATAACCACAGAGAACAACAATCAAAGGGAAGTTCCGGAGTAAAATGTGCAAGGAAATAAACTTCATTCTTTTCATTCTTTTTATACCCATTTTAATGAATGAGCACAGTGCCACTGTACGCCCGACTGATACTGCATTTTACTTTTCCATCCTCCTTTTTATTCTAAACTGTTTTAATATATTTTATTAAAAATAAAAGCCTTTTATTGCTATCTTTATTTCTTATGATTATTTTGATTCCTTCAATGTAAAGCACCTTTAAAGGTCCTGTTCTTTGCGATTCCATCTTTCAAACTTTAATTAGTGTGTAATGTTGCTGTTGGAGCATAAATAATACCTGTAAAATTATAAAGTTCAATGCCAAGCGAGATATTTTATTTAACAGAAGTTCCCTTTCAAAGCCTACAGCGAACGGCCGGTTTGGACTACAGCAGGAAGTGCAGGGATGTAATGACGTCACTAGAACCGTTTGTTGACTAACCCTCCGCCCACAAGAACACGCAAAATAGGGGGTGTGGTCTTGTTGCTCTCCCACGTGGAGAAGAGCGCGCATTCAGCGCTTGCATCTCCCCATTATGGTAAGAGGCGGGACCTTTCCGGGCAAAGTGCGCTAAGCTGCTGTCCAATCACAACACGGGAAGCGCTGGCCCAATCAGAACTCGTTACGTGTTTCTGAAGGAGGGACTTCATAGAACAAGGAAATCATCAGGCCGTTTTTAGGACAGAGGAAACAGCGCTGTACAGATAATTTAATTGTGTGAAAAATACTGTGTTTTTTTACACGCGAAACATGAACTCATGTTATATTGCACACTGTAAACATGATCAAAGCTTCGAAAACACGCAAAGAACGGGACCTTTAATTACCATTGTGTATGAAATCACATAAAATAAAATTACGCGTGTCCACTGCAGTAGCATCGCAGCACATTCTGCACAGCAGTTGAATGAAATTGTCTAGACTTTGCCATTTATTTCTCCTGGCATCACATGTCCCCACAATGTCTTCTGCCCTCTCATGTCACTTCCTTTTCCCTCAGATCTCCCTGCACAGAGACAGGTCTAGTTTTCTCTGGGGATTATACTTGGTTGATTCAGCAGGGGGCTGAATATTGGCAGACTATTCTACACAGAATAGTACACATCGGTCCACTTTTTTATGCAGCAATGGAGGCAAAAATGTAAAAGACAATGATTTATTTTTAACAGCAGATTCGGGGACGTTAGAGCTGATCCGTGCATCTCTAGTGTAGTGCTTTGCTTGTTAAATGACCAGACAGCCTAATTATTGATTGAGGTAGTACTTAAAGAGATAGTTGTTCACAAAAGTTAGCAGGAGGCTGAATCAACGTAAGCAACATATTACTGGTCAGTGCACTAAAGGAGCTGGTCGGTGCATTACACAGATGAAGACACACTGCAATATTAGATCAGCGTGAGGGGTGAGTCACTACTCGCCACTATCCGCACAGTCAGTGAACAGACACACGTAAATGTAGGCAATCATGGTTTCACATGCTTTTCAGAAAGCAGATTTAAATGCAGTTTTTTTAGGGTTTTAATTTTTGTGAACAACTATCTCTTTAAGTACTACCTCAATCAATAACTAGGCTGTCTGGTCATACACTAGAGATGCACGGATCAGCTGTTCTGCTGTTAAAGAGAAATCATTTTCTGTTACTTTGTTTTAAAATTTCTCTCAGATTTGTTTTGCCTCCATTACTGCTTAAACAAGTGGACCCCACACCTGTGTAGAATAGTCTGCCAATTAGTGCCTGATGGAAAATGAAGCTTTAAACACATTAATATTTATATCGTGTTGGAAAACACTATCAGAATAATTTCTGTTAAGCTTGGGTATATTCTTAGTTAAAGCTGTCAAGTTATTAAGCAATATCTCATGTAGGTTTTAAAACATTCCAGGATTTTTCTCCGTATAATTGACTTTAATGGCAACTAGCGGTTGAAGGTCCAAATCAACGCAGTTTCAACGGGCTTTGAAGGGCTTCGGAGGCTCAGCAGGATCCCAGACGAGGAATAGGTTCTTATCTCGCAAAACTATTGGTCATTTTAAAAAACAACTGAATATATATATATATATATATACTTTTTAACCTCACAAGCACGACTTTGACGTTGTTCTTCTTTCTGGTGTCATACGTTGTGACATTTTAGTTTTATTTTTTACGACATTTTACGTTCATGTATTTTAGATTGAAAAGTATATCAATGTTTTATTTTATTATTTTTAAATTTAATTGGCAGATTGTTTTGCTAGATAAGACCTCGGCTAGGATCGAGCAGAGCCTCTGAAGCCCTTCAAAGCAAACTGCATAGATTTGGACCTTCAACCGTTGGTTGCCATTGAAGTCTATTATATGGAGATAAATCCTGGAATATTTTCCTCAAAAAACTTAATTTCTTTTCGACAGAAGAAAGAAAGACATAAACATCTTTGATGAGAAGGGTGTAAGTGCATTATCAGGACATTTTATTTTTAAACTAAATTAATCCTTTAAAGGTGCAGTATGTAATATTGACAGCAAGTGGTTGAAATGGGTATTTTGGTCCAAATTCAAAATATTGGACAGAGTTGAATCTGCAATCTCTGACCTATTTCTTTTGCTGTCTCAAAAGGCTGCACTACACTGGCAAACTACTGTGTCAAAATACTATTGGGTAAATTGGCAGTGAGCGTAATTACACAGATCAAAACAAAAACAGACCTTCTGACACAGAACGCACATTTCAAAGTAGAATAACTTAGTAGAGAAAGTAGTATTTGAAATCGGCTTGTTTCCTAAATCTCTGAAAACATATTATGGTATTTCTATGCTTTAGTACAGTCAAAAAATGACATACAGCACCTTTAAGAGATACGTTGCAGTTGAACGCGAAAGTAAAAGACTGACGCACATTCGTTGAGCTGTGAAATGAGAGTTCAGTGTCTTTATTAAGATCAACATATTATAATGATTTATCTCAAAACAAAACAAATAATCCCTGCATATTAATTGGATTGTTATTTTTTTTATTACTTGGCTCCCCCCACACCCCTGCGGATTATGGACATATCTGCGCCTCACTTCACTTCACTGATGTGCATTTGATAAAACCTGCAGACTTACTACTTTCCATCGTTCCTTCACCAGAATGCCCGTGGACAGGATGTCTGTCTGCTCCTGCCCCGCACTCATCCTGTCTGTGGTTTGCTCCGAGCTCGTCTCCTAACTCCAGTGACAAGGCCCTGGGTCTGGCATTGGAGCCAGCTGGACCCAGAAGAGAAAAGAGCATTGTGTTACTGTCGCTTGTTTTACTGTTACAGCACTTACAATGCACAATCCATGACTTCTTATTCTCTAATATAAAAACGGCTGAGTAAAAATGTTATATTTCATGAAGCAAGCAGGACCCAAAACATACAGTAAACAAAAGAAAGTACATAAAAAAAGATTTACTCAAACGTTTAAGCTCATACTGAAGGAAATCTCCAAGTAGTATTTCATTTAATCTATTAAGTTTCATCTTCTCAAATGAATGAGTTTTAGCACGTTATATTAAACTGGGTACTATAAAAATTTGTGTACTTAAGAAAAATGTGTGACCCGTGAAAGAGTACAATTATTTGACTAATCAATGTGTTAAATGTTATAAATATTTGATAGATTTAGAGAGCCCTGTGAAATCCATATTTTTTTCCAAATTCTGTTCTTCCCATTTTAACTTTGGAGTCAATTTTAATGTTTAAATTTAATTTTAGTCATCAAAATGCATGTATAATTTGAATTCAAAAAAAAAAAAAAAAATTATATATATATATATATATATATATATATATATATATATATATATATATATATATATATATATATATATATATATAATGACTATATATATTTTCCCCTTCTTTGTTTACCTTTCTACCAACAACAACAAAAATCTAGAAATGAAGTGTTGTGAATTAAAAATTTTCTGGCTATCAAATCAAGCACAAAGCATTCATTTAATTTATGTTTTAAACATATAAATTTAACAATTAGGCCATGAGTTATATTAAAATCCTGGTCCTTTCAAAGCTTTAAAATGGCAGTGAATGGCTGTTTCTGTTTTGAAGTCCATAAAAGTTCATCTATCCATAATAATAGTGCTCCACACGGCTTCGGGGGGTTAATAAAGGCTTTCTGAAACAAAGCGATGCGTTTGTGTAAGAAAAATATCATATTTAAAACTTTAAAAGCTAAAATAACTAGCTACTGCAGATGGCCTACGTAAGTCGACTTGAGGTAAAAGAATAACCCCTGACGTGATATATGACGCAGGATTAGGAGCATCACAAGCTTTGACGACTATCACGGTTTAAACAAATAGGGCTGGGCAACAAACTCAAGCCCCTCTTCTCTTATATCAAACTCCTCCAGCTTTTCTCTTTAAAAATTATTGTTTTAGACTAATTCATGACTGGTGTTTTGTTCATCTCGATCCTCTGTGCTTCATCAATATGCATGTGTCAGGTCAGGGGTTACTCTTTCGCCGTAAATAAATGCATACGGACGACTGTCGGAAGCTAGTTA